>NC_060249.1:115077520-115709035 GCF_921293095.1 Ischnura elegans | reverse complement strand
GTGGTTTTCGAAACCAGGCCTTACATGGAGCATTAGTAATACGAATACAACCATGTTATCGCCGCTAAAAAGATCGTGAACAGGTGAAGAAAGCTCTCAATGAGTCTGGGAGGCACTCTTAAATAACAGAATAACTGCATAAATAATAATATATTGTTTGTTTTACGTAAATTATGAACATTACAAGACATTAAAGTGAAAGTTTGGGTTATCCGTGTTTTTCGATTATTCGTGCGGTCTCTCCCATCATAAGCCCGGATAATCGGGAGTGTACTGTAAATAAAGTGGACATACACTAAGTTTTTCATTTTCAATAATCATTGCAATATGTTCCACAACATCTCGTCGAACACCGTTGAATACCTTAGGTAGTCGAGCAATGGTCAAACGTTTAAAAACATTTTCCCGCAGTCAGTGTACAACACCTTAAAAAACATTCTCGCAGCCTAAGGGTTAAAGATGCTTTTGACAGATTTTGTTACCAAAATGTACCCAGTGAAATCTATTATGTACTTTGAAATGCATATATTGTCACCATGGAGTTTCCCACTAGTAAAATGCCTCCAATACTAACAGATTTTTCCTGCATTTTTCTCCTTGTAGTTTACCTGCTGGTGGGGCTGACACTGATGATGCTGGCTCTCACAGTATTCTACGACATTCCACAGCTGAACTTTGGCCTCTTCTTCCTGCCGCGCTCAGATGAAGCGCAGACAGGCCACGGAGGAGTACCAGGAGGTCTGCTTTCCTCTGTTTCCTCAGGTACCCTTTACATCTCTAACTACCATTGACAGGGAGGAAGCTTCACTTCAATCTTCGGTATTTTCATAATTCAAGTACAGTCCCATATTCAATCCAAATTGGTACACAGCTACATAGATGGTACAGTAAAACCTCTTTACATCGTAATGGAGGCGACCAAAATTTGGGCAATTTGATGTGTGGAGGTTCACTATAGAGAGGTTTCAGTGATAAGCACCATTTTTTCAGATCATTCGGAAATGAAGGTACTACTGTCTTTTAAACCATTATATTTACGTGTTTAAACAAACATGCATGCATTAGTGAACATGTACTTATTATTAAATAATTACAGAAAGCGAGCGCTATCGCATGATTTTTGCCATGATTCGAGAGAAAACGATGTGATCTCTCTTAATTCAACAGTCACTTAAAATGATTAGTATGGTTGGATAACTTTTTTCTTATTTACAGTTAAGTATGCTCTTATATGGAACAAAATGGCCACAACTAATGATTAACGTGAAAATTACAACATAAAAAAATATGGGTGAAACATTTATTGCTGAAAATGTCACTCCATGTACGTAATCATGGCTGCATTAATGGTGTCTAGTTGTCTCGGTACAATTTGCGGAGGTAGTTAGGCTGTCTCGGGAGTATCTCCTTGGTATGATAAGTGGAGGTTTTATGAGATAAAGAGGTTCACTACAAAGAGGTTTGCCTGTAAATTTGCATGTAAATCTGACGGGGGGTATGAAGTATGGAGGTTAATGATGTAAACAGGTTTTACTTTATTTCAATCCTAACATTGATATACTGCACACCTCCATTTTTCCCCATCCTAAGCCAGTTCTTTTACCTCCCTGAAACTCTTTTTCCCTGTGGCCCTCTTGATATGCCCTAGGTACTTGTCCCTTGGTCTACCTGTGGGGACTTCTCCATCAATTTTTCCTTCCATTTGTTTCCCACACATAATTCCCATGTACCTTAAACAGCCAATCCACCTTGTTCTTCTTTGGAATAGAGTGATCCATAATATCATTTCTCCTCCTACTGTTCCACATACTTCCTCATTTCTAAACCCTCTCTGTACAGTGGCGCAGCGAGGGGGGGTGTTGGGGGATAAAAACCCCCCAGAGCTCAGAGAAATATTTATGTTTAATCCATTTTACGTAATTGGATTATGATTACTTATAGAATTAATCTAATTAAGAATAGAAGTGTCAGGATTAATCAAATATCCCTCATAAAGCTGTAAAACCATTTTGAACCATTAAACTTAAAATTTTTCTGGAGGAGGGCCCCCGTCAATCCCGCTTACCCTGGCGGGTATGCAATCCCCACACACCCCTAAGTATTATTAGTTGTGCCTAAAACCCCCCCCCTCCCCCAGCCTCAATTCTTAGCTGCGCCCCTGTCTTTGTGCATGTTATCATTAGTATCCTTCTCCAGCACCAGGTCTAGGAAAGTCTTCTTTCATTCTCTGATCACTTTTTTCCAATCGCACTGATGCCGTCTTTATTATTACAAAATAGCTACAATGGTGATGTAAATTTTCAATAATTTATTGCATCACAAAGATTTTTATCCATTACCTTTGAGTGTGAATATTTTTGTTTGTGTTGTAAAACTTATGAATATTAAAAATTAAAATACTTTGTCACATTCCACACTTTATTTCGAATAGTATGTCCCGGGTTTCTGCATATCATGCTACCAACAGGTGTTGACAGCATGATATGCAGAAACTTACATCGTACCATTTGAAATTAAGTGTGGAATATGACAGGGTATTTTTTATTTTTAACATGAAACAGTTCTACAAAGTAACGCTGAAGATCGTGTCTTGCTTATGAATAGTTGTATGTTAGTTTCTGCAGCACAATTCTTCTCTTGGAGTGCACACAGCTACCATTAAATATGAAACAAAATAATAAAGCAAAATGAATAAAAAATTCAATTCATTTCATGAGCCTATTTTTATTGACAGGGATTGGGGACTCGGAGAAGGCACGACTGCGTACTCCTGGAGCCCTACCTGGTCCCAAGTACACGCAACAGCTGGACCACTGCGGAGGAGGCAGTGTAATGGGAGGAGGCAAGAGGCGACAGCACCAAGTGGTCAGGGTCAAGTCGAGGGCACGAGACGACGACGACGATGACGAGGAGGAGGAGAGTGGTGAGTGAAAGCTGTCAAATCAATCTGTCAAACAATCAGTCAAGAAGAGCACCCATGACCCAGTGGTAGAACTATAGGGGGGGTGTGGCTTAGGGGGCCCATTTGGTTGAAACACACAGATACAGTGGCACAGCAATGGGGGGCGGGTTAATATACATTCCTCACAACGCACATAGGGAGCTCACGTTGGTAAACAATTTCACTCATAGTTACATCACTCATATAGCATTCACGCCACAAAGGCTCCGCATAGCAAACGCACGTTCCATGCCGTATTAAGCAAAGGTGATTTCAATAGGGTGGTTTCCTATTTTTTTTTATTGCATAAATCGTAAGATTATTACGCCTGGAGTACATATTTCACGCTATTAGATTTTTTAAATGATGATATCCATTGTTTGCTATTATATGAAAAGCGAAAATTTTCAAGCGCATGAAAACGCGACGGGTAAGTATGAATGCCGGGAAAACTCCCGTGTGACATCGTTCTGGTTCCCGCTGCCGCAAATGAGGTGACCTTGGGGCGAGGCTCTGAGCGCTGATACGACGCAGGATGCTAGCAGGTAGCAGAGTACCCTGCTAGCAGGTAGCGCTTGGCTTAAATAAGGATTATTAATACCTTATCAAACGTGGTAAACTTTCCGACCTTAGCCAGTTTTAATAGGTGATTAATAAGACATGTTTCCCTGAGCTCTGTGCCTGCATGCATTGGTAATCTCAGATGATGTAAAACTCCTATCTACTGGTATAGAAACAAGGTCCCATTGACGTCACGTGGAGTGGCATCGCATGGGCGCCAATCTGGCCTTTTTCAAATGAGGATAAAATTGACCCTTGCCATTTGTCTAAACCGGTATTTCTAAAACCAAATAATATATAATATATAATTTGTATATTATGAATACACTAATGGTGGGTAACAATTCGCAATCAATGCCTTTCGTTTTCTTTGATGAAGGAAACTACCCTATTCACCTCTCCACACTCAGGAGTCAAGGTCATATTGAAGCGCAGCCAGCCGTGCTGTTTAGCTGCAAGCGAATGACCGCAATATTGCCGCAGTCCTTCCTTCATCTTGCGTAATGCTCATTGGAATCCACAACGGTATCCAAAGATGAACTCGTTGTGCACGGATGTTCCGTGACCATTTAAGGGATCAAGGTTTCCTAGACCAGTGGCGCAGCGAGGGGGGTTTTTGGGGGATAAAACCCCCCCCAGACCTTAGAGAAATTTTTAAGTATAATCCATTTTATTTAATTGGATTGATATTACTAATATAATAGTGTAAGGATTAATAAAATATCCCTCAGAAAGCCGTAAAACTCACCATTTTGAACCGTTTATCTCAAAATTCCGCAATTTATTAATCTCGCACCTACCGCTTATCCTGGTGGATATTCCATACCCCCAAACACTCCGGTATTAGTTGCACCAAAACCCCCCCCCCCCCCCCCCCAAGCCTAGCCACGCCCTAGCTGCACCCCTGCACAGATAGGTACATAATGTAGACAAAATCGACATTTTTGCGGTTGCCACATGGTGCAAAAGTATTTAGTTATATTTTCCGATATATTTACCTACTTTAACGAATTGAAATACAAATCAGCACTAAACTTAGGGCCTATTTTACATGGTTCAGGTATGTCTCAATCCAGTGGCAGATCCAGAGAGGGGCTAGAGGTGACTATACTACTATAGCCGTATCCAATTTACACTAGATAGAATGGTAATTAATTTTGTTCCAACTCCCACCACTGCTAGGAGGTTTGCCCCCCCCCCCCTTAACCATGTCTTGGATTTGCCACTGCCCATGACTGATTGCACATATGAAGTAATCAAAAACTTAATGACCAATCATTTATTGCGACAAAAATTTTTCACTTGGAATATTCGCATTTTTTATGTAAATGCTGTAAGCGCAGATTATAGGCTTCTACTTGCGTGCTTCACTAGAAAACCCTCAAAAAGAGATACTTTTTTCGTGCGTGCTAAGAAAATCAGGGGCAATGGAATACTATTTCACTGAAAAATTCAATCTCTTTTCAGGTGGAAAGAGGAACGACGCAGATGATTCACCAAGCCCAGGAGAAGACACAACCCCAGTACATGCTCAGAGACCTTGAACAAAAATCGCAGAAAAGCTTCTTGGATGGTATTAATTTCCTTCCCTAATTCCAAAATCCATTACCGCAAAAAAAAACTTGTTTTCCACAAAAAAGAAAAAGTATTCACATTGATCCTCATCCAAACTCCTTGCATTTATATGTATTTAAGATATTGTTCAGATTGGATATGATTTTAGGTACTCTATACAACTACCAATTGTGAGGATATAAGAGAAAATGGGGCAGAAAGAATTGAAGGGCCAAACTTAATTTGGGATACTAAGACACAATGTGAAAACAAATTCAAGAGTCCAATAGTGAAATCTGACTCCAGGAGAATCCTCAAGATACAACGTGGAGATTGTATGACATGGACATTGTCTGAATATTTAAATGCTATTTAGCTTTTTTTAAGTGTTTTCATGATGAATTTACCACATAAGCATACCCTTTCACTGCTTCATGCAATGTAACAAAATAATGTGACGATAAAATCCGTAGTGGAAGACCAATCCTACAGAATATACGCAACTAAATATATACTTAGTGTTAAATGGCAATTTAAAAAAAAAATGTAAGACGTCACCAATTATTAGTAAAGGGAGTTGCTGTTAAAGATTGAGAAATCAAGCACTCCTGAAAAATCTAAACACCATCCCTATGAAATCAATTACAATTAGTATTTCAGCTTAATTTCCACAAGAATAATTATAATGTGAAATGTGTGATCCCTGTCCTCAACTTTGCAGGTTTATTTTGATGGAGAGTGAAAATTTTTAATACACATAGAACATCAGTTATGAATCTTTCTAGCCATTTTTATTGTATTTCCAAAGCACGTCACTGCAATTTCAGTGGCCATTTGCAGTACCCCTACACAAAAAGGTTGCACCATCTATTTGTGACTCTGGTAAACGCATTACTGGAAAGAATTTTATGAAGGGTAACTAAAATACATTCCACATCAATATTGGCAGCTTTCATTTCTGGGTTAGTACTCCCCATCGCAAATACATGATAGCGTCCAATACATACTAGAATAAAATAAACATAACTTGGTAAGAGCTGAATATTTAGGTGGTTTTATTTTCATGAAATACTTGGTGCTACTATGTGAACACAGAATAAGTTTTAATTGCAGATGCCACAAATAAATTATTATACATTCTTATATACATATATATCAATTACAAATGCAATTTCAATAGCATATCAATTTTTATAAAAGATGGAATAAAAAAACAGCATAATTAAAGTCCCATACCGAGATAAATTCTTTAAAGCCAGTCCTCCAGATTTAAATGCATTTGTAGGTTACTCCCATTGTTTTTAATAGTTTTTAGATATCCTTGAAAATCTTCCTAAATAAGCCCAATGCTTACTAATGGTGTAATCTGAGCCAGTTCCAGTTCATTTCATTGTATTCATTTAGAAAAAGTAGAGAAAGCTGTTTTAGATAGATTAACATCTTCATTGGCTGATTTTGGAATTACAAATTACCAATGGAGAGTTAGAAAAGATCTTAAAAACAGCTTCGCTGAACAAAGTGGAAAACAGCTTTTCACAGGAACAAGTTTATACAGCTTTCACTCAGTCAAAGTCAATGTTGAATGTATACTCGTACGCAACTCCTATGTGCATATGTATGTCGTCAGTACAGTATCATGATACTACATAGAATTTTCAGTACGTGCATATGTACTTTGAGGTAAAAAAAAGTCTATATTTTGCTTCAGTTTACATAAGTTTTAAGTGCGATCTAACCACCTTAATCAAATTTAAAGTGTATATTCGTTACTGCATAGAGTAAATATTTATTCAGCTGACTTTAAATTCATAAAATAAATGTCTCTGGTTTGGCACACAGTCCACTAATGAAAATGTGGAAGAGTTTCAAGCAGTGCATATTACTGTCTCAACACCACTGCAAACATGTAGCATGGGAAGTTGTATTTCAAGGATAGGAGAAGAATAAAGTGCATTGTCCATGAAGGGGGAGAGAAATTCCAGAAATTATCACTCATGGTTACGAGGTAATAGCTGTATAACAAGAGAATAAGTGCCAAATTCCTCATTAGAGAATGCTATTTTTTATATATATGGAACCATGATGTTAATGCCAAAGCACCTACATATTTATATTAACATAAATGATACATCTGCAAAGTATATTTTGATGGGCTAAATTATTATTAAGTATAAACATAGTGTAATAAGTGAGATATCTGTTTATCAACATTTATTGAAATGGATGCCGAGCAAAAGTTCATCTAAACAAATGAGGCTTGTCTACATCACCAAGTTCATAACACTTCAAGCCAATCATGAAAACATGCTGATTCTCGTTGATCAACACAAAGTGTGACAATCCACAAGGAGGATAAGTTATAAGTCAAACAAATGGTTCGGGTACTTAATAATGTTCTAGAATGCTTGAAAAAGTATGCTTCAGAATTCATTGCTTGGAGTGTTTTGATGAGTCCAATTTAAATGTAATTTCCGTGTGTATTCTATGGGTTACCGGTGAAAAAAAGACAACTAATTGTATCACATTGGCCAAGATGTCATGTAGCTATGTAATTATGACTCTGCCGACTAATTGTACAAATTGTAATGATGATGTAGCCTTTCTAGCTATGTATTATTATTCCACCAAATCAAAGAAAAACTGTATTTATTTGTTCAAGGTTTGATACACATTTCAATCTCTGTCCAGTGATTTCCTGCTCACTTTAAACAGATTTATTCATGCACTAGGTATAGCTGAATCAATTACTGCCCCTGAAGATTCATCGACCAATTTGGTTAAGATGTATTCACTTTACAAACACATCATTAAAGCACATACAGAGGTAAATTTTATCAACACATATCATTACTACATGTTTCATTGGATTAAACTCTCTTCAGAAGAAATCACACAAAACCAAAAATGAATCACAATTCAAAAACTTCTGAGAAATTTATGATGAAAAGAATGAGGATTACTTTTTCAAAGCCCTTTGAAATGGAAATGAAAAGAATCTTCTGTAGCTTGAACTTCTGTTTCCACAACAGGAATGTGTTAAATGGCTTAAAATAAATTATTGTACATAGAGCATTACTCTTTCATTCTAACAGCTATAACCTTTACATGCATGCTTCCTACTTTGGAGTTGGTCAGGTAATTATGTATGTGCAGATATGAGCAAAGGTTGTATAGGTCAAGAAGAAATTCATAACCATGCTAGCAATGGAAATTTGGTTATATGTACCTAAACCTGAAAAGCAGAGGGGTTTTTGACAACAGGATATTCGAGAAGAACGATGGTTAGCAGAGATTCGCTCAAGAAAATCTTGGTCCTCTTTAAATGTCGCATAGATCATGAAAAGATCCAGGGTGTTTCCAGACAGTCATTTCCCAGCTTTTTTGTCAGATAACAACGATGCCAGATTCCCACTTTGAACTGGAAAAGTTTGAAAATGAAGATTTTGGATTTACAGGCTCCACTTAAGATCAGTGGTGCAGCGAGGGAGGGCAATGACAAAGTGCTTCCTGAAGATAAAAGTGGTGTCCATGCTCAGAAATTTGATGAGTGCAATGGGGTGGAAGACAGTCAAACAGCCCGCAAATTTAAAACTCCATTCGACGAGCATAAAAGAAGTGCTCAATTGAAAGACTTCCAGTCACATTTTTCCAAGCATCTCATCGAATCCAGCCATAAGTGTGATTTTAACATTAAATTTTTACATGTATTCGACAAAATGTTTAACTGTATGTTTTAGAAATTCTCGAAATCACTAAAGGCACTCACTCTTGCACCTATAATACCACAATTTTAAATGAGATGACTGAATTCAAGTGTTCCCCTTTCTTGTCAACTGTTTTAAAATCTGACTTCTTCCTTGCCAATCCCCCATACCCCAGTGACGACTGGTGGTTATATATCTAGGGTGTGCATTAGAGAAGATATACGATGATGAAAAAGGGCATGAAGCTCAAATGAATGCTGCTAAATGGCACTGAATGCATTGATGGACTATGATCCTGAGCGCAGGTAGTGTACATGGCAGCTACACTACCTAGGTACCTACAGCTGCGAGTTACTCACCAAATATGCCCGCTTGCACACTCGCGTTGTATTGAGCCACCCGAGCACCCACAAGCGATCGCATAGACCGAATATGCGGCCGGCAAGATGCCACGGGATCGCTCACTTGTAGAGCAGTGAATTTGCCAAGGAGATAGCAGTAGCATTTGGAGCTTCATATCCCATCTCTGTGTGGACAGGATTTTTATCTTTCCCTTTGCAGAGGATCACATAGTTTTTTTTATAATTCATTCATCTTTGGGTGTGCAGTTGCTAACATGCGTATATGCACGTGCTGTCACTGCCTTCCCACATCACCACCTGACCTTCTATCCGCCTCTCCCCCCCCAGCTTTTATACTTTCTATGTTTTGACCCTCCCACTAACCTGCCCCCCCCCCTCCCTCATCTGGTCTTCCTCCCCCTACTGCTGTTGGATATATAAGGCTAGACATTGCAATTGCTCCTTCTGTTTGTCTTGAGAATGATGCTAGAGCTGTCAAAACTAGTGGAACGGAACTTGGTTTTTGTTTCACCATGAACCCTGCTAAAAGTTCTTCGACTGCTAAATAGTATCAAAAGGGATTATACAACAGGCAACAACCAATTTATTCCCCCAACTCCCTTGCACTCACAAAAACATAAATCGAAGACATCTGATGAAAGAAAAGAAGCCTGTAGTTCAATAGCAGTTCCTCGAGGAAGCGAAGAGAAGAACGTCCTCCTCATTTTTTTCTCATTTCAGAGGAAATGGTAGGAATAAAGAAGATGATTTATGTACTAATTGTTAAGCTATCATGCATATAAATACAAGAATTAGATGTATTTAAAACTTAAGCAACCTCTTCTGCTAATCAAAAGGTGCTCGATTGAGAGTGAGAAAGAAACCTCATTCTGTCCGACAATACATACTAGTCTTGGACCAAGTGCACAATTCATCATCAACGGCAAGAGAAAGATACGGAGTGGTAGTGCAGTAGGTAGGTGAGGATCAGAGGATGAATGAAGGATGAGGAGGAAGCAGTGTAGGGATCCCTGAATCCCTGAGGGAATCAACAAGAATTTAACCACAAGCTTTAGCAGTGAATTACATAAAAATTAATTTGACTGAACATTCATATTGATTAACTCATTATCATGACAGAATTATCGTAAGGGAATTTAACATTATAATAAGAGAATTTTCTCACTATTGATTCACACGGGAGTAATGAGAGGAGAACTCCACCAATAATCAAAACATATTTATAAAATTGGAGCTACTACTATATAGTGAGACAGCCACACCTCTAATCACCACATAATATAGCATAAATACCCTATTAGTGGGCAAGAGAGAAAAAGTGTGGTGGACTAGGCAATTCTGTCTACAATTCGCATATAGCTCTGACACCTTACCACATTACTTTCTTCGATAAATTTTTGATACAACTAGTTTAAATATTCAGGGTACCTAGGTAACTATAGCTAGTCCTCAAAAAAATGTTCAAAATTGAGATGGTCAGCAACCAGTAGCTCATTGTTTTCATTTAAAATACGCATTTATCCAGCTATGTATTTAGCATGAAAGGAAAAGTATCATTCTTCAAGTCTGTAATACCAGGGTGTATTTCTACCCACTTTGAAAGATAGTTCACGATGGTCAATCACGTGACTGTACAGATGTAAATATATAACGTATGGAAGAAAAAATAAGGAATTGCGATGAGAAAGAAAGAATTAGCCACACATACTTGTTCACGCAAGTTTGAGTAGGTACGTGGTGGTTATCTAAAGGTTTACCTAAGTATGGTGACGTACTGAAGATAAAAATATTGTACAAAGGACCCTAGTAGAAAAAATTGTGTTCTTTTGGTGTTCTTTATATGTTCATTCAGTGTTCAAGTGTTCTTTTGATGTTCTTTTGGTGTTCTTTTATGTTCACCAATTTCTTGGTGTGTTCTTTTGATGTTCAATTTATGTTCTTTTTATGTTCATCTCAGTGAACACAAAATGAACATTTTTCTTTATGTTCCCTTTGAGTTCATTTTATGTTCACCATGGTGAACACAATATGAACATTTTTTTATGCGTTCATTTTATGTTCACTTTGTGTTCATTTTATGTTCACCATGGTGAACACAAATTGAACATTTTTTTATATGTTCATTTTATGTTCACTATGTTGAACACAAAATGAACATTTTTCTTTGTTGTTCTTTAAAATAAACCAGTATCAAAATTCTCATTCCTTGGAGGTGATTGTGGATAACTGCAGTTCATGTGTCATGACAAGTAGCTTTACATAAAACAAGTAATACAGATGATTTTGGAGACTTTGTCTACCAAAAATGAGTTTGAATTTCGCCATCTTGAAATCCACAAAACTGTATTTTTTAGCAGTTTTCCATAATATTTCTAGAAATTTAAAATAATGAATTTCTGGGAAAATTATCCCAAAATGAAGGCATATCATCAAAAAATGGACATTGAACGATCCGAGAATGCAATCAAGGAACACCTGAAAAGACTCTCAATATGTACTTTATTGCATACTAAACAGGGATAAGGCCTGAGCATATGGCTTCTACTATTAAGTTCGTTTCTAATAAAAAAAGCTGGAAATAAAATGATTTGATATTTATCCAAACACTGACATCTGATTCGCAAAAATGTGAAAGTATTCATGGTAATGATGGGACTTCCGTGAAAGCTTTTTCTTTGTTGTTCAACAAAATGTTCTTTTTATGTTCATTTTGTGTTCTTTTGATGTTCAAAAAAGTGTTCATTTTGTGTTCAAATTATGTTCTTTTTATGTTCACAGACGAGTGTTCATTTTGTGTTCTTTTTATGTTCTTTCTGTCACAAAACACATAAAAAGAACATAAAGTGAACATTTGGTGAACATTGAAGGAACAAAATTTGAACATTAAATGAACATAAAAAGAACACTGAATGAACACACTTTTTTCTACTAGGGGAATGGTTTCAAGGTACATTAACCCGCACGAGTTAATGCGTATTTAAAGACCATGGTCTGAATGCATGTACGCTTACGGTGGACCGGAAAAGAAAATGCACGATTGCACAGTTAAAATTAAAACAGGTTCTGTTTTCTGTGAATGCATTCGCACAGATGGGGTAGCTACATGGTGCATTTTGCGTTCATTCACGCGTTTCCATGCAATTTATAGACATTAACTCGTACGGGTTGACGTTCCATGTAACTTAAGACATCGACATAGGACTTGAAGGCAAAATTTCACACACTAATTCCTTGAATATCAATTATCTACACTCACCACTGATAGTTCACTTTTCCAGTTTCGGTAAATTTTCTAGGTCCCCAATCAAATGCATCCGAAATGCGAGAGCAATAGAGCAGTACGTCATTTATCGAGTATAAATTGAAGATTAATAAGGAAAATACGGACAAATAACCTTTCCAAGAGGGATTTTTTTATAAAATTACTTAATATATCGAATGATAACATGCGATAAAATGTATGACAAGCCTTTAAAACAAATTTCAGTTTCGCGCTTTAGAAGCGCACTACGACATTCTTCTGGAAAATGTAGATGGCGGCTGAAATAATACCGCGACTTCATGAGAAGAAACGGAGAAATGAATTGTAATTTCTTGTAACATGCCTTATTTTTGTGGTGATTAATCTGAAATTATTTGCACTTTATCGCTAAAAATGAAGATAATATGTGACGTAGAAGTAAGCAACCGTTTGCTGCCTTCTCAGAATATGACTGGTAGTAGACGAGCTGTGAGATCAACTTTGGGTATTGGGAAGTTAGACAGTAAATCCGAAAATATTTTTATTTTACATCAAACGACTCAAAACAAAACAGGAAATAAATATAAGGTATGTGGTACTTTAAAAATTATGAGTACATCCTTTTTGTCGATTGACAGGTTCTTCGTTTAGTACTGAAAGGTTGTTATTTTAGGTCACTGGAAACATAGAAGGTGTGTTTACTCGTTTTTCCTCGGAAGGAAAGGCCACAATTCGTTTTCGTGCTCCTCCTCATGATTTGTGCTTACGATCTGCTGACCCCATACAACTTAACTGTTTCTTGCGTCTTCTACGAAATACGCTCGAAGGTAAGTAAATCAAACTGTTGAAACTCCTTTGGTTGACGTATTAATTAATTTTTCTTAAAAATAAATATTTCAGCTACTCAAACATTTAACTCTTTGCAAAATTGACTTGTATTCAATTATGAATCCATCGACAGATAATTGCGAAATACTGCTATAATTCCCCATGGAATACGATTGAATATATCCTTTGAACAATTAAATGTATCTTTCATGGAAGAATATTTGTAAGGTTTTCATCCTTACTGAGGCTATGTACCTGCGTAGGTTGCTTCGTAATAGGTTAATTTAACGTGTGTCAAGAATGTGGTGACATATTTGACAGAAAATACTTTCCTTTGCCAGGGAAAGCAGATAGAGTTACATCCACCAAAGCAGAGACAGGAAATCTCAAAGAAAATAACCAGCTACCTGGGGAAGTGGGCAAATCTAAATCTCGCCTTGGTGTTATTTCCCCTGCATCGAAGCTGTTAGCTGGAATAAAAAGAACTCTTAAAATCTTCAAACGCTCTGACTATCCATCAGTTCTTGGTTTCCCAAAAACTCTGGAAGAACTGCAAGTGAGTTGCACCAACCAATAATTTTATGTGCGTCTGTTACTCTCTTTCAGCCATTTATTTTAGCCCTGTTTCGTATCTTCATGTTAAATTATGCCATTGGTATGTCTGTTTTAGAATATCCAATTTTTTAAACAATTTTGATAGATTCTAGTTAGTCACCTATTATAATAATAATTAAATTAAATAATTAAAAAAGTGATAAAAATTCTGCCAATTTAATTTTAGCTTTCCTGGTGACTGAAACTTTTCCCTAGTCTCAGCTTTGCCCATCAAAATGGTTTTTAATTTTTATGCATCGTGCAGCTGAGCTTTGCATATTTCCTTTCATTATTTGTGGAAAAAAATCCCCTGGTCAATTTATACCACTCATTGATCCCCTTTTTCTCATTTTAGTTCTCTTGAATGTCAAAAGTTGGTGTACAAGATTTTTAAAATTTGTACTCAGTTGATAGCAAGTCTTTTTTCAAGTGACAGAAATAGAAAATGCAAACGTATGCAGAGTAGTGTTGTTGGCACATCATATTTTCAAGGATGTCCTCTGCATCTATTACTGAATAGTTACAATAGAATTGTTCATAACAGAAAATTAGCTGCATCAATAAAGAATCGATACCTCCACTGCAAAAACGCTCAACAATCGCCCACCCGCTCAAATCCGCTCATCAAATAGCGCTATAACTCTGTTCATTTTATCTCTGCGGGTGAGCTGGTGTGGCCAAAGCAAGTGGAGATGAGGGGAGGGAAAGTTTCTCGACATGTGACTTTGCCTTTGCCAATCAGCAAACAGTAGGCGTGGCCTCAGTGAGTCGCTCTCTGGCCTCCGCCGAGTGAACTTCATGAATCTGCTCGTGGAGTAGTGTTGCCAAACTTCATGCGTTCTCCTTGTATTTGACTAAGTATGCCTTCCACCAACGGTGGCTCATTTAGTGCGGTAGCTGACTATGTCATGCACTTCTATGAAAGGATTATCCCCAATGCCTTCCAAATGAGTAGGTATATTGTCTCGGCACCACGGCCAAAATACCTATGGCCACCAATGACTCACACGTTTTCAGTGACAAAGTAGGGCGGCTACGTGCATTTGGCAACGTTATGTTCGCTCCTCCTCTCTCTCTCGGTACTACTCCACCCTTATCAGCGAAGCCATCCGAGAGAGTCCGGACTCTCATGAAAGCTCACCCTCAGACATAAAGTGAATAGACTATAGTAGTACTAGATGGATTTGATTCGGTGGGCAATTGTTGAGCGTTTTTGCAGTGGAGGTATCGGAATGTTTATAAGTGGGCCATTCTGTAATAAAGTTTGGTTTTTGTGACCAGATGGTAAATGGATTTTGATTTCCAGATCAGTCGCTTGCAGCTCTCATGCCTCGATCGCCAAGTGACTCGGCTCCCCTTGCTGCGGATGCTTGATCTCACAGACAATCGCTTGTCCTCCCTGCCAAAGGAATTAAGCCTTTTGCCTAATTTACGAGAGCTGCGATTGGCCCACAATTCATTTGGAGAGAGTTGTGATAAAGGAGTCTCATCAACATCAACGCGACTGGTAATGTGATTATACAGTCCCGTCAGCTACCTCTCTCTTCTCTTTGTCTAATCCCTCCATTCTTAAAGACCCCTGCATTCTGGATTGTCATGCCCAATTTTTTATCCAAAGCCGCAAGCTGTGTTTCACATATACACATTTGCATGTTAATTCTTTACACTCAGCAACTCAAGTTGCCATTGCCGCCAGCAGATGTATTAATTGCTGGTTTAATATTATAAAAATGTTGGAATATTTCTGGTGTCATCAGGAGAATTTTGGATGAACCTTGAGGTTCCTTTCTGACTTTATGTATGATTTGTTTAAGCATGTCATATACATTCATTATGAAATTATTTTAAATGGTTCCAATAAGTTACATGCATGATTGCATTTAATACCTCATTGTAAAAACATTTAACCCAGAAAATATTCCATGACCTATATGGTAAGCATGAGTTTGTTCTGGGCGTATTGGGTGAAATTTATTATATTGTGCTGTTTTGATCCCAGCTATAGTTAATGCTACTCATTCTGACTCTGTCATCTTGTTATTAATAATATTTGCTCGATAAAGATATTATGTGGTTGTAACAATGCATTACTATTGACTTCACTCACTGTGATTGCTATGTGGATAATTATTTATATATTATAAGGTCATCGATGATGAGAGGTGTGCTTATGATTAGTTCTTTGACTTTTTGGCTTTGATGATCAGATTATGTTCTAACAGTATGAATTTATTGTAATATTATGGCATTTTTTAAACTTTTTTAGTAATTTTGGAAGTTTTTTTTTCCTTCTCTGTTGCTTTTTTTTCATCTACAGTTACTTTAGCTGCTTAATTCTTTTATTAACTACTAAAATGTTCTTCATTAATTCATGTTTGTGAGTGAAGTAAAACATAAAAAAATCGTAAGGGTAAAATTCTTAAATTTCTTAATTGGTATTGGTATTTCTTTCAGAATGCTACAGAAAATGAAAAATGGGGTTGGATTGGTGGCAGCCTTCTCACTTCTCTGACATTTTTGGACCTATCTTATAATAAGGTGGAGTATTTTCTTCTAGCCTTCAATGCATTTCTACCGGGAAAAAATTAAGGCACAAATAGTTTATTTCATTATTTCATTGTAATAAATTCATGGGTGAAAAACCCTATCAAGTTGTAAAACAACAGAAATTTATGCTTTGGCATTCATACATATGCAGGGTTCCCACTCAACCGTGAAAAAACCTGGAAATAGCCGTGAATATCGTCATAAAACCTTAAAAATCTCTCAAACTTGATTGTAGAACAACAATAGACGGGTTAAAAGAAAAAAAAACTATATTTCAATCATGTTTCAAGGTCATTCACGTGCAGCCAATGTCCTCGCATTTATCTGCACACGTGTATTCGAAAGCGCAACTATTAATTGGTCCGTGTTTGCCATGACAGCACATTGACCTTAAGCCTGCGATTGGAAGACGTTAATCCTGGCAAAAAATCAGGCTCTTCTTCACTTCCCTGCCACCCTGCTCTCTCCGTTTTCCCACTCACACCCTTTTCGCCGGACATGAATTTTGCTAACGATAGGTGACGTCATGAGAGTTAGCACTGTCATTGCTGCGTTTGCATTCAAGGCATCTGTCGCGTTTGTTACAGTTTTAGTTAATGTGCGGCCGATGATTGTTACGTGATCAATATTTCTGCCTAAAATGCCCTATCTACAAACCGTGAATTTGATGACATGTAGACCGTGAAAACCTGGAAAAAACCGTGAATTTTATAATGTAGTTGGAGTGGGAACCCTGATATGTACTTCAAAATGCAACTGAAGTTGCCATTTCCAGTAGCAGGTGTTTTAATTGCTGGTTAAATGCCCTAGTTGCATTTTTCTGGTTTCGTATCACACTCTTGTTTTTATACATATTCTCTTCTAACCTTCAATGCATTTTCATTGTAAAAAATTAAGAAACCAATATTTTATCTTAATAAATCCAGGGAAAAACCCAATGAAGTTGTAAAATGGTGGAATTGTCTTTATTGCTGGTTTTCAACTCCTCGTCTACGATACCCCTTGTCTGTGCAAGTATTGAACATATTTTTGTAGCTCTTCATGCCGTACTTAATATTATTTATGCTGTATTTATTTACCACCAACATCTTATCTACTAATGTTCGGTGATCATTGTGAGGAGTTGGAAGGAATAGCAACACTGTTTCCCCTGACTCAAAAATACTGAATCTTGGCGATTATAGTATATCGGATATCTCATGGGTTGATGTTAGATCTCATAATGCTCATGCCAGGTGCAATATCTCTGCAAAGTCTTGTTGGACAGAATAATATTCCTGGACATCGAACTGCAAAACAGTATCACTGATATTAACACGTTGACCGCCATGATGTTTTTAGTAGATATGGCCTCTGATGCCATTAGTGTTTTTCATTCAGTCAACTATTCCCGGATCATATAACATTAAATGTGTTTTTGTACTTTACTTAAAATAAATATTTATATTCTGACGCCACAACAATCATGGTCCATACGTTAGCAAGAGATTCCGGTCGCTCGTGGCGTCAGAAATCCACTTTGAAACAGTCGCTTGGAGGCCAGTCAGTATGACGGGCGTGGCGTGACGGGAGCCAATCGACTCCTGTCATTATGACCAGCTTGGCGGTCAACGTGTTAATGACAGAATCTTTGAACTGTGTTTGTCAAATATTAACCCGTCAGCGCCCAAAGTTTTTTTTCAAAATCACACATCTTTCACTTTTATAAAATATGATAAATGAGCTTAACACAATGAACTCAATTCAAACTGACTGAATAATAGAGGAAACCTTTGTGGCATTTTTTAGTGTTACCCCCCCCCCCCCCCCCCAAAAATTTCTGGTACCCCTCCCCCCCCAGAAATTCTTCGAACTTCCTCGAACTTCCTCCGAACTTATCCGCAGAACTTCTCCCGCTAAGGATTTTTCGCGCTAAGGTTTTTCGCGCAAAGGATTTTCGCGCAAAATGGCCCTGTTAGCAAAATGCCCTGTCTCGCAAAATCCTGTCTCCGGAAAATGCTGCCTCCGGAAAGCAGCATCCGAAAGCCAGCATCCGAAAGCCAGCACCGGAAGCCAGCACCGAACCCAGCCTACCTGCAATCCAAGACTTATATAATAATAATAATAATAATAATAATATGTTTTATTTGCCCAAAAGACCAAGGTACATTTGCACAGGTATAAGGCACGTCCATCAAAAACATCACAAGCATAAAATAAGTGTACATATATATCACATATAATAAAACACTCATAACAAAGAAAGGAAAAAAAAAATCACGTATAACATTCCATCAAGCCCTTAGCTCATGTAATATTCTTCCAAAGAGTAATATGAACCTGAAAGAAGGAACCTTTTTAATTGTATTTTGAAAGCATTAAATTTTTTAATATTTTTTAAATCAGCAGGGAGTTTATTATAAAGTCGTACCCCCATTTCCCTCGGGCCCAGTTTGTTTAAGTTTGTTCTTGTAGTAGTGTAATGTATGTCATGCTTGCATCTTGTGTGATGGGGGTGATGGTCACTATTAAGTGGAAAGCTTATGATATGAGATTTGATGTACAGCACAGTAATCATGATATAAATGCAAGGCAGAGGCAGAAGGCCTAGCTCCTTGAATAGGGGTCTGCATGAGTATCTGGATGGTTTCTGGGCTATTATTCTTACAGCCTTTTTCTGAAGTCTGAAAATGCGTAATGAGTTGATATGAGAGGAGCCCCAAAAAATTATACTGTGTAAGATATGGGAATAAAACTCCCCATAGTACAGAGTAAGGAGTGTATCCCTTCTTACTGAACTACTGAGTTGTCTTAGTAGGTAACATGTGGAACTTAGTTTATGACTCAAGAGATCAGTATGTTGGTTCCAAGAAAGATTTGAACTCAAACATACACCCAGAAACTGAAGAGAAGACACTTGCTCAATTGATTTGTGATTACTCTTAATAAGTAGGCTTGATGAGAGATTTTTCGTTTTGGAGAAATGAATCAATTTGCTTTTTTCAGCGTTTACAATTAAATGGTTTTCATTGGCCCACTTACCAAGTATTTCCGTAACTTGCCTAGCTTTATCAATTAGGTAGCTACGTGAAGAGGAGGAGATGATCACATTTGTGTCATCCGCGTATAGGATTGGTGTAATATTATCTGTGTATGATAAAGTTGTAGGTAAATCATTAATGTATATCAAGAATAGAAAAGGTCCAAGAATAGACCCTTGTGGGACACCCATTGAGGATGAACAAATACTAGAGGTATGTTTAGTGCCTTCGATCAAAAGATTTACCGTCTGAGATCGATTGTGAAGGTACGATGCAATCCAGTTGAGAGGTGTGCCTCTGATGCCCATACTATCTAGTTTGCACAAGAGCAGCTTATGATTCACAAGGTCAAATGCCTTGGAGAAGTCAAAGAAAAGCCCCAAAGTTTCACATTTGTTATCAATGGAAAGTAGTATATTGTCGATTGCTCGATAAATTGCAGAAGTGGTAGACTTACCTTGAAGAAAACCATGTTGGTCTTTGGAAAAGAGGTTAAATTTGTCCATGTAGGATATTAATTGAGTGTACATGACTCTCTCAAAAATTTTGGAAAATGTATTCTGTAGTGAAATCGGCCTATAGTTATTGAGGTCATCAATGCTGCCCTTATTTTTGTAGAGAGGAATTATTCTTGACCTTTTTAGTGGTGTTGGGAAAATGCCCAGTTTCAGTGATTCATTCACTAAGTGTATTAGAGGTAACTTTATGATATCAAAACAGGATAATATCACTTTCCCAGTTATTTCATCTGGCCCAGTACTTTCTTTGCGGCTTAGTTTGGTAATGATTGACTTGAGATCAGATTCTCTGCAGGGACTGGTAAAGAATGACATAGTAGTGGTGAATGACGGTCTGAAAGGATTATTGGATGAGGTTGAGCTAGGAGTTTTGGAGAAATGTTGATTGAAAAGATCAGCAAGGGCAGTGTAATTTATTTGAGCGCCTGTTGTAGTGTCCTTCATTTTCGGTAGAGAGTGATTTTTAAGATTTCCTTTGGCAGCATTTATAATTTTCCAGGCAGTTTTTGTTTTGTTGGTTGCATTAAATAATGTATTGTCATTAAATGTCCTTTTTGCAGTTACAATTAATTTCCTATACCATATTTTCATTTCCTTGTAATGTGCCTTACAATCCTCATTACCAGATGCTTTTGATTCAATTGCGAGGTTTTTAAGGACTTTCGAGTAAAATTGAATATCCTTGGTGACCCAGGATAATCAGCATAGGACTATATATATAGGACTACTGCGGAGGAATACTTACTCCTTGGCAAGCAAGGGGAACTCGGTGCTAAGGCCTTAGTATTGCACTTGGAGTGAGAAGTTTTACCATTGTCCTATCACAACTCTCTCTCCCTCCAACACCTCACCCCGGTATCTCCCTCCCCTCCATGTGTTCCAATGAACTATCCCTCTGATTCCTCTGATGTCTCCAACCCAGAAGTTGAGGGGAAAATTCTGGGTGCTGTGCTGTTGTCTCAAAACCAGGGAATGCTGATTTTGTGGAGCGGCCGTTCTATGCAGAGTGGCGCCGTAGTTGAATTCGCCTGCCTACCCCTCCACTCCCTGGAAGAATCCCTCCCCTCAAATCCTGGCTTTTCCTGAATAGGAGAGCCCTCTTTCTGGTCTTGGCCTGCTGGGAGACACATGTCTTGTGAGGCATGGCATATTTAGAGCAATTTTCTGCTGGTATTTTAGCTGGTAATGTTTCCTTTGGGATCATGAATTACTATCATTGTTTTCTGTAATACTTCTGATTTTTTGAATACTCTACTTTAAATAGATATCGTACGGTAATAACTCGTAAATTGTTTTTGGCTACCTTTTTCTTGTGAGCTGTTTTTCTTGTTTGTGGAGTCTTTCCCTGATCCAGTTTGTGACCGACGGTTGGAGTATTTCCCTTGTCTGGACTTACGTGAAAAATCAACCAGATTTTACGACGTAACGTCACACCTTCTACTAAGTATGTGCACCGAAATGCGCACAAAAATTCACATATTAAATGCATTGCAGAAGCATTGGCTCTGCACTGCACTGAGTGCCATATGGCACCCGTGGGCGTTGACTTGACGTGGGCGTGTGATTAAGTCATAGTCATAAGCTAGTGTAGCCCTGTAGTGAAGCAGGACACTCATCACTCATCCCTGAGTTTTAACATTCAAGTACTTTGTGATATTAATCATAGATTTAAAGCTAAATATATGTACTTCATATAACTTCAAATATGGCTATTATGTAGCTATTTTGAGCATCTTCTTGAAATTGATTGGAAAAAAAACTTAAATATGCCTATTGAGTTAGCTGTGGATGTGCCCTCAGTTATCATCATGATTATAGGTGTCGCCAAAATTCATATTAGGTCCCCAAGGGGGAGGACAAAGGGACCTCATATCTCAGCCCTGCCCAGCAGGTCATGAATAAAGCACATCAACAGCTTCATTTTTATGAGGGGTGGCTGCCTCCCCCTTCCCAATTGGGTATTATCTTGATCACAATGCTAATCCATGTTGCAATAGAACCTTACTACATTAATGCAGGATTATTTCCCCTCAATCTCAATGGCTAATCTTTCCAACACGTAAGCTTAATGGCTCTCTTCCCTCTTCTTCACTATAATCCTCAGATTTCCTGTGAAACTGGACCTCACACAATATCTGATACTTGCTTTACACCTAATTACCAATTAAACTCTGGCGTGATAGCAAAATTATAATTTATGATGTCCAACTATAGCAAACTCTGCCACTTTCCATGTGTCAATTATTTTGTTATCCTGAGTAATCACACTTTAAAACACTGCATTAATTGTCTATGCATTAATATTTAACTCTTGCATTGCATATAGCCTGTGGTTCCTTAAACTATTTTCGCCTTGTTAAGTGTTTTCATAAGAACGCATATACCTGATAAGTCCATTTTGAAAGGACTTTTTTATATGTATATTTTATTAGAATACATAGTTATTTGTGAAGTTAAAGTGTTAAACCATTATGAATTGACTAGTCACCCATTATAATTTTTTTCCTTGGCTATACTGTTCATATGTTATGACTTATGTTGCTGTTTTCAATGGTCAATTTACGTTCAATAATTTCCTTTCAGATAAAGCATGTTCCGGATGTTTTGTGCAGGTTGAAATCATTATTAAACTTGAAGTTGGACCATAATGAAATTTCAGTGTTACCATCTGGCCTGGGTACCATGTGTAAGCTCAGGTATTTTACTGACATTTTATTCACATGTGCTTTTTGAGCAATGTGGTGCAAGCTGTTGAGTGGTTTTCAGTCTTTTGTTTATCATCGTGGGTAATAACATATCGTTCCTCTTTTTATTCAGACTGCTCTCGGTCTCAAACAACAGTCTGCTCTATCTCCCTGGAAGTCTCCGAAAACTGAGACTGGAAGCCATTGACATATCCAACAACCCTCCGATGGAGAGAGAAATGCAGCTGCCGAGGAGACTTTGGCCTGAAAGTCTTTCCCCTTCAGCCGTTCTCGGAATGCCTACACTCTTCGAGTTTGCTGCTCGCAAGGTGGTGTCAATGGGGTAAGATCTTTTTCTTCTCTTGAGGACCAATGATTTGCATAGTTGAAAAATAATCCTTTTAACAGTTTTTTTCTATTTTACAAAAACTTAACTATTTTCAATGGAATTAAAAACATTTATGTAGATTATTCCTGTCGAAAGGCTGTTCAAATAAGATTTTTTACCTATGTACTAATTCCTCTACTTAAGAATAATCTACTTACAAAAAAAAACATCCTACGAATGAAGAGTTGTATGAGCATGCATACCCTATGAAAAAATTCAAGTTTTCCCTAAATTTCAAAGTACCACTTTTGGAGTAGGCCAATATTAATGGCTGTGCGGCGTAGAGGAACTCATCCAACTGGCCCTTATGTGCATGAAATATTCTATGCCATGAGGTATATTAACTACATTATTATGTTATATACAAGGATTGCATGGAAAGTAATGCACAATATTTTTTTCTTAGATTTTTATTTATTGCACATAATGAGAATCACTCACACGAAAGAATGATGTTTAAACTACGCACCCTATTTTTCCACGTAATCTCAATCCTGTCATATGGCCTCCCTCTAGCGAGAAACAAGGGTATGTTTGCCTTGTTGGTACCATAGGGTGGTTTCCTATTATCTTTTTTTTTCCTAAATCGAAAGATTATTACTCCTGGAGTACGTATTTTACGCTTTTAGATTTTTTAATGACGATATCTATTTTTCGCAATTAAACAAAAAGTGAAAAATTTCAAGCACGCGAAAACGCGACGGCTAAGTAGGAATGATGGGAAAAAGTCCGTTTGATGCATTTCTGGTTCCCCCTCCCACCTTGTGAGGTGACCTTGGGGTGAGGCTTGAGCACTGATACCACGCAGGCTGCTAGCAGGTAGCTGAATACCCTGCTGGCTGGTAGCGCTTGGCTTAAATAACGATTATTAATATCTTATCAAATAAAGAAAACTTTCCGACCTTAGCCAGTTTTAATAGGTGATTGTTAAGGCATGTTTCCCTGAGCTCTGTGCCTCATGTATGCATTGGTAATCTCAGACGATGTAAAACTCCTATCTACTCGTATAGAAACTAGGTCCCTGTGACGTCACGTGGAGTGGAATCGTATGGGTGCCAATCTGGCCTTTTTCAAATGGGGATAAAATTGACCGTTGCCATTCGTCTAAACTGGGATTTCTAAAACCAAATAATTTGTATACACCCATGTCTCGTATAGCGCAATTTCGATTAGCGCAATTTCGATATAGCGCAAATTCGTTCCTCGGGGAAACATTGCAACGCAGTGTAGCCTAATCAAAAATCTTAAACGCTCTCGTGATAAAACGTGAACTTGCGCTAAGTACACACGAAATTTCTATCAATTTACGCATAGTAATATTATTTCTTGCCTCAAATATTCTTTTTTGTTTATATATTAATCGAAATTCATTGCTGCGCAATTGCCAAAAGTATTACTCGTCATTGGGTCTAGATAGCCGGCCTACCGAAGATTTATCTCGTCTTCTTAACAGAATGTAATAAATAATTTAGATCGTTAATTAAGCGTGGGGCTAGTG
Source organism: Ischnura elegans (assembly GCF_921293095.1). Taxonomy (NCBI): domain Eukaryota; kingdom Metazoa; phylum Arthropoda; class Insecta; order Odonata; family Coenagrionidae; genus Ischnura; species Ischnura elegans. The sequence goes on along the minus strand of NC_060249.1, from coordinate 115,684,595 downwards.
GAAATGAGTTTTTTTTCAGCAATACGGTTTGAGACGTATTTTTGCCGTCGTAGGTTACCGGGCGATTGACTTCCAGGTAGAGAGTCTACGCTAAAGCCTTCAAGGTCATCGGTATTCACGGGGGAGAAATGGAGCGGTGGCCGAGTTGAGCATGAATAGCATCAACACATAAAAGGGTCCGCTATAGAGTCTCAAACACAATGGCTTCGTTCCCTCCCCGCAGTCTTAGGCCTTCTGCGTCTCAGGAATACAGTTCAGCAGTGGAAGGTGATTTAGATAGAGCCATACAGAGTAAAAACCAAGAGAATATGGCAAAAAATAGGAATGCGTGTAGAAAAATCAAGAATTTATCAATAAAAACTATAAACCTAGAAGAGGACTTGAGAGAGGTCTATTGCTTTGAAAATGGAGAGCGTCAAAGCGATATTGCGCGGAAGTTTAAACTCACGATGCCTTATTCTGAATAAAGACGAAGGTAAAATATCAGTGACCTCAGCCGCACCAACTTCAACCAAGCGGTCTACACACACGGAAAGTTCATGGTGAATCAGTACAAAAAGACGAGAGTGGTAATCGCTCCGAGACATTAAGTGAAAGCTCCGGTTGGTTCCAGAATTTAAACGGCAAGCAGGTATTTTCAGTGCGGCGATATCAGGTGAATCTGCAAGTGTTGATAGCGCAGCCACCACAACATTTTCTGATGAACTCCAAGCTGTTATTGAAAGTGGCTCCTTTCCCCCTCAACTAGTTTTTAGTGTTGATGAGACGATATTCTTTTGGAAAAGAATGCATTCTCGTTCATTCATTTTCAGGAAAGGAAAACCTGGGTCAGGTTTCAAGGCATTTAAAGACTGTTTCACGTAGCTGCTAATGACTCGGAGGACTTCAAATGAAAATGATTTATCATTCATAAACTCCGCTAGCTATGAAATGTCATTTAAAGTAGCATTTTCCTGTCATTTCGATGAGCGACAAAAGGGCCTGGTTGACACAATAGTTGTTTTTAGACTAGTTTGAAAAATCATCAACTGCCGGCAACGCATTACGATCCCCTGAGATAGCAGATGTTAGCCCACCCGCACGACAGGATGGAATTTCGAAAGCACGTAAGAATTTTTTTTAACGTGAATAAAAGTCTTTGAATGCGTGAATACTATCTTTAAAGATGTTTTAAACTATAAATATTTATAGAAATAATGTTTTCTAAGGCTTTTTATGGGAATATAGATGTTTTAGGGGAAATTCAATACCCAAGACCTATGCTACCTATGGAACCTATGGAACGCAACCCTATCTTCCCTATGTTAAAACGCTCTCGTATAACGCAAATTCGTATAGCGCAAAGACCCCAAGGAACGCATCCCTTGCGCTATACGAGACATGGGTGTATTATGAATACACTAATGGTGGGTAAGGAATCGCAATCAATGCATTTCGTTTTCTTTGATGAAGGAAACTACCGTATTCTTTTTCTGGTTCCCAACTGAATCTTGGATCACTGTCGAAGAGCCTTCTGATGTCATCGTCCTCTGAGTCAGCGACTAGCAGTACTTTTATTTTGCAGCAAATATCCCATAGACTTTCCACAAACTTTTTTCAATATTCCTTGCAGTTTCTTTCTTTGCAGTGAGAAATTTAATGACGGCACGCTGTCTTGCAACATTTACATCACTTACAGGTGCAATTTTTAAAACGGTCCTGTTGTTATGATTTATGTCAAAAGAGCCAGAAATTTTGTGTGTGCACCCATGGAACTTCAGATAATGCATATCGATGGCTAAGTTCTAACTACACATACAGCAGACTGCCGATTATCCGGCTGCTGTATATCCGTGTTGCGGATTATCCGTGCATGATTTTCACTCTCGCTCAATTTTTTCTGCGATCTTTATATAAAAAATCGGACGAAAAATCATCGGAATTACGGCATTAAATATAGGATACACCGGGCTTATTATTTCCATTAGAATCTCCTTCGTAAAACGGAAGGGATCACGCTCTAGCTGCATTCACGGGAGTACCCTGTTCCTGTTTTCCAAGCCTCGCAGTGCGCGACCTCGCTCATTGATCACGGATACACGTCGTGCAGCAGTTGCAACCCGGACAACTTGTGCGAGACGCAACTACGTGGCGTGGTGCCTGACAGTAGTTTCCAACGTCGAGCAGTGGTTTCGAAGCATTCATGCAAACTAATTTTCTGTATCCGTGATCACACAGCCACAGATGTGTGGTTTTTGCAACCAGGCCTTAGATGGAGCATTAATAACACAAGTACAACCATGTTATCACCACTTAAACGATTGCGAACTGGCAAAGAAAGCTCTCAACGAGTCCAGGAAGCACTCTTAAATAACAAAATAACTGCATAAATAATAATATATTGTATTTTTTAGGTAAATTATGAGCATTGCAAGACATTTAAGAGAAAGTTTGGGTTTTATGTGTTTTGTGATTATTAGTGCCGTCTCTCCCCATCATTAGCCCAGATCATTGGGAGTGTACTGTAGTTTTGAAAAATAATATTTAACTAGATATTACCTTTATATTAGCTTAAAGTACTTTAAATTAAAAAGTTTCAAAGTGCCAATTTAATCCCCACACACACACCTGATTTGAACCTTAACCATTCAAAACAATGCACTGAATTGTTGAGGCCTTTACTTTGTAGAATTCCGTTATATGGTTGGAAGGAAATTACTTTGCTTTTCTACAAAACAGGATTTTCAAGATATTTTAAGACTAAGGATAAGATATTTTCAAGACTAGTCTATGGTACAGTGTAACCGAAACTAGTCGGCAATAAAGTGTGTGTTTTGTAAAAAAGCAAAGTAATTTCCTTCCTACCATACATTCAAAACAAGTTGAGATAATCCTAATATTTTATTTGAAGTTATCCTTTGCTGATCATAATTTTTTTTTCAGTTTGCATCCTACTGCCAGTGATGTCCCCTACCCGATTGTGACTTACCTTTCCAGTGCCAACTTTTGCATTTGTGGTGGTCCATGCTTTGAATCCAAACTAAAAGTGCTCATTTCTATGGATCCACGGAGTATTGCATTCTCTGTGGCATGGACATCAGGATCTGGCAACCCTCCAACATTGGCATATTTGTGCTCTCTCAAATGCTTGGAATCTGTGAAGAAAGCTGTATACTGAACTGTTGAAACTGGGAAAGAAGAGAAATATTTTCTGAAAACCCCGAGTATTCTTAATTTTCTGCAAATGGATACTAAACAGGAATTCAAGGAGATAAACCTTGAAGGCCTCAAAGCATCACTTAAATGAGTATCCAAGTCAAGAGACAGCATTTGAATGTCAAACATCCTGGACACAGTGATATGTTTTGTTGGTGTACTAACCACATTTTATCCTCCTGTGATAAACCTAGATGCTAAGGTCTGTTGATATGTAAATACATTTCATTTTATCGCACCATCTCAATGAAAAACCTGGAAGAAGACTCATATTGTAAGCAACCATTCTTTTTTGTGAAAAAATAGAAGTTTGTTCATTTTTTGATCTTCTGTCGTGGTGTTCTAAAATGTTTACAATGTTGTATAAAATAATTTGATAATGATGTGTATTTTATTTATTCCAAATATATTAGATATGAAAACTCATTTGTAAAATGCTTATATTATTTTTTAATGTTCCTGGCATATGCAAGCTTCCATTTTATTCCTTTACTAGTTAATCTTCATTTTTGAAGTATCTTTGATGTAAAAAAATCATTGCTGTTGTTACTAGTGCATAATTTACCCCAAATAATATGCAAGCCCATAGAGGCACTGAACGCAGCTTCACTGGGTTATGTATGCCATTTGTAAAGCCATTACAGTGATAACAACTAGATCATTTGAAACAAATTTTACAAAAGCCAAATTTCTAATGTGTAGGTAATTTAAATTTTATTTGAAAATTTAACTTTATACTGAGGCAATGATTATAAAAATCTTTTTCTATAAAAAATATTTTTATCACTATGGAACCTCTCATGGCAATGTTAAAATTATCAGAAATTGAGGTAACTTATCCTTCTTAATGACAATGATTTATATCATATTTAACCATGAGTTCATGAAAAACAAGGTAAATATGATGGCAAATTTTCAAGGTAAATCTTAAGTTTATGAGACATGTAAAAAAGAAAATTGGCTAGACCATGAATAAAAATATTGCCAGCACCGAGTTTATCTTATAAGCTACACCTCATAATATGTATAACAACAATCAGGAGTTAAGAGTTAAAGAAAATTTTAGTTTAATTCATTACACACTTATAGAAGACAATGCCATCTTATGATATAAAAAAGTTATAATTGTGGTTCTGCAATGTTTGGCAATACGGAGGGGTGCCCCCCATCTGTATCCGCCACCTTGTGGACGATGGTCAGTTTCATTTCAGGAAAGTCAAGCCGTGACATTAGAGTGAGTAACAAGGACCTAAAGGAAAAGGAACTTGAGATTAAAACCAGGACATGTATGTTTGCTTGGTGGATTTCAAAACAGCATTTGAAAGAGTGTATTGGGTATGGTTAATGGGTATTCGTGATAAGATAGTGGTAGATTGGAGGGATAGGTGACTAATTCCTAATCTATGCATGTCTTAGGCTGCTCAGGTGCAAGTATGAGGGTGGGCAGGTATCAGCCTAAGAGTAAGATGAGGCTGTCTATTATCCTCTAAGGTATTACACATATAAGTAGAAGAAATGGTGAGGGAAGTGTGGGATGAGTAAAAATTTTAAAGGGGGGATTGGAGTTTAAATCAGTGAGGATTTCGGATAATCTGGCATTGATTAGCCACTTGGTTTGGTAGACGGTGCAAGGGATGTAGCTTGAGGATTGATCACCAGAAGACCATGGTTATGTGGTTTCGTATAGCATCATGAGCAAGGAATATATGAGGCTCAAGAATGACTTAGAATTTGATCACAATTAGAGCAGACATTTAAACTATCTGGGAAGCTCATCAAACAGAGGAAATCGAATACAGAAGCAGAGATAAGGAAGAGATTGCATCAGCAAAGGAGACGTTAATGAATGGGAAAGCGCTGCAATGTAGCAGTTTTGAGAAAAGGCTAAAGAAGAGTGAATGCGATGGTGGATGGCGTAACATGGTGGAACTCCTTCATGATGCACAAAGGGTAAGAAAAAAAGACTTTGTTATTCCACAAAATAAAATATATATTTGTGACCGGTTTCGATACGGTATATCATCATGTGGCTAGACCATGATATGCCGTATCGAAACCGATGGAAAATATATATTTTATTTTGTGGAACAGCAAAGTAATTTTTTCTTATCCTATGTGCAGCTTATGAAGAGTCTTTTACAGAGTGCAGAAATGTGAATGCTGACTAAGGATGATGGGAAAATATTGGAGGCATTTGAGACGTGGATCTGGAGGAAAATTGAGGTCATGTGGATGGAATGAATGAGGAAGTGATAGAGAATTAGGCGAGGAGACTTCTAGGTATGCTGTAGAGGATAAAGGGGATTTGGATGAACAGAATACTTAGCAGAGAAAGAATGCAAAAATCTGTGATAGATGGTGGAATGTTCATGAACAGGGGCAAGGGCGAAAGAGAATAGAATAAATGGAATGAAAGGTAGTATGCCTTATTGTGAATTGAAAAAGAAATTGGGAAGGGGAGATTAGAAAATGTAATTTGTGAAACGCTCAATGTAAGCCTACCTTAACCAGAAGAATACATTAATAATGCTCCCAGACAAACTGTGCCACAAGAAAATGTGTGTGTCCACAGCACTAAAGTCCTGACACTAAAGCCAGAATTTATTGGACCAGATGGAGCCATAGGCATATGCCTTGGCAGCTTGAATGTCAAATTACCTGGTGCAAATTTGGGAACATGGGTTAAAACTTCAGTCAAGACAAATGATTATCTGGAATAATGGAAGAATGTAGAGTGAATAACTGACAAGGAAAGGTAACGACTTATCACCACAAGATCGCATTAAAATTTTGTAGTGTGGCATAAAAGAGAATTTTAAGAAATGAGCATTTTTGCTGAACCTGAAGCAACTCTACTTGTGCTGTAAAAGCTGTACATATTCATGTAACACAAATTAAAATCACCAATGGCTTTTGAAAATTATGCGATGAAAATGAAACACTTGTTTGAGAACTGGAGCCAACACCCAGAGGTGTCATGGTGCCGGAACGCCGTTACGGCACTGGTTTAGAAAAGACATAATGGTCGAATTACACTTTTATCAATTTTGGCACCTCAAAATTTATAATATTATTTGTAACCAAAATAAATTTTTTTTCCATTTGTTCATTCTACGTTTGCTGAAATAATTGAAGCATACAGATTAGTATTTCACTTGTAAAAAAAGCTAAGGAAAGTGCGTTCCGGCACTGCTAATTTTGCCATGAAATCACTGCCAACACCCCATGCCAGGATCCAAACATTTTGAGATAGGAAACATTAGGGAATGGAGAATGTCGGAAAGAGAGTGGAGGGGACTGAGTTGGGAAGTGATCAGCAAATGATTAAGTGAACCTTATAATAATCAAGATACACAACTATGGCTACAACCCCATACTCCATTCAAGTTATATAATGAGATGTGTGATGTAAGATTGTCTTTTACTATTAACTTTATAACTTACTTAACAAAGTATTAACAATTCTGCACTTGAGAGATAGCCATACAGGTTTGCATTGGAGTGCAAAATATGACCTCATTCCACACAGGTTGAGACATGCAAGAAATAGAGAGACTCCGTTCCCCTCTAGCTTGAATAAATGGCCAAACCAGTACAGGAGTAACTACTCCAGAGGCCGTGGCTTGCTACTTTTTCCCACAGTTAAAAAGGCGCTATAGGGAAGATCCCCTCTGCCTTCCCTCACGCGGCCTGCACAGAGAACGCCCAGCTAGACCTACGCAGTTCGTTGTGGGTGATCATTTCCGTCACCATGGTGACAGGCATGAATGTGGGCAATCAGGGGCACAGCTAGGAATTGAGGCTGGGGGGGGGGCTAAAGTGCAACTGATACCAGGGTGTGTGGGGGTATGGAATACCCACCAGGATAAGCGGTAGGTGCGAGATTAATAAATTGTGGAATTTTAAGATAAATGGTTCAAAATGGTGAGTTTTACGACTTTCTGAGGGATATTTTATCAATCCTTACCCTATTCTATTGGTAATATCAATCCAATTAAGTAAAATGGATTAAACTTAAAATTTATCTGAGCTCTGAGGGGTGGGGGGTTTATCCCCCTAAACCCCCCCTCGCTGTGCCACTGTGGGCAATAACCTGAGTTGGTCAGGAACCAACTGCCCACAGGCCTTGAATAGGCAGCCAAAATTGGTAGACTCAATGACCTCATGACTCTTTTAGGTGGTATGGGTGTCAGTGGCGGCTCGTGAGTCAAGTGCTGGGAGTGGCACACTCCACCGGGGGTTCAACATTTCTGAATATTTTGTGTATTTTAGTGAGTTTTTCACGCAATCTAGAGACCACTAATATACAAAACAATCACTAACACTGAAACACTAACAATCACTAACTCGATTAACTCAACTACAACTAGGCCTATTTACGTTAAAACAATTTACACATAATAAGTCAACTGGTTACCAAAACTGGGTATTCTGCAACACTGCAACACCAAGATTATACAGGGACACCTGTACGCCTGGGTGGCACGGCGATGTCAACATGTAGATACGTCGCTCTGCACATGCTCAGGCGGCATCCCAAGACTTCCATGAGGCACAGGCTTAGATGCGTCATAGCACCAGCAACCCCCACCACTAACACTCTTCATATAACTGCATGATGATGGATTGGGACGTTCTGGCCAGCGCCCCACGGCTACAAATGCAAACTTTTCGTGCTATTTTTGCGTGTTTTTCCTACATTTATGATATATGCGATTGAAAAAACACCTTGGTTAATAGATAAATCAATACAATTGAATGGGTATTTAATTTTTTTTCCTTTTTCAAATCTTTGAGAGGGGTGGCATCCAAGAGTCCTTATGAGCAAGCCGCCACTGATGGGTGTGGTGACAACCCAAAAATTAGTTATATTCCAAATTCATTTTTGACCTCTCTGGAGGTTCCTCATTTGCCAACCAATCCTTTGTCAACATATGAAAGATTTGCCTGATTTTCCCAAATCTTTAGTATCAGAGAACTATTCATTGCCACAAAATATGAATTACCATCCCGAGACTATATTTACTTCAAATTTATGATCAGTGAATCCAACATTAAGGCCGAGAAGTCCCAAGTATTTTGGGCCACTTAGAACATGCAGCCAACATCATGAAAATGAACATAAACTCAATAATGACAAATTAATATTTTTTGTTAAGCCAACTCAATGTGGATCCATACGAGTAGCTGTAGAAGGATGAATGTGCAGAGATTTTCTGACTGTTTCTGCTGAAGAGCAATGGATTTATGCCAAATTTTACACACAGGAAGTAGAGGAATTTAGTAATGCAAACTTTTCAAATACGAAGAGGATGCAAGATTTTGAGTTATCATGATGACATAATGGCTGTATAAGTTTTAACAAAGTCATGGAATCAGAGTAGACAATAATTGTGGAACACCATGGGTGCCATAGACATCATTAGTATCAATCGAGATGAGAAATGAGCCAAAAATAAAACAATTAAATATGTAACATTTTTTTCAAGGGGTGAATAAAACACCACAAACAAGTCATTTTGCAACAAAGTTTGTCAAAATTCACTAACACATTCTTAACTATACCTGGTATTCCATTACATATAAGGTTTCTTGGATATTTCACTTTTACTTATGTTACTACTTTTAATGGTGGAGAGAAACTTGGGATTAAAACCAGGGGATTTAGGCTTACTTTGTCAATTTTGAAAAGGTCATAGAAAGAGTGGAATGGGTATGGTTGATGGGCACTCTTAACAAAATAGTCATAGATTGGAGGGGTAGGCCACTAATTCCTAATCTGTATACTGTTGCACATGTAAAAGTATATTAGTGATGGAGAAGACGAACAACCAAGTACGATAATGAAATGTGTGATGTATCTTTTAATATGAAATTGAAGTAGTGGTATAAATAAAAGTGAACTACCCACAAAACCTTAACCCTTTCGAGACTGTGGGGTTCTCGCCTCAGCACGACTGCTGTACTGAGCCCAAAGAGACTCTTCCGTCCCCTCAGTACGGAGCATTTTTTCAGGACATTCGTTACGAAGGGTCTCATGGATTATCACACACTCTCGGCACTAACCTTTTTCGACCCTTCCTAGCAGGGACTCTGCATTATCTCTGAATCCGAGGGTAGTTGAGCTCCCTCCTTTCAGGGATTAAAACTCTATTACCGGCATTGGTTTGCGGTCAATCATGCTTTGTTTATATGAATGGATAACTGTTGCTTGCACGTAAATTGCAGCCTTTGAATTGAACTCCTCGTTTTATTCTGAGAACTGTAAAATTTTGAACGAAACTCTACTGTCAATGTTAATGCATTTAATGCAGCAACAATTTCCATGTCGATGTTTATACTGAAATCGAGATATAAGTTAATATTTATCGCAGAATTTCGTTTAAAAATTGTAAACGCTGCTCAAAAGACAATTCAATTCTTAGTTTATATTATTTGAGAAAGGAACAAATATTTATTTTGCAAAATGACTGGATAAACAATTGTACGACCTCGGTCCATCACTACTAACAGGGGTAATGTAAGACAAGGGGTTCGGGTACCTGCTCTCGGATTTTGAGAGTAAAGCCTAAGCCCTGCAGTGTTGGGTCCCGAAACAAAGACATTGCACACCCGTGACCGTCATAAAAGGGGGAGAGCTAGGAAACATATATATTCGGCATTCGTTTACCTACGTGGGAAAATTTCTGACGAAAATTTGCTGCTTTCATCTACCAGGTCAAGAAACGCCCTGCTGCATATTTTCGTCGTTAGTAGCAAAAGGGTTAAGTTAGTCAACCTTAAATTACTCGGTCAAAACAATATGAAATCAATTTCTGGAACTGCTTTGTCAAGTACACAAACACAGAAAAGCAATATTTAATGAGAATAATCACAGGAGGTTAAACATAAGCTTTACAAGTCCAATCACAACCAACACAATCAACAACATGCATTCCTTGACCAATGAGAAGCACCCTACTTAATTATGAAAATGTATTATGAGTGCTAGCATCTATAAATTGAAAAAGAAATTACTTTTCCATTTACTCTTGCGCTCACCTGATTTGGTCCCTCCCAAATTTTTTTGATCTTCAGGTTTGAAACCTGCTCCACACAGTAAGATCCACAATAATACTGTATTTTAAAGGTTGGATCAGTGTAGCATTACAAAAACCTTAAAACTAGGCATGAGGAGGATTTTAAAGGAAATGAAATGGTGCATCAATATTGCTAATTAGGGATAAAAATGCGTCTCCTTGTATTTTTTTAGCCCTCTATCACCGCTGAACGTTACATTTCCCACATGCAAGGGTGAACCACTGACACTGAAAACTAGTCCACACCACAGCAACGACATGAGACTTCGCTATGAATAGATCCTGAATCCCTCACAATATACTCAGCACTAGGACATGTACTCCTTATTTACTCTTAGTTTTGTACTTTTCAATTATCAGAGCCCAATTTTTTAACCATCACGGAGCAATTTCAACATAAGAGACAATTGGCATGGATGCTGGCTTTGAGCCCCAGATGGTACCAGCATCAAATTTTGACTTATGGCACACATCTAAGTGAGGTTCACAAACAATGGAAACTTATTATACAAAAATTGTATTTTAACAAATAATACCACATACAGTCCACCTGAAAATACAAGAAAGAGATTAACCTTCTAGAACAAAGGAATACTGGTGATATGACAGGTACTTGAGCTGTCGGTAGAAATATTTTCCGTTGCGAGCAAGGATCCACAGTATCCATGGCTGTAACAAAAAAACATTCCCGAAAGTAAATCCACAAGAAACAATTAAGTCTTGTGTCTCAAGGCTATCTGGCATTTACAATCACGTAAAATTTATTCAAAACGATCAAAGCTCTCCCAGTGCCTTTGCTTACATCCTCAAAAGCCCTCGCAAAGTAGACCATCACCAGGAGCAACCAATATTTGACTTCCTTAAAGCCTCCCAGGAATACATCACCAAGCAGAAGAAAATGGAGCAATAGGGTAGTTTCCTTCATCAAAGAAAACGATAGGCATTGATTGCGATTCGTTACCCACCATTTGTGTATTCATAATACACAAATTATTTGGTTTTTGAAATACAGGTTTAGACGAATGGCAAGGGTCAAATTTTATCCTCATTTGAAAAAGGCCAGATTGGCGCCCATGCGATTCCACTCCACGTGACGTCACAGGGACCTAGTTTCTACACGAGAGGATAGGAGTTATACATCGTCTGAGGTTACCAATGCATGCATGAGGCACAGAGCTCAGGGAAACATGTCTTAATAATCACCTATTAAAACTGGCTAAGGTCGGAAAGTTTTCTTCGTTTGATAAGGTATTAATATACCTTTTTTAAGCCAAGCGCTACCATTCAGCAAGGTACTCAGCTATCCGCTAGCATCCTGCGTCCTATCAGCGCTCAGAGTCTCGATCAAGGTCACTTCACAAGGAGAGAGGGGGAACCAGAAATGCGTCGCACGGACTTTCCTACTTACGCGTCGCGTTTTTGCGCGCTTGAACTTTTTCACTTTTCATTTAATCGCGAAAAATAGATATCGTCATTTAAAAATCTAAAAGCGCGAAATACGTACTCCAGGAGTAATAATCTTTCGATTTAGGCAATAAAAAAATAATAGGAAACCACCCTATTGGCTTCCTAGCCAATTTTTTGTCAACTGCAGTAGTTGCATTTTTCATCTGTCGCCTACTTCTCCAGCCATTTGTGGCATAAAATCAATGGCCTTAATCCCTTTGCAGATGAGTTGACATCACTCACTCTTGTCAAGATGGTTACCATGTTTCACAAACTCTTCAGCCTTGTGCATTCTCCTCACATGGTTCATGATTGTTTACACATATTAGTAAGTGATTTCTTCCGTGAAGTAAATTTTCTCCAAGAATGAGTCAAGGCTCTCAAGACATCACCTGATGAAAAGTGGATGGTAACTTTTGAGTTCTTTTGTTTGATAAGAGCTAAACGCGGAAGCTTTTTTGTTTTATCTATCCCTTTTATCTACTGAATTCGTTTAAATAATAGCGATTTCAAATCTTATCGAACAAGTGCACTGCAGATGTCACTCACCCTTGGTCACAACTGCCTTAATGCTTACCCTTTCAAAGAAAAAAGTAACAGGCCACCACAAATCAGAAGAATCATTGCTATGTATGTATTTAAAAGTATCTCTGAAAAGTTGATTGACACCCAGAAGCCTACTGAACAGGTGGGCCTAGTCCATCTTAGAAAATAAGAGGAAGCAGTGATTTCTGAGAGGGGAACCATATGAAAAGGTTTACCTCAATGGAATGGATTTCCTTCTACCCATTCCCCCACCCTCTTGTGTGATGAAATCAGCCAACTTTTCCCAAATTAACTGTACCCAACGACATCCCCCTTTCACTAGTTCACCACACGATTTATTGAATATACAGTACAGAGTATTCAAATCTTCCATTCATATATACCTAAAAATATGCCAACGTGGCACTTGATGCATATACCCCCACACCATGGACAAACTTCTTTCACATCCATCAATCCCAGCTCCATCTACTGCTGAATTTTAAGTCCCACACCAATAATTGGCAAAATAAATGAGTAACTCCCACCAATTTTCCATTATATTCCCTCATTTTAGGCAGAAGTTTTGCAAATTTAGGCAAGTTTCATTAGAAGCTTCCAGTAACATTTTTAATAATTTTCTACAAATTTCCCAATAAATATGGGCATTTACAGTATCATACACCTAAATTGGTATTAATAATGGAAAAGCATGAATGTACTAATAATCACTGCGGAAATATTTTCTACCTTTTAATTAATTGTGACTTCAAATCATATTAAATGACTCCACTGCAGATATCACTCTTGGTCACAACTACTCAAGGAGATTTTCACACCAATTACATAACAACACCACTTTACTGCCTTCTCTGCACTTCGTGAATATGTAAAGCCTTATTCACCACTTAACTTGATGTAATTTAAAAAATGAAAACTTCAGAAGGCGTTCCATTAAACAACAGCTGAAACTGGTAACTTGGGAAACAGGGTAACTTGGTTTGGGATAGTCATCAGCTGAGCAAGCTTCTTCATTTTATCGAATAATACCAAAAATGTAAATAAATCCGTAAAATTAGTCATATGTATATTATTTTCTCTCTTATGATATTTTATGGCATTTTATAAAGAATTTTTGCTCTGTTATTGGGCCTTGGCCCGATAATTAATAAAATATGAAATATAAGTCATCTAATATCAATTTCATGATGGATTTAAATTCTCATTATCAGTTGGCGAATAATTTCAGACACTGTTCTGGACAGTGGTGCAGACTTCATGGGGCCTGAGCCCCCTCAAAAATTCGTTATGGAGGGTGAAGTAAATATGTCTCAGGCTTGTAGATTTTCACCAGAATGTCCAGTTATCGAGAGTCGAGTTTTCAGGGTTCTAACGTTGATCACATAAATCTCCTAAAATTGCTTCATAACTCACTATTTATAACATTTCCCGAGGCATTTCCCTGGTATGGGCCTCCCCAATACTTTTAAGTCCGCAGCCCTGGTTATGGACCATAAAAAAACAGCCAAGTCACACAAAATTATGCACTTGTGAATGGAGCTTTCTTGTATCTGACTTGCTCTCATGTCTCCCAATGTCATACTGAAGCTAGGTTTACACCTGCGAGAAATTGCGCGAGTTTACTGTCTGACAGTCAAAATTGCAAGCGTAAACGGGTCGGCGAGCAGTGTCGCGAGCTGGGCGGCAGAGTGTCTGACACTTCGACTCGCAGGTCTAAACATGTAACTTAGCTCTAGCAATTTCTCGCGCTCGCACTGTCGCCTGATCAAACCGCGGGAGATATTTCCCGACACTTTTGCGGAAGTTGGGCGGAAGGGTAGTTGTGTTGTCTCTTGAGTCTCCTGTAATTTGTTGTTTTTTGTGTCATGTTGTTTTGTAGATGGATGAAGGGAAATGGATGGAAAATCCCCTTGATCAAAGCAGTTACAAATGGTCGGACTTGGAGACAAAAAAAACATATTACGTTATATGAAGAAAGCGAAATATTGTGGAATGTGACCCTGAAAGATTACAGAAACAGAGTGAAAAATCAGGAATCTTTGCGTGACATTAGCAAGAAGAATAAATACATCAGAGAATGATAAGAGTCACCTAAAAAATAGAGATTGTATGACGAAGATAGTGCATAGATAGTACAGCGCCAAACATAAAGGCCGTTTTACACGGTACACGGAATTGCGCTGGTTAGAGCTACATAAATTTCTACAATGGCGTGGAATTGCGCGAATGCATGAACGAAATTAGAACAGGGAGATTTGTATTTCGGAAGGAATTTGTATTTTGCCGTCTCGCATCCATGCATTCTTGCATGTGTTCTAGCAATTCACCGCTTTACACGATGCAATTTTGATTGTGCCTTCGCACGTACGTCAGACTGCGCAATTCCGTGTACCGTGTAAAACGGCCTTCAAGCTATGCATGGTACCACTTCAGTGGCACAAATTTTCTCTCAAGTAGATTGTGATGGACAATTTTACTACTTTACTAGTATTAGCTATTCTTATAAAATTTGAAGAAAATTATAATTGAACTTTCATAACTTCCTTCGGTCTGGTAATGAATTCAAATATACGATGATATTTAAGTGAAGTAAACATGGAAGTAGTGGCCACAAGCAATATAAGCTGAGATTTGTATTTCGGAAGGAATCAGGTTCAGTGGATGATTCCTATATGTTTTCCATTTCTATGTTGCCTCTTCCGCTAAAATCAAATGATAAAAACAACGTCTTATGGCAGAATACTAGGCCGTCTTCGATCAGGTATTGTAGACCCATTAAATTATTTCTGGAAGATGAAAGGCAACTGGGAAAGAATTGCAAAAGATAAAGGCACAGATCTCTCCACTGATGCCCTTGGTCATCGAAATAAACGGGAAACAATTGTACAAAGTATCAGAATTTTGACGTTAAAAGAATCCTGACATTTCATCAGGCATTATAGTTGAGTAGAGGTGGAATTATTTCATTGGTTTGGAACAATTCTAAGCACACTTTACTGTGGTTTCTCCATAAGTACAAGGGAATTTGAGAAGTATGCTAAAAAAAACAGTATAAATATACATGCGTCATACTCATGATATTATATGCCTTTCACGGTACTTAAAATATAATTCATGGGACAAAAGTGATTGATTGCCCCCATTGCATTGTTTTCCGAATTCCCTCTCGATGGATGCCAGGCAGCTTATCAGGGAACCAATATTACCTGCGCCTAATGAAATGAGTAATGTTAAAGAGATGGAGGACGTGGAGTCGGTAAATGTCGGAAATGAAGAGAGTTGGGAGAGTAATAATGATGAAGGTGACTAACGTTCCGCAGTTCACTTTCTGTGAAAAACGATTTTACGTTTAAATCCTGTGTTTAAGAGCATATTTTTAACGTAATTAGTTCATTAAATTAAGAAAAGCGCATAACTATACAATTTTTTAATGATTTTCTTGATATTTCTGTAAGTGTTAAGTAACATGAAATTATTTTGCAAATTAAATTAATTTTTTCATAAAAACCACCTTGAAAAGACCTGTGATAGTGTTATTTTGTGTTTTTGTCTATAATTTGGCATTTCTCAATGTTTTTACGACAAAAGATCTATGTTTTTTGAGAAAAATAATTTTTTCCCGCTAGATTCGCAATTTGTACCACTGTGCCATTCGTATGGTTACTGTGGATATTTACACATACGTAAACAGGCCAATATAACGAATAAAAACGATTATACTTATCAGAGGCAAGAAAACGTGGGGTTATAACTATCAGCCGCTGACTCGCTGATATCAATTCTCTCAAAACTATGTCCTGTTTTTGGACTTATGACCCAACAAAGAAGTGCAGATTCTCCAGCTCTGTAGCAGACATCCTGATGAAATTCCTATACTGTTGAGAGTCCTCTGTTTGTAACTCATTTACTTAAAGTCGTGAAAGCTCTCAAATGTTTCCTTCTATCAATCCATTCCTTAACCCAGATACTCCTCTTCCTTTTTTTCTGTTTATGTACTCTATGCCAATAATCAAGTAACACTATTGTAGCGGCAGTTTGCACACGTCTACTTCGTGACATTGTAAAAAGCTACTGACTACGGTACGGGAGGGACCACTTCCGCGAGTTGAAATTGCACCGAATGCTGTCACATGTAAACGGATTTCATACCAACTGCCGCAACCAACAGTGACACTGGCTCGCGCGAGAGCACGCAAAATAACTCGCGTCCAACTCTCGGGAAAAATTGCATCCGTGAGTTTACACTATGCGACACCACTCGCGCAACTTATGTCGCAACTTTTCTCGCAGGTGTAAACCTAGCTTAAGATATGACCTCACAATAAATTGCAACTTAGTTTCTTGGACACTGAAGTATGAAGTCACCACAACTATTATTCAGCCAAAAAATTCTTTTTCCTTTAGCTTTCCTGGAGTTTTGCATGGGTGCATTATTTTACAATATATGCCGAAGAGAAAATATTTTTCTAGTTTTAAATTACAACGCAAACCTTCCACACAAAACAAAAATAACATGCTAACCCTAATGCATAAACCCTGACTGCATGACCTAACAATGCACTCACCAAAAATGCATCCCAATTGTTGATAAAACTATCATGGTTTTAACCGCAAGTAATGTAATGTTTGCTAAAAAAAAACCTACATTTTGGGTGCTAAAAATTAAAAATATTTCATCAGTCACATTAAAGGTATCAGCAACACCACAAAAAAAAGTGCTACAACAAGACGTCTCGGGCAACAGCCGTGGGAGTTTCAGCGAGAGAAAAAGACGGAAATAATCAGCAGGGCATTTGGTCCACTTCTCACCGGGAATTATTATGACAATATGGCCTCTGTATGGTTTCAAAAGTTTACACACAATGGCGGCAAACAGTGGTTCAAAATGACCTCTCCTAAAGATAAAAATCTCACAAGGTCCACCTTTGGACATTCAACTAAATTACAAAGAACTACAGAGTTGTTACCCAAGAACAACAATCCATTCAATAAATGATCTGTCCCTCACTGAAATGATCACAATTAGTAAACTGGGATATATAACACGACATAATGAAGGTTTCTAGAAGAATTAAAGTCATAATTACATTATTAATACTTTAATGTACATAATTTAAAAATAAAATCTTGTGGTTTACACATGCCCTCTCGCCCCCTCCTTATTGATGTCATAATGTTTGCACTATTCACAGAACAGAAACAAAACACAAAACCACATTTGTATATAAAATATCGATTCACACGATTTTCCAGATAACATTTTGGAAGTAATTTGTCTTAAAGGAGAGTGCTAATTTTTTTGGTCAATACATTTAACATTTCATGTGATACGATGGTAATTCATTTGGTGAAATGTATGCAATGATCCATGCTGAAAGTTAATAACAAAAACCTCTGATCTGATGACCATTGACTTTAATATCAAACCACATTACTATGAGCGAAAGTTCACTGTCTACGATTTTCTCACCCAAGATTGACAGTACATAATGAACAAGCTTACAGATAAAACATAGGGTGCTATCTGAATAAATCTTTAAAACTCTTGAAACAAACATGATTGAGATACAAGATATCCCCATTTACCATCAATGCAAACACCTACTTACTCCACGGTTCCTAGGATGATTCAACACCCACTGAAGGAGTGTTCTTCATATTCAGAAGTGGTGAGAATTTGAGGGGGTGAGTTAGCTGAGGCAAAAAAAAATAACAAGCACTTGACTACACAGAAGAGGAGGTAAAGCTAAAACGTAATACCAACAGGGAAAGGGAGGGGAATGAAATCAACCATTTGTACAGTTGCTCTACCCTAGCCTCAGGATGCCACGGGACGTTGAGATTGGGGACCCAAAGGGAACAAGACATTCTGGGGGAAAAATGGGGATGGCTTTCGGCAAGCGGCTCATCAAGGATAAGGGAAACAAGGGTGCAAACTCCTTCATTCAGTGCTAAACAAACAGGAAAAAGATTCGCGCTGTAAATAGAGGTTAAAAAGCTACCTACAAAAACTTATTTCTTACTCCTATCTCAGCAATATAATAGAGATGATAACTTCACATAAAAGACAAATGTGCAAGTGAACATCTTAAAAATTCGCAAAATGGGGACACTTTTATTTTATCAATGCTTACAAGACTTAATACATACCTCAAATAGATAAAAGTAATAATGTCCGTCAAGTATTTTCACTGAAAATAACTAACAAAGAATATTAAATCTACCCACCATTTTGTTAAATTCACAAGAAAAAATTTCCTGATTTCAGGCATAATCACATCAAACAGGAGTCTAAATATGCATATATATATTTATGTAATTTATATACTTCTCCTTTCCATAAATGTGTTATGCTCAAGACCAAAAGATTCCTTCCTATTCTCTTCTCAGTAATAAAATCCCTACAGAGTACTTGGAATTTAGTCATCAATTTGTCACTTTGCACAACATATTAATTGAAACACGCCACTGGCAGTATTTACCCACAAGTCTTCAAAATACCACTTCATTTTTTTACAATAAGCAAACTTCGTGGGTGAAGTTATGTTCAACATCATTGGTTATATACTGTACTGTCTTCTACCTTAAAAATCCCTTGGTTTTTCAATATTCAGATTATATTAATATTACTCACAAATACAATATGGTGTTGTTCTTTCTCAATGGGTCTACATCCATCCAACGAACACTCAAATGAATTGCTCCATCCACAGGTAGTTTAGCCTGTACTCACTCAGTGATATTTTCCCATCTCTGGATACACTAGTTAGTTGCATTTGTCATAAGATCTTGGCATGGTGCTCGGCAATTAATATGGAATAATTAACCCCTAATGCATGTATCTTCAAAATGAAACATTATCAACCTTCATAATGGTAACACTGCACCAGGTTCCATGTGTAATCAACTGAACATGAATCTAGACCACAAGCTGAGCCGATCACTTCTCAGGATGGTGAATTACTCCGACAAAATGCTACCAGTGCCACTTCAAAACAGGGAGGAGACAAAGTTGACAACTATTCTGCATGTGACAAGGGAGACCATATTTTGGGTATGACTACACAGCTTTCTTGAACATGAAAGGTAAAGTCTCCACTTCAAATCAATGAGCAGCCGGCACACATCCTTAAAACAGGCTGTATTCTCAATGCTGCAAACAATCACATAAACCATTTTTCCAGATATAGACCCTGAGGAGAAAGATTCTATCGCATACAACCTTTTCCTTTAACATCGTGATTCCAGAGACAATTTTAAAGTTCAAACATTCTTCTCAATTCATCCTCCTCGCCTCTTTGTTTTAATCATTACCAACTAGGTAGCCTAGATCTAAAAGTGTGCAAAGGTGTTTGCTTTGACCAATGGCGGGAAATAACACTCGCTTCCCTCCCCATTTTTTGTACTGTGTCATTGAAACGGCTGAACATGAGTGCACTTCTGGGAGGGGTCAACAGAGTCGGGCTTTTGTAATCAACTCCAGCCCTCGCTTGGCCCCAATTTTCACCGATATTAGGGGACGAATCCCCTTACGAATGAAATATCGACGGAGAGAGAGAGGGATAAAACTCAGAAGGAGGAGGGAGAAATAATAGAAGGGGGAATGAAGGGATTCCGTTTCGCTCAATAATCAAACACAGTCCATAAGTCTTCGGCTCTTCAACTTTCAATATTCCTCACAACAAACAAAGAGGACCAAACATTTACAGCTTTCTACCCAGACAGCAGATTTTTTTTGACCCACACCTCAAAAAAATAATTGGAAACAAATTGTTAAAAAAAAGGTACTCCTCCTGAAAATTTATGGCACAAAAAGCCAATGTAAATTAGTGAGGCTTTGAACGCACACAGAACACACATACATTTTAAAATCTTGTGTATTTTTTTCTGGCTCCATGTGAGGTGGAGAGAGGGGCACAAGAATACAGATTTTTTAAAAAAATGAGTCGAAAAAGGAAGAAACCATCAACCATCAGAATCATATAGAGTAGAAAACTCTCTCATTCACGCACAGACAATCTTTCCTCCATCACGCAAATGATTCACACCAACACGCACGCACACACACACACACACACACAACACACACACACACACACAACACACAAAGACACGCCATTTTGCGCAATATGTGAACTGTTTTTTTCTCTCTGACTTATAGAGAAACTTTCAGATCTACCATTCCGACCCTCTCTCTCACATACACAACAACTGCTAATATTATACGTACGTGGCTGAACAGCACGGGATTGTCCCCCGTCAAACCCTTTGAATTAAAGAAAAACAAAGCCCTTACCCTCCCCATCTTTCAAAAAATGCCTCACACGCAACAAAAACAACAGCTCACCACCTCACCATTTCTGAAAACCAGTCCATCTCTCAAGCATACACACGTACACAAACAGTTGCGCAAGCGCATGAAAACAAACACTTGTTATAATCTTTTTATCTATCTTTTGCCCTAACCCTTGACACCCTCCTCTTCCCCCCCTCGGGTCAAAATGCCCCCTTCGTCTTCCCTCCTCCCTCTCTTCATAGCATCCTCTTCCTTCAACCCTTCCCCTCCTTCTTGCTCACACTGACACGCATGTCATCCTATGCCTTCTTGCCAGGCTTCTTGCGTGCCTCTTTCACTCGGCTTCTCTCCTTGCGACTGGGCGCAGGTGCACTTTTTGGGCCTTTATTGGGGGAAGAAACAGTGAGAGCCAATGATAGTCAGGGTAAAAAAGCAAAATGATCGTAATCAAAAATTAATAAAATGAAAGGTCATCTTAATAAAAAAATTAAAAAGCAACTTAAGTCAGCTTTCGAAATGAAAAATAATAAATATCTATAACTAATAACTTAAGATATTACTGATAGCAAAGTATAAATTTTATAAGGGCTAATCACAATAGCAGATATGTAACTTTAGAATTAAAATACGGAATAGCTTAAAAGTCATATAGAGGTAAAAATGCAAGTGAGAAGCCAACAAATAAAACAATGAAAAAGCAAAATGATATAATTAAAAGTAAATACTTCGTCAACTACAATCATAAAGTGGAAAAATTAGATCTTGCATATCCAAATTACATTGATAAATAATAATCTTAACTTAAAACAATTAAAAGGGCCTTAATAATAAAATTTGGAAATTTCAAAAGAAAACAATTCAAGTAATAATTGATGTATAAAAACAGTTAAAGATGGTAAATTGAGGTTATGAGGCAGAAGAGAATCTTAAGTAGTCAAATGCTAACAATGGCCTGGAAACTGTCACGCACGTGCGATGAAACCAATTCTATCAAGTATTCAACATGGCCTTAAGGGTTCTGGCTAACTATAAAAACACAACAAGAACATTGACAGTAAACACAAACACCCACAATTTATGCTGACAATGGTGGCTGGAAAGATAGGTACTTCACAAAAATTCCCTCAAAATGAAGGAGCGGGAGGTCTTTATATGTATATATATAATAACGAATGTCCAAACTAGGCCAAAACAGTCAGCAACAAAGTTGTCCCTTCCGTGGCCTATCTGTATGCTTAGATGGGGGAGGGAAAAGTGTTGGAGTGGGGCAGGGGAGAACCATGCCAACAATTTGTCGACAGTTGATGGGAGAGTCATCATCAATTACAATGAGGTTGGGAAAAGCCATGAAGAAACTATTCATATGTTGCGGCACGTACTCCTTGTGGCTCGTGCAGGAGTCGCCCTCGCTGGGGTGGTCGCTGGTGTTGCGGGGGCGGCCGCTGCCTCCGACCGGCGCTTCCTCGCGGGGGTCGAGCTGTTGTTCCTCTTCTTGGAGGCCACGGCCGAGGAGGGCGTCGCTTTCGCCTTGCCCTCCGACTCTGCTCCGGCCTTCCGCTTCCCCGTCTCCCTCGCTCCCCTCGCCCTCGGCGTGGCAGGAGTGGACGACTCCTTTGGCGCCTGCGGTGCTGCTCTCTTCTCCCGCTTGGGCTTCTTGGCTGGCGACTCATCGGCGTCCGCGGCCTCGTCTTCGGATGACGACGAGGATGATGATGAAGATTCTTTCTCTTTGCCGTCAGCCTGCTTGTCTTTGGCCTCATCCCCACTCTTTGTCTTTGAGGCACCACTCTTACGGTGTGCACTCCGCCTCTTCTTCAGCTGAGATTCATCCCGATAGAGGGAGAGGTCGACTGGGAGAGAAAATTATTCGTAAGCGGCAGACGAAGAAGAGTGCTTCAGGTAAATCAACAACTTCAGACTCACAATCCATTTACTGTACTGATTTAAAAGCCATTTGAAAAAATTTGCAGCTGGGAAAAGTTAATGGTGAAGGGTGGCATGCTCAAACATTGATAAAAATATTTTAAATGGTAAACCTAATATAATGAGGCAAGAATAGTGGAATGGGAAATTCTTTTTACACCTAATGCTGTATGTTAAAATATATAAAAATAACTATTGTGACCAGACGAAATAAGTAATAGAAATCATTTATTGAAGCAATGACAAAATACTAAAAATATCGAGATTTCATTGATTATATTTTTGGTAAGATAGATGTATCCACTGTAATTTGTAAATCTCACCCAGGGCTATAAGATGAAAAAGAGAAGACTCTGAGAAAAGTTAATTACCATTAACACCTCATCATATTCAAAATAAGCATTGCACTCAGAAAGACTAATCATAGCATCACAAAAAATCAATATAGATGTCATCATCATAGAGCAATGCATGTGCTTGACGGTAATGTTGGAGTTGAAGTATGTCCATTTCCTTACGAGCAAGGAAAATAATACTTTCAATGATAGAATATTACTTGTACGCTGAGGGAAAATATGCTGGTGATTAAATACTTTTGAAAAATAGTGATCCTTGGAACTATTCATGAATTTTTATTTGGATCAAAAGATAATTTCCACTTATTTAAATAAAATAAGCTGAAATAGGTAAACTAGAAAAACAAAAGACTCACGGCCATCAGGGTGCTCTTCTGTGAGAGGAGTTTTCTGTCCCACTCCTTTCTCGGCATCGAGGGCTCTCTTTAAAATACTCTGAGTTCTTTCCAACTCTACATTCGGCAATCTGTATTTCCCCCGCTCAAGGCGATCCAAATTCAAGTTTGTCAAGATGCAGTCAAAATCTGATAAAAGGAACCACAAGAGAATAAAGAGGATTAAAATAATTTAACACATGTAGGATAAAAAAACATGGTACTAAAGAACATCATGAGAAGAAAAGGAATTATGCATGAAAAATAGTGGCTTTAGGGTAAGGTATGAGCATGAGTGAGAATTGAGTACTGACCAACTTGAACTCAACATATAGACCTGAAATTATACCCTTGTAAAAAAAAACCTATTTCACTCATTATACCGTTTTCCTACTTAACTATACATACAAAATATTCACCTTTTCCAAGTATTAAATTCGCCATTAATTTACATTAAAAGATCGAATCTTAGTCAAGGAATCAGAAATTTCTTCTCTGGAATTTTCACACATTATGGCCCTAAGGTTCTTAAATACGGTGAACAAATATCAAATACCTTACATTTGATTGAGATGAATAAGATTGGCAATATCTTACAATGACATACTTCATTTTGCCAATAAGTTCAACATTTTAGCACTATGTGAAGTGCGACCTGGGATAAGGTTCTTCTTTTAAAAAATCACAAACCAATTGAAACTTATTGCTAGATTTGTGACATGTAAAGTTAATGAATAATGACTCAGAAAATTAAGATGCGCAATGCAAAATAATCTATAAATTGGGATAGAAGCACATAACAGATAAAGGATGAGGATAACAGTGCTATGGCAGAAAAAACCCAGAAATCAGAGGTAAAAAATGCTGCCAGACTGGGAGCTTTAGCTGGAACAACATACTAGCAACATGTCAGCAATATTATTAGTAATTTATGCAATGGCCACATATTGGTGACATCATCACGCCAATCAAGATTGGAATGATACGTGAAGAAACTCAATAATGGTTTCCTTGGTATTTTTTTGTATAATCCATTGCAAGTAATAATTGAAATCATTTCTGTTAAGGCACAGCAATCATGCCTGATTAGAAGATAATACCAATCTCTGATGGGATACCTCTGTATCGATCACAATTGTCCATTTCCATAATTGCAGCTCACAATCTATTGTGAGATATGCCATCCACAAGTATTCATTAACTCAAGCATATCACGACTGAGTCGCATTTGTGCACAATAACACACAAATGGATGACTAGGCAAAACAATAGCACCGATAAATCATTATACCCTTTTTCCTAACTGCTGGCGGGTGACCTTGAACACGCTTGAGACCCACCCACTCTTCTAGCCAATCACAGAAGAGTTGCAGGTGAAAGTGCGTACGAGGCCGCAGTATCTCTCAGACATTTGTGCAGTGAACATCACTCTCCAGCTCGCAGTGCAGCCAAACTTAATCCGTGGAGATTGGGCTCGTACAGCCTCACATAGTTATTTCCACGGACTGGTACCACTGGTCGGTTGTATGAAGGGGAGCGGAGGGGAAAAGGGAAGGGGATGAAGGGGAACGGTGAAGTGGAAGGGGTAGCGCTTCTGATTGGCTACAAGCTCTCTACTGCCCACTCGCCAACAGTTCGGAATAACGGTAAATGAAATCACCAATAGTGATAAGCGATATATAACTAACAGTGATTGAATCACAGTTACTGTATAGTAGCAGTCACTGTCGGTGACTTAATCCTTTAACTGGGCAAATAAGCTGAAATAGGCTACTGAGGGTTCCTGGCGGCTACTGAAGGATAATAAAAATAAAAAGAGGAGTAAAAGATGTCCACATGACATCTACTTGTCAAAGGAAGAACTTCTAAGCACCTATTGTCACAGAGAGTAGAAGCATAGTTCAAATCGTCGATAGACGATGGGGGAAGTCTGCTAAGGCAATCACTTATGGATGATGGGAGCAGGTTAAGGGTTAATACTCGAAATCACTGTGATTGGATCACTGGATTCGGTGAAGATAGCACAGGCAGCTACCAATTGATGAGCGATATATCGCTACCTGTGATTGAAGAGAAGTAGCCAATCACTGCCGCAGACTAAATCACTGAATACTCGAAATCACTGAGACTGTGAATGCGGTGAAGATTGCTACCACTGCTACCCACAGTATAATAAAGGATGTCTCATTCATCTTTTATGACGAATAAGATATTCCATACCAAATATACAGCTAACAGTTTGAATCATAATGGTTTGAATATAAAATATGTTTGAAAAAATGCCGATGGGATTTTAATGACTGCCACTTATCGATTCCTTTACCATATCAAATTTACTTAATTATCGTAATATAAACTCAAGAGTCAGAATTATTCCCTCAAAAAAATAGTTTGCCTAATTTTCCAATTTTCAATTATTTTATTCGTTCCTATTACGGAGAGATCATTAATTGGAATTGGACAAAGTAGCAGAAATAGCAGCTCCACAAATCATGGCTGACTTATATGAGTGATTCTCCTCAGTGATCGCAATCACAGGTAACGAAGTAGTGATGGGTCGATCATGAACGATTCGATCAAAAAGATTGAATCACTAGGTGAATCAAATGACTCATGATTCATTTCGTTAAACAAGTCGATCATCAATCATCAATCACTCCGACTTCCGGTTTCATATCAATCATCTCGGTTTCCGGTTTGATTCAAAATTTGGAACGACCGATGCATGAACATACGTATGTTCATGGACTGATGCTTAATCTCTTTTCGTCAGGGCAGAAATAGTTGTGATAAAATTAAATACTGTGTCATGAAGAACTGAATACTTGTGTAATCTTTTTCTTAAATGTTTTCCAGCAGTTATCAGTATTAATAACACCAATACACGTAAAAGGAAAATATTAAGATGACTCCTGTAGGAGAACGTTAAGAAGTAGAAGTTAAAGCTGGTTATATTTTATTGTGCCGTTCATAAAATTATCCTGCAGATCAGATTCATGCATTGTGTGGTGTATTTTGTGTTATATTTTGATCAACTATAGTTAGAAATTATTTTATTAGCGTTAAGAAACTGTGGCAGTTTCGCCTTCCCAAATATTTTCATGACACTGCTTCCTTCATTTTTTCAATCTAATTTACTCATCTAGGAATTCACAATTAAAATAGTATATGAAATGATAATATGGATAGCTATCAGCGTTACCAATGCTCTTCGCAGATGAGGCAGTATTTATTCGATTATTCAAAGTGATTTATTACATCCATTGATTGAGTCTTTTCGATCTTGATTCCTTTTGAGTCTTTTCGATCATGATTCCTTTTGAGTCTTTTCAATCATGACTCCTTTGAGTCTTTTCGATCTTGATTCCTTTGAGTCTTTTCGATCTTGATTCATTTGAGTCTTTTCGATCATAATGATTGAATCATTTATGTGACTCGAGTCAAAATGATTGAATCACTAAAATGATCGACTTTGCCCATCACTATAACGAAGTGATTGGAAAATCACATTTCCACTCATGACTAATATCTGACTGGTTATACTCATGACACAAGAGGATGAGATTTCATTACCCCTCTAAAAAGGAAGAATTGAGAACATGAGAATAATTACACAGGCTCTCAGAAAGACTAATCAAATATCACTGAAATTCAGCAGATTGTCATCATCACAGAGCCCTTTCTATGTACACACTTTTTTCGAACGGTATGTACAGAGAGGGCAACCAAACAGTGAGAGGCATGAATGATAAGATGTGATTATCTATCTATTCACGACCAAATACTAATATTTTCTAATTGTGATAAATTAGATATTCCACAAATAAATAAATTTATAAAAATAAATCCTATTATCACAATAATTGCTAGCAAAATCCCATAATAAGACACACCCATTGAGTAGTATACAAGTGCTGCCACCTGTTGTCCAAATCACCACTTACTATCTCTGCATTCAACCAGCACTTCGTTAACACCAGGCCAACTCATTGCTAAAGGACATTTTTCTACCATAAAATAAAGCTTTGTGATGATATGTACTTGGAGAAATTTTAAATTGGATGTACTTAAATGCTAACAAAGTGAATATGAACAATATTGTGGTTGAAAAGGAACTTGGTATAATGATTAACTGCAAAATTCATGATATTCAGATTTTATCGCATGTGTTGAGCAAACAATTTCATCCAGCTGAACTACTTTACTTGGTAACTAAATCACACAATCATTAAATAGGAAGTTTCCAATTTGTACGGCAACCAGCAATGTTTTTTACACTTTCTGACGAGCATAATTTTCAGACCTTAATTTCCACCAATAAGTTATTCTGGTTGGTGATCATGGTGCACAGCAGACCCATGGTCCCCCGATCACCACTCACCTGACCCTTACAATATGTATACAACAAGCTTACATGACAACAGGTCCCAACGTGGGGATGGAACCAGAGAAATCTGACAACCTCCACAAAAATTTTCTCTTTTATGTAACCAGGGTTCCCACTCTAACTACATTATAAAATTCACTGTTTTTTCCAGGTTTTCACGGTCTACATGTCATCAAATTCACGGTTTGTAGATAGGGCATTTTAGGCAGAAATACTGATCACGTAACAATCATCCGCCGCACATTAACTAAAAATGTAACAAACGGGACAGATGCCTTGAATGCAAACGCAGCAATGACAGTGCTAACTCTCATTACGTCACCTATCGTTAGCAAAATTCATGTCCGGCTAAAAGGGCGTGAGCAGGAAAATGAAGAGAGCAGGATGGCAGGGAAGTGTAAAAGAGCCTGATTTTTTCCAGGGTTAACGTCTTCCAATCGCAGGCTTAAGGTCAATGTGCTGTCATGGCACACACGGACCAATTAATAGTTGCACTTTTGAATACACGTGTGCAGGTAAATGCGTGGACATTGCCTGCAAGTGCAATGACCTTGAAACATGATTGAAATATAGTTTTTTTCTTTTAACCCCTCTATCGTTGTTCAACAATCAAGTTTGAGAGATTTTTAAGGTTTTATGATGAAATTCACGGCTATTTCCAGGTTTTTTTCACGGTAGACGAAATTCACGGCTTATTCACAGTTTTAAGGTTTTCACGGTTGAGTGGGAACCCTGATAACACAATGTAGCAGCTAATCATGGCATTAATTGTTACCCCAGTCAAATGGTGATAACTCTGGATATTTTATCCCTGATCTAAAAATATTAGTGATTTCACGTACTTTAAGAACCATCAAAACCATAGCGACAAAATCTGTAATACGAAAGGAAAAAAGTAGGCTAGAGTGGCTAGTCCCTCCTCAGCCGCTCATTGTGCCAAGAAGAGTCATTTATTGCCCAAGCAGAATGCACTGAGGCACAAGTTCAGACGGCACAGAGTTGTTACTGATCAGGAACTCTTTTCCTAGGTAATATTTGCATGATGGAGGTACATTTTTTTATTCAGGACTGTACATTTAAGTGCAAAGCAAATTATTGTAGATTCCACCTAGACATGAGTATGATATTTTGATTGATTAAAATTATTTCCAGTGCCCTCTTTCCTTTTATTTGAAAAGAACAAATGATTAACTTTAAAATACCCTCTAAAAAAATTTGAAAAGGAAGATTGAAAATGAAGGGCTGTGAGGTACATAATGCCCCTTTATAAGCCTATTTATATACTACACACATAGCGATGACGGTCACAACTACTTGCAAGTTTACACGTGTAAAGTTACCATCGTAACTCATTGCTGCCCTCGTTGTGGAATTTTGCCAGTTAACAGCTCAAGAACTGATGCGTGAAGGAATTGAAATTCAGGAATTAGGTGGGAAAAGGATATTGACATTTTAAAGTGGTAAAAACTAAAACTAGACTGGCGAAGTTGACCACGCAATCCTGTATATTATAATTTTAATTGGTTTATTCTATAAGTGTGTTAGTTACTTTCCATCATCTGCGAAGTTCAATTTAAGAATATGGTTAATGGGTTAACCTATATATAAAGAAATAAATAAAACTGGTTTTGTATAGGTGCTTCAATTGTTGCCATAGAACTTAATATACTAGATTTATTTATGAAATATCTATGGTCGTTTCAAGATTGTAAAGGCGAGAATGAATTGTACATGCATCGACCTTCGTCTCCTTACTCTATTTCCTCGGCACACTGGCGCTATCCAATAAAAAGTTAACAGCGTTAGGTAGTAAGACCTACGATGGTAACTCAAACTTTGATACATCGCAATCTCTGGCAGTCAAAGCATTCAAAGTCATGAGTTGTCCAGAGCAACTGGCAAGTAGACAAACTCGCAGCCAATTAGAGGGCTTGGCTCAAAGTTTCTGCAGTTTAAAAATGGTCCATTTTAGACCTAAACATCATCAGTAATTTTGATTCCCGCTGGCATCAGCTAACCAGGTTTAAAATTTCATGACACAACTTTTCTTCGCCCATTTCCAAATCACAACACCACCCCACAAAAACAATCAAATCAATTTGTACATTCAATGGTTTCCGGCTCAACTTAACAAGAACGGTGTACTTGAAAATGACCTCTTTGAGTTTGGAACCTACTATACCAAAAAAACAAATCCGTGGAAGAAAACGAAGTCATTTTTGAATCAAATCAACATTTTTTTCACAAAGTAAATCCCTTGAAGGCAAATGTTGAACAGGGAAATTTTCAAATAACTTACCAGTTAAATCATAAAAGTCAGGAGAGTAAACTTCCCCATCGTTAGTTGATTGGTCTTTCTCTTCATCTGTCTTCGGAGCTGTGTCCTGAGAAAGCCACCGGATGCGAATACGAGCACTATGCTTATATATGTTTTGCATCGTTTGACAAACATAAAAACCACCTTCAGCATTTCGTACGGCTAAGAATTCGTTCCTAAAATAAAATGAAAAGCACCATTAAAGATTAGGAACTTCA
The DNA here is from genome assembly GCF_921293095.1 of Ischnura elegans. Classification (NCBI taxonomy): domain Eukaryota; kingdom Metazoa; phylum Arthropoda; class Insecta; order Odonata; family Coenagrionidae; genus Ischnura; species Ischnura elegans. The sequence goes on along the minus strand of NC_060249.1, from coordinate 115,654,458 downwards.
ATATCATACTTCACACTTCAAGATAGTGTCACTAGAATAAAAAAATGGACTAAAACAATAGCATTGATCACAATCAAAATTTTTAAGAAAATACTGCATTTATACTGAGTTAATGAAACTAACAATGAATTTAACAGAGCCCAGCTCCTATAAATAAAAGATTTGTTTACTGCCACTTACTTATAAAAAACAATAAGTTTATCTTCTTGAGCTTTTGTGGTTGGTGTGCGGGTGAATTTGGGAAGGTATGCCAATTCTGGCAGGGGACTTTGATAAGGCTGAGTTCGAATCCGAACCCTTTTCGGCTTTCTTTCCTCATCATCATCTTCCTCTCCACCTTCTTCTTTCTTTGCACTTCCAGCATCACTCTGACTCTTACTTTTGTTGCTTGGCGTTCTGGATGCTGCGGCAATAGCAGCTGCTTGCGAACTCCCAAGAGTCGGAGCTGGTGGCTGTCAAGGAACAATTAAATACAGCAGTAAGTAATTTTGCAATACTAAATCCAAACCAACCTTATATGCTTGTTTTGCTAAAAGTACTGGCAGCTCAGCCACGGGAGAGGGAGGAGGAAAGATCCGCATGGTTGACACAAACTCGGCAACAGCTTACGGTTCATGATTTGTGGCATCTGAACACAGCTGCAAGGATCTTTCTCTAGTCTGTTGCTTTGTTTTAGTCACCCTTGTAAGGCGAAGAAAAATGGATATCCAGTGCAATCCGAAATAAATATCAATCAATATCGGATACACGACTGACATTCTACTTGAATACTTTTAGAACCTGCTTTGAAAGCATTATACATCACACAAAAGCAGTAATCAGTTTTTATATGAGTCATTAGTTTTGAAGTTAGCAGAGGCTTGTGTTGTGCAAGCATTAAATGTGAACCTGTATAGTTCAAAGCCCATTTTTTAAAGTCCCTTCAATTTCAAATTAACGAGGTTACACAGTAATTGTCCAAGATAATGAATGGTACGTTCAAGAAATTATTGTTTCACTCTCACCTTCACCTCCGCTCTTTTCCTCTTGCTACCCCGAGATGGAGTTGCCGACGATGGTGTGTTTGCTTTGACTTCTTTGTCAGCAGATGGCTCTGCAGCAGGTGTGGCTGGCTCACCCTCAGCCGGTGCTGCTGCCTACAAGTCAAATGCATATTCCAGGTTACAAATCATGAGAGAATTTTCTCATGTGTTGGCTGTTAAAATTAATACTTAAAAAAGTAGAAGATACTAATGGGCCATGCCTATTCAAACAGCATGTAAAATAATTAACATTTATGTAAGCAACTAATACCACAGAGATTTAAGACATTCCTCCTCCATAGGTTGTTAACTACATTTCTTATTTTGAATCCCTAAAAAGATGATGATTAATTAATGTATACCTAACTGAATGATTTAATTTTAAAATTTAGAAGCAATAGTTAAAAATCCTATTCCATCAAAAATAAGAGCATCGAGATACCGAATTTCTCCGAATATAGTCCCCCCCCCCCCCCCCTAATTTTGAGGCTTCAGTTTCGGGAAAAGTTAAAAAAAAAAATGTGCTTGAATATAGTCCCCCCGTTTATTTTTACCATGGGCATTTATTGAAAAAAAAAAGGGGGACCATATTCAGACATACACGGTTGGGATATTATCTCAAATGTGAAGTGCAAAGTTTGCACTTCACATTTGAGATAATATCCCAACAATCCAATGCACTGCGGGCTTAAGATAATACAAATTGACCAAAATCAAAACAGAAATTTATTGAGAAAACTTGTAAAAAAAAAAACAAAATAATGTACCATAAAATCTGTTACGCCAAAATTTACGTCCTGCAAGCAATTTTCAATTGCTCGAGTACCGTATATCTCCGAATATAGTCCCCCCTTTTTTTCCAAAAATGGCCGCGGAAAAGTAAGGGGGGGGGACTATAATCGAGTGTAATCCAGTTTAGCATACTAAAGGTGACCATAAAGTTATAAATAACGGCATAATGGCTAATGTTCTCGTAGTCTTTCTATTTGAGTATATTTATGAGGATTATAATCGGAGATATTAGTAAATACTGCCACGTTTTACCGGAAATTTAGACAATTTTTACCACAAATGTTGTAAAGATACGATTCTTCCGATTCAAATAGCATATCGAATATGCGTTTTCATGGAATCCATCGGGTAGCCGTTAATTTTTGTTGGAAAAGTATTGTTAGAATAATTCAATCGACACTGATCACTTAATGACGCAAAACAGTAAATAATTAAAATGAAAACTAAACACACACTATCATTACATCAATCGAACACTGGAATTGAATCAATAGTATATGTACCCGTCGCTCATTTAATAGTTACACGATTTAAATAATTGCGAAAAATAAACAGATAAAGTGAACCTTTCGTGACGATTTAGCATTTCATTGCGTCCGTAGCTACTATACGTCCGTGCGGTTCGTGTTTACAACCACTGCCTTTACCGCTTTCACAGAACAAGAATGCGCAATAGGTGATGCATTTGTTTCTGAAAAGGCGCAATAATCGACGACTTTAAACCAAAAGCGCCGGCATTACTGCATTTGATCGAAATCCAGCCACTCAGCATTGAAAGTGTGATCAATTTATTGAGGAATATATTCAATTCGCCAGGGTAAGTAGGATCGATAAATTACGTCATATAACGTTTCGCAATTATTTCCGCGATATTTTCTTTATTAAAAAAATTTTACGTTCAACAGTGAGGTGATGGATCAAGTAGAAAGATGAGGATCAATCCTGCGGCAGATTAGAGGCCATCAAAGACGGAGTTTCGATGCCAATTTAAAAATAGCCGTTGCAGAATACGCCGTAAATCATAGTATTCACAGCGCTTGCAAAGTGCTAATACATCGCGGAAGTCATTTCGGGGGTCTCGATGCGGCAGATTCAAAGAATTAGAGGAAAATATCATCGAATTTGTGCGCAAATGCAGAGCAGAAGCTCTTTGTGTAACTTATGCAATGATTCGCGACGAGGCATTGAAAATTGATGTAATATTTTTTTCAGTTTTAATGTTTGTTGGAAAAAGTTTATTTCTAAATTTTATTACTTTGATATTTGTAAGTCCTGTAGTTTAACTATTTTGCTTAGCAGGCATTTGATGGCAATATTTTTATAATGTTTATAATTTATTTAACACAATTTTATTTAGATTTCCTAAATTCTTCAGGCCACTTGGATTTGTGATGACTTGATGGGTGTGTTACACTGGAACTAAGGAAGTTTCAGGGCCAAATGCAATACTGTTTATGGGATTTAAGTTAAAGCTTATATATTGACATTGTTTGTAGTCATTTCGAAATCAAAAATATTAATAATTTGTGAATGTTTAAAAAATACAATAGCCTTGGATACTTAAAACATTTTCTCATTTCTTCATTACATCTGGTTAAGGAACTATAAATTACTGATACATGCAATGGATCACAACATGTTTTAGGTATAGCTATTTTGTTGTGATGGAAAATATGTGAACAGATTTGTTCTTAACCTTCACAGAAAATAATAGTTTTTATCGACTCTAGAATCTTAACTTGCTAACCACAGAAAAATTGCCTTCCTTTGCATTTTAAAATTTTTCCCAAAACCGAGGTCTCAAAATTGGGGCGGGGGGGACTATATTCAGAGGGGGACTATATTCGGAGATATACGGTATTCTGTACTTGATCTTAGTCATCACTTCGTTTATTTCAGAAAATTGTTGCAAAAATAGGGTACATTATTCAAAGAAATACGGAACATGGAGAATAAACAACTACATTCAAGGTATTATTGCTCACAAACTCCCTCAAATTTAAGCATAGCATTATCCAATTACATGCAGTTTTTTTAACAACCACTGCTATTTTGAAGAGTTTAAAAAAAAACTAAAGAGTTTTGAAACAATTATTTCATAAATTTAAACTCAACATGACTCTCAGAAAGACTAATCAAAAAATCATAGCAAATCCGGATATTGCCATCATCACAGAGCCAAATCAACTACAAGCACTTTTGCCAATAATAAATATTGTGAAGACAATTAAAACTATGGAAGGTAAGCTTTAAGACATAGTTATCAATCCATTATCCAAAAACAATGCTATATTCAAATTATGCAAAATGAGATAGTACATAAACACATAACTGCTTAAAAACATATGCTATTAATACTACAAATTCAAGTAAAATCAACTTGCTTTCAGCAATTACAACTCACAGCCAACTCCTGAGTTTGGAATGTGATTGAGCCAAATTTTTCAATGACTTAAGACAAATTATGAATTTATCACACAATCCAGGTTTTCACTGACAATATCCATATCCTCAAACCTTGAGCAAGATCTCAAAAATCAAGAATTTCTTCAGGAGTTTTGGTCACTTCTATTTTTCAATAAAAGATATTATATCCATGATAACATTTTGCCATTTATCAGTGGTATCCTCAGGGTGTACACAGTCACAGTATTTAGAATTTGATGCTAAAAACATAAAATGGTATGAAATATAATTGAGTATATAAACTGCAATCAAGAATACAAATTATACACTGTTACAAGGATTAAGATAAAGATAATATAACTAATAAATTTATAATTTTCATGCATTTAGGAAATTAAAATGATGCAATGGGATAGAAATGTAAAGTGCATTTCAACCGAACAAATTTTCATGTGAAAAATAATAATTGGGCATGCTAGTCAAATTTGGAAGGAAAAATTGTTTGAATGGAATTTGCTGCTCATTACTCCCAGGGGCTTCATGGATGCCAAAAATGTTCAATTTAGTCTAACTTTCTTTCCCTAACTTGTGCTTGACAAACAGGCTTTTAAGAGCATGAAATACAAAACCATCCTTTCTAGGCTCTATTTTCTATTTTGCCTAATATTCCAGGGTAAATAACACACGTGTCAACCTAGCATTAAAGTGTTCAGTCATGTTAAGTGTATCCGGAAAATGGTAAAGACGTAAAAGGCATAACATATATGCCCTTTATAATGCCCATATAAGCGTTAAGTATAGCAGCAAGCATGCAGTCAAATGATCAATTACAGGTGGATGTCCTGTCATTGGTATGGCCAGAATGTTTAAACATTTGAAGAGGTATTCAACAAAAGGGTTGCCATTCTCTCAGCATTAAAAAAGGATTGCCATGACAAAGAAGTCTGTTTTTTGAAACACTGGTGTGACCAGCTTAAAGATAATACAGTAGACTCTCCTTATTACGGACAACATTATTACGAAGCAAATCGTTCGTCCCGACGAAAAGGCCTATCCAATCTGTAAAAGAAACATTATTACGAAATTTTTGGTTTTATGAAATTACAAAGCTCAGTCCCGGTGGTTAGAAAATGAACTTTCTTACGAAGTTCCACGAATATCCAACGGCATTTAGGTAGATATGCACTACTCCCAGATTCCTTGCATTTTATTCCATTCAATTTTAAATAAAACAAAAAATGAAAACAACAAATATTTATCCAACTATATAGTCATTCATGGGCTAAATATGTTGATGTCAGGTGAGTATAATTTTTAATTGTCAGAGCTAACGGATCAATATCACCCGGGGGAGAATTTATTAGAAAAGAAAGTTTATTGAATAGAGAACGCTTAATTACAGAAAGCCTGGATGTAGGCATGTGGAGTAAAGAGGTGGAGCGGCTGTGGCAGGAAGGTACTTTGATTTTGAAGAAGGAAACAATATCAAGATAAAAATAAATAGAAAATAAAAATATTTTAAACAACTAATAACAGGATAGCTCACCTTTGCATCTGCAGCACCCTGATCCTCTGTGGCAGGTTTTGTCGGCTCAGAGGACTCTTCATTCTTCACTTTACTCTCTTCAGCTGCTGACGTTGAAGACGTTGATGTAGCCGGCTTGACAGGAGATGCAGCACTACCAGTGGAAGCCTCAGATGCCCCTGTGCTCTGGGCACTACTGCCTGTAGATTCAGATGGTGTTGCAGCAGGGGCAGCAGCAGGTGTGGCTGCTGGGGCTGCTGCAGTCGGTGCAGTAGCTGCAGGAGCAGCAGCCGCAGGAGTGGCAGCTGCAGGTGGTTTGGAAGGGGAGGCACCGGGGGTGGCAGCGGGGGCTTTCACAGTTGTCGCCTAGAGCATCAAGCACAAAATTTAACATCTCGGTTTCTTCCCAGACAAAATTATTTCCTGTCATTAACTGGACTGAAATTATTTTCTGAGATAGCATATGTTTTAGCAGTAAATAATGAGCATTATTTACCTATTGAATCATATTTCTAATCAAAATTTCATTCCAAGGATGTAATTAGATTAAATCCATTCTTGGAATCCCTGCACCATTAACTTAAAGAACGGGGATGGGTCAAAAATCAAATCATTGGATTTTATAGAGTCTCAAATCAATGAATTAAATCTAGCATTCAAGACTTAGCTCCATCTCCACAATAAACTCTTCTTCCCATAAAAGAAGATATCATATGATTTCCAAATCAACCCTTGTCAGCTGAGTTTGAGGACATAAAAATTACAATATACAATCCGTTAATAGGCATACCAAAAATATTTGATAAAATTTGCATATCACTCATGCTGAATATTAAATCATTAGACTTGTGCAATTTGAATAACAAGGAAACCTAATTTTAGTTCAAATCTGAAAAAGAAACAGACATGAACTTCAGCTGTCAAGGAAGAAATTTATGAAGACAATTACGTGAGATGGTTATCATTTTTAGCCTGACTTCTTTTAATTACATACATACAAATAACCTGAAACCAGTTTAATATGAAAAGTAGTTAATGCCATTACAGTAAACTAACATAACATCTCAATTTTAAAAATTTATCTAGAGTTATTGATCCAGATAATGGATATTTTCAAAAGCCAGTGAATGTTAGCAAGACTCTGAGTACATGATAAGTCACCGATCAAAGATGACATCTGAGACGCATATCCTCAAAAAAATTGTACAACTAAATAGCCCAAGCTAAAATTAATTAATCCCAAAAACTTATCACAGCAAATAAGACATTTTTCAAAAATGCAATTACTTTATCATGAATGAAAAATTCTCAAAGCAGAAAACATCAATTACTTAGGTAAAAAATGATGTGTGCAATCTATTACTACACCGCTCTCCTTAAGGTTTCTCCGATAACCTTTCCTCATTTTCCATCTTGTCAAGTAAGAGGGAGATAAGGGTTTCACATTTTCTCCTTTGCTAAGGTTCTTGAGAAAATTTAGAAATTTTAATGCAGTGGTTCAGGAGTACTAGAAAAAATTGAGTCACAATGTTCAGAATCAATCAAGTCTATTATGCCTTTAAAATCATCAAATCACATCTCCAATTTATTTACAGACTTCCCAGAAAAGTGCTACCTTTTTCCATAGCAACTTCAAATATCCATGAAAATGAAATGCTGAGTAGAAAGTCGTTACCTGTGAGGTAGCAGACTGAGGTGTAGATGATGCTGCTGGTGTCGCACTCTTAGCAGGAGCATCATTTGCTTCAGCTGCGGTGGTAGGAGGTGCCTTGGGAGCTGCAGTCGCAGGTGCAGTTTTTGTTGGTGTTGCGGGGGTCTTGTCCTTCACAGGAGATGGAGCAGAAGAGACTTTGTTGGCCACCGTTGCTGCAGATGTCGGTCCACTTTTGGGGGGCTGGCTGGTAGCATGATTAGCCACTGCTGCATCAGGCTTTGCAGGGCTTGCCTGTGTACCACTGGCAGGGGCTGGCAATTCAAAAATAAAATAAACTCTAACACCTTTAAAGACATTCAAGCCAATTCATGCTTTCACATGTTCCAAATTCATGCCTTTTACTTTGTGCGGTCAGCATTTTTCATGCATTGGGGAATAGTTGAAAATGTTTACTCCGAGAAAATTATAATTCAATAATTTTAATTTGTGATTTCAGCTAATACAAAAAGTGATGACAGTGAAATTTAGATAGGAAATGAGACAAAGATAAGAAAAGGTGTCATAACCATATTACAATGGAAAAAAAGATGTTTACTATTAAACATCAATTGGAGGAAGCTTTCACTTCAACAGGATAACCCAAAAAGCTGGAATTGATTAATCAAATATTTCCATTAGTGCTGATTAATGGAAGAAATGGAGACTTCACAAAAATTATGGATTAAAGGTCAGCACCAAGAAATCAATTCCCTAAGTCTTGCCATAAATCAAGTGCAAAAATTACATAGAGGAAAAATTACTTGCCCTGACTGTGATTTGAACCCAGATCTCCCAAATTTGCACCAGGAACTACATAACTACTACTACTACTACTACAGCTAAGAACTACCGAAGTATCTTCTCTACTGCAGTTTTGTTGGGTTTAGAAAACAAAGGGGTCCATACTGTCACAAATATAATGCAAGATGACATCAGGCTTGTGTGCATAGCATGTACATAGCATATAGTGTGTATAGTGCCAAAGCTAAAACTGGAACTTGGAATACCAGAGACAACATTCAAGGACAAACCGCAGACTAACCCCAGCAGAGTACATTAAGAGACCCATTAGTAAACTGTGATACCCATTTGATGTTGGAAAATCTATTTGGAAACGCTTAATTAATACTTTTCATACGTTGTACTGAACCGATCAGTACGCATTTTAAGTGACTCCCAGACATTCATAAAAATCTAGTACTAAATAGAACTACAATGTCACTCACCTGGAGCACTCGAATGTGTTGGTTGAGTCTGCTGTGGAGTGACATTTGTAGTTGTTGTGTTTCCTGACGGCTCAGGCATCGAATGGTTTACAACCAGAGATACAGGCCCATCTGAAACTTTCCTCGCCTGCTGCTGGGCTGTGCCCGATGGCTCACCAGCCTTTTGCATCTGCACTCCATTTGAAGTGGGTTTGCCCCCTACTATGAGCTCCTTCGGCTTGTCAATTCCACCACCCATCATGGAACCTGCCGAGGGTCCTGACTGCGGTGGATGTGTGGATGGGGGTGCCGTGGAATGCGCTGGAGGAGCAGAGCCCTAGAGGGAGAGGTGGAGTAGACAAAATTTGAAAATTTTTTATTAGGCTACTTATAAGACTGACATGTTTAAAAAAAAAATAAGCTGTGAATTAAAAATTTAGTACATTATCAAGTTATGTGAGTTAATAGTCTAACGAGTGTAAAAATGTCAATAAGAATAATAATTACTAACTAAGTTCATTCTATTACTGGATGATTTGTACGACAATGATTCACAACACTGATGGTGGACATGAAAGAACCCATTAGCACCTAAATGGATCTATATTTTTCTCAGATGTAAAATGAACCCAACATTCACTCTCTCTCTCTTAAAAAAAACATTGCCTGAAGATATTCAGCCTTTTAGTGCTCAACATCGAAAAATAAGAAGGAATAATTTCACACATTTTACAGTTTATATACCCAAATGGTAACCTCCATCACCCTCGCAACACAGTCAGGAGTTGCATTTTTTACTTTTTTTACATGGACCATGCCAGGTTGATCAGGCAAATATTTAAGGATAGGGGACGTATACAGTGAATAATGAATATCTTGATGAATACCTTGAATTTCTCCCATTGTCCATTCTAATCTGGATGCTTTCCATTAAAGAAGTATGATGCTTCAATTCTATGAGGATATCGTTTGATTACTTAGGGGAATTAAGGTAAAAGATAAGGCATACAACATACAGGTTACTTATCCCTGAAATCTAATCTACGCAAATTTATAACCATCTAATAGTTAATTAGACCTAAATTGTGATTTTCTTTTGAAAGCATTACCTGTATTAAAGTTGGCCAGTTAGGCATGCTAAAAAAATTAAATGTAAAAAAATGATTTAAGTAAAACTAGAGCTGTAGGTATAGAGGAAATTTGCCATTTTTTAATGTTCAATTTATGTCTTAGTTCCAAAAAATGACCTTTCCTACCATATTAGACAGTGTTCAGAAAATAACAGAAATTATTCTTGAATATTTATTTATTCCTCTACATTACTGTTGCCACCTTCAAAATAGTCCCCATTACAGTTATTATGTAATAAAGCCAGAGCATATCCCAATCCTCGAAACACTTCGGAAACAAGATACTATTAGAGATAGCCTTTAGCTCGCTCAGCAATTTCATTTCATGTCATCTATGCTTGTATAACGACAGCCTTTTAAGGTTCTCTTCATCAATGGAAAGAGTCAAACAAAGCCATATCCTGTTCATATGAAGGCTGGGGCATTGCTAGAATATTTTTTGGCTATAAATTCACAACTAAGCAATTAAGTGTGAGCTTAAAATCGCAAAGAACATAAAAAAAGTCTCACCTAGAGAAAAAGTAAACAATGAATGCAGCTAAAAATTCAAAATCATACTTCTGGAACATGCATACCATAATAATAAAAAATAACTTTGACAATTGCACTCTCCAAACTTATGAGAAATTTAAAAATATACTTCTGATTGTTTGCCGAATACACCTCATATACATATAAAGGCTCCTTTGGTAGACAGAGAAAAAACCAATGTAACACTTAAATGTCATTTTACGAACATTTCCTTATGCTTGAGTCTTCGAATTTTCCTTATGGTACTCGTAAAAACGTGAAGGATGCAGTACGTAGCTGTGTGCAAGGACTCAAGCTGAGGTGCAAACACGTCTATACAAACATGTCTAACCTTAGCAGCAGGAACAGATAAAGTAAACAATGAATACAGCCGAAAAAATTTTATCATACTTCAGGAGTACATAAGTATACTAACATAATGAGTAAAAATATTGACAATTGGACTCTGCAAAATTGTGGGAAATTTGAAAATTTAGTTGCTGTTATTTTCTGAACACACCATATAGATTAAAGATCAATAAAACAGAAGACTTACCCTTTGGGTGGGCATTGGGGGGGTTGGATGGTTGTGGGCAACTGGAGGGGTAGGCTGAGGGACACCAGTTGAGGGTGTCCTGTGCTCTGGCACCAGGCTAAGGGGAGCCATGGTACCTGGACCACTAACTCCAGACAGTGACTGATGAACCATGCTTTGGGCAGAAGCAGTGTGGTTAGCCACCATGGATATTGGCATGGAGGAAGCAGAGGCAGGGACCTGCTATAAATAACAGAACAAAGATAAGGCTGACTATATGATTTCTTGAGATAGATATAAAGATGAGAGATTTAAAAAATAATTAAAAGGAGAGGCTGGATGGCTAGCCACAAAATGTAAGATCCCTCACGACTGAGCTCAATTGGATAGAGCTCCATGAAAGGTGAGAATTTCCGGCAACTTTTCATAAGCAGTAATATTTTCCTAATTACATGAGAGGACCTGGCCAGCTAGTTACAGAAACCTTTAGGCTTCCATTGCAAGAAAACGATTCATTTAAAAAAAGGGAAAAATTAAATTAAAAGCAACGGGAAAAGTCATTCGTACTGTCCATAAGGGTCCCTTATTTCCCCACTTAGAAACTTTTGAGCTCTCATTCAATAGTTTTGTTAAAATGCCTCTAAAATAAGCTTACACAAAATTTCGATACCAGCAGAGTATATGTACCCATGCCGAATCGAATGCTAAGTTGGGTGAAAAACATGCCCAGAAATATCATGCTCAATCCCCCTTGGGCTTTCTGGTTTTGGGAATTCTGCGTGGTCAATTTGAAGCTCTAATTAGTTTCACATGTGCAATTGAGAAGCTACTCCAGTATTATTTGGAATTTTACCGATCAGGCATACTGCCAAAAATCTGCTTCGGCTGGGAGCTTGAGTGGTATACCTGTTGCTTATTTTGATATTAAGCTCGTCAATTCACAAACATCAGAAACCATTCATTGCATTAATTAAGCTTCATGACTCTGATAGCAAAATTTATTGTTTGTTATTGACAGACAGTATGATATGTAACTATATTAAAATGAAATACCAGAGAATTGATGCCCCGGGGTTCAGTGTTTCCTCAGCAGATATGCATAGAGAGTAGTCGCCACAAGGGAAAAGTTTTTGGATGGGAGAAAAGGGGGGCCTGAAGCTCTCAAATTGAGAAGTGAGTATGAAAGGCCACAGAACTAGGAAAAATGGCATCAATAGTTAAATTAAGGAAACTTTCTTAAAGAGTTGGAAGAAAGGGAGAAAAAACTTACAACCAGCAAATACTTGTACGGTGATTTGCAATATTATTACACTAGTGTAATAAAATGGTAAGTGTTTAAAAAAAACATATTAAATGTATTCTGAGGGCATTGTCCAAGGAAAATAATTGAGAAGCAGTTTAATAGCACAAAAAAGGAAAATAAGACTAAAATACAACCACAGAAATTATCATTTAAAGATGAGATTCAAAATATTCCCTGACTTCACTTTTATATTTGTATGCTAAAGATCCAATGACAATTTTCACAAGACATCGAAGGCACATTGTTCTTAGGTACCGATAAAACACTACTTAATGTGTCTCTTACATCCATTGAGATGGAAGTTGAAAAATACATTGCTAAGTGCGATGTAAGCATTTGGAATAGTATCTCACTGAATGAAACATTAGTGAAATATTTTAATTCCTTGAGTACTAACGCCATAGAGCCTCAATTAGAGTTGATTTCAAGGGAAACTTAGCAAATTTTTCGAACAAAAATGAAAAAAGGGTGCAGTAAATGCAAAAATTAAGTCATAAAAGCTGGTTGTCTAATCCCAAACTTTGGTACAGTTCTTGCATGAGGTTCATCAAAAGCCTATGTTTAATAAAATAGATAAATTTTTCCAGCCTTGATAGTTTACCATCAAAGGTACAGGTTCTATTACTTCCGTCCAGAGCAGTTACATATCCGTAAACTTGTATTATAAATCTGCCATATGCATTTCTAATGGGGTAGCCTGAATGTGGTGAGATGGGAATAATGTGCATGTCATATTTTTTTAAATTCATTTATGAGTATCCGATTAATTTTCTTTCCTGACTAATGAGATACATATATGTATCTAAATTATAAAGTGAGGGTTTCAGACAATTATAAGACAAATTATTACGAGAAAATAATTAACATTCATTTTTAACATTAAAATATAGCTACAAAAGGAACGTTAATTGATTCAATTTTTTCTCATCCTATGTTTTCTTTGTAAAAAAAGTGAAGAAAAAATGTGCATAAAACCCACATTTTATTTTTCTAAATTGTCACAGAGTACTTGATTTCAGTTTAATATAAATCCAAAGTGAAATTTTCATCAAAATCTGAGACCCGAAGGGAAATATTTGTTGAGTTGAGGATAAATGGCTCATACGTTTACGAGGCATTTACAGAAAGTAAGAACAATTTGGTTCTAACACAGCTGCAACAATGTTACCATTGCTTTGAGCCTGTGCACTAGCCTCCTCAGTTTTGCTAGCTACAATTGACACCACTTCGGATTTCAATATGTAATTTCTTATTTCCGTGTAATTAAAATATTTAAGCAAGTATGGTATGGTATTTGGAGGAGGCGACCGACAACTGAGGTCATTTGCGCCATGAGGGAAGGGTATGGAAGGAAGGGTGGAGAGAAACCCAGCGTCGGCATTAGCCTGCTCTTAACGAAAGGCGCCAAGGTGACCACGGCTTAACGTCCCATCCGACAGACGGAGTGTTGCACTTGAAATATCCTCCAAACAACATTCAAGCAGGGATCGGGCAGTCTCTGAAAATTCTCTGCCGCTGCCGGGATTTGAACCCGGGCCCACCGGGTGGGAAGCCAACACTCTAGCCACAACACCAACCCGATCCCCTAAAGCATGTTCCTAACCAGTTGGTTGAGATATTAGTTCTGTGATTATGTTTTTTAATGCAAGGAGCATACAGCCAGCAGAAATTCACAATCGAATTCAAAAAATTTAGAACGAAAATGCTATGAATAATGGAATGACGAGAAAATGGGTAAAATTTCAATGAAAGAAATGGGAGAAGACAGAATGGCCATTTTGAAGTTCAGAGCGGTTGGCTCTCTTTGAAGGATTCTTTAAATAAATTCATGACAAGCGAGACTTCACAATGAAAGAGATTTATGGCAATTTTCCTGAAATTTCAACTACCTCTTGCTCTCAAGTTGAAACAAGAGCTAGCAGGTAAATGTTTTAAAAATGACGATGACACGAAACACTTAGTAATAGGAGCAGAGATAGCTGTCATCTTTAGTAGTGTCATTGTATGAGGAAGGACTAGATAAGCTAGTTGACCACCAGGAGTGCCTCAACAAACTTGGGAACCATGTAGCTAGTAATTTAAGATTTGTTACTTTATGGATACACCTCGTATCAGAGATGGACAAAATTGAATTTAACATACAATAGTCCACACAAATTAACACTAAAAAAGGTATTTTCAGAATACTCTTTTCACACAAAATATTGTCTACTTTTGCACTGAATACTATAAAGCTCAAATTTTTAACAGATTTTGGATAGACAAGAATGAGTTTGTGTGATGAAGACCATACCAGCGATTTTGTGCCGACTATTCCTATGTTTTCCAAATGAAGATAATACATATTAATATAATATGAAGATAATTATGAAGACAACCCTCAAAAAATGCATTCATCATCCACAAAAACTACGCAGCAGTTTTCCACGTAGACAGCCAGTATGTTGGTGAATATATCTTGGTTTTGGGATGATATTTTGAATAATATTTGCTATTAAATGCATTCCTGATTAACCTAAGCTTTAAGGTAGATTATCTACGAATATTTATGGGGCAAAAGCTCATACAAAGCTAAATAAATGCTTATACTAATGATATTGTGCCTCTGCGGACACACTACGACGATGGTTTTATCACATATTGATGATCAGTACAAGTTAAGGAAGTACTGTGCTCATATTAGGTTTCAATGTGGCCTCCTTTATATACACCAAGGGTGTAATTCACCATGAATAAATGTTTTTTCTTAGCCGGGATTCATTAAAGTAATTCTTTATTTAATTAATTATTCTCTATCAAATACATTTGACACTTAATATAGTATAATTAATCATAATCCTCAACTTGCTTTATCAATCTGTGTTCACAGGCAAAGACCGACACAGGTTGCTTCATTTAGTTCTCTGTCTGTAACTACCTAACAGACATCACCACCATCTTACTGGGGAAAACTTTTGATGTTTTGAATGCAAGTTCGTTTAACCAACCATTAACATTAAAAAGAAGAACTTTGTGCTTTCACATTAATATTTATTCAAGACCATGGTTTCAGCGTAGGACGTCATCATCAGGTGAACTCTACAGAGGTCCATCACATACTTTTATACCAGGCTATGAGGGGGAGGGAGGAAGGTAACTGGGTTGAACGGATGTGATAGACCTCTGTAGAGTTCACCTGATGATGACGTCTAACGTTGAAACCATGGTCGTGAATAAATATTAATGCGAAAGCACAAAGTTCTTTTTAATGTTAATGATGAATCGCTTTCACCAAGTTACGCCTCAAACAATCAATTATAACCAACTCATTCAAGCATCAGTAGTAGTACCAGGGTGTAAAAGATTTTTTAAATTGCATTTTACTGAACAATACAAATAATTTAAGTGAGAAATAATTTTCACATTAACTTCATCATCATTGGTAGTTCAATCCTGAGATTGGTTGACTTCAGTCCTCTATCCCACCCTATCTGATGCTAGTTGGCTTACTTTCTCGTATATTTTCCTTTGTATTTTCTTCTTCATTTGTCCCAGGGGCCCTCCTCAAGGGGCTTTTCCCTTCAATTATGTTTCTCATAATTCCATTGTGCCAGAGAGTGTGACCAATCCATCTGGTTCTTCTTTTCCCAATTGTGTGATATTTGCCATTTTGCGCAGAAATATGCTATTATATTCAATAGAAATTCACCTATTATAAATTTTTTAACAGTTACAATGTATGCAATGTAATTTCCTTGATTTTAACTTTGATACTTTACTTAACATAATGAAATTTAATAATATGATGTGTCACTCTACATATTGACAACATAGTTGTTGGTAATTTCAGCTTCCTTCCTTGAATATGACATAAGTGTCGTAATCATGATGATTTATAAATTGCTATAGTACGAAGTGAATGCAATTTTCCAATATTTCAGTTGAACAAAAGTAAAGCCAGAACTGCTAAACATTGCAGTATAATTCTGTCCCTCAATTGCAATTTTTCAGCAATAAAAAGTAGTATTTCTACGTTATCAGGCATGAAAGTCACCTCAAATAATTAATGCTATTAGGAGTTAGGAAACATTTAAAAGGGTAGGACAATGCCAGTTTGAAAACTTTTTATCCTTAATCCTTGGAAACAAGAAATGTGTTGTGTCCTTTACAATAAAATCTGATGGATAAGCAATTTTTTTCTAAATGATAAAGACATTGCATTAATGACCCCCTCATGTATGCACTGAATTTTTAGTATTTTTGAAATTTTTTAAAAATATAACCGAGTCTTTGTGACAGTGAGGAAAAATAGGTGATAAATGATAAATTAGAGCTACTGAAGTTCGTTGAGATTTTTTTTGCAAAAACAATTATAAATTTTAGAAAGCACTAGTATATGCATAAAATATTTTATCATAACATGAAACAAACTTTGTAAATTGCTCTCAATAAGTTAATTGCATATACATTTTACCAAAAGATATGATTTGCTCTTTTTGTAATGCTAATTGTGCTCTATTGATTTTTTAAGTAATCTTAATGCACATTTGTATGTATAATTTTATGAGGAAATAGGGTCATTCCATGCCAAATCATCAAAGTCCGTCCGTCCAAATCATCAATGCCACACAATACATATTGAGTGGCATTGATGGACTGGTACCAGTAAACGCTACTGAAACCTTCAATCATTAATAGTACCAAAATTAATCAAAAAATATCAAGCTGATTTTAAATTCATGTTAACCCTTTTGCAGACAATACAGCAATAGTTTAAAGCTTTTAGTTCACTTACAGCTTTAAGTAGTGGTCTCCCTAGGACATGACAACTCATGCCGTCCATTTCTGAGAGAACAAGGACTTGTGGGTAATATTACGGTTAAGAGTGCTTGATATTTATCTATACCATCTATTGCCTAATCCATTTTCATGCTCTAAAGAATCCCTGGTCTCTCGCCAAATAATGTACAAGCACCCCTGATTCATCCTGATCTGTTTCTAACCTTAACTGGGGTAGCAGTATGTTATATGAATGATACAACTCACTACCCACCATGAAAATAAGGAAGTCTACGTATCATTAACAATTGTAAAATTTCAGCCTTTTCTATTACGAAATTGCACCGGCTAATCACCCAAAAGTTACAATGTCATAAAAAGTTAAATAAACTTGAATTTTATTGTAGAAGCAAAAAGACCATAAAAAATTACTTATTAGAAAAAAATTAGAACCATTGCCATGAGCATTCACACAAACCCAAACTCTGACTTGCAGGGGCACATGTTCCATAAATATAAATTTCAAAGCCTCTCAGCAGTAAGATTGTTTATTTATTTTAGGTAAAATCGTGAATATATCAAAGCCTGCATTACGATAAATCCGGAATTCTTAAACATATTAGAAACAAACAAAAGAGTTAATAACTTCATCGCGCTTCTAATTAATCGCCCTCGGGTGTCCTCAAATTATAACTCAATCGGAGGAACACTTTGCACAAGAACTCACGTCGCGATATGTACGGTATTGTGCCGTAGGTACCGTAACACAAAGCGTGGCGGATGGATCGCCCTTGCCCTTACATCATAACTTATCATTTCCAAATTCTAATCGACGGGATCCGTGACTACGAACGCCTTTCCGCTTACTTCTGCGCGCCTAGCGCAACCTAACTGCTTCCGAACGCCACGAGAAACTTGCCAAGGATATACCGCACTAGATCCATAACCAACAACAATGACGAATTCCACCCGGAAACGATACGGGACTCACCAAGTCGCGCAATTAAAACATTTCACATGTTTTTGTAAATCGCTAATTCTCAATCCTCAGACTTCTTAATCCTCGAAGAGAGTTTAATCAATACAGGGAACCAGCTTAAAATCGCACGGAATGATATAAACACAAACTGTTGTAAACATTATACGCCTTGGTTCCGCTGAGTTACGATGCAGTAGTAACAAATGTTTTCTTTCACTCCCGTTTCCATAGAAGCATTACAACAATTAACATAAATAATTCCACAAATAAGACGGCTTGGATGGATCGCTATGTTCCTTTTTGTTGTTAAGCATCACAAGTCTATCAATTCACCGACCATTGTTACATAGGAGTGGTTACTAACACCAAGACAACGTCGAAAGGATATCACAGCCACGGTTCAAATGATATAAACAGACGGACAACGCGGAGAATCAAAACATCAACGCAGGCCGATTCCAGTTTTTTGACGGGATGAACGCATCCCCAAGTACCAGTTCTTGAACCCGTCGCCACACGCTTAACGCCTGCCGCATACTATGTAAATAATGAGACCGGTTTTATTCAGCTGCTAGCGTAACCAGCATCCCACCCTCGCCGGTCGGGGTTCAATTACCCGAGGGGTTTTATTCAATGGTGTTCCATCTTCCATAGGGTAACCTCGGAACTCGGAATGTTTACTACATCGTCCGTCCCGCCACCCTATGAAACACTCAACGATTTTCGGCCTATCTGGGTGAGATTATATTATTAAACACAGGCATCATCGTAAGATTCGTATGGACCAGTATTACGATGGCCACCCAACGAAAACGAAATCCGGGAAACAATTACAATTAATGGGTACGTGTGGCCAAGATATTTCCAATATTTATCTCGTACCTGAGAACCAATTATCTGAGGAATAAAGCAGATACATTTGAAGGGATACTTGACCCCAACGGTCTAGACTGTTACGTAAGTGGAAATAATTGCTAATACAAAAATGGAAAGCCATCTGCTTTGAGGGCATGGAACGGGATGGTAAAGCTATTTGAAATCACACGGGCAAAAGCTTCCACATAATCACAAGTAAACCAATACACGTTAAGCTATTGCTTCTGACAAGTGCAGCTGGCGATGAAGACGGCTATTTGGGAGTAACAGCCACTATCAATAACAGTGATACTCTCTCTATCACTGCTGGTTGATTGGCATAGGTGACGGTTTACGGGAGCTCCAAGGCTTCACCCATGGTACTTTGATCAGTACCCAAGTACTCTGCCCACTAAGCCACCACGCTCCTCAGCATCCCACGCACATTTAATACGTCAGGATCGATCATAAAGCAACGGTCAGGGGCAAATAAACGGGGGAAAAAGTTAACGCACTCCTGAAGAACCCGCATATCCTTCCTTAGTATCACATGTGTGGCAGAGAAACATCCAAATGTATGATACTCAAAAATGGTTGCGCGCCGTATTTTCAAACTTGTCTCCAGTACATCCGCCCTTGAAGACACAACATCAGAATATGACGACTTCAGTCGGCTTATCTGTCACGTCCACAATCAAGCGGACTTATCACCTCCAAAAATCAAACCGGCAATGCTCGTGTGTGCGGGTGAAAACGGCCAGAGAAGAGGACCGAGAGAAGGTCCCTGACCCTGAGGACAGCTTATTCATTTCTTCACGAATTCCCTCACTGGAGTAAGCCACCTCGAATGCAAAGCCCATAAGTGGCCAATGCCTTTTAACATAACTATGTCCAACGAAAGTATGGGCGCATAGCATAACGGTTTCACGACGACAAAATAAGAAAACGTGCAGGAAGTTTCCATAATCGATTTTTGCATGCAGTCGTTTTCTACAAATGAAAAAATGATACTACGTTCGTTGACTCAAATGCAACTCCGTGCATTAGGTTTATAATCAAAACTCAGAATAGTGGAGACAAAACATTTCAATTTCATAACACCTACATCTACATAGTAGCCTGCGAGCCGTCTCTAGGGTGTTTGGCAGGGGGAATTGGCAATACCGATGCCAAATACATAAATACCAGCTGAACTCCAGCCCCGATCACGACAGACGGTCCGCAACAAAAATCCGTTGGTAATGCTCACGAAACTTTTCAAGGAAAATGCAAATACACCAACTACAGCCTTCCTTTCCTGATACACATAAAATGTAACACGCAAGGCTTGGAAACTTGGCTCACGCACTTACGCTTTTATTGCAAAACCTAATTTGCCACGCCTAAAATTTCAGTGTGGCATTCGAAAGATTGAGTATCACTTCAGGTACTTCAGTATACACTTTCGGTATGATAAAGCCGCACAAGGAAAAATTCCTTCAGGGCGACGCCGGAATGCGCGCCAAGTGGTTACAAAAGGCATGATTATTTTACGAAACAATACGAGATTCCCCAACAACTTAACACCGTACACAAAATTATTAATTCCGAATGAAATTATTAACTGGCAGATTCTAGGTAATTGGAGAAAGACAGGTAAGCGACCATTAGTTTTGGTTTCAATCCTGTTCAAATTCCGCGAATAACCTTACGTACGCTGACACCACATTCAAGGCAATAGCCTCAGCCGTCTTGGAAAATTCTGCGATCCAGAATATAATCAAACAGAAAATGAGTCCCAAGTAAGTTTTATTCAATTAATAAGTATGAATGACGAAGTAATAACAATAATTACAGTAATAAGTAATAACACGGCTGACATAGCCCACCCTCACAAATACTCCTATAGCACTCATCGCGTCATCCATCATCCCGGTCTGAACAAACACTTCGACGCCATTGTAAATTAGGTAGGCATCAAACCTCATTAGAATGGAGAAATCGAGGCAAATTCCATCGAGCAACTCCCTCGGCGTACGCGCGCTTACTTGACGCGCGTATCCGAGCGCGTTGTGTGAACGAGGCAGAAGCACGCCTGGATGCCGTGGCGACGTCACACGTTTGGACGAGGAGAGGGGAGTTGCCGCGAGGGGGGGAAGAGGCGGGGAAGAGAGAAGGGGACCGGAACGCTTGGTGGGGTAGGCCGCCGAAATACTAGTTTTTCGGCATCGAGAGGCCCCACCACCCCTTCCTATTTCCCCTCCCGAGGTTTCTCCCTGCAACTCATCCCGCTCTTCGAGCAATTCAACTACCTGTGACGAAAACAAACTCGACGACGGCCTGAAGGAGAACTTGCTAGTTGCAAACTTGGGGGTGTGGTCCAACGGAGTATGAAATTTATCCCTACACAAGCCAAGCCGTAGATTTAATTCCCGAAAAACCCTCTTTCCGCTCAGTGAGGTGACTCACAAGTTCATCTCCAACTGTTCAAGTGCGAGAACACGCCCATCAAATTTCTCTAGAGAAACACCAAGTCGGAGGCGATTCTGGCTGAAAACGGGTTACAGCGGGCACCGGCGTGGTCGAATTGGAAACGACAGGATTCTTTACATCTCGAAATCAAAAATTCCAAGTATCCCAAACGGATATTATCAGGAAGCACAGTCCTGTTTCAATAAAGACCTCCTCCACACACCGGAGACTCACTGGGAAAGGGGTTACTTTAACGAGGTAACGACATAGCGCATACAATGCCTCAAAAATCGAAACGGATGGGGGTGAAGAGTCGTCAACGGGAGAGTGGTTCGTCAGTGGAAAAGTCAAACGTCCCCTTATTGATGACGATGGAGGCTTCCGCATTCGCTTATCAATGCATGCAAGAACCTCGGAGAGCTTCCCATTATACACGTGCGAAAATAATTCAACATATACCCACAAATTCACTTCATAAAAGGCTCACTTGTACAGTTGTTTAAAATAAACAGGTGTTGGTGGCAATACGAAGTACTGGGGCACTAAATTTACAAAATTATTCCCTGCGGGCTACCGCGAAGCGAATCAGTAAAATTTGAAAAATACGAACAACTCGTAATACGTCCAAAGGAAACACAGGGAGGCTTTCGCATTGATTCCAAGGTTTGAATCGCTTAAAAAAAATTTTAGACGGTACTACTTCAAAGAGAAAAGGATACTAAAAATAATCCTCGATTTTTTTAGCAATTCCGACCCTGTTTTCGACCAACACATATCAAGGTAGACAAACGGTGAAAAAACTGGTACTCGGTTGGTGATGGACAACAGAAGTGAAAACACGAAAACGGACTGCCTGACGTATTGAACCTTCAATAAATTCCTACAAGGAGAGAAAATTAAAATTCGAGTTAACAATCAACGAGTGGCATACGAGATGATTTCTACTTAAACAGTTGCACACTTAGGCGATAAGGTGCAAGATCAGCATAGGGGTATAAACACCGCCTTGGTAGAGATTAAACGTGTCTACAGCTCATAGAGTACGAGCTCTACCTTATGTAATCCTTAGTACTTGACAAACCTATAGTAGCAGAAGTACTACATGAGTACTACCATGAAAAAATTATCACCTATTGGTTGATGAGAAAGGTGTCTACGCTGCGTAAGAACCAAGGCAAATCTGAAGTAAATAATCATTACTATAACAACAAATGGATCTCGAGTCAATTCTCAACCACAATCACGGCATACCGATTAATGTGGGTAATAAATAAAAACTAAGGACAGCATAGGAGTACAAGGACAAATCAAACCTTCTAAAACCAATTGTCACCAACTGGAATTTTAACGCGGAACCAAGACTAACAGCATGATATCAAGCACAAAAAATTCCATGGTATCGAACCGTTTTCACCGACCTTTCCAGGAGATTGAGAAGACGGTGGTCCGGCACCGGGTCCTCCACCAACGGGACCAGAAGTACCTCCACCCGAGGAAGGGATGGGTTGCTTAACAACAGGTACGCTCATCATCTTCGAAGACACTTGGGCAGATTCGCGTCAGCGTAAAACTCCGATCTAGAGGCTAGTAAAAAATAACACAATTAGCGTATAATGACTCTGGTGCACAGCATGAGTGGGAAAATAAATAATCTAAATGAATTGGAATTCTCTGGGTCACCAAGGAAACACATGATAGGCATATTGGAAGAAGAAATTCTTTGGGCACTACAATAGCACGAAACCAAAATATTATGGCTAAATTAAAGGTATTGCATTATTCTGTATCAAATTACATGCACACAAGTCGATTGTTTCTGTAGGAACTTATGAAAAACATTTTTCTAAAAAAAATGTTATTACCTTAATTACCCAAGAACGTCCAAGGAAACCCCAAGATTTATCAATAAGGGAAATTTTTTATAGAATCGAGGAT
The DNA here is from genome assembly GCF_921293095.1 of Ischnura elegans. NCBI lineage: Eukaryota > Metazoa > Arthropoda > Insecta > Odonata > Coenagrionidae > Ischnura > Ischnura elegans. Next base: position 115,631,359 of record NC_060249.1, on the reverse strand, counting down.
TTACGAAAAATTTGACGCGTTCAAGCATACGGAAATTGTTCCTCCCGGTCCGACACCGACCGAACTCGGCTAGTTTGTATACTAAAGCGACGCCACGAAAGAACTTAATCACATATTAAAAATACCACTAAAATTACCAAACAATCACTTTCATCTTAAGTAACAATGCTTACTGCACCACATCATTCAAACTTAATCATAATATGAACGGTATAAACAATAATGAGATCAATGCAATAAAGCAGCAAAGCATTCAATGTTTTGCCCCCTACCGAATCGGTCAAATATAATTTGTCAATTTAATCGACTCAATGACCTGAATGCAATCAATGTACTTCCTATCACATATAATAAATCACTGGAACGTAAAAGTCAATGCTAAGAGATCACATAAGATGAAATACATACACAAAGTGTTTGTTTACGCCAGCAATAGTCGGCAGGATCCGGGAGAAAAGCCTGCCTCCTCTGCCGTTGGTGGAAGAAAATACTCCTCTATGATTGGCTTGAATGGGAGGTTCTGGAGCACAATACACCAAATAATATTTCAAACGTCTTTTAGAGCAAAATTTGGGAAACAATTCACGTCCCAAACGCAACACTCCTACAAATTTCCTGTGTCCTTGAGTACAGATGAAATTTCCGCCATAATGTCAGAATTTTTGCTTTCTTGATAGTTACTTAGATGGCGTCCTTTATTTCCCAGGAGCCACTGCGAGAACAAGTGAGGAACGCCAAGCGTTGAATGAATTAACGCGATGTGACGTCACATACCCCAAGCTGCTTCGCGCCCACCGTGATCATTGTGACGATTTTTGATAATTTCTTCACGTGGGGAAATATTTATGCAATATCTTGATATTTTGTATGCATGAACATTAGAAAACTTGGCTTGATTCCTATACCCTTTCCACCGGCTACCTTCAGAAAAAAAAGTCTGTTGTCTTGTCCACCAATACGAGGGAGATAAAAAAAACTCGCAAGGTCGATAGAGCCATCGATTGTCGAACAAAGGGGATCCTGTCTGCTAATCAAATTTATGAAAAATCAGAAATTATGATTAGAGGCAGTAGTTTGAATATATTCCGTGATATCTTAATCAAGCTGAGGTCACCGTCAACTCTAAGGGTACTTGAGTTAATCTATTAATTCCTTGCTAACTCCGTTTCTTACAGTAATGTTGTCATATGCTTTGAGCATGAGTTGACCTTACAATGTTAATGCTTGTTTTTTTTCAACTCAATTGTTAATGATATTGCTGGATTTTTTGTCTAACTGTCATTATTGTTGAAACTTTTTTGCTATCAGTCATTTTAACTTATGTGATGTATAGCTACAAAGATCCTTCAGTAGTTCATCTTCTGAAAGTGATGAGGATGAAGGTCCAAGATTCCCAGGAGCGAGGACTAATTGGACAGAAAACCTCAAATTTCGACATTCCGATGATATTAAGCCTCTACCCGTTTATCGTGTGATGGACAATTATGGAAAGGTTATTCACCCTGACCAGGAACCCAAGGTATTGCAGTGCCTGATTTCCGTTTAAATTTCAATTCATAATTTACTCCTTATAATTTGGACATACATTTCATAGCTTTTGGATGATGCCAATGACCTTCTTCGCCCCATTAAAATATTCATTTTGAAGGGAAACTTTCGTAGAGCCAAATTAAGTATTTATGTTTTTCTTTGGCCCACAGCTGGACAGTGATACACTGCTCAAAATGTACAAAACGATGACCCTTCTTAGGCAAATGGATTTGATTTTGTATGACTCCCAGAGACAGGGCAGAATCTCTTTTTATATGACCAGTCATGGAGAAGAAGCAACCCATATCGGTAGCGCTGCGGCTGTTGATGAGAAAGACCTCATATTTGGACAGTACAGGGAGACAGGTTCGTGTTATCTGGTCAATCATCATACCCATTTATCGAGTCAATTCTCCGCATTTGCTTATATATAATGCCTTGTTCTCTTATGTCGTTCAATGTATGTACTTGTTTTCAATATTTGTGACGGCTTGCTCACATCTATTTTGCCAATCAATTCATGCATGAGAAGTACCTTAGGGAAACAATTGCATGGAAGCAAAGTCAAAACTTAATTCGCATGTGGTCAATTACCAACTTTAAGGTTGCAGAATTGGTTACATCCTTATAAATTGAATCTCACATATATTTCCACTCTAACAATTTATGTTGTCTTAGAATAGGTTGAATGCATGGCCTTCAGAAAATTATGTTCAGTTTGGTACTCATTTTATTGCCTACTAATGGCAAGTTTTTATGAATATCTTTCTTATGAAGTGTCTTTTGTGAGAGCTGTTTTTAGAATCATGAAGAAGAAAGATATGGTTTTTGGTACTATGTTGTAGTCTTTGAGAGACATCGTAATTATTCCTGTAAAAAATGATCATTTTTTAATCCAGGGGCACTTACAGCTTATCAGCTTGAGGTGCGCAGGGATAATGCTGTCGCAGTCCATCCTTTACAAGAATAAATGTTTAAATCATATTCTTGTTCTCTTACTAAAAATTGGCCTTCCCCTCACTCTCTAAACTTTTGAACAAAGTCCCCACTGAATAGAAAGATCATCGTTAGCTTTGAACTTGGAGTAAAAGTAACTGTTTAGTAAGTATTGTAAAAGTTTTATTATCTGCAAAAAATTATTTTTTTATGAAAGCAATAGTAATGTCAAAATTGTTCACAGCTTTGTCCCAATAAGAACAGAAAAAAATTTGAGTCAGACAATCGAAGCACACATGTATGTACTTGTGTATTCCACCCAGGTGCTACCCTTGGGTTGGCAGTTGAGAATGCATACCCTGCTACCACTCAACTGGTAGTTTTAGGACCAACAAAACCATTCCCTGTATTATCTGCCCATCACTTCCTTAGCCAGTCTCATGACATACTACCCTGTAATCTCCCATTGTAAGAACAAGTATTTCCATGGAATTGGTCCTAAGGGTGCTCACAAAATTTGCATTAAAGGCAATGATAAAACTATTAGGGAAATGGTCATTAAGAAGATAATCTATAGTTTTCGACTATCTAATTTAGCTTTCTCTCTGTTAATTTGAAACTTCCCCAAACGTGGCTATCTTAGACATGGATTCCATACTTTTCCTTTTCCAAATTGATACCTCACTTCACCTAATGCCATTGCAGCCTTCTGTATGGGAGGAATAGGTCTACCCAAACCAAAGTATCATATCCTGAATTCCATTCACAAAGATGTGACAGAAATTTAATGCAGCAGTGAAGATGCAATGCATTGGAATAGGCTGGAACACTTATGTAATTCCTCCGATTAGAATGCCATTGGACAATGAAAAACAAACATTTCTACTAAGAAGTATTAGCTGTGCATAGCAAATTATAATCTTCCTGGAAGCATTCAGGAATGTATGTGAAATGTAGTGTGAATGTGGTGAGCATAGTTTAGGCAAACATCTGAAGTTATTGGTTGTCACCTTCAGGAGTACAAAAGAGTTGTGGAGATCAGACAACTCCATGATTTAGCTGGCATTGAACGTAACTTTTGTGGTCCAAAACATGTTTATTTGGTGTTAGCTATATTATTATAAGAGAGGCCATTGAATTAAAAAAGAATCCAAATAATGAAGACAGAAGACTGTTAAATCTTCTCTGGCCCTGGGAAGCATCCTCAGAAAGATCCATCAATATTAATTTTTTAAATGATTATTCTCTTCTATCTGAAGTAAGTTAATTTTACTTCCTCAGTGCAAACTTAAGGAAGTTAAATATGTTACAAAGCTTCTGTACTTACCCTTTTCAGTTTACTTTTTGTAAATTGAGTAGCAATGAGGATCAGCTAAGTTTGTTCAGTGAAATTTTCATTATCTGAATGATATCTGTGGCTCAGAAAGAAATGGTAGACTCGGAGGAATTATAATGGTGCTGACCTTGGTATTCATGCTGGTAATCTTGACCTGGAGATGAGGGTCCCTAAAATATGTTTCTTGGTCCTGTGATATAAGATTTACTATGAAAATAAATCTGAAGTCTGAGTGAAGTGTAATTTTTTGGACAACCTACCAAAGGTGCAGCTCTATTGATATTAACTCACTGGTTCCTGTTACATCACATACTTTTCATGGTAAACATTCTTTCTCCAAATGTTAAAAACAGAATGGGGTTTACCAGGCATTTAGAATAAATAATGAGACTTTAAATCGTCCTCATATCCATTACGCAATATATTTTTTTCTCACGCAGGAGTCCTCATGTGGAGGGGTTTCTCCCTCCCTCAATTTGTGAACCAATGTTTTGGCAACAGAGAAGACAAGGGCAAGGGGAAACAAATGCCTGTGCACTATGGCTCCAAGAATCTCCATTTTGTTACAATTTCCTCTCCATTGGCCACTCAACTCCCACAAGGTATGACTCAATGCTCCATTAATCAGATTATTTGGCTCAAGCTCTCTCTTTATATCACCTTATCTTGAGCCTGGGTGTGTTTTTTTTCCTAATTTTTCTGCAATAAAGTTTTATTTGGAAGATTTACTTGTCTATTGCTAGTTTAGTATCTTTTTACTACTATCTGTGAAACAATTTTAAAAGTCTGCAGAAAATACAACCTTAAGGCATGGTAACTCAGCGAGCATAAAATTAGGGACTTAAACCTTTCCTGTGAGTTTCCTATGTAGAAAGTGGGTTAGTGGTTTTCTGTGAGGTAAGGTACCTCCTTATATAAAAGTGAGGATAAGATTTTGTTGAGGAATAGAGAAATTCTGATGTATATCGTCATCTTAATGTGAGCTACCTACGTATATTGCACCTGTGCCGCAGGTGGCAGATCAGTGTACTTCACACTTAACACTTCTCAGAGCTCTGCCCACCGTGAATTAAAAGCCTGCTGATGAAATTGATGAAGTTTTATAGTAGCCAAACAATCTATAACACATTTTCTGTTATTTGATGAATTCAGGTGACTTGCTGGAGAAGGTACAAAGCTTGGTGATTTTGAATGATTTTTTCCTGTGATGGAGAAAAAATTTTAATCTCTAAATTCAAACATATGTCATAACGGATACTGTTGATGACCACACTCTCCACTTCACCACTGAATCAGTTGAGAGAAGTCAGTGTTAATACTGATTTTGGTTGTAGTCATGCAACTAAAACTGATGTGATACATGAAAAGAACGTGCTTCAAAGCCCATTTGTGCTGACCTTTATTAGTGTTAATTTTTGCCAAAGTGACTTGATGACTAAGTTATTGATAATAGAGTTTTCTTCCTGGCACACCTATAGCATACATCGCTATTCGTATGAAAAAACGTTTCTTTCATTTCGCGGCAGCTTTTAGCTATCAGTTAATAAATACGAAAGTTTATCAATTTATCTATTGTACTTTAACGTAATTTCCCTTCATGAATAACCACTACTAATAGAAACATAATTTATGTATGTAAATTCCTCAATAATCTGAAATGAAAATTCCCTCATTTTTATTCACTTGCATTTGGTTTCATTAGCCATCAAATTAAGTTTGATGTCTGCTCATTTCAATCAGTACATATACTCATAAAATATGTTAATAACTCAGTACATTTAGAATGCGGTTTTCAATGTAGAGGGGAAAACTGCATGAAATGAATTTGCTCTCATCCTTACCATGAGAGAAACTTTATCAGTAGGATTAGTGCATTAATACTTTCCATTGATTTTCAGCTGTTGGTGCAGCATATGCCTATAAGCGTGCCAAAAATGGCCTCTGTGTAATCACGTACTTTGGAGAAGGCGCTGCCAGCGAGGGGGATGCGCATGCTGCTTTGAATTTTTCTGCCACTCTTCGATGCCCCATTATATTCTTTTGGTAAGCATCCTATTTTCTGATAACAAATTACTTAACACGTTCCCTGCCGTAGACTTTTAGATGAATTCGCCTATTGCACCGACGTGTTTTTTTTCTTTCTTTCGTTTTAATACTCTGATCCTTTCCATTTGAGTTTTCGTGTTCATTCGGCCATGCACGCCGTGTCGGTCACGTCATATACACGTCGACGAAGTAGCTTTGACCAACAGCGTGCTATGAGCGCCCTAAAGACAGGCTCATTCCTCGGTCATAATGACCGAAGTGGCATGGAGATGAAGTACATGTTTCGGTAATAGGGTAGTTTCCTTCATCAAAGAAAACGATAGGCATTGATTGCGATTCGTTACCCACCATTAGTGTATTCATAATACACAAATTATTTGGTTTTTGAAATACCGGTTTAGACGAATGGCAAGGGTCAAATTTTATCCTCATTTGAAAAAGGCCAGATTGGCGCCCATGCGATTCCTCTCCGCGTGACGTCACAGGGACCTAGTTTCTACACGAGAGGATAGGAGTTATACATCGTCTGAGGTTACCAATGCATTCATGAGGCACAGAGCTCAGGGAAACATGTCTTAATAATCACCTATTAAAACTGGCTAAGGTCGGAAAGTTTTCTTCGTTTGATAAGGTATTAATAAACCTTTTTTAAGCCAAGCGCTACCATTCAGCAAGGTACTCTGCTACCCGCTAGCATCCTGCGTCCTATCAGCGCTCAGAGCCTCGATCAAGGTCACTTCACAAGGAGAGAGGGGGAACCAGAAATGCGTCGCACGGACTTTCCCACTTACGCGTCGCGTTTTTGCGCGCTTGAAATTTTTCACTTTTCATTTAATAGTGAAAAATAGATATCGTCATTTAAAAATCTAAAAGCGCGAAATACGTACTCCAGGAGTAATAATCTTTCGATTTAGGCAATAAAAAAATAATAGGAAACCACCCTATTATGACCGAAGCGGTGCTGAACGTGTTAAATTTGTTGCAAGAAATTATTTTTTTTGTTTCCCTCGGAGAGGTGGTACATTTATAAAGTGTCTCTCAATGTTTGAGTTCTGTGCAGTGATATGTTTACATGTGATGAATAAGTGTCCTGAATGCTCATCATCAACAATCTGAAGATTAGTTTAAAACAGTTCTTTACTCAATTCTCTTATCGGCTATTAGTTTAACATTTAAATAATTCTTCTGTGCTACATCCTTAATCTGCCTGTATGTTGCAAACTTCCTGCATGTATCTCATCTGAGGCCTTCATTTGCCATTCTTCCTGTAAACTTGTCCTTCCACGACTGTCTTCATCTCATTAAGTCTTGTGAAATGGCCCATTAAGTTATCCCATTTTCTTCTCAAAGTTTTCATAAGTCATCTCTCACACCCTGTTTAGGCTTGCACAATTAAAATACAACCCTCACAAATTTCTCCCATTCTTCAATGCTTCTATGACCAGATGTGGGTATTCTACTATGTATTTCCTTCTTGCTTTGTCTGTTGCTGGTTACTCATCTACCCAGGTTGCTAAACTCCTTCACCTACTCAATGGTTTCTTAATGTAATGTTGGTTTAAGTGTTTTCTCTTCTGTAGCAGACCAATATTTTAGGTTTATTTGTATTGAATTTAGCCTGGCCATTGTCCATTCCATATTTACTAGTATTCTCTTCAGATTGGTTTGTTTCTGTAGTACTGCTACATCATAAGGAGATCACATCATGCTAATCCTTTCATTTGGATGTACTCATCTGTGCTAAGGCTTTCATTTCAGTGATAGCTTTCTCAATTAAAACATTGAAAATTCCATGAGATGGAGCATAATTTTGTCTCAGTCATTTCCATATCCCAGGTGCTGTGCTTGTCCATTGAAGGACGTTTATGTATTTGTTTAAACTGCACCATACTTGGTGAAATTAAGCAACCAGAAATACATAGCACTCAAAAGATTATGATACATCTGAGTTTGGCCTTTTCCTTATCGTTGATTTAATTTTGAGATTTAGTCATTGTAGCAACCTCAATTTCCTAATCCACATTTTTTTCCCTGAGGTGCATTCACTGTATTAACACTTAGAATTAGTGAGGAATTTTCTCATGCTTAAACCATAGGATTAGCATATGATTTCCTCTTTGTAAAAATATATTAACCAGCTGTACTAATGAAAAATAATTATTGCCACAGTCGTAACAATGGATATGCAATATCTACTCCATCAAAAGAGCAGTACTGTGGGGATGGCATTGGAGGTAGAGGTCCAGCATATGGCATTCCAACAATTAGGGTGGATGGGAATGATGTCCTTGCAGTGTACAATGCAACAAAAGCAGCAAGATCGCTCAGCCTTGAGGATGGAGGAGGACCTGTGCTCATTGAGGCAATGACGTACAGGTTAGTGTTATGCAACTTATTCTCAACAGCTGGAAGTGCGTAAATGTTGGAAATATAAGTATGTATATAACAATTGAATCGCTATGCTCTTGACCAATCCTAAGGTTTCAGTAAATTAGATGCATAGATGCTGACTGCAGTATTTTATCATGTCATAGAGAAAAGATTTTTATACCTAGTATTAAAATAAAATCAACTGATTTGGGCGTTACTTGGTGGAACGATGAAATATTCATGGTGAAACAAAACTCGGTACTATTCCACAAACTTTTATTTTAACAGTCTACTAGTTTTGAGGTTTATACCGTCATTATCAAGACCTATTCAATTATCAAGAGTCTTGATAATGACGATATAAACGTCGAAACTAGTAGACTATTAAAATAAAAGTTTGTGGAATAGTACTGAGTTTTGTTTCACCATGAAGAGTCTTAAAATGTTATGAATTACCACGTTCAGATATGGAAACTGCTATTGGTAACTGTTGTAGTGCCATGATAATGACTAAAAGTAACATAATTAATGCAAACCTTTTAACCTTATATAGATTGGGCCACCATAGCACATCTGATGATAGTACTGCATATCGGCCATCAGAGGAGATTAAAAATTGGGAGTCACCATCTTGGGGTCATCCCATTGCACGTATGAACAGGTATCTAACCATCAAAGGACTCTGGAGTGAAAAGTTGGAAGAGGAGTGGAGGAAGGACTCAAAGCAACAGGTTTGAAACTTAAATAACCATCTTGAGTATAATTAGTTCTGAAAAAGTGGAGGTTTCTTGACACTCAGTTGATAGAGTCGGGAAATAGGCTGTCAAAAATTGATTTCATCCGGAATGTGTGAATAAAAGTGTAGCAATAGGAAAATGGGAATTTATATATCACTGAATACCTAGAAAATTGCGATGGTACATATTCCTAAGCCATATTCTTGGGATAATTTTTTCCAGATGAAGGCATTTCTTATTTTAACCCTTTTACTGCTAGCACATTTTGGGGGGGATGTTTGAAGACTGCCAAGGCTATTTTCCGGAATTTGCAACATTTCAGATTTTAAAATTTTCAGCTACTTAATTTTATTTAATACGGCTAGATTTTTTCCCAATACTTAAGATATATTTATATCTTATAACCATAGATAGATTATGGGGGTTTACTTAAATTACAGCCGTTGGTAAGGCCACAATCACGAAAAAAAGTCAAATAAGTTGGGCCGATAAATCAGTCGATATCGGCCCGGTGGCAGTAAAAGGGTTAATAAAAATAGTTCCTTTAAACCTTTCGAGATGGTGGAGTTATCGCCTTAGCATGACTGCTCCACTGAGCCCAGAGAGATTCTTCCATGCTCTCCATACTTTTACTCCGTATTTTTGCAGGACATTCGTTTAGAAGGGTGTCACGGATAATCACACTCTCAGCACCAACGTTTTTCGACCCTTCCTAGCGGCGACGCTGCATTATCTAAGTCCTTGATGGTAGTTGGGCTCCCTCCTTTCAGGGTTTATAACCCTAGCAGTGGCATTGGTCCTTGGTCAATCATGCTTTGTTTATATGAATTAGCTACATGGATAATTGTTACTTGAATGTAAATTGCAGACTTCGCATTGAATTCCTCGCTTTATTCTGAGAATTTTCAAAATTTGAACGAAGCTCTACCGTCAATATTAATGCATTTAATACAGCAACAATTTCCATGTTGATATTTGTACTGAAATCGAGATATAAGTTAATATTTATCGTAGAATTTTGTTAAAAAATTGTAAACGCTGTTCAAAAGACAATTCAATTCTTAGTTTATATTTTTTGAGAAAGGGACAAATATTTATTTCGCAAAATGACTGGATAAACAATTGTACGACCTCGGTCCATCACTACTATGAGGGGTAATGTAAGACAAGGGGTCCAGGTACCTGCTCCCGGATTTCGAAAGTAAAGCCTAAGCCCTGCAGTGTTGGGTCCTGAAACGAAGACATTGCACACCCGCGACCGTCATAAAAGGGGGAGAGCTAGGAAACGTATGTATTCGGCATTCGTTTACCTGCATGGAAAAATCTCTGACGAAAATTGGCTGCTTTCATCTCCCAGGTCAAGAAACGCCCAGGTGCAATTGTTCGTCTTTAGTAGGGAAAAGGTTAAAAAATGATATGGAGTCGAAAATTAAAGTTTTCTGTTATAACTGCCATTCATTCCTTTGTAGATTTGGTGAAAAAATGTAATAAAAATAATTTAGGTTCGAGTTTGTTTGACCATTTACTGTTCTTGTTTCAGATCATACAAGCATTATTAGCTGGAGAAAAAATTCCCAAATTAGATTGGAAGGAAATGTTTACCGATGTCTACCACGATTTACCAATGGATCTTCAGTAAGCTTCTTTCTTAGTAACTCCTCACACCTTATTTTTATTTTAATGTTTCATTATAATCTATCTAGCACTATATAAATGGGGTCTTGGCTTACTTCCACATATTTACCATTTCAGGAAGCAGATGGAAAGCATGGAAGACCATTTAAAGAAATTTGGTGAACATTACCCCCTGAAAGACTTCCGAACTGCTTCATAATCAAATAGTGCAGTGGTAGGGGCCATGTCAATCACAAAATTTAATCAATGTATGTTTGATAAAGAGTATATGCTGTTATATATTTGGTATCATGTTATCTCTCTCTATTTGAACTTTTTTAAAAATAAATTGGCTATCGTAAGCCATTGTTGAAAATATATTTTTATATAAAAAGATATTTGCTGGATATTCATTTAAATCATATGAAGTTACATGTGTGTCACTCATTGCAATTTCCCTGCTAATAATACCTAAAAAAACAAAAGTGCTAATAAGAAACCTAATTATGAAATAAAACAAAGGCATCCAAGCAAACAATTGTTTATGTTACCAAGATTCATGGTGAGTACCCTTGTTAAAGTAATGAAATCAAATCGAGGATGAGTGAGAGCAATCCATTTTTAAGGATCCTTACACACAGGAAAACTTCGTTGAGCTTCATGGAGACTTAATTTTAAAGGACCATAATATCAAAGTGCACATTGGGCGAGCTAGGTAAGCCGTGCTTGCCCAGGCTTCTACACACCTTGAGGTCATTAGGCACCCAGAGTGGACATCTTGAATTTTCAGGTGATGGTCAAAAGACTGCACTGTATCAGAACATTCACTCCAGTGGGAAAATCTTAGGTTGAGGGTAGGCTCAGTGATCTGAAATCCCATTAATTTTCTCTCTCGATGGAAATGGCCCATTGAGAAATAGAAATGATCCATTTATCAGATTACATATTTGAGTATAAGTATGTAGTGGCGTAGCCAGGAATTTCGTTCGGGGGGGGATTCCAAAACCAGGGGGGAAATTTTTAAAAACAGGGTACTAAGCAATGGGTTTTAAACTAATTTTAACACTTTTCACAATCAAATAAACTTCATTTTTAAAAGAAATAATTTGTAAATACATGATTTTTCAATAGTCCTAGATAGAGTTGTGCTATGTCTGCAGTCAGTGAAATTACTATATATGTATCAGTAATTAATGATGTAGTACATAAATTAGCAAGGTCAACCAAGGATTCACCCACTTACTTTATTGTCTGCCATTATTTTTGCTAACTTTCAGACAAATTGATTGGTAGCTGGTTATGATCATTCGATTCTAACTTTAACACTATTCTTCTTCCAGAATAAAACATTAACTCTGCAAATTCCCGGTACATAGGGAGAAATCCAAGTGGATGAGATTCAAGCCCAGTGTCCCAAAATTAGCAGCTGAAGACTGTCCTGCCTCTCCCATAGGGCCATTTACATTTTTTATGTTTCCATTTCACCTCATGCAAGAGATGGGTGTATAATTTTAGAGGTAATCTCAGAATTACAAGTCATTTAAAATATAGTCATTCACTTAAGTGTTTCAATTCTAAACTTGGTTTGCAAATGAGAGAGTAAAGCCTACCTAGGACTAACCTATGCCATTTCACATATTCAAAATAGAATAATCAGATATGTTCATCCATGATTTGAGCCTTAAGATATTTCAGCTCTACCTTATAAGCAACAAGGTCCCCAAAAAATAGTTGGTGCATATTTTAAAATTAAATAAGAGCGGTTGACAAACTGTTACTCACTCTCTTCTCAAACAATGCTTATGTAAAGTTAAACAATTTATTTTTATGAAGAATGAAAAAAAAACTTACATGAAAAATTTATTTATACGACCACGGTTTCAACATAAGACATCATCATCAGAACTTGGGGAAAAAACCCTGGTTTTCACCGGGCTCCTTTGCAGTCAACATGGCCAAAAGGACTGTGCTCAGAAGGGAGTTACATGAGACGCCATTTCCGATTGCCTTGTACTTCTCTACGTGGAGTTCACTTGCGATCTTCATCGGATTGAGAGGCTGATTTTAGATAGGCCAAAAAAATGTGAAATTGCCTATGAAAAGAGAGCCACCATTCTTCGCAAGTTAGAGGCCCGTAAGACGATGAAGACGTCTAGTTTGAAACAAAACGTTGCCGATCCACCAGCAGGGGACACCCACTCTTTCGCACCAAAAATCATAAACCTATATAAACACTTTTAAGCCAAATGAGGCGACAATTTCAAGAACGAGTGAGAGAACAAAAAGCCTGCATGAGAAATAAAAAGACTACATCACAATTTGCAAAACATTAGTCAGAAAGCAGTCATCAAAGTGATATTGTATTTGAAGTGCTTCATGTTGAAGCTGAAGGACCAAGATTAGATGCTTTGGAACAGATGGAAATTTTGCAGCATGTACGTTCCAAGGACAACATTGTTAATGACTTTTTGTTTGATTCCCACTCCTTAATTCCTGGGCTAACAACTTGACAATCCCTCCGGCCTCTCTCTCACCTGAACCCCCCCCTCCACTTGCCATAACCTCCCTAAGGGAGCCTCCACTCCCTAACTTCTTTCTACCGTATGACCAAGTTCTTTCCCCCCTCCCTCATCTCTGTTGACCAATCCGTTCAATCCAGTTACCTTCCTCCCTCCTTATCTGTGAGGTTAAAACACCACATTTAAGGGTGCAATATGGGAAAGTAGGGTAAGATGTTGAACTCGATTTTTCTCTCACGCATTCATTGGTAGCAAGCAGCACGAGTCCTACCTCTTCCTGGGACTCAGGTGATTAGTAACGGAGTTCACCACAAAAGATGGCGGGCCAGATTTTTTTGCAAGCAGAAGCGAGCAAGATGTGTTTTCTACCCACGCAATTGTAATTTTTGCAGTTCTCAGAGTAAGGGATTACTTGATCACGGGAAGTTGTTTTTACTCTTTCATAAAATGTTTTCAGAATTCAACTCATCATGTACAGAACCCTGTCTGCAGTAGGTTTTCTTAAGATAAGCTAGGTTAATGATACATGGGCGTACCTAGGATGGGGGGCAGCTGCCCCCCCCCCCCCCCCCTAGAAATAAAAATCGCAAAAGTCTTTAGGCAAAATCAGTACTGTATTGAAATGAAAGTATTCAACAAATTTTCTTTAAACCCACGAAAAATGATATGTTTTAGTATAAGTAACTAAAGTAAAACTATTTTTTTCAAATGTCACAATTTGCCTAGCCCCCCCTAGGCTATGGATTGCCCCCCCCCCTAGTTATGATCCTGTATACACCCTTGTAATGATAAATAACTTATAAACCAAAATTTCAACATGGGGAAAGATAACGAGAAGTTTTCTAGTTTGTCATCTTACCTGATAAGTTTTTGAGGACCTTTTACAGATAACTTTGATACTGCTGAAAATAACCAACAGGATGCTCCTATCATTGGTCACCAGCTACTTCACACCCTGCCATGTTGGCAACCCAACATATACAGCATCATATTCCCTGAACTGTTCCTCCACAACTTCTTCCTTGACACTGCCTTCACAGCTCCCTACTAGCTTAGCTCTACCTCTTCTTCCACTGGCAAGCAAGAAAACAATCAGGCAATCTAGGAATAAGGTGCCTTCTAATCACATACATCTCTGGAAATCTTATGAGACAAGCTCTTGAAGCAAAGCAGAAAGTAAAAGAATTCCTTGAACTAAATAGGCAGGAAAGATTGAAAAGAGAAGCTGAAACATTGGCATCAAAGAAAGCTAAAGGTTCTAACACAGAAGAAGTAACAAAACTAAAACAGTAAATAAAACTAAGAAGCATCAACTAGATGACTCGTCATCGGAAGAGGTTCCTTACATGGAGGACATCAAATCAATATTCAAAGAAGACTGCATTATTTGTGGAAAGGATGAATAGGGTGGTTTCCCATTATTTTTTTACTGCCTAAATCAAAAGATTATTACTCCTGGAGTACGTATTTCACGCTTTAGATTTTTAAATGACCATATCTATTTTTCGCGATTAAATGAAAAGTGAAAATTTTCAAGTGCGCAAAAATGCGACGGCTAAGTATGATTGCTGGGAAAACTCCGCGTGACGTCTTTCTGGTTCTCGCTGCCGCAAGTGAGGTGACCTTGGGTTAAGGCTTTGAGGGCTGATACAACGCAGGATGCTAGCAGGTAGCAGAGTACCCTGTTAGCTGGTAGCGCTTGGCTTAAATAAGGATTATTATTATCTTATCAAACGAAGAAAACTTTCCGACCTTAGCCAGTTTTAATAGGTGATTATTAAGACATGTTTCCCTGAGCTCTGTGCCTCATGCATGCATTGTTAATCTCAGACGATGTAAAACTCCTATCTACTCTTATAGAAACTAGCTCCCTTTGATGTCATGTGGAGTGGCGTCGCATGGGCGCCAATCTGGCCTTTTTCAAATGAGGATAAAATTGACCATTGACATTCGTCTAAACCGGTATTTCTAAAACCAAATAATTTGTATATTATGAATACACTAATGGTGGGTAACGAATTGCAATTAATGCCTTTCGTTTTCTTTGACGAAGGAAACTACCCTATTGGGGTACCAGTGCTCCATGGGCAAATCCTAGGCGCATGCCCCTTGTTCTGACTGGGGTAATAGTGAAGCGAAAGATGTACCCTGGAAATGTGATCTTTGTGTGCAAAGCGTATTGCATATATACTGATGTCCTAAATTTTTTGTCCAATTCTGCAATTTTTGCTATTTGAAGATTAACTGGTTCTTGAATTTTTTGTGTTTAAACTTTGACTTTTTTACCTCATATCACAGGCTAGCAAGCTAAATGTTTACCTGAATTAAAAAATTCTATATTCATGTACTACTTTTCACTATTCACCTTCTTACCCATCAGATAGGGTATTATGATGAAAATAACACTTTTATTTATTATCTCTCTCTTGAGTTATGAAAAATATTTCGGTGAGATTTTTTTCCTAACTCAAAAAAGAGATAATGAATAAAATAATTCGGTGAATTCATGGTGAAACAAAACACAGTACTATTCCACAAACTTTTTTTTTAACAGTCTCAGTAAAAAAATTTAAAAAAATAAAATAAAAGTTTGTGGAATAGTACTGTTTTGGTTCACCATGAATATTTCATCGTTCCACCAAGTAACCCCCAAATCAGTTAATTCGGTGAAATATTTTTCATAGCTCAAGAGAAGGATAAGCAGCATTAAATTTTTAAATTAAATATATAGGTAGAAAGATGTCCTATCAAATGACAGATATTTAAACCTCTTAACAACTAAGGGAAAATATATGAAGCTTAACCCAGGTAAAAATATAAAGGGACGAACTTAAGTTTGTCACTTTACCCCACTTTCCTCTGCCTTGAAAGTTTTCGTAATTCAAATGAATGGCTTATAAAATACAAATTTTCCATCCTTCGGATTAATCATCCACGGCATTATTTTCAACAAACGAGACAATGATCAAAGGACAAACGGACAGGAATAAAGGCAAAGTAAGTCCCCCAATTAACTAAATAGGACAAGTTATTAAGGATGTACAAGAGCAGGACTCTATAAATATCAAAAGGTAATTAGCTGCTAGGAGAGCAGGGTTGACATCTGTATTCAGCCTGTTGACTTATGGTGATGATCCTCAATTATGACAGAGATAAGTAAATATGTACTACTTGCAATTTTCCACGATTATTTGTGGAAAACTGCAAGTTTTTACAGGGAGCAACTTCTGAATAGAATGAATAAACAGGGAAATTGGAGTGGAATTTAGCTAAGTACAGACTACTTTTCCGGATAATGATGAGAAAGGTTGACCCGACAGCTACTTGTGAATGTGGACCTCCAAAACAGTAGATGAACCATCCATCATGCAAATACTACAATCTGATAATTAATATTAGATACACCAATTTATCAGAACTATAATTTTCAAAACGATCAAATAAGATTATCACACAAATTCCTGGACAGTATTATTTCACTTTAATCGTCAATGGTAACTTATACCATGCTTTTTGAAATATGTGTCTCATATCTGAGAAAAATATTTCAAAAAGCATGGTTTATAATTATTTAATTTCAATACATCCCAAGGTATATTGAAATGAAATAATTAAAACATGTATCCATGCCAAGATCATATTCTCTTTTAGTTTTCAGCTATTCTCATACTATGTGAACATGGATTTAAACCAACGTCATAAAATGATTTTACCGTAATATTTAAAATTTTAACATGCGATCATATCACTTTTATTAGGAAATGTAATACACAACATGTAATGCACGTGAAATTACTTTTACCAATGAGTACATAGGTGCAATGCGAACTAAAGATGTTGAGCAAATACATATTCAATAACACCTTATTCAAATCGGTCGACACTGGCTTACCACTTAGTAAGCACATTCGCTCGGTAAGAGCAAACAATGTTACTGAATCCACAACTAGGAAATAGCTCAAGCAAACAAATAATCCCGCATCCAAATCAAACGAACACCACCATACATTTGTCATTACATAGATATCTATAACTTTTGGGCTGCAAGATTCTTTCACGAAGGCATTTCTATGCCAGGAAGGCCCACTTTTAAAAGCCACCAGCAACGGTAACATACCTTCTCACGTTTAGGCATCTGACATTTCTAGATTGTATCTCTTGTGCAATTCAGTAACACTCACTCCCTCGAAACGCGCCAAACTTCCAATGACAACCTGAGCAGCGTCCTTAATATCATTATATTTGTGTAATTCTTCCATAATATCTTTATCTGTAACAACTGGTTCTTTATTCAGAGCGTCTTTCAAGGACTTTATCTCTTCGTCCAGCTCGTGTTCTTTCTTAGACCATTCTTCTATTTCCACCAACATTTCCTTGAATTCTTCCACTTCATCTTCATTTTCCTCTTTCGGAGAGGTATTACTTACTGAAGGGTTATCTCCA
Organism: Ischnura elegans; assembly: GCF_921293095.1. Taxonomy (NCBI): domain Eukaryota; kingdom Metazoa; phylum Arthropoda; class Insecta; order Odonata; family Coenagrionidae; genus Ischnura; species Ischnura elegans. The sequence goes on along the minus strand of NC_060249.1, from coordinate 115,613,828 downwards.
GCAGAAGCCATCCTGCAAGCTGAAATAATTTTGGCTACTTCCATTCGGTCACATTACAGTTACACATATCGAAGCCAATACCTACAGATGATTCGTGAGTAATCCGCTCGAGAAAGTTTTCGAAAAAAATAGTGTTAATTACATTTTCGAATCGCACACTCTCCTATACAAAACGAAGCTTATCCCCTTCATCTCCAACATTTTCCAGACACCCACCAAGAAACCACAAATGGCGCTAAAATAAATTTGAAAAGGGAAAAGCGCACTCAGCGCATAAAAGCTGATCAGCGTGATCAAGCGCAATCAGCGAAATGAGTAGCTTGATGAGTAGCGTCTGGTAGCTGCTATTCTGGATAAGCGTTGCAAAAAATAGCATATGCTATTCTGCGGGTCATTATTGCAACGACCCCGTATTCTGAATGACGTGTAGTAATAATTTTGTTCGGAATAGCATCATGCTATTTCTTGCGCGAGCTATTTGGAAGCTCCGCCCCTTCCCGTATGAAAAACTTTCTGAACAGTTTGCGCAACCAATGAGGGAGAAGATATTTTATATATTTTTCTGTATTTTATGGAATATTGACTTGCAATTACAAATAATTGCTTCGTTTGCATTTAAAAATTATATTAAACCGTGGATTTATATAATACGCTTTGAAAATCTCGTTTAGGAAATCAGCTGATTGTTGTTGTTTTGATAATATCACAATGGCTTCAGACAGGTGGGTTAGGTCATAGTTTTACTGTTATTATGATGATTTATCGGGCATAAATATTGAATCATTTACCTATATTCGATCGGTTCTTTATCGTGAGATATATGTTTTGCGAAATAATCATTGAAAGCTAAATATGTTTGATTTTCTTCGTAATTGTCTTAGGCTGCGAAGTCTGTCTGTTCGTTGCATGTCAAAATAAATATGTGCCAACTTTTATTGCTTTGATCGTGACGATATAGCTTTACTGTATGGACTAGAAGCTTCCGTTTTTAATACTAACTTTATATTATATGACTCCCTAATTTCAGTATTCAATCTCTGTTTAGGAACTGAAGTAGGTGGCAACGTCACAGCTGTGCTTTCATGTATTACGATGGAATAGTATCGATATTTCAGCTGCAGATTTGAAAAAAGCAGAGGGAGGTGATGGTGAATTTGAGGATGATGGAACAGCTGTGAAAAAGTGAATCTAGCAATAGTGAATCGTGTGGAAAGTGCTGTTGTGTCAGTTATCATTGTTTTCGTATCAGCTGATTATAATGTGCTCACTGAAATTTTTTATAGACCCTGAACTGTGCCGATATACTGAAAATTAATTGTGTGAATAACTTGCTTGGCTATGGAGGAAACTATTTGTATTGAATTCCACATGATATATATTGCGTTTATGATGTACATGAATATTCCATTAAAAGTTTGTGGTGAATCATATTTGTTCGGAAACTTTATTGCTGTCCGGAGAAATCCTTTGTTTTCAAGCAAGTAATTCAAGTCGACTGCCCCTGTTATAATTTAGTAAATTTTAAGTTTTAATTGTAGAAGGTAGCGAATAGTGGGGAAAATAATTTCGACTCGTTGCATGTATTTGTATATATGTACTGTCCAATTGAGGAAATGAACGGCTGATCAAAGTATATGGTAGTATTATGGTAATATATGGTTTTCATTGAAAGCTATAACTATTATTATATTTGGCGAGTTAGTGTGTTAACACAAGCTTGAAAATTTTCAAGAATCGACCTCATAGCCTACATTGAGGATATTTATAGTAGCAAGTCAAGTGATGAAATAAAATTATGAGTTGTAAATATGAATAAAACACGGAAAATTTGGGCTAATCGTAGTAATTCTTTGCATTAATTGTCATTGTTTTCGTACTGTCGATGAAGCAAGCTTGTGCTTCATATATTAAGCTCGAATGTTAATTTCTAACCAATTCACTTAACTAGTTAAATATTCATCACTTATGCTACTATTAGGTATTTAATTAAAATAAAGCAGATATCATTTTATTTTTGGCTATTATTCCATTTTTCAATACTTGATTATGTTACTTTAACCCTACCGGTTGCAATTCCCCGTTCAGAATAGTGAATTGCTACGGGCCTATGCTATTCTGAGAATTACGTCTTCCGGTGTAGTGAAAACACGAATTGCAACCGTTCTGAATACCAAATAGCATAGGCGTTGCAATACGCTATATTATAGCAACATCGGTTGCAATATCGGAGAATAGCATAATGCTATTCCATCCAGAATAGCAGCCTTAATCATGTAACTATAATAATCATGTAGTCCAAATATAGATTGCTGTTCTGTCAGTATTTTGCGTAGTTTTTGAGAGGTTATATCATCGACGATTAAATTTCTGTCTAGACTCCTTCAACCTCATTCTAGAATCCCAACATGGTTTCGGAGTTGGTGGATCAGCTAATACTGCAATGTTCCATTATCTGAACTTGTTAATATAAGGCCTAAACCTTAAACAGCATGTCTTAGGAGTCCCTGATCTCAAAAATGCATTTAGGCTGCTATTATGGATGGAATAGCATCATGCTATTCTTCATTATTGCAACCGATGTTGCTATAATATAGCGTATTGCAACGCCTATGCTATTTGGTATTACGAACGGTTGCAATTCGTGTTTTTACTACACCGGAAGACGTAATTCTCAGAATAGCATAGGCCCGTTGCTATTTACTATTATGAACGGCGAATTGCAACCGGTAGGCTTGCTATAATATTACGCGGTCTTCGATGCCGAGCAATTCGGTATTACAACCAGAAAACGTGCGCATTGCGATGTGGAATTGTTTTTCTGAGGTTAAAGTAACCTAATCAAGCATTGAAAAATGGAATAATAGCCAAAAATAAAATGATATCAGCTTTATTTTAATTAAATAATAGTAGCATAAGTGATGAATATTTAACTAGTTAAGTGATTTGGTTAGGAATTAACATTCGAGCTTAATATATGAAGCACAAGCTTGCTTCATCGACAGTACGAAAACAATAACAATTAATGCAAAGAATTACTACCATTAGCCCAAATTTTACGTGTTTTATTCATATTTACAATTCATAATTTTATTTCATCACTTGACTTGCTACTAAAAATATCCTCAATGTAGACAGGTATCAGGTCGATTCTTGAAAAATTTCAAGCTTGTGTTAACACACTAACTCGCCAAATATATTAATAGTTATAGCTTTCAATGAAAACCATATATTACCATAATAATACCATATACTTTGATCAGCCGTTCATTTCCTCAATTGGACAGTATATACAAATACATGCAACGAGTCGAAATTGTTTTCCCCACTATTCGCTGCCTTCTACAATTAAAACTAAAAATTTACTAAATTATAAACACGGGCAGTCGACTTGAATTACTTGCTTGAAAACAAAGGATTTCTCCGAACACCAATAAAGTTTCCGAACAAATATGATTCACCACAAACGTTTAATGGAATATCCATGCACTACATCATTAATGCAATATATATCATGTGGAATTGAATACAAATTGTTTCCTCTATAGACAAGTAAGTTATTCACACAATTAAGTTTCAGTTTATCGGCACAGTTCAGGGTCTATCAAAAATTTCAGTGAGCACATAATAAAATCAGCTGATACGAAAACAATGATAACTGACACAACAGCACTTTCCACACGATTCACTATTGCTAGATTCACTTTTTCACAGCTGTTCCATCCATCCTCAAATTCACCATCACCTCCCTCTGCTTTTTCCAAACATGCAGCTGAAATATCGATACTATTCCATCATAATACATGAAAGCACAGCTGTGACGTTGCCACCTACTTCATTTCCTAAACAGAGAATGAACACTGAAATTAGGGAGTCATATAATATATAGATAACATTAGAAACGAAAGCTTCTAGTTCATACAGTAAAACGATATCGTCACGAGCAATACAATAAAAGTTGATACATATTAATTCTGATATGCAACAAACAGACTTCGAAGCCTAACACATTTACGAAGAAAATCAAACATATTTAGCTTTCAATGATTATTTCGCATAGCATATATCTCACGGTAAAGGACCGATCGGATATAGGTAAATCATTGAATATTTATGTCCGATAAATCATCATTATAACGAAATTATGACCTAACCCACCTGTCTGAAGCCATTGGGAAATTATCACAACCACAACAAACAGCTGATTTCTTAAATGAGATTTTCAAAGCGTATTATATATTTCCAAGGTTTAATATAATTTTTAAATGTAAATAAAGCAATTATTTATAATTTCAAGTCAATATTCCGTAAAATACAGAAAAATATATAAAATATCTTCTCCCTCATTGGTTACGCAAACTGTTCAGAAAGTTTTTCATACGGGAAGAGGCGGAGCTTCCAAATAGCTCGCGCAAGAAATAGCATGCTGCTATTCCGAACAAAATTATTACTACGCTTCATTCATAATACGGGGTCGTTGCTATAATGACCCGCAGAATAGCGTATGCTATTTTTTGCAACGCTTATCCATAATAGCAGCCTTAATATTGTTTAATTTTATAATATAAGCTTGGTATCTCTCTAAACTGGATCACCTACCTCCTTTCTTGAAAATAGAACCCAAGGAGGTAGTGTACACGTGTTATGTGCATCACTCTACAGCTAGGATGGTGCAAGCCATCTCAAGCTCACTAAAAGAAGAAGCAGGTGTGCCACAAGGTTCAATTCTTAACCCACGATTGTTTCTTCTGTTTATATATGATCTTCGTCAGCATAGTTTACCAGAGTTGCACAGTTATATGTAAGCAGATGACATTACTAATCTGTTGACCAGGGGCACAGCTAGGAATGAAGACTGGGGGGGGGGTTTAGGTGCAACTAATTCCGGGGTGTGTGGGGGTATGGAATACCCACGAGGTTGGTCGGTGCGAGATTAATAAATTGCGGAATTTTAAGATAAATGGTTCAAAATGGTGATTTTTACGGCTTTATGAGGGATATTTTACTAATCCTTGCGCTATTCTATTAGTAATATCAATCCAATTAAGTAAAATGGATTAAACTTAAAAATTTCTTTGAGCTCTTTATCCCCCAAAACCCCCCTTGCTGCGCCACTGCAGTTGACTACTAGTCAGTGGCGCCGACTCCATGAGGCCTGAGGGGGCCCGAGCTCCCTCAAAAATTCGTTATGGGCGTGAGGAAAAAATGTGCCAGGCTTGTCGATTTTCCCCGAATTGTCCAGATCTCGATATTCGAGTTAACAGGGTTCTAATGTTGATGATATGACTTCTAAAATGCTTAAAAAACTTAAAACTCACTAATTATAAAATTTCCCGGGGAAAGTTCCCCGGTTTGGGCCCCCCAATAATTTTTGTAAGCCGGCATCCCTGCTACTAGTACCTAGTACTTCAGATCTAACTGAATATGCCAAAACTTATGTCAGCTTTCATAATAAGAACTATTAGATTTTTTCCCCGTTTGTGCGCTGCAGGTGACTCTGTAATGTTATCACTGTGACTAGTCCTGGCGGTGGTGCAGTGAGGGGGGTTATGGGGGATAAACCCCCCTCCCCCCCATAGCTCAGATAAATTTTTAAGTGTAATCCATTTCACTTAATTGGATTAATATTGCTTATAGAATAGTGTAAATATTAGTAAAATATCCCTCAGGGCTACAAAAATCACCATTTTGAACCATTTACATGAAAAATTTTCTGCTCCTGAAACCCCTTCTAGCCTTAATTCCTTGCTGTGCCCCTGAGTCCTGGTATATAATTAAATTAGCTTCAGGCATTATGGTATATGCCAATTTGGTGGGGAGGGAGTAGAGAAGATTTTGGTAATGCATGGGTTATAGGCTCCTTTTCTTTTTTCCTGATGAGGCGTCTCTTTGGCAGAATCCAAATGAAATGAGAGACTCATGCAGGTATAGACATTTGGTAGCATTGAAAGAGATGAAAAATATGGATGAGTACTATTGAAGGGAGAATGCAATTTTAATTGGAGTTTTGGGGACTAATTCTCATTGTTAGCCCCAAAATGCAGGGTGCAAGCCTGATTGTCGAGGCCATGAAAACCCATGAATCCATAAGACAGGCCACTGATTAAGTGGTGAAAAAAAAAATGGCTGGATACCATCGGCTGGTACGAGTTGCTCGTTTGCAAAGTATGTTCTTCCCATATTTATAGTCTCTCGCTATTTAAGTCAGAAGCTGGTTAGCCGTCCTTTGCTTGAGTTTTCTAAGCTCATAGTCCGTTGCCAAAGTTTGTGACTAAATCCAGGGGTTAAGCTGTCCCACTGTCCAAGGAGGGTAACCTTCAAAGAAATGAATGATGGTAGGCAGTGGTGCAGCAATGGGGGGAGGATAAGGGGGGGGATAAAACCCCCCCCCCCTAGAGAAATTTTTAATTTTAATCCATTTTACTTAATTGAATTGGTATTACTAATAGAATAGTATAAGGATTAATAGAATATCACTAAGAAAGCCGTAAAACTCACCATTTTGAACCATTTATCCTAAAGTTTCGCAATTTATTAATCTCGCACCTACCAATTATCCTGGTGGATATTCCATACCCCCACACACTCCAGTATTTGTTGCACCTAAACCCCCCCCCCCCCCCCAGCCTTAATTCCTAGCTGCGCCCCTGATGGTAGGAGATAAAAATATTCCACATTACTAAGTTCTTCACAGTTGGAGTTCCTCAAGAGAAAGACTCCTCAGTATTTTCTCAATTTAGAGGAAACACAAAATATTTGGTTTAAAGCAAAGGAGAACCTGAACAATTTTTAGCTCTCCGGAGTATGTATGCTGGTGTTGAAATAAGCATGCATCCACAGTGCCTTAAAATTCCTGAAGGAATACGGAAAATGTGCATCTTCAAGGAGAGTTCAATAAGTGATTCAACACATTTTTTTCACAGCCAATTTAGGTTGGAAAAACTTGACATTTCTTGTGGAACATTTTCAAACATTCCTGCTTTGTCTCCTCTTGTTGCATTGACTAGCGATGTGTGACCACGCTATTAGAAGTTGTTAAAATGGAGTCTGTAACGGAGGTGTGTTCCACACAACGGGCATTAAATATGGATGATGTTTCTTTTGATGAAAAATCAGGGTATCTCAGTTATTCATAGGCACTTGCAGCATGTCTGCAGTGATTGGACGGTGAACAAAAGCACGGTGAGTCATTGGGCTATGCATGTTTCATCTTTGTCGCTATGGGGATGATGTTAAGTTATTGATGCAGTAAGGCGTTGGCTCCAGCATCAACCAGTGGAATGGTACCATACGGCCATAGGGTCCCTCCCTTCCATGTGGCATCAAGCCATAGCATTGAATGGATATTACTTTGAAAAATAGTGTATTGGAGCTTAAGGATCGGGGGATAACATGGTGTATTTGAATGCTGCATGAAACAACCCCTGTTTCAGAAAAAAATGTTTTGCATTACTTATTGAATTCCACATGCACCGTATCTACTCGTGTATGTAAGCCGAGCCTTCATGTATTCTGCGCACCCCCATTTTTGGGCCGGCTCATGAGGAAAAAAACACTTCCTAATGCTTTTCGGGTGCAGTCTAATATAGGAACTTGTGATACGTTGCTAATCGATAAATTGACGTTTTTATGATTAATAAGTTGAAATAATGTTAGAAATGTAATTCCCTCAAAGGTTTCCTAGTTTCAATGCTTAACTCTAGAGAAATAAACGATAAGAATTTGAGGGAAAATGGAACGTGGCTTACATTAAAGTTTGGAGGATTCATGCAAGCCGCACACCCCCATTTTTTCACTGGCATTTCTGGAAAAAAGGCATGCGGCTTCTTCACGTAAATACAGTATTATACGGCATAATCTTATCTACTAAGCAACAAGTGCTTGATAGTGTGTGAAGGAAAACTCTCATACTCCTCCTTTGGACTAGTGGCGCATGAAGGTGAATTACCACCACTGGCCAGAGGAAATAGTAGAGAGGTGTAATAGTGGAGCAGCCAAGGGGGAGGAAATCATCCCTTGATTCTGTGCAAGTGCAAAAAATGTTTCGGGTTCTGTGCTTGGCATCCAAGGTCAGCAGAATCTATTTACTAGTGATAAAGAGCCAGAGGGTGCTGGTGGTACAACTTGGTTGATGCAACACAGATGACTTTGGTGGATTGCCCAATTCGAACCTGAAACTACATTGCTGGTAAGTTTGAAGTTATTTTTTCTCCTCTCATTAGAAGTGCTGGAGCCACCACTGAGAATATGCTACGTTGGTATTCTTCACCAATGTAGTAATTAATGCATTTTAAGAAGATATTGACATAATGTATGTGTATGCTCTTCAGCAGTGGCATCGCGATGGTGGAAGTCTGGGAGATCCAGAGCTCTCCGGAAATATAAGAACACTGCAATTACATAATTCTTTCATAAAAGAAAACAAAATATTGATATATCATGAATTTACAATAAATGAAGTTTTTTCAATTATGAAAAGTATAAAAATTATTTTTAAAAACCCTCAACTTATTATACCCTATTTTCCAAAAAAAATTCCCCCTAGTTTTGGACCCCCCAACCCGCAAATGAAATTCCCAGCCAACCCATAGCTCTTTAAAGTATTGAGATAAAGGAAAGATGGGGGTTAAAATTTTGTTAAGGTGGCATCCAAGGAGACTATAACTACGCATAGGTAATCAATTAGTTAAAACCTTTTTTTTGATAGATTAACTAGTGTGTAATGAGTAAGGAAAAAATGCTGTGGAAGTATGTACGTGTAGGTAAAATATTTAATGGAAAAGAAATATATTAAGTAAGTTATGTTTTTTATTTAATTTCAAAAATCATATGTGAATGATATAACAATGACAAACATTAAAATAAGAATGTGTTCAAATGGCAAACAGGATTGACATAGTAATGAGACAATTGTCCCAATGATGTCATATTTTACTTAAATAAATAAGCATCAGACTGATTTGATTACAAACAAGATGACTCCATATGAAATGATTATTTACATTCAATCAATATTTTTCTGAAAATGTTTAATGCCATCAATTTATCATTTTTTACCTTGATAGTTATGTCTTCCCAGTAGACTTGTTGGATAAAACTTGTAAATATTACAAAATGATTGGGAATTATTATTTCTAAGTATTATGTATTGCACAAATCCTATAAAACAAATTTAACCAAAAACAAAATATACATACTCGCATACCTACTTGAACCTCATCATTTGAGATCAGTAAGGAGTTTTGCATTTTGAAAAAGATGTTCAATTAATAATGGCCAAAATGTACAGGCTGGGACAGAAACAATTCACAAATGTATGCATACATTTACTTATGTACAAACCCAAGTAGCAAAAGAATATTGAAAAATGATTTTAAAATTATTTCAAATGATTTTAAAATCAAAATATCATAAGATGGCTAAATTCATGACTTTTTCAAGATTTTAAAATAATTTTAAAATAATGTATTAGGCGTTGCTCTTTTTAAGTCTTGTACCATTTGATCTCATTTTGTTGATAGTATATTCTTGGATATGCAGGAAGTAATGGCTTATTTTTGCCAAAAATGTTCCTTTTTTAATTTCACAGAAAAATAATTATGTGAACATTATTTTAAAACAATTTCAAAATTATTTTACACACATTTTAAAATAATTTTGAAGTAATTTGATAATTATTTTCTAATCATTTTAACATAATGTTAAAATCATTTTAACATAATTTTGAAATAATTAGGTCATTTCAATCTTAGTCATACCAATGTGATAAAATAAACCAGTATAAACATTCTCATTCCTTGGAGGTGATTGTGGTAACTGACAAGTAGCTTTACATAAAACATGTAATACAGATGATTTTGGAGACTGTCTACCAAAAATGAATCCCTTTTTTCAAAAGTGAGTTTGAATTTCGCCATCTTGAAATCCACAAAACAGTATTGTTTGGCAGTTTTCCATAATATTTCTAGAAATTTAAAATAATGAATTTCTGGGAAAAATATCCCAAAATGAAGGCATATCATCAAAAAATGGACAGTGAACGATCCGAGAATGCAATCAAGGAACACCTGAAAACACTCTCAATATGTGCTTTATTGCATACTAAAAAGATATAAGGACTGAGTATACATGTTTTTTGAGTGAATTCCTTTCAAATCCAAACTCTGACATCTGATTTCCAAGATGTCAAGGTGTGTATGGTAATGGTGGGATTTCCGTGAAAGCACGCAGAGAAGGAGGTTCTGTAATTGTCACGATGCATGTACCATTTCCTACAAAACATTCATGTCTGTTGACGCTAGGATAATTGTTAGGTGTGAATTTTTTTTTTACTGTTCCTGGCACAGTTCGAAATTTCAAACATGTGTTTACTTATATCATATTAACATAGCAATTAATCATTTTTAAAAGAGGCTGAATTAGTTACAACATATTTTAAAACTATTTTAAAATCTATATTTCATAGCTTATAAAAGAGTAGGACATATTTTAAACTTATGTTAAAATCATTTTGAAATGGTGAAAAAAAGATTTGTAACGTTGAAACAGAGAAAGCTAATATGTTTTCAAAATGATGTTAAAATCATTTTAAAATGTTCTCGCAATATATTTTAAAATAATTTTTACATAAGATTTTGCTACTTGGGAATGCTCAATAGCAATGATATTCTGAGACTGAGCTTATAATTTTCAGATCAAGCTTCTCAAAATCATTATCCTAAAATTAATAATGTACACAATAGAGGTAGAAGAATAAAATAATTCAGGATTGTTAAGTATAGAATCTCAATTACACACCATTAACTAGGAAATGAAAAAGTACAAAAAAGGTACCTTGGTGATAAAATGATTTGGATATGGGATATATAAAAAATAATACTTGATACTTCGCTTTCCTTGATCTTCTAAAAAAAATTTATAACCAAGATTCATTATATAACCAAAAAAATATTTTTCCTTCAAATTAATCACAATTATTCACCAATGAAAGTATACACTATGGGTGAATTCCAGTACATAGGTCCATCTTTACAATACAATGATGAAGTACTTTCATTGTTTGAAATGCTCTCTTAGTTAACGAAATATCACCATCACTTCTATATCTGAACTGTTAGCACTGAATTACTTCTTGTTCTTTCATTCATCTGCAAGTCACTCAACTAATTTGGCACGTACTCTTCAGTTACCCAGGATGTTCATAGGAGATGCACTGCGAAATAATGGCAGTTATCCAGAGCATGTCATTGAATACGTGTCACTCTCAAGAAATTCAGACATGTTCATCTTCTCAAGCAGCATTACGTTCCATCAGTATTTTTTTTGCAGTTCCCACCAAGTAACACATGACACACAAGACTCGGAAATTCAACCTTCACTCAAAAAAACTGAGAAGACTGGCAAAACTTATCGTCGACCAATGACATTTTTCACCTAAAAGAAATAGTCTCCAAATTTGGGGTGACTTCTGTTATGACTGTTTGAATACTTTGGTCACTCGCTCCCAATTCTGCTCGATAGGGGCCAACGCAATGATGACTATGAGGGCAATGGTGAGAGCTAAGATGACAATTATGTAAACAGCGAGGAGCACCTTCCGTAAGCCAGCATACTGAAATTGAAATCAAAATCATCATTATCCAAATAGACAAATAACCACTACATGTACGAATAAAAAAAATATATTTACTGAAATGAGAAAGCCATTAAAATTCCACGCTAAATATTTAGTAAACACAGACCATCATGGTTTAAACACATAGTGACATTATCAAGGTAAATACAGCTCACAATTTAGTTCTGTTATCACTCCTTCAGGTCAACCAGTGGCGGACCAAGGTTTGGGCGGGCCAAAGGGTGGACAAACTGGGAGTCTGGGGAATTCCCTCCCCGCCGAAGAGGGGATTTGGGAATTTTAGGATTTTAAAGCTGTTTTAGGGTAATTCATTGACAAAAAAAGACACAAATATGCCCTAAGTTTAAAACTAATTTGTGATTGAATTCGTAATGGTAAGTAAATTTACTGGAAAATATAACTAAATATTTTTGCACAAAGTCGTAACCTCCAAAAATTTCGATTTTATCCAATGCATGTTTGGGAGGAGGGCTATGCAGTCCCCTTTGCCCCCCCTCCCCCATATATCTGCCACTGACGTCAACTATGTACTGTAATTCTCATATCATTGTTGTACTGTAACTCGCATACCATCAGATTCGCCTGTCTTTGTCACAGTCTTTGAGTGCCATTAAAGTTATACACATGAAGTAGAAAACGTGCTCTGATTATTAAAACCAATCCTGAGATATAGAGATCTAAACACATCATACGTTACCATATTGTTTACTTTCCGCCACCTTTATCTTTCTGTTAAAAATTCCTCCTCCTCTAATCCTGCTAATCCATCAGTGGCTGATACAGATGGGGGGCACGGGGAGCATGCAGCCTCCCCTTGCAGGGCCGCTTGCATTGCCGAACATAGCAGAACCACAATTGTAACTTTTTTATATAATAAAATAAGTGTTGCCTTGTATATAGGTATAATCACTTTAAATAAAACTTTCACGAACTTTCCATACGACTTTGATTATTTTTTTATTGCGATAAAAGTAAAGGTAGCGCAAGATATCTTTGGTGCCCCCACTTGAGTGTTTTCTGTATCTGCAACTGCAACCCCTTCACCCTCACATCTGCCTTCCCTTATTGCCATCTGAGATGATATGTATACCCAAGGCTTGTGAGCAGTATTTACCTTGATCATGACACTATTTAGTGAAACCATGATCTATGTTTAACGTACTTTTAGCATGGAATTTTACAGCTTTCTCATTTCATCATGGATATGCAGAATAGCCATAGGCGGATTTAGGCGGGGGGCACAGGGCATGTGCCCCCCAGGCGCTTAAAAAATAAACAACATTTTTAATACAAAAATGTATAAATAAATTTTATATTTTAATATAAAAGTTATATATTTACATATCAATAACTTTTATAATAAAATTAAGAGTATATTTCATTGAGTAATTGTTGCATGTAGTTTTTAATCTCAAACATGAGAAGACCGTTTGCCAGTCAAACCCTGGTGCCCTCCCCCCCCCCCAGAAAAAAATCCAGGATCCACCTTCAGAATGTCCAAATAGTAAAGCCAAGCATTATTTTTTTTAATCAAAATATCGCTAACGCAAGCCCAATAAAACAACTAAAGATAGTAAAAAATGATTACATATCTTTCTCACATGGCCAAGTATAGGGATTGAGTAATTAATCCTCAAGATGACATGAGCATAGTGGAGAAGAAATTAGCACTACACTGGCTTCAGGGGCAACAGCCCTTCAGGCATCATCTGATGGGGTCTCATAACATATCAGGTAACATGACTTGGGACAAATTAGAAAAAAATTGATCCCCTAACCCCCAAGGATCTTGATGCAAGCAATAGAGGTGGCGCTTTGGGCAAGTTTTACATTCTGCCAAGTGAACTATATTAGAAATCCAAAAAATGAAGAGGTTCAATACAGAATCATAAATTCCATATTTAGGCAAATCCATTAGTATGTATATATGCATAGAGACATGTAACCAACCGGAATTGAAATATGCATTGATGTTATTTATACAATGTCAAAAGTATGTAGGTAACTACCACACACAAGATACAATTCCTAACAGAAATCTTAACTGAGAGTCCATTATGAAGTGGATGTCTACTGCAAGTCTTTGATGCATCCCTAGGCTAAATTTAAGCACAATTCACTCACCGGAGCATCCATATTCCTATCAGACATTTCAAGAGGGCTGCGGCTGGAGCTGAGATCCTTCATAGCAAAGGTGTTCACGCGTTTTGTGTTCTCTCTCTCGCTCAGACATCCAGATATCTGAAATTTGGGAACAATTTTCAGATGAAACAAGCAGACAAGTTAATATTAATTTAGCATTCAATTGAAAGACTTAAAAAATAATGAGAAGATAAACTGATAAACATACCGAAAATATGAGATGCATGAAAACATAGAATGCAACATAGGCCACCAACATCCAATCCATCCAAGTGGGCAGCTCAGCTTTGACCAACTTCACAGCAAAGAATATGGTAACCACTGAAAAAATTCAATATCACATACTATTAATTCCCTAACCAAAGAACATGACATAATGCCAAACCATGAAAGAATAATTAGGTGCCATCAACTGGGGTGTACTTTCGTCAAATTTCAAATGTTATTACATATACAAAATATACTCATACAAGCAATATATTCTACTCTATTGTAGAAAGCATACTTTAACCTGCAGGAGAGATGCAGTACAACACTATTAGTCACTTTTTATAATTTTCCACAATCAGGGATGCTGACTTACAAAAAAATATTGGGGGGCCTAAACCAGGGATCTTGCCCAGGGAAATTTTATAAGTAGTGAGTTTCAAGTTTTTTGAGCATTTTAGAAGAGTCACATGATCAACATTAGAACCCTGATAACTCGAATCTCGATATCTGGACACTCCGGGGAAAATTGACAAGCCTGACACATTTTTTCCTCACACCCATAATGAATTTTTGAGGGGGCTCGGGCCCCCTCATGCCTCATGGAGTCGGCACCACTGTCCACAATATAAAGTGTCATAGGCTATTATGTGCCCCTACTGATAAAAAAGTAAGAATTATTTTAAATTTCTTAAGTAATTATATTAAACATTTAAAACATGAAATTATTGCCAAAATGTCATGGGTCAGAACATCTAATTGTATTACTACCGATATATTTAGGTATCGTCAATTGGGGGTAGCCATCCCATCAGTCGGGAAAAGATAAAAGTGGTTCCATCTGAACAAACCCAAAACCCTCCCTCCCCCACCTCAATAATTCTGGCTTGTTATTGACCACTATACTATCCAGGTTCCCTAACTCCAATGAGAATTTCAACAAAGCTTCTAGGTTGTGTGCTGGGTTCTAAGCCCTAGGTTCCACCATGGTATGCAATGTAAATGAAGAATGGACTAGAAGCCAACACCTAGTTGTGAATTCCATAGCAGGGCTAAAGACAGGCTTGACAGATTTACTTCGAACTGGCTGCAGCTGAAATGGAATTAAAATTATTTGGAAGGAACATAAATAACTTGTTGAACCACATAAAAAAAATGCTACATATGAAGCACATTTCTAAATGGGAGTGAAGCTTGGACGTTGACAGGTGCAGAGAAGGCAAAATTAGAAGCATCGAAAATATGGTGTTACCAAAGAATGATGAAGATAAAATGTATCAACTGAGTAAGTCATGAGGAAGTGCTAAGAAAAGTGGGAGAAAAGAGAAGTCTTCTAAAAAAAACCTAAGGAGGAGATGGAACAAATTCGTTTTACCACATTATGAGCAGGGATGGTTATAGAAACTAAACTAAAGTCAAAATCAGAAAAAATTTCATTAGTTTCGTTCCCGGGAGCAAAATACAGAAAAGAAACAGAATGGATTTAAACCTGGGGAGCTAAATTCAGGGTCGAAACGAAATTGGAGTCAAAAGTACTTTGTGTCGAATCTAGACTAAAACTCTTGGATGAAACAAAACACAGATAATGTTTTCCACCAGACGGACCACTTGCTTCACCTCCAAATGGTTTAGTTTTGACCCACACACCAAGTACGAAGTACGGTTGAATGAAGTAGAGGTTCAGCCTACCGCCATTAGATGCATGGGGCACTCACATTTTTACCACAAACAGGAGAACGCAAAACTGGCCATTTGATTTTTAAGCTCAATGTTTTAACCACCCAACATATATATCAAACGTAATGGGTCAAAACGATTCTCTCTTATCCCCCTCCACTCAATTTCTGGGATCGAAACTTAACCATGAGCAGAGGAGTTTTGATTAATTTAGTTTCGTTCCCGGGAGTAAAGTTTCGTCCCGGGTCGAAACTACACTTAACGGTGATTTTAATTTCGTGCAGGAACAAAACTAAACCTAAGTCTGGGTCGAAACGAAACATTTTTGTTCCTTTTCACTTGTCATCCCTGATTATGAGGTATGATGGCCTGATGAAAACAATCATAGGAGGACAGTTGGAAGGGAAGAAGGGCAAGGGACGTCCATGAATGAGTTACATATGACACGTAATAAGGGATGAAAAAAACAAGACGTACGCAGGGTTGCCGACTTACAAAAAATATTGGGGGGGCCCATACTGGTTTCTTGCCCCTGGAAATTTAATGAATAGTGAGTTTTAAAGTTTTTTTTAAGCATTTAGAAGTCGTATAATCAACATAAGAATCCTGAAAACTCGACTCTTGATAACCCAACACCCTGGGGAAAATCGACAAGCCTGACACTTCTTTTCTTCCCCACATAACGAATTTTTGAGTGGGCTCGGGACCCCTCGGGCCCCTTGGAATCAGTGCCACTGGACATACGTCACTATGAAAAGGATAGCAGACAGGAGAGCAGAATTGAGACCTGCGTCAAACCAATCTTAGGATTGCTGACTTGTGATCACAAGAACGCAACACCTATAGAATCTTGAGTACATATTAGTTAAAGCCCAGTGGCACCGACTCCATGGGGCTTGAGGGGGCCCGAGCCCCCTCAAAAATTCGTCATGGGTGTGGGGAAAAAATGTGTTAGGCTTGCTGATTTTCCCCGGAGTGTCCAAATATCAAGATTAGAGTTCTCAGGGCTCTAATGTTGATCATATGACTCTTCTAAAATGCTCAAAAAACTTAAAACTCTCAAAAAACTTAAAACTCACTACTTATAATATTTACCGGGGCAAGATCCCCGGTTTGGGCCCCAAAATATTTTTGTAAGTTGGCACCCCTGTTAAAGCCCTCAACATATGTATCAGGAAACATGCAACATAAGTCATGCATGACAGTCACTTTAAACAAATAAGAGGACTTGAAATTAAACTTACCAGCCAAAATATGAGCAGCATTTCCAACAAACCAATGGGCCCAGTTGAAAAGTGGTCGCCTTTTTCCACTTGGAGCAGGTCTGAATGCAGCCATGAACGGCTGAATGAATGCCAGGGCAGTGGTAATCGTTCCAAGGATTGCATGAGTCCCAGCAGAAGATGACCATTCACCAATTTCAACGAAGATTATGACAAATGCAGCAATCGTCAGGCCCCATGTCAAAATCATCAAACACCTGTGCCACTAGACAGAAAATTGAGTGGAAAAAAAAATGAGTTCACTTCAGGAAACACATACGTACATTTATGAAAACAGAGGATCGGAAGGAAAAATGTCTACCAATATTACCTCAAAGTAACAATGACATTTTTCCATTGACATTGCAATTATTTATTGTAAGTATTTTTGGGCAAAATGTTAATCTACCAATTTTCCAGATGTGTATAAATATTTTAACTTCGCAAAATTTTCTCATACCCTTAAGACACTCAATTTCAATCAAATTGTTAAACATTTACAGTATAAATTTAACTTTAAAAATGCCTCCTCTCATCAAAATTATAGTTTCTTCTATTTTAATCCATTACAAAAGTTTATATAATTACAACAAAATGTAAATAATTTGCAAAACTAGTCATTTTATTTTATATAAGGCATTAAAAAAAAAAAAAAAATTGTATGTAAACCATGTCTTTAACTATAATCGTTAAGGAGATATGGCAAAAAGAAAAATGGTCTGAGCACATAATGCTCAAAACTTTGATTGTCTCTAGAAATTATTAAACAAATTTTAAATGCTTTAACAATTCGTATAGTAATCCACTGTTATAATTGTAATACATTGAGCCCATGCAAAAAGTTTTGTCTTAATCAGAGAACGCAAGGGTCAACAGACTCCTGGTCTGATGTGGAATGATGCATGAGTAAAGCAATTAAGGATGTGTAGGAAAAGAAATGTGTTGACATGAAAAGATTAGCTGAAAAAAGAAAGTCACATCAAACCATTGATAATCAATGATCATAAAAAAAACTTACAGCAAACCATTGATCCTTTCCACAAGTTTGGTGTCCAGTCCATGTTTTCTTGAAGTATCTTGCAAGAAGAATTCCAGTGGAGGCGCACAGCAACCAGGCTGCTATCATAAATGCTCCATGAAGATGCAACAAGAGCTTTGATGCTCCCTTGATTTCGTCAACAACAGACAGCAGTTGAGGGTTTTCAGAGTAAGCCCGTCTGCTTAAGTGATATCCAACACTGTCCGCTATGATAATGACGAGGAATAAATTGTGAGTCAGTACATAGAGACGTGAGAAACTTTTTTTTTTGACATATTCAGCTGACCAAAATTGAAATGAAAAATATGGAAACTTAATACCAGAACAAGTGTCCATCACATAAATAAAATGAATCTAAAGGAACTCTTTCTTTTGCTGACCCAAGCAGTACATCATTTTGAAATATCATCGACTGAGTTCTAATCCAACCAAAGGTTTAAGACATCCCAACGAAGGAGGAATATTCTTCCAAATTTATTGAGAAGGTAATGTCCAGAAAGGTAAAAATATTTAAATTATAGAGTTTCTCTACAGTATAATTAAGAAGATCCTTCTCAGTTCATCAAAGGGAATTCTGTTTAGGAGATGATGACCAAATATATCTCGTTTTACAAACTGGGGGATTAGTTTTTCACAATTACTCAAAATTTATTGCAAAATATAAAACACATTATACATGAAGAAGAATGCCATACTATTTTTATAAATGAGCTAATTTTTTTCCAAACATTTCCATGAGACAAATCCAATTTTGATTGATAAAATAATACAATGAAAACATATAATGAAACTTTTTTATAACCAAAAGGAACAAAGCTCTAAAACTTTTAGATTTAAATTAGAGGAGCACATCCAGTCCACAGACAAAAGGAAATAGACAATTACCAAAAGACACACTCCTAAGGACACTTACGTTTGAGAGAGTCACCAGCAGCTAACAAAATGTGGTATGGAGTATTAATAAGGTCGTAAGTTTTTTCTCCAGCAACTGTGACAGGTTCTCTTGTAAATTTGCACTGCATCACCTGGTCTTCATAGGAACTTGAAATCAAAGACACCCCATTTTTCTGAAAAGACAGTGACAAATTATAATTAATTTGACCTGGAAATTGGTAGCATACAGAAATACTTTAGAAACAATGACTATCTCACACGTTTCATTTGCTACAAATATAATTTGTAAATCACAAAAAAGTGCATTTCTTGTCACTCAAACTTTAGTGTAGTCACAATTATTATGCAAAAATGTGATTGACTAATTCCAGTAATTATATCAATCAGTTGATGCCACGTAAAAATTAAGTGTTATTTCCTTAAAAAAACTATAATTTTCCTCATGGCAATGGGCATGGACAATAAGTGAAGGGCAAACAATCTCAGAATCTAAGTAATGTAACGTAGGAATAAAAAAAAGTCTCTAGTACTAACATTTGGACTCCGTTTATTAGATTTCCCGTTATTGTATGATGTGTACAGATTGACGGCCGAATTCGTTCCCAGTTCACACTCTGTCACAGAGTCGTCACCCATATCCTTGTCTGACGACAGTCCCACGGCAACGTACCTCACTTCACCTTGCACTGAGGACAAAAATGTTTCCTTTAGTGTGATTCGTGGACAGATGCATTAATGGGAGATGTACATGGGAGCAAATCATTCACAGCATCATTTCATTCATTAAAAAAAAATGATCAAAACATTTACTTACATGGTTTAGCAAGCATTTCAAACTCAAACTGCGTTCCTGTAGCGAGGATCGTCACCAGTGTGTGACAGCTTCCATCTTGTACACAATTATCTGGCATTCCAAAGCAGAGTTTCGTGATGGCACAGCCATCATACAATTTGGTAATCTCCTCCGAGATGCGAGGTGAGAGGTCGATAGGAGACGACTGCGTCACTGCCGCTGGGACCGTCGTTTCCTTAGGTTGACGTGTGCCAGTCGTTGGGGGAATGATTTTCACCTTGTCGGAGACTATGCCAACCCAGAAGGTGCTGTAATTCTGGACCACAGTGGCACTAAAAGGAATTAAAAAAAGCAATTGAAGACTGACATAGAGAGGCATTGCTAACCCAAGAAGACGAAAGAAATAGTTTAATCCATTAATTAAAATGAAAATGACAATAGGGTAGTTTCCGTCATCAAAGAAAACGAAAGGCATTGATTGCAATTCGTTACCCAACATTAGTACATTCATAATATACAAATTACTTGGTTTTAGAAACACCGGTTTAGACGAATGGCAATGGTCAATTTTATCCTCCTTTGAAAAAGGCCAGATTGACACCCATGCGATGCCACTCCATGAGACGTCACAGGGGCCCAGATGCTATATGAGTAGTCAGGAGTTTTACATCGTCTGAGATAACCAATGCATGCATGTGGCACACAGCTCAGGGAAACATTTCTTAATAATCACCTATTAAAATTGCCTACGATCAGAAAGTTTCCTTCGTTTGATAGGGTATTAATAACCCTTATTTAAGCCAAGCGCTACCTGCTAGCAGCGTGCATCGTATCGGCACTCATAGCCTTGCCCCAAGGTGTCCTCACACGGCGGCAGCTGGGCCCAGAATGACATCACACAGGCTTTTCCCAGCATTCATACTTAGTCGTCACGTTTTCGCGTGCTTGAAAATTTTTACTTTTCATTTAATCGCGAAAAATAGATATTGTCGTTGAAAATCTAAAATTGCAAAATACGTACTCCAGGAGTGATAATTTTCGATTTAGGCAATTAAAAAAAAAAGGAAACCACCCTATTCCTGAGAGAAGAAACAAATTCTAATGACACCTTACTTCCACTAACAATTGTCAGACAATTTTTTTAAACACTGTAACTTTTATTGCAGTGAAATCAATGAAATATTTCCTTGCAAATCTGCAACCAAATGATAAAGAATAATTTCTCATGATCAACAGGCTAACACAAAGGCATAAAACTGACATACTTACTTGAACAAAACGATGCCTCCATAATCTTCTGGAGCATGCCAATCAACATCTACAAAGTATTTAGGCTTGGCATCAGGGTGCGTCACAGCATTCTGAAATCATAAAAGGAAACAGTTTTTAATTTATATAAACATTCACAGCGAAAATAATCTTTGAAGTCAAATTTATTCAAGAGCAAATTTGTTCGTGGGAATATCCATAAAACAAATTCGAATCATGATGAAGTATTTCTTGCCTCTAACTAATGTGATGAAGTACTTAGGATGAAATGGAGAAAACCTGAAAATTCCTTTCAGTGGAAATAAACACAAGGCAAATTGAAAAAAATATCAAGAAGTAGTTTCCTGGAGAGCTAAATTAAAAGCAGAACTCCCTAGGAACCAGGGACAAGTTACGGTATAATTGGGCAACAATGAAAAGGATAACAATGCAAATTTATACTAAAAATATGAAAACCACAGAAAATTTCTCCAATTGTCCTCAGATGAATAGCAAAAGAGTACCCAATACTAGATCACATCATGGCAATATGAAGCCACTTTGCTTGAAGATCATAAGATGGGAGACAAGAAAAGAGTGAAGATGAGGAAACCTTGAGGGCAAGGGGTTAAATAAGGGAACCCAACTGCCCTTCACTGTTTTCTGTTTGAATTTGAGCAGAGTAAATATATTGAAACCAGTGGATACCACCAGAGAACCATTTACCTACTGTAATCGATGCAAACCAGGGTGCAATTGTAAGAATTGCAGTAGAAACCTGTAGGGATCCCTATGAAAAAATTGTATAAACCTGTTTCAAATTTTTATACATTGCCATGGTAATGTATAAGAATGTATAAAAATTTGAAACAGGTTTATACAATTTTTTCATAGGGGGATACATTAATATAAAGTAGGTCGACTGAAACAATAGAAGTCAGCAATGTGCAGTTGGTCGACAAGTCAGTTACACTGTAGCACTCATGACAGTGGAATACAGCAGGATACATAAAAGTGTGCAATAGATTACAGTAGGAGCAGTAAAAAAACATCCAGCCGAAAACCAGTAGACATTTTTAGCAGGGTTGAAATCTACAATCAGGGATTAGGAGAGGAGGTACATAAAAATAGGTCAATTAGAGTTTTGAGACACCCTATTGTTTTTAGGCTGATCTGCTTTGACTGCAGTCGACTGTAATCCAGCTACCTTCCTCTGTTTTCAGCTGAAATTTGAGAAGAGTAAATCAGGTGGGAGGGTGAACTGCCAGATCCCAGATTGATACAGTCTTCCAACATGGTCATCCAACAGGGAATTGATTTTGTTAATGGAACTAGCATGTTTCTCTATGGAAGTGAGGCTTGGATGTTGACAGCAGCAGAGAGGTTAACAGTGGAAGCATTCGAAATGTGGTGCTATCGAAGAATGATGAAAATAAAATGGATTGACCATGTAAGTAACGAATAAGTGCTAAGAAGAGTGGGAGAAAAGAGAAGCCTCCTAAAAATCTTAAGCAGAAGACAGGACAACTTAGTTGGCCATATTTTGAGGCATATGATGGCCTGATTAAGACATTCGTTGAAGGACGAGGGGAAGTGAAGAAGGGCACGGGATTGCCATGATTGAGTTGCATGGGACAGGTTATAAAGGAGGTAAAAGAGAAGAATATATTGCTATTAACACATTGCGGATGGATCACAAGTATACTCGTGTTTTGCAACCCATCTGTTACGGACGGATCACGAGATAACTCGTGTTTTCTACACGTTGCCTTCATAAATTTAATAAATTTATCGAGTTTATATGTCATAAAAATTATTAATTTTAGGTATGCATTAAAAATTATTCATTCACTATATAACATTAGGTTTTATCTTAAAACACTAAAAATTTGAAAGAGATATTGTAAAAAGTTATTCACATGTAAACAAAATTGAAGTTGCATGCAAAATAACAGCCTGCCTTGAAAAATACCTGGCCACTGGGGTAAGTTCGAAAAAAAATCCGGTCCTTAATGTGTTAACAGGTTAATGGATAGGGGAGAGGCAGTGCGTAACTAGGAATATGCTTTGGTAGGGGATGAGGGTGGTTAGTGTGGGCAACCTCCCCCCCCCCCCCACCAGGAAACGGGAAGTTAAGGAAAATTTTTGAAAAATAAGATAACTGAAAATGTATTTTATATCATTTTGGCACTTAAAATTTAACTTTAAGCAGATGCAGTTATTACAAATCGAATCCGGACAAGATTTTTAAATAATGTTTTGATTTCTCTGGGGCTTCGGGGGTGGGGGATACATCCCCTCACCCCCCCCCCCCCCATAGTAACGCCACTGGAGAGAGGAATGGAGAGCTGCGTCAAACCAATCTTAGGATTTGTTCACTAATGGTGATGATGATGAATTGAACTAATCAAACTCACTGCTATGGCATTTCCGCAGGACATGGTTTTCGCCTTGGTCGGATCTTCGAACGTGAAGGACCCGATGGGGCTGTTGGATCCGCCCTCTTGGGCCCTTAAGATGAACCCTTTGAAGGGTATCCTGTCCGGGGAGTGGATGCGGACGCGGATCACGCGGTCCTTGGAGTTGCCCACAGTCTTGTTGTTCTTCATGGGTGCGGCGAGCGAGAGACGGAATTTGGATGGGTGCGGTGATGCCTGCGCCTTGTGTCCGGGCACCAGGCTGCCGCACACGGAATCGGGGGCCCCCATGCTGAACCCACCGACCCCCAGGGGGCCCACAGACAGCACTAGCACGGCGACTGACAGCAGCGCCAGCGCGAGTGGCCCCCCAACTGTGGGCAGCTTCCCGGAGAACGAAACCATGGTGACCTGCAAATAACAAAAACACAACATTAGTCTGAATGAATAAAAAATTATATTACAGCCACAATAATTACCATAACAGTGAAATAGGGAAAGCTTAAGGCGGAAAAGTTAATGGGGATTCTTATTTGCGCATACTTCCGCCACTTCTTTTCACTGTCGTCACGAGCATATGAAGATTCATTTAAGAAGACCCATCAATCCAAATCAACCGAACGTATTATGTCTATTGTTTGGTGGTATATTATTCGTTATAAACTTATGCAATCATCTTTGCCAGGGCTCACAACATTATCAGAATGAAAATTCAAGAATAAAAATTTTACGTTAGAGAAAACACCGAGGAGATATATATTCATACGTCATACAGAAAATTTTGACAATTGTCTATTCAATACACTTTGAAAATTTCAAGACGTTGGGATAAGTTGAAGAGCAGTTATACGCCACGAATTAAGACCAGATGAGCTGCAGCGATGTGTTCTCGTAAAGCAGCGAGGGGGGTTTTAGGGGATAACCCCCCACCCCCGAAGGCTCAGAAATTTTTTACAAGTTTGATCTCTTTTACCAAATTGGATCAATAA
Organism: Ischnura elegans; assembly: GCF_921293095.1. NCBI lineage: Eukaryota > Metazoa > Arthropoda > Insecta > Odonata > Coenagrionidae > Ischnura > Ischnura elegans. The sequence continues at coordinate 115,589,528 of NC_060249.1, read as the reverse complement.
TTTTTATAGAATAGTGTAAGTATAATAAAATATCCCTTAGAAAACCGTAAAACTCACCATTTTGAACCATTTATCTTAAAAAATTTCTGGGGGAGGGCACCCGCACCTCCCGTGTTTCATACCCCCAGTATTAGTTGCGTTTAAAAACCCCCCTAGCCTTAATTCCTAGCTGCGCGCCTGAGTGTAATATTATTTATGTTTTCCCTTTTAGCGAGTGAAGAGGTGTGCCTACCCAGCAGGATGTCTAACCTCAGAAGTTGAATGACGTGAGGTGTAAAATTGTAATGAAAAAACGACGCGAAGTACGCAACCGAAAATAGCATTAAGGGGTTTGGGAGCATGAAATGCACTTGTGTACCAACTATGGTCGTAATCTGTATGGAAACGCATAGCGGACAGACATCCTATTTTATTTATACTATAGATAGATACTTTGAAATCCACTTTTGACCACAGACTGACTGATTCATACAAATGTTTGGGGTTAACGAGGCGAGGTACGACAAGAAGTCGATCCCCTCAAAAATCGTCTTCAAACCTTGGAAACATTTTGGAAACACTAAATTTTCTATCTATTACGGTGCTACCAACTGTCTCCATGCCTCTCTACCTTATCGGGGGATTTGCGGTCAAAAAATCAGTGGGTATGATGATTTTTTAACATCGCGGAGAAGCTTTTTAAAGGCACCAAAGTCATCGTGGGAGCCATTAGTACACACCTTGTAACAGTCAGAAATCCTGAAAGCCTAGAACTGTTCGGTATTTCTATGTCAATTTACTTAGGTTAGATATCAACGAAAAAAAGCGATCCTTAACAAACGGCAGACAAACATGGTAAGGACTGGCAGAGACCAGAAAAGGCGAATGCGAGCGAAAGCTGGTGAATAAATATAACCGATATTTTCCCTCTCTTCGCGTTGGGAGTAGGGGAGATCCAGGAAGTGCATGCCTTCATGTTATACGCGCGCGTGCTGTTTTCTTTTTTCTCCCATTAACGGTGACTCAGCGGAAACTGGAGGTTCTCCATTTTGGATCTGCGATCGGATGCGTGTGTGGTGCACGTGGCACCCTATGGGGTAATGGCTCTCGCGACCGGCGGATCCCGCCCTTTCTTTGTTTCCCGCTACCGCGTGGGTGGCGCTGCCGTCGAGTAGTGCCTAGGGGGATTTTCTTCAAGGAAAAATAGGCGCGGTCCTACTCGGGTGACGCAAGACGACATCCTTCAGTTGACCGCTGAAGGAACACCTGTTTGCCGCTAAAATACACGATTAATTATGATTATTCGTATTTTGCGCATTCATTCCTGTTATGCCCATTGCAATCGGAATGTTTTTTGGATCATATGGGAATATGCAGCTATCACATGGGGCTCACACGAGACCTGACTGGTTGCAGAAGTCAATAGGTTACAGTGCAGGGCTTCCATATTTTTTATGGGTTGCTATGATAAACAGAACGGCGTGACCGCATTGCTAGATGTGTTAGGCTGGGTTTCGTTACTTGAGCGAAGATCGAAATATAGGCTGAACCTACCGTCGTATTATGATGGAAGATATCTAGGGATGAAGATAAAAGATGTAGACTACGGAACAGAGAGGTTTAAGGTGTCGGATAATAACAGATGTGCCATCAATGTAATTAATAGCTAAAATCACTAAGTCGATATTAAGCATGTATTTTTTTCCTGGTTTGGAATTGTTGGTCCTTGTTTTCCTTGCCGGCATCTAATTACTTTTATGTAGTTCTATGGATACTTAATCATTTATGGATATTTAATGGATATTTATGGATACTCAATCATTATCCTATTAATCATTTGATATTATTTTAATCGTTGGTGTCAACTTGCTTAGAGCAATTCATGATTGGAGAAAGATCTAACTTTCTGCTTGCAAGTGCATGGTTTCTGGGCTTTCTCGTACGACTACGATTACGTAGCGTATTGCATGCTCTATGTTGGAGTATACTCATCCCGTGCCAAAAACCCTTGAGGTGGTTCGCAGGGTATTATGTAGATGTAGATCATTAGCAATTAAATTGTACGACTAAGCAAACGCGATGTTATAAGTATATTTTGCTGACGAAAATTATTTGGGTTCATTATCCACTTTAAAACCGTGAATATTAATATAAAGTTTGGCGTGATTATGAAGCAATGGTATTCTACTCATTTGGAGTAGTACATATGTGGTACTATGATTGTATTTCACATTTTCATCGTCCGATGCGAAGTAAGCTAGCGTGATTTAAAAAAAAAAAGGTTCTCGATCTTTTTTTGCCTCATTCCGAGCAATGTTTTCCTTTAGTGCCAGATACGGGAAGACCGGTACTATTCCCAGGAAATTTTTGTTGTGAGTGCATTATCAAAGTGCAGTGAGAACAAAAACTGTGTTTTTCTCTGTAGATTTGTTATACGAGCACGTGGCATTGTACTTCACTTTTTTCATCGTCTAGTACGATGTGATAAAAATATTTATAGTCCAGGAAATGAAGCATTTTGGCTTGCAATTTTTTCAAACTGAATCGATTTTCTTGAAATTTTCACAATAAGTAGGGAATATACCAAGAATCAAAATCTATATCATGCCGACGGGCGCTTTTACCCTGGGGGTGGTTTCCACCCCATCTCGGGGGTGGAAAATTTTAATTATATTTTGACCACAGAAATCGATAGAAAAATAAATTCTAAGAATAAAATGTTCTTTTCATTTTCTGCGTAAAATTAATATTTTTCGAGTTATTTGCGATTGAAAGTAACAGTTTTTTGATGAAAAAATCAACGATTTTAATCGATTATAGGAAAATAACTTGAAAAGTATTAATTTTATTAGGAAATTGTGAATTACAAAACTGTAGCTTGTAAAAAATTAAATAAAAATCTTATTTTATATTTCCTTTATGACCAAATCGGACCGAGCTACAACTTGTTGATGGTTATGTATTGTTTGTCATACGCTAAATTTTAAAGGTTCAATACCAAATAGCGGGAAAAATGTAATTTTCGAGGAAAAATTATGTAATCTGTTTAAAAGTGTTTTTTAAAAACTTTCTTATGATGAGAAAAAATATTTTTTATCATGAAATTTGAGCGAGTTATGATTAAAAATAAGATCAGTCCCTACTTTTTTGTACGAAAAAATCAGTGAAAACAACTCCTTATTACCACACTAGACAAAATTGATCAATGCCCTTGAGTATTTCTCTTTATTTAAGTTTTGTTAATTGATTCTAGAAGTTTTTTTAATTTGCAACTCTAAATTTTGAAAAAATTGGAGGAAAAAGTGAAAAGTCATTTTCTACAATTTCGTTAAAAATGCTCTTTTTTTCAAAATAACTCCAAAAAAACTGGAGAGATGAAAAAAATGCAGGAGTAATAAATTGTAGCTTCTTTATTTTAAAATATTTTGGTGTGTTTTAATTTTCTATACAATAAATATTTGGTGAGATATTGATAATTAAAACCTCTATTTCCAAGGGAGCTCCACCTTATTTAAACCCTTAAATCCCTCCCCTTTCAAAATTAATGACTCGAAAAAAATTTAATTCACATGAACTTGTAATCAGTAAAAACCCTACAAAATACAATTTAAATGAACTTTTTATCATAAAAAATAAAGGAGCTATGTTTGAAATACCAATCAAATTTATTTTCGAAAAATTCGAAATCCACAATTCAGAGCATAATATTCCTCATAATCAGCATATACTTTGTGTACTTTACGTTAGAAGCTAACGATACACTCAAATTTGCTACAAAATAAACACATACCCATAAGATGTATATATACATACACATATGTTAGTATGTGTGCTCTCGCTACAGGTGTGAAGACTGGAAGCCATACAGTCTCCGTTTGATTGTGCTTCATGTAATGTCTACATAAATGTACATTTATTTTTTTATGTTACCATGACGAAGTTTGTTCTGTTTATCCTATTGTTATATCTTTTCTGTGCTGTGATTAAAATCATGAGAGAAAAAAGTGAATACATAATAAAAGGAGTAAGAAAGTGAATAAGAAGATACAATGTGATAAATAATTTTTATTTTTAGGGTAAATAATTTTTTTTACATTAACCCCCAATAAGGGTTGATTATTATGGGTAGAAATGCCTTAAAATTATTTTCCAAACAAAAAAATAATTATACAAATAATTTAAACTAAATTTTACCCGTATTTAGCTTTAAAATATAATTTTTTTAAGTTTTAGCTTTTAGGGGTAGTTTTCACCCCTAAAAAAATAAAAGGCGCCCTTCGGCATAATATAGATTTTGAAGAAGGGGGTATGATTAGTCTAATCCCAAGTATTTATGCAAATCGATTCGGTTTGAAAAACATTTTTAAAGGAGGTATGATTAGTATAAACACAAATTTTTATGCAAATCGATTCAGTTTGAAAATTCTTTTTTACTTTAACCCCCAATAAGGGTTGATTATTATGGGTTGAAACACCTTAAAATTATTTTCCAAACATAAAAAAATAATTATACATATAATTTAAACTAAATTTTACACGTAATTACCTTTAAAATATAATTTTTTAAGTTCCAGCTTAGAGGGGTTGTTTTCACCCCTAAAAAATAAAAAGCGCCCTTCGGCATAATATAGATTTTGAATGAGGGGGTATAATTAGTCTAATCCCAAATTTTGGTGCAAATCGATTCAGTTTGAAAAAATTGCAAGGTTTTTCACTTTTATGAGCTTCATTTCCTGGACTATTACCCTGATATTGATGAACGGCCGCGCAATATTTTCCTCGTGCGGCAGGTACCGGAAGTTGATTCCACGAGTGTTGTCCACCGCTTACCTCTCCCTTATTTACCACGTTTTATTATACTCGCTTTCTCGTATGTTTTTCCTTTCGGGCATAATCTTGCAAATCAAATTGTGACCACTTCCTGATTAGCTAGAGCGCTGAAATTTTCAAAATAGCTCAGCACTGGATGAAAATGCAATGTTCTTACATTATTACCACGATCGGAACGGAATCTCGAGTAATATTCGCAAATAAAAATTAAATACTTAGATTTTTTCCAACAATGGCCGCCAAAATCCTATGGAAACGCTGCAATCATAATAGGTGTAATGGAGTCTTTTCAGTACACTGAGACGTCAACGTTCACAACAGCCTAGTTGTTACATTGGGCGACCCTTGATTACATTAGCTTTCGCTGAGAGAAAAGAGTGATATCTATCGACCATTTCATCACCTTGCATTTGCACCACGTATTTAGTTTTTGACATCTGAAATATTCTTCTAAAACTTATTTGAACTTTCTCATCAAATATATTTCAAATTTTCAATACTTCAAGGGACCGCAGGCCGCTATTTTCTTCTTTTTAATAAAACGTGTTTTTACTTTTAAAAATATTTTTTTCTGAAATATTATTATATATTCTATTATTTTCTCTCTGGGCTATGATTGAGAGGTACTAAATTACTGAAAGTGGAGGTAAGGAAAGGAAGGAAGAGACCTTGTCGCCTTCCCTTACGTGTGGGCGACGGCCATATGATTTTTAGTCGTGTAGTTTAGTTTAGTAGTGGTAGCGTGTGCCCTGTTGAGGGTTGCGTAAGCGAAATTCATGGTTCTCTAACTTAGGATTGAATAGATTACATTTAAACCTGAATCACACGATCGTTATTTTCCATCCCTTCCTAGCGATACCTCCAACGATCACTCCAACGATGGCGGAAAAATTACATTTTCTACGCAATCATTTTCCGCGATGGCTCTAGCGATGGAAATCTCATCCCTTTTTTCATCACTTGCCTCGTCTCCGTCTATGAAATCATAGCCGCTAGTCTTTTAGCCAACCTAAACGCACGGCCGCTAACAGTGACTGTAACGCCACGCTTGGCTTTAAATTGAATGACAGTTGTAACTATGGAAGGTGACGGAAAAACGAAAGGTGGGAATGACAGTGTGATTCAGTTAATGATAGGTCGAGCGATCACTCTTTTGGTCATGAAAACCTATCGCTGCAGCTATCACTCTGAGAGACGGGGATAATGATCGTGTAGTTCAGACTTTGGCAATAGCGACCGAGGAATAAAACCCTTAATGGGAAATCATTTATGTTTATTCACTGTCATGAAAGTGTTGTAAAAATGCCCAAGTCTATGATTATTCACTGTTGTAAAAATTTGTAAAATAATGGCACTATATTTTGTGCCATTGAAATTTGAATAACTCTTTACTAATTCCTTCTTATTTTTTATAAATTTGGAGACCACTGCTTGGTAGTTAAACCCATTAGCACATGTGGTAGTAATGTTCACAGTGATGCTCAATAGTAATGTTCACAGTTGTAGCTAAGAGTTCCTGAAGTGTTGATAGTAAACCAAATGCATTAAAATTGAATGCATATTCAAATTACATGGATTCGACAGTGCTAGTAAACGGTATCCATTCTGTAGCGCGGTGTAAAATACCTGAGAGTTCCTATGCGTTGTTATTTGAATCAGTTGGAGAAATTGAGATCTTAAGCCATGCGAATAGGAGTAACTTTTCCCCGTTTTCGAATCAATTTCGCTCCACGATTTGCATATTTTTTGAACCATTAAATTCAACGTGGGATGTTCGATTCGAAATTTGACGGTTTCTACTTGTTTAATTAAATGCCGTGGCTCCTTTACCTGTTGCGGCGTGACGCCTCGAACGCGTACCTGGCATACTGACTTTCTTCGATTTTATTTCCTACCTGTTACACTCTGATTAATGCTAATTAACTTGAATCTCAACGACAGGAGGAACACTAACCTTCATCTTCCACGTGGTTCGTCTGTATTGTCTCCAAAATGGCGATGACGTGATTGTTGACATTTCGTGTGTTGCATCGGTGTGCGTCGTCAAGGAGAACTTGAATGATTTACGCAGGCCTATAAATTCTTCTAAATCCACTTTAATTCGACATTTTTCCATGCCCACAACGCGTTGTTGTATCAAATCAACATTTAACTGTGGGATATTACTAATTAAATTTATTAAGTACCTACCATCAGCAATTATTGTCAGCTATGGACAAATAGTGAGAATCTGCCCTCCAGCCGATTCAACTGCCTTAGTTATTCAAGTCGGTATTTCCAAAAGATTCCTTTTCTATACGACTATGCATAAAATGCCTTTGCTGTGTGCATTGCATTTCTTGAAGAGTTTTCATTTTCTTGTTATTTTTCCTAGTGAGGAGCTGTTGGTGCTCCAAGAGCCCTTGTGGTAATAGGCTTTGTGCTGTGCGTAATTAGTTTTTTGACCCTCTGGGTGAAAATGGTTCATGGATAGAATGAAAGGGATTAGACTTTATTGCGAATCCACCCGGGAGGTTGAATATGGGAACTGGGGAGGAAGATGAGCAGTGGTGTTTTCTGAAATATTAATGCAAACATGCCGTAAACGATACAATAAAAACATTTTGCGCCACGTATATATTCTTTATATGGCTGAGAATATGCAGTAGTAATCGAAAAATCAAATATTTTCTAATTTTTGGAAACTATTCCATCGTTGAAAAAAGGCACGTATCCTAAATATCTCATTTGAATGAGGAACTTGCATGAATTTTTTTTATTTCACAGGCGGACAGAAAATTATTTTCTGAATTCAACAAAGAAAACCGCATGTAAATCTGAGTTTTCCTTCGCAAGATATTCAATGATAAATATAACGAATTTTAAAGCGCGGGAAAAACTCCCTCACCCTCCAAGCCACTGCCGACGAAGCCTCGATGACGTCAAAGGTGCCTAAACATCACACGAAGCTATTGTTGTGATTGTTTGTAATAGTTGCCTGCCGTTGTGAGAGCTCCGTTTGTGAGACGTGTTGATTGTTTTCTATTTAAAGATAAATATCCGACAATAGAGGCTCGAAAGCCTAATATTTTGTATTATTTATAATATTAATATCTGAGTAAGGACATAAAATATAAAACTGGAGTAGTGAAACCAAATATTTTATAATATCTAAGTAACATCGTTGTAGCAGTCTGAGCCACGGCCGTTGGAAGGGGGATACGTTAATTGTAAGTTGATGTTATCGACGGAATATCATTCATCATAAGTATATAATTAGAACAATTTCGATGTTTACCTATGTCTGCTATGCTATTATATACAATAACTTCATCCATTTAATCGTAGGTACAGGAGAAATCGTCGTTTAAGACTGCCTGTGCTTGTATTATGAGATGAATTCCAGTCAATGCAACTTTTGCTCGCTGATTGGAGACATCTAGGACCATTTTTTGTGCCAAAATAGTATCATTTTCAACGTGGCATCTAATAATCACAGTGCCAGTAGTTGTAATGCACGAAGTTTGACAAGTTTGAAAAATATCGGCCAAGAGTTATCAGTGTTCCATCGTGATTGAATTGTAAAAAGTGCTATTACGCTATCGATAAATGTCTAACAGTAGTGTAAAAATTGTCAGTGGCGTGTTAACCTCAGTTGTTCACCCTAGATATGACATTTCACGATCAAGCTATCAAGATCAAAAGAGTGCGTGAAGTTTGTTATTTTATTATTTCAATGAATAGTAGTGAGAAAAGTCACCTGTGTCACTTGCGCGGGCTAATTTAAGGATTTAAATCAGTGAATAAATTGTTGTTTTCATCATAACGAGCTCTATTATTGTAAGTTGTACGTGATAAATATAAGAATGGTAGTGACTTCCAGTTTTCTATAATTGTATTTGTCTATTTCCCACTATATTTTTATGTTATATGCTAGTATATTGTCTATGGATTTACCTATATTATTGAAATAGGTTGTAGCTTGTGTGTGTGTGCGTTGGCAGCGGAACCGATTCGCGATCTCACATGTGGATTGTGTGCAGACTGTTTTGCGGTGAATTCGTACCGTAGAACGGATATCTTCTCCGCTAATACGGCGTTGCCAAAATCAACAGAACAGCTCGTAAGCTTACGATCGTTATCCTCCAGTATTACAAGTTTCTTTTACATCTCCATTTGCCGCCGACATATAGCAATGATTTGCCATAACAAATTCCATGAGTGTCGTGGAATCAATTTTTGGTGTCCCAAAAAAAAAGGCTGGTGTCCTAACACCCCCTGCCACACCTCTTTTAGGCGGCTTGCGGGGTATTATGTAGATGTAGATGAATTTCAAGAGTACTATTCGAACAAACGGCAACGTTATCATCCATTTTTCTGATAACTAAAACATACGAAGTGAAACGCTTGTATTTCATCATCCCGAGGTTGCATTATTAATATCCCAAGTAATAATCGTTGCACAATAGCAATAGGAAAACTTGCCCAAGAATAACCGAACAAAATAAAGTGAATATGAGCGGCTAAATACTCCCTCAAAACAAAGTTTACAGCATGCGCTCAGCGTATTTACCAACTCCCTACGGTTGTTTAGGCACCTATGACGTCACGTCTAGCCTCGGCAACGCTCGGGTGTCTTCGCGCAGTGGTCGGCTCAGTGAATTTTTTCTCGATTTTAAAGTCAATTTTTTTATTTCTTTTGATGATGAATGGAGAAACTTAAGGTATTTCTGGGAGCTAATGTGTCCATTTTACTTATTCAAAATAGTTTTTAGAGCAATCGGCGACCCATGCAAGTTCCCCATTCTAAAAAGTACCAAAGGCATAATGTTCCATTTTTTCGTGGATATACCCAATTATTTTGGGTGCCAAAAAATATTGGTCGGCAAATTAGGTTTGGCCACCCCTACTTGGTCACCTTTGCCTATTCGCGCCCCTGGATTTGGGTCAAGAGCTATCGGCGATGCACGATATAAATGCTTGCACTCACAAAACAACTGTCCTCGGCGATGATAACAATTTATCGAGCCTCGCTTCCCATGGTTACGCTGCGTGTGACGGGAAAACGAGAGTCATTTCTTTCCCCTCAAGAATTTCTTCAGCGGCGGCGGCGTGGCAGTAGAAATAGCCTCGGAGCGGTAGTCGTACTATAATATACCCTAAAATGACTTTACGGCGAGGAGGCCAACCTATTGCTTTCGCGCCCTTGGGGGTCGAACAAAAGAGAAACGCCTCCTAGCGGGATTGCAAGGGGTGGTGGTTTTCAAGTAAAAAATTGGGTTATCTTCTTATAATTAATATCTTATGTTTTCAGAGTGGAAAAAGAATGTTAGCAATTAATTAATGGAGGAAATACACGGGAGAAGCTTCTGAACTCTTTTTTAAGTCCTAATTTTAAAAACATGGGCATGACCTTTGGAGCACCCCTATTCCTTGGGGAATTCCAGTCCTCGTCACCACATTTTCATGACTGAAATAAAGCCTTTATTATACAACAGGGGCGCTGCTAGGAATTAAGGCTAGGGAGGGTTTTAGGCGCAACTAATACAAGGGAGTCTGGGAGGTAAGTTTTACGGCTTTCTGACGGGTATTTTATTAATCCTTACTCTATAAGTCATATTTATCCAATTAAGTAAAACGGATTAAAATTTATGATTTCTCTGATTTCCGGGAGGGTTATCCCCCAAAACCCCCCTCGCTGCGCTGTTGATTACACTTACGTATTAATCCTCTCGGTGGAAACCTTTTTGCCGGGGTGTGGGTTCACAAGATTTCTTGTTTTGCACACTAACAGACACAAATATCGATCAATGTTGTGGAGCGGGGTATAATTTTATTCCACGAAGATTACAAAAGAGGATCCTCAAGTAGGCCTCTAAATGTGTCGTCACCCACCGCGCATTTAAATCGGTTTACAAAACTCGCCACTAGTGTCGTTGACGAACCAGTTGATCCGAGTTTAATGGTGAAACAAGATATGTATAGGGGTATACCGAAATTAATACACATTTTGACGTGATTTAACAAATTCATTACTTTCCAATGCCATTCCTCGTAATGCAAAACATTCTACTGCTAAGCACTAAGGAAGAAGTGGATCGCACAGCACTCATCACCGCACAGCGGAAATTTTTGAAAACCGATTAAAATGCGACCGAAGTGGCATGAGAAATCAGCCTTCTATGGGATGGAATTGGGCCTCCTCTATGCAGTCCCCTAGGCTGATCACGTGCGCGTATTACAGAAATCGTTTTTCTATTGTTTTCCGTTCAGCGAGCCTAAAAATCCCTTTATGTGACCATGAACACCAAGTTCTAAGTTTCTCACTTCTCTGGGTACTATCTTTCCCAAGCAAGGCCGGGTGGCCTGCTATAGTAAAGAGATTGAAGAGTGGATTATGCGCTCTCGAGGCGATATTTCTCGCAGCACGTGTATCGCCGGACAAAACTATATCGGTTCACGAAATATCATCACTGCTTACATCAATACCATCTTGAATGAGAGCAGAGCAAATGTTACACGATCTATGCGTGTACACTCGACTGTGTGTCGTGAGAAGATTTTCCGATGAAAATGTAAAAAAGCGACGTTATTTTGCACTCACCCCGGCACTCCTTGCATATGCAACCAGCAGATGAGATCCGGCGCAGAAACATTTAATCCGTGAGCTTGATACAATACAAAGGAAAGCTGCGCGATTCGTCCAATAATGGTACGGACGTACGGAAAGCGTTGCACAGATGTCAAAGGAATTGAGCTGGGAGTGGCTAAAGACTCGGAGGCTGCGCACTAGGCCTAGATTGCCTGAGCGATTGAGAATATAGAGCTTTCAGAGCGGCACGGAGAACATAATATTGAAACCCCACTCTATTTCCAGAAACGACAGAAACGATAAATTAAGAGAGATATTTTGCCGAACGGAAAATTATGGGAATTCGTTTTTCCCCAGAAAAAACAAAAGTCAATAATATACGAGTGGTTTGGAAGCCAAGGGGTACAAGTGATTTCTCTTTTCTATACACAGTTAGGTACAGAAATTAGGTGCAGGAAACAAACGAGATCAAAGAGATGTTTAGTAGTGCATTTGATTTTCCACTCGACGTCAGCAAAGAACAGAGACTCGCTCGTATCCCTTGGCAACCAAGTGTTTGTGTATTTATTCTAACAATTAACTTTACCTAACTCTGTTGAGAAAAAAAATCACTTGTACCTCTTGGCTTCTCAACCCCTCATATATGCTAAGCAGAACTTCGAATGAACATTTCTTTTTGATTTGCTAACGCATGGTGCCCAAGCACTACCCTCCACACACCTATTGGGGCTGTTTGCGGGGTTGGATGTAGATTTATTTATGCACAAGGGATTCCATATTGCCTATACAGCGTACCAGAAAGTTATATTTTAACGGAAAAGAAAAATGACTGATTAAATACCCCTGCGACACACCTAAAAATCCATTTTGGAGCAGAACTATGCACGATAGAAAGATTGACCCGACATGTAATGGTGGGTGCGGTACTTTTAGGATAGTGTTAGCAATTCATGGAAATATAAGCATTTGCAAAAAAAGAATTTACCGAGTTTTTCCTCGGTAAAAGGCGATGAAAAGGTACACTAGGCTGGTAAATTGAGATGAGAATGAGGGAAAAGGTTAGTGTAATATTTATATACACAGAAGATCGTGTATTCACAAGACATTTATTTATATACGAAGCGACGCAATACTGAGAGCAGTTCAGGAGAAAGAAACTCCAGTGACCTCCAAAAGAACTTGGCGAGGTATGGCGATGACGTCAGAAAAGACGCCCTTTACATCTTATCCGCGAATCATATGCTAATTTTTGCTTGATATAACCAATCGTAAACACATATATTCCTTTTTGTTTTAAAACGAAAATACATCATTTCTTACCCGATCTGCCTATGCAAAAAACACAAAGAATTTCACCAGCAAATGCGCGTTCATATTGTCGAGTGGCCGAAATTTCGCGCCTCCATTGTCCGGCCCGTTTCCAAGACGACAACAAACACAACAGCGGCGGGGGTGGGGAGCGTCTCTTTACGTGCCAGTGAGTCAGCGACCCCTGGCCGGGGGAACCCCTTTCATTGGGGAGTGAGACACGCGATCCTCCTCAAACCCCTAGCAGTTCTTCGACCCATTTCGGCAAAATTGCGAGACGAAGCGAGAATGAGGAATCCGCAGTAACCGAACTGCAAAATACCCTCATTGACGAAGTAACACAACGAGTAATATGGACGACTTCATGAAGCCAGCCTAATTCATCTACAGTTATATTTCAAGGTAATTGAATCGCTGAGGCAATTTTAAAAAATATAGCGAGCTGAGTATTTCTCCAAGCTCATATAGTCTTGTAAACTCAAATCCTAGTACATAGTACTATTTCCTTAGTCTCCTTCATGCTGTGTTGCATGTGAGATGTGCTTGACACTAAGCAACATTATTTAAATAGATCAATTTGAATTCAGGATGATTGATTGCGAATGATTATCTACGCGATCGGAATTGTTCGTCTAAAAATTTTCATCTTGACACTGATATGAACCCTCTTAGGAGTGAAAAATTCGAGAAAAATAAAATTCAAATCACGTTGCAACCAATCAGAATCAACCGTTCGGAATGAAAACCGATTGAATAATTCTAATTAGTGCCATGCACATCCCCACATGAAAAGGAAATAGCCACCATGGTCATAGGAGAAGAGACCCACAACCAATAGCGTGGGGAGAGAGACCCACATTCGTTAAATTAACCTAAGGAATTATGAAAAGAAATAATTTTTTTATTCCAGATTTTTATGTGGAAAGCAAAGTTATTATTACAAATTTAAATATTATCTACGAATACGAAATGTTTTACTTTACATTTTATGATGTATTGGTATTGCTTATTTTACTCCATATTGAGTACCTATGTATTTTTTTTATTAAATTATTTATTTTATTATTATTGAGTGTATTTTTATTATTGATTTCGGCATCGAAATAAGGTACAGCATATGATGGAGTGAGAAGCCAAGGGGTATCTTGGCTCCTTACCCCTTCATATAAAAAAAAAGGAAAATGTAGCTAAAAATTATGTACTTAACGGATGTAACCTGATGATAAATCCTCGACGACTTACTGGTAAACACAGATTCCTTTTATTTTATTTGCATGAATATATTGTACTTTTTGTGTCAAAAAACATATATAATAATAACTTTTCCCCATCCTTTGGTCAGCCAATATAGCCAAGTGAGAGACAACAATCAAATTGATTACATGGAAAGCAACAACGTCTGCTCTGGCCTATTTGACGATTGTTACAATTTGAATGCGGCTAGAGTATGGAGTGTTGCGATCATTTCCGGCGTCTTTCCGATTAAAATCCACCCCACACTCAAATTGGAGGGAAATGCAGAAAAAAGTCGTTCTTTTAACCCTTCCGCCGCTCCCTTCGGCTCCTCCTACAGTGGAGTGAAGCCGTTCACTCCCCATCCCTTCATACATAACTCTCCCAACCCTCAGCGTGCGCAACTCGCGATGACTTTCCTCGCCAGCACTACGGAGAGTGGACACGCGATGCAAATGTCCACTTTCTCGACAGCTCTCTTCGAAAACCTGAACCCGGAAAAAATCCCGTCTCCTTTCCATCGATATCGTGTTCGACTCGATTAAAACGTCGTAGTTCTCATCAAAGGCAGCGACTATTTTTTTTTTAATCCAAACAACCTGACGTGAATTACAAAATATGACATGTTCACTTCACGAAGTCTGGAGAATATGCTGAGATGACGCTGTAGACTGTAACCCTCGAGAATTATCCAGAGCAATGCAATTCATCCGGGAAAGTTCCAAGCACATGTTCAAGCACGTGGCCAGAGAGGTTTAGAAATTAATTAAACGGAAACTAATAAAACAGAGCATTATCTACAGGCTTCCGCCCCTCACGAAATGTCTCCCAAGATAACTTTGTCTTTGAATGAATGCGGTAGCATAATATTTTGTTCCGTGTGGTGCGCATGTGGGAATCCTATTGTATGCTGCATGCTGGTGATTAATCACCCCCATGCCAAACACCCTAGAGGTGGCTCGCGGCGTATAATGTAGATACCTCTTGCCCGATAAAATATGGTACCTAAGTGTCACCACCTGATCGCGTTCAAACTTCGCAATGTGATTATTATTATTTAAATATTCTGCCGATTAAGTTATGTTTCCTTGGAATATTTTTATTTGTTATATTTATTTTATTCATTGCATAAGGACACTTGTTTCTATGACGAATCCCAAACGAGCTGCTTTTGTTTTAAATTATTTTGTAATATACTGCCGAGAACTGTCTTATTTTCGTCGAATGGCATCCCCTACGAAAGATTGAATCTTCTGGGGTGCATAATTTCACTGTTTATCTATTTATCCACGTGTAATTTTCGGGCAGTGAAATAAATATATTTATAATTACTATTATTTAATAAGTATTCTGGCAGTCCGCCCTCCCTTCACGGACTTCCTTCTTAAAGTCACTAAAAGGCCTATTCCCTTTCATTCCACATAAAATTCCTATTCTCTTTTTTCCTCTCCCTCATTTACCCAACATTCTACCCTTTGACACTGTTTTAAACATGTCCCCCCGCTCAGTACTCGCTATAACCAAAACCGTTGTCTCCTCTGTATCTCATCTAGAAACTGTCTCTTCTCACCCACCATGCCCAGCACATCGTCCTTCTTCCTCCTCTCCGTCCACTTCACCTCCTTTATTCTTCTCCAGACCCTCATATCGAACGCCGGCAAATAGTTATGATATTTATTTTCATACTAAAGGTAACACTTTATCTTCGTTGGTGACATTTTAATGCATGGAGTGAATAACACTCACTGACTCCAATTGTCCCCTTTGGTGAGTGGGGTTAATTAGTGACGTCATTGCGTGCCCTTCTTTATTTACTAAACCTCAGCGTATCATGCAGACCTTTCAATTATTAGACTCCGCAAATCATGAGTGATGCTCAAGAATTCTACGGACCCTTACACGAAGCGGGAAACCAAAAAACTTGCTAAACGATTTTAATTTCTCCTGGTGAATACTATCGATGAATATTTCTCGGGTTCTCGGCCAGGTTAATTATCAAATCCTTTTTGGGTTGATCCGCCTCAATCCCAAAAATTTCAATCGGGACACCGGCTTTCATCTTAGCAATATGGAGACCTGTAATAAGCTGTATAAAAACATTAGGGAAGAACATGAAGAATTTCAAAAGACCTACAGCCAATCGGACGACACCCGAGCCTCATTGCTGTCCTCGTGTCGTGTCGGTTCAATCTGAAATTGGACTTTCAAAGAGTAACATGGCCTTAAAGATAAAAGACAAGTCGTTCCTCGAAACGTACGAATTTTTGTTTTAAAACAGAATTACATGTAACATGCTACACGGATTTGTAACTTTTTCGTGAAACATGTTATGTGTAATCTGTTTCATATAACATGTTACACATCGTAAACGCACCATAAAGTAGCAGACGGTGAATGTCTGCGTAAATGTGGGTGATATTAATACTACGACACTCCGAAAGTTTGCAAGGAATTCGTCTGTTACTAGCCTCACATGGACTGATGGCGCCGCGCCGCGGCCGACTTCAATGAACTGAAGTGCGGAGTCCGCCATTTTTTAATTTTCATCATAAATGGATAATCGTTTACGTTATTATTCACACGCTAAATCTACGATCTTGAGAGGTAAGTCAGTCTTTCTCTCTCGCCAGTCTTCACACGCCTTCTTCGTATTCCGGCGAGGACTTCACTACTCCCAAGGACGAGCGAGGGAAAAGAAGCAAGGGCAAGAGGGGGCATTGTGAAGTGGGCAGACCGCGGAGGACAGGGAAGAAGCTGAAATAATGAGCATGACGATAATAAAAAGCCTTCCCGCGCACGCAAGACCGTTTAACACGGGCGTGTGTAAACACAATGGCAGTGCGAGAGAAAGGACAGAGACAGCGAGGGAACGTAACGTCACGAGAATTGTCAATTGCCTACACACATAGGTACGCTTTTTTTACGAAGTGAACGTCATCGCGGCCGCAACATAACAGGGATCCTTGGGGATATCTTAAATGGATGCAGAGAAGTAACACAGGGAATTTGACCCACAAATGCACCGCCGTGAAATGAAAGCACTAATCTCTTCACACGCTCAATGGGAATGGCAGAAATGAACGCCCTACTCAAGACGGACACAAAACAATCTCCCTCTCCTGCTATTAATCAATTTTATTTGCTTTATTTCTTGCAAATTCAAATGAATTATTCATTACTGGATATTTTTATAATGCACGGACGACCCAAAAAGTATGGAGATACCGCAGCCTTCACCAAGAGGGCGGTAAAAATGTTTCCATGGAAACAACATGAGATGACAAACTATTTATGTCAATATCAAAAATGGGGCAATGGATTACCTCGCCCTCACGTCCACGAAAAATTTTAAACAAGTCTTGAAGAATCTAACCACGCGCAGTAAGTATGAATTTCCTTCAGAAACTAATTCTGTAACGAAATTTAAACAATAGGAAGGCGTCATTCCACCAAAATTTCATTCACAAGGAACGAAATAATTTGTAATACCGATGCGTCTTTTTTTGTCCCTGAGCACGTAAGTGAAACGCACCTTGAGCTCTTCAGTTTACGCAGAAATGACGTAAGTATCACGTTTCCGTTACTTAAACACTACTTATCCATAAAAATCGTTTTGGATTCCAGGTGAAGAACAGATTAACCCAATTACAATCCAAATTGCAAATAAAATAACAAAGATATGGAAAATTTGCGCCTTAAGATGTAATTTTCCCATTAATAGGAAAACGTGACAAGAATCATCCCTTGATTGGTTCGAGAAAAATAAACGCATACCGTAATTCGAGGAATAGATTGTAAGTAATTGGCTGGATGACAACAGAAGCGGCAGGATTCAGGAAAGAGTGACTTTTTGCTTCTAAGCATGCGGCTATGATGAAAAAAATAGGAAATGCCTTAACTCCACGTGACCTCAACAACTCAATCCCCCCCGCTTCGACTATTCCACGGAAAGTAAGATTCAAGTTTATTAGCTGATTTCGTCGAGAGCATTGTTTGAATTGGATCGACGGGTTAATACCGGGTGAAATATATTTTCATTAAATTTAGCGCTCACGAAAAATGGTTACTGCGATTTGAAAAGTCCATATTAAGGTTTCTTCAATTAAGAATAAATGCTTCAATAATTTTCCCTGTTTCCATTGTATATATAATAGGCATTATTGAGTAGTCGTGTGATTCCATTGTTGGCCTAAGCTTTTGGCCTTTACCACAGTCACATTGACTACGCATTGTTTATGCCTGTTCTGAGGAAGGATGCAGCATAACGGATACATTTAATCAATGGAAAAAATCGTTGGGTTTCCTTGACGCAATCGTGTTCAAAAGTCTAACAAGGCCTTAAAAAGGAAACCAAATCAGTAGAGACTACACTAATGATAGAAAAGTTACTGAAATAACCGTATGGAGGTCAGCAATCAACGATGGTCTCATTGAAAAGGCTAACAAAAGAGATTATTAATAACCGTTCTCGTTGTTTGAAGCAAATAAAGGGAGATCAATTATCTAAAGCGAAGATAATGAACATAATTGAGCCTGATTTGTATTGGCAGAACTGAAAAAGATAAGGAAAACTCATAATAGGTTATGGACATATGTTTATATTCCAGTGGATGCAGAGACAAGGTTATGGAGAAAAGGAAAAATGGATTGCTAGCTAAAGTATTACTTTTCAACGCAGGAACACTGACTATCTACTCTTGACTTGGCTAACTGCCACCGCTGGAACCATTACGTGTAGTGGAGAAAAAAAAGGAGTAATTGCCTTTCCACGGTCGACCGGATACTGAACAGCTCCCGTTCTCCGTTCACAGAGCGTAACCCAAACGCATTATGCGAATTCACCCGACGATTCCGAGAAAAATTACGTAAAGAACGCCGCAAGTAATCTCGAACAAATTATGGAATAGTGGAAACGTCATTTTTCAGTACACAATTCCATAACCAATCAGCCGTTCTAATTGAGGAAATATTGTTAGCTAAGAGTTGTACCTACTTGATTCTATATGACGGTCATTAACAGTTTGTGCAGATATTGTAAATAATGTTAGCTTTGGAGTTAACGTCAACCCATTGAGTAGTTATATATTGGAAGTTCGACCCATTAAAATAAAATGCAATTGCAATTTTGTACAATTATTTTTATGCATAACATAAAAGTTAAAAAATCCCATAAAGCTCGAGTTACAAACCCTACCAAAAATTTTCAAAGGCGCACTTAGGACCAACAACCTTCCCTTCTCCGTTAAAACCCCGAGAAAATTATGTTAACAAAGAGAGATGTCACTTTTCCAAGAGTTTACTGCGAAATTTACAACGCGTTTCGACCGTTAGGTAATCCTCAAGTACACCGTGATATCATCAGTTTTTTAGTTGAATTTTTTCTATTTGAATTAGTGGGGGTGGGAAGTGAAGGGGGAGGGTTGATGAAGGTACGTCATTGGGTGGGTGGTGTGCTTGGGGCATGGGATGGCAAATAGTAGGGAGTGGTACATGTATATCTATGCGTTCATTATCAAATTACCTTCTTGTACGATTTCCTGTCATTCTAATGCGTCGCGTCTTCGGTCTTTCCTCTCATCGTGGACTGTATCCTGGTCAGATGCGCTTTACTTCGTTACTTTTACCCAGGAATATTGTTTATCCTCTGCAGAGGTCCCCTTCCCTCTAAGCGTATATCTGGATCCCCCTCTGGGCTGGATAGGCGAAGGCATAGAAGCGAAATCATCTGATAAAAAAAAGCCACGTTCATCTCCAAAATAAGTTTCCATTTCAGATCGGTTCGTGCAGTCTCAGCGGGACTTAGGGCGATGAATGGACATCCATTCGGCATGGGAAAGATGCTTACAATGACGATAATCGTGGAGACGATCCGTGCGAGAGGCAGGGAAGACGGAATGAATAGGCGATAGTAGCGACGCCCGGCGGGTGAGTTAGAGAGAACAGTGCCCCCCTCCCACACCAGTAGAATAAAAGGGAGAGTGTAATTTCCCTCCGAACCCTTGACTTTTTTTGTCCATATTGTTTTCCGATGTAGGAAGTGGCCGTAGGAATGACAAAGGTTGGATGAATGAATGGGGCATCGTTGGGAAATCGTGCCGCGGTTGAATGGGGCACGCGATTCGGTCGATTAAGAGTTCCAGAATGACGAAGCGGAGTGGAAAAAAATGGGTTAAAAAATTCATTTGAGAAATGTGTAGGCATACTACGAATGTCAAATAACTTATTATATATAGCGGCAATTAGGTAGCAGATTGAGAGGGGGGAGGTCAGGGGCATCGGCCGAAACCCCCCCGAAACATGTTTATCTTTAAGGTGGCTCTCCAAGATCATCAAAAGTCAACAATCTTAAGATTGGTTTGATGCATCTATCCTTTCCGCTATATCGCCAATTCTTGGCTTTTATGATTTGAAACTTTTTATGCAATGTAGGAAGCATTGTTATTCTAGATTATAAAAGTTTCTTCTTTCAAGAATTGGCCTAATTCATCCTTTGTCGTCTTTTCATTTCGAAGACGGATTCCCAATCTTTACATTATTTCTAACCTCGGCCTATATTCCTTTACTAACCTTGATTCGGACTTCGAAGTATTGGATCCGACCGCCTTCACGAAAGTGAATACTAGGAAACCATTATGCGACCGTTTTTGGATTTGGCTGGTCTTGACCGTTCCAAAACTTTGGATCGTTGGCATTTCCAGGTAGTTCCCCGGTATAAGTGTTACGACGAATTTAAATTTAACTAAACTTCAGAATTCGCTTCGCAACTTTATCGGCCGAATCAAAAAACATGATGGCTTGAGGAAGATAATTGTTAGGACTAGATATCAGCTGAGGAAGGCCTAGAGCGAGATGTTAGATCGTTCATGCTGTCCAAAATTATTTTCGAAACGTACATCTCATTATATTCGTCAAAAACCGCTACGGGCGTACAGACAGCGTTACCCAGATGTAGAGCGAATTAGGCTGGGAACCGCTGGAGACTCGGAGGCTGCGCGCTAGGCTTAGATTGCTTGAATTGAGAATGGGCACTTTCAAGAGCGACAGGAAGAACATAATATTAGAGCCGCACTATATTTCCAAGTCTGACAGAAACGATAAATTAAGAGAGATGTTTTGCCGAACGGATAGATATGTGAATTCTTTTTCCCCCCGAACCATAAAGGACTTTAATAAATGCTAGTCGTAATTTCCTCAGAGCATCTCCTTTTCATTTGTAAACGGCAGGTGTCCTAACACCCCCTGCCACACGCCTTTTAGGCGGCTTGCGGGGTGTTATGTAGATGTAGATATAGTTTAAAAAAACGTAAACTTGCTATTTAACTCACAATTGTTTGATCATGTATGAAATACAATGAGAGAATTCTAACGAATGCAAATGAGTATGAGCAAAGGTGGGGATGAAATGATCATCCGATGGTAATATTGAGTGGAGAGCTTTACAACAACTATAAGAAACAATCTTATAGGGTTGCTTACTAATGATGATGATAAATTCAAACACGTCAGGCGAAATATGACGGAACTCTGTTTTAAGTCTTTGTGATCATTTTGAATACCACCAATTTCAATTCGTTATTCTTTCGTTTGCACCGTAAGTCAAATTTTGTGTTGGTTTATAAGTCTAATTTTAGAACTGCCCCCACGCCTTCCGGTGCCGTGGGCAGGCACTCACCTCGTAGTCGCCACGAGAAAGTTCTCCTTATTATTTTTTTGACATAAATTATCCATCTGAAACATAGCCTTTTCTATTATCTAAAACCGCCGGGTCCTTCGGAACATTATCTTCATACCTATTGCGTACAAACTACTCCATCATGTATCAGAAAGGAAAAACAATGGCAGGTTCCACAATTTATTAAATACTGCGACCCGTTTCAATACATAATACAGCACATAATACAATTCAGGTCCGATGATGATACTATGTATTGGAACTGGTCGCAGTATTTAAAAAAATTATGAAACCTGCCATTGTCTTTCATTTCTGATACATAATGATGATGATAATCTTACTACCTACTAGAAAAAAATATGAACGTAACCGAATCTCACGTGCAATAAAAGCTATCAAATTAGAGAGAGTTAACATTGTCGAGAAATTTTCTCGACGATCCGTGCCTTGCCGTTCTCTCCCATCGAGCGTAAACGTATCGCTCGATATGCGCAATTCGATTTAATATCGCGATCGCCATCCACAAATTGCGTTTCATAGTGGAAATGATCCGTAGCCGTTTGTCTCCCTTCTGGGATGCCATTCACTTTTTTTCCACTCAGGCATTCTCTCTCCTTCGGGGTTTTCCCCGATCTAGATAAACCCGCTGTCCACGCGAAGGTCCCTCTTCATCGGTCGCACCAATTTCCTTTCACTACTAGATCGTCAAGGAGGCCCGCTTCCCACTACACGTTTTCCTGTGAATAATATTCGTCCACTTCTCTGGACCCAGTTCAGGGAAATTCTTAGCCCTTCACCTCTTTCTCTCTCTCGTAGCCGTAAAGCCTGAATCACGAGATAATTTTTTCCGTCCTTCAGAGAAATCCTTAACCGGTAGAATACTTTTAATTACTCCTTTTCCTTGAATAGAATTTATCTTTTATAAGAAGAATTTTCTATCTAAGTTAGGGGCTTTCAAAGACGTCTGTACAGCCACCTTGAGCTCCCCATATATGTATATCCTGAGGGCAGTGGCGTATCTATGGCGGGGATGAGGGGATATATCCCCCCCTCCCAAAGCCTCAGAGAAATCAAAAAATTATTTAAAAATTTCGTCTGGATTTTATATATGTATAATACCTGCATCTGCTTAAAGATAATTTTTAAGTGCCGAAATGATGTACAATGTATTTTCATGCATTTAAATTTTTCGAAAATTTTCCTGAACTCCCCGTTTCCTGGGGGGGGGGGGGTAGCCCCCCCTAACCCTCTTCATCCCCCCCTCAAAGCCCCCATCAACCCCCCAAAGCATATTCCTAGTTACGCCACCGCCTGAGGGCGCATATCGTTCATCGGAATAGGTAAATGATGAATCACACGATCATTTTTTTCCGTGCCTCAGACTGATAGCTCCAGCGATAGGTTTTCAGGGACAAAAAGTGGGTGATCGCTCGACCCATCATTTTCTGAATCACATGGACATTCCAACAATCCCTTTTCTCATCGCTTGTTCCGTCACTTTCCTCATTTAAAACGATAATTGAATTAACAGCCAAGCGTGGCGTTACAATCGGTGTTAGCGATCATGAGTTCTGATTGGCTGATAGACGGTTTTAACGACGGAAAAAATGACGTGACAAGTAATGGAAAAAGGGATGGGATTTCCATCCCTGGAGCCATCGCTGAAAATGATCGTGAAAAAATGAACTGAAAAAATGATCGTGTAATTCAGTCTTAAGCAGTCTTCACTTTCCCCGACGGGTCCAATTTCCGGGATAGCAGTGCGCTCTGTACTCTTGCAAAAGTATTATATTTTTGCTATCCGTAATTCATCGCGAATTTTCTTTTCATAGCTTTGTCTTCATGGTATTACATAAGTCCGTCGTCATGGGTCTCGTACTTAGGAGAGCGCGATAAAAAGTGGCCAAAATTTCAATGAAACTATAGTTTCTTTTTCTTTCTCGCTTTTAGTCTTGTCAATACTTCGTAACTTCATTCAAAAATGTTCCTTCATAATTTTGTGATTGATTATTATCACAGCTAAGTTTGATCCTTTGTTTTTCGTTTTTTTATAGAGTGAAAATAATTACGCTTTGAATTGTAAGAAACGAACCAATTACCTTTTTTCAGAATTTTTCTAAGCCGTCGTGTTCCTTTAAATTTTCAAAAGATAACCTACAGTAAATTTACAATTTCCTCTATTCAAGTTTTTTTTTTTTACTTTTCCCATTTTTTCATAATTGCATTGGAGACAGTAGGTAGGTTATGAGGATGTTCTATATTATTAAAACTATTTCATAACAATGTTATTCTATATGGTAAATACACGCGTATTTAGCAATCACTAGCTACGGATTATTTTCGGAGTACACATCACTCCATGGTGGTAATTTAATTTGATAAACATAAAGGAAAGGAGCTTAGTTAATTGACCTCAGTGTTCTTATTCCTTCCCTTGGTATCTGATCCTGGATGGCGACGCAGCGAATATCCTCTGGGGGATCGATTTCTGTGCGTGATTGCGGTCAAAGAAGAGAATTTCCAGAATAAAATCAATGGCATAACGGCATAAAAATCATTTACCTGTCAAAATCTTTTTTATTTCTCTCCCAGTACTACTACAACGTCCCTTCGGTTGTCAATTATTATTTTTTTATTCCATGGACATCAGTTCTCATTTGTGTAAATAATTGACTGTGGATACATATTTTTTCCTCGAGACCTTAAGCGATTTGTGCGTCAATTCGTTGTGGCTAAATTTAGTGTAGGTGATTTTGTGACGCAAATCTGCGTCATTAACCCGCATGAAAGTTGTGCACCAGTAAATAAGAGCTTCCGTTGATAGCAACGATTAAGATGTGCGAAACTCCGAAAAAAATAGTTCAGGGGTGATTTAATGCCGTTGTTTTAGGGGAGAGGTGGACCATTTACTTCCCGCGGCGCCTTGGTGGTATGTAATATGTCTGAAACGCATGGCTTTAAGAAATTCTTTAGTTATTTTTTTAAGCATTGTTCGTTTGGCTGGTAAAATAAAAACCATACACTGTAGCACCACAGTTGAATGACGAAGAATGGATCGACCGAGTAAAATATGAGGAAAAGCTAAGGAGAGTGGGAGAAAGGAGAAGACTTCCAAAACCCATATTAAGAAGACTGGACAACTTCGTTGGCCACATTCTAATGCCTCATTCACATTACGATCGTCCGAGCCGTCGTCCTAACGATAGTTGACCGAACTAGCCGTGTGAATGCAAGTTCTGACTATAGTTGACGTAGTTCCGAACGTTGCCACTTTACGATGGTTAGGCGCTGGGAGACCGGAAACGGAAGCGACAAGAGAAAGACGAAATGCTCGTGAAGCTCTATTTTTTTCATGGACATTTCATGGATTTGTCCTAGGAAGGAAGAATATGGGCGGAAGAAAAATTATTCTGTAAATACACGTTGAAAACAGTAATATCTTGTCAATGCAAACCACAACAGCTTTGCTAATTATCAATTTCCCGTTCACTTTACATGTCAGCACTAGAGAGCAGCACAGGTTTCAACCATAGTTGTGTGAATGCACGATAGTTCCGACGACGGCTCGGACTATCGTAATCTGAACGAGGCATAAGACACAACGACCAGATTTAAACCATCGTAGAAGAACAACTTCAGGCTAGATGGCGATATTTGGTGGAACTTGGCGACAGAAAACATTATAAAAGATACGCTGAGTTGTATGTTCCACAGAAGTTTAATTGAATGACCCAGATTTCGACTTGTACACTATGTACACATACGTAGTTGTACCCAGCGAGGGGCAGGAGGGGGCAGCTTCCCCCCGCCCCCTAGAAGCAAGAAATGCAAATTTCTTTAAGGAAAATAATATTTTTTCGAGCAAATAATTTTAGAAACTAATAAAGAGCTGCTACATTTTCCTTGAAATGTTCGTTTCATTCACCTTTTCCATGCTTAAATCTCACCAACAACTTGAACACCATGGCTTGCCCCCCCCCAAGTTTTGATCCTGGGTACGCCCTTGTATGTACACCTTTGAAAATGACAGTGTACATGTCGAAACCTGGGTCGGTCAATTAAACTTTTGTGGAGCATACAACTCAGTGTATCTATTATTATGTTTCCAATCGTAGGAGGCCTATGTGACTGCGTAGGTTTCCGCGGTGTCGAGGTTCCAAAATCTCCATTCTTCCGCTGCTACCGCATCTGGTTGTTTCTTGATGACTTCAGTTTCGCTGGGCACTGCTGCCAGCGTCTTAAGTTCGAAGATGCCAGTCCACGATTTTTGTCCTCCTTATACAGGGGCTCATTCCCGCCAGTTGTGGCTGCTGCTCTCTCATTGGTCCGTTTGATTAGTCTCCTCCAATTGGCATCCAAGTGGTAGCCATCGTCCCTATTAAAAGTGTACGTCCGGGCTATTTCAATTGCTTCTCGGATAAGAAGTAGTAGTATTTGGATTCAGGGTGCGTCGACGGCTAGGTCATTTTGCACCACTACTGTGTCATTTAATTACAAAACTTATGTAGAAAGTGATCCACTGCATATGATGTCTTTGTACAAAGAGTGAGCATAATTAGACTTTATTAAAAATATTTATTTCTCTGAGGATCCGAAATGTATAATTTAAGTTGGTAGGGTGGTCTCCTAAAAGGGCTTCTAGGTATCCCCCTAACTTAACACAATCTAACATGATGTGTCTAATACTTAGCGGGCACCTACAATTATCACATTGGGGAGGTTCCTTCTCTTCAGTAAAGAGATACGCATGGGTCAAAGGGCTATGCCCTATTCTCAACCGTGTGAGTACTACCTCCTCTCTCCAATTACTACGAGCTGAGGAGGGCCACGCTGCTACTATGTCCTTGATGCCACGAAGCTTGTTATTATTAAGAGTCCTCCACGACTCCCTCCATTGTTCCAATACCGCATTTCTTAGAGATGCTCTTAAGTCCTCGTAGGTTCTCGGATAAGTCTGGGATAATATCTGCCTTCTTTTACTATTATCCCGGCTTCGTCAAATTTAATGCCATGTCCGGGTGTCCAGGCATGCTCCAATATGGCCGACAGCTGGAATTGCCTATTCTTCGTTGCCCTTCGGTGCTTTTGTATCCGTACCTTCAGTGAACGACAAGTCTCACCATTATATGTTTTCCCGCAAGAGCAAGGCACCTTGTACACACCTTCATGAAGGTCATGCTGGATTATATCTTCGGCTTCGTAGAAGGACAAGTGGAAGGGAAGAAGGGCAATGGACGGCCCCGAATGACTTATATAGGACATAAAATCAAGTACATAAAAGAAGAATAAATACTTCAGTGTGGAAAGGCTAGCGGATAGCAGAGCGGAAGGAAGAACTTCTGCATCAAACCAATATTAGGATTGCTGATGAATTATGATAAGTTTGGTGGTAATAAAGTGGATTTTTGCGTTCATACATTTAGACATTAACTTGTACGGCTTGATATATCGGGAAACCAGACCTTAAGAAAGTCTGAGAGGCGGCTACCTTACTTCCTTAAGGTCATACTACTCATGATGTCGAGGAAACTGCTATCGAGCGAACGGGGAGTTTCATGAGAGAGTCGTAAAAGACGTTCACTTCGAATGGATGGAAATTATTTACAAGAGTTTCATAGCCAGTGGTACCCACCACCATGTCATGAGAGCTATACCGCTCCACTTCCGTAGAAAATAAGCAGGGTGCTGTGCATAAAGAATGTGCAACCAACACGCCAAGCGAGATCGATGACCCAAGCCAGAAAATGTTCAGAAAAACAAAGAAAAAAAAAGAGCAGCGAAATGAGCGTGAATTATTCGGGAGATCGATTCCATGACGACGGATCAACAGCTCTCCCTCTATCTCTCTCTTTCTCGCCGACGTCTTCAATTACACCGTCCCCCAATTTGGTGTTCGTATGCCAACCCCCGAAAAATGAAAAGCTCGCCGCGCTATCCTCCGAGTTCGAGAAGAGTAATGTCTGACCCAATGACCATTACAGTCACGCAAATGTGACGGGCAAAGCGAGAGCTCAATTTCAAGATAACTACATCTGGAACAAGCCGATATCACGAATCTAAACAACTCCAACAGTTGTCAGGCCAATCCGTTCACCTGATGGAAATAGATCTTTCCCTTGAGTTTTCTACGAAAATAAATGGTGACAACAAAATATTGGTGGACGTATATAAAACAATGGTGGAGTGTGATAACATATGGAGCTGAGGTGATTTAAGAAAAAAAAACCAAATAGGTTATTGACCTCTGAAAGAGATTACATGAGGAGTTTCAGAAAGAGTATATGTGATAAAGTTAGAAATTAAACAATATTGAAGATGATGGAAATGGAAAAAAAGATCGAGGTAGTCAAAGATCAAAAGTCAACGCGGTAGAAAGGAAGCAGCTACTCTGATTTGGCCTTGTTGATAGGATGGAGGACGCCACATAACCCAAGAGAGTATTGGATTGGAGACCTACAGAAAAATTGAAAACAGGATGAACAAGAGTGCAAGAAATACTTCGACAACTCCTGATTCCAAAATTTTAAAGATTGTGGCAATTTTACACAGAAGCTTTAACCATACATACGGTTTCAGTGTAATGGCGTAGCCACGGGGGATCCGAACCCCCCCACCCCCAGAAATATAAAAACATAATTTTTTTCCTTCATAAAAGAAAACAAGATATTAAAAAAATCATGAATTTACAAAATATTTATTTAAAAAATGAAGTTTTTTCGATTATTAAAAGTGTAAAAATTATTTTAAAGCCCTGTACTTAGTAAGTACCCTGTTTCCCCAAAAAATGCACTCCTGGTTTTGGACCTCCCGAACGAAATTCCTGGCTACGCCACTGTTTCAATCCATTTCGCATCATCATTAGAAGTTGAATCTTCTGGTTCTGAAGTAGATGCTTCCAATTGTAGAAGGAATGCGGTCATAAAATAGGAGAAGCCAAAATTTATCTGAATATCATTTCATTTCACAATGATGTACTAATTACGTTACTACTTCATAATTTTTGTAAAGTTACAATGTGGTTCTATATAGCCCTGAGGATTGTAAAATGCAGTAGCAAAGCGTTGATGGTTGTAGTTGACGAATAATTCATAACCTAACGATCAAGCCTAAATAATTCATTCCCATAAGTTATTGGTATGGATAGTACGAACTCGTCCACACCTTTCTGTTGCAACAATGACTAAGAGGTGAATAATGTACTTTCCTGAATGTGGACTCGGGACCCAAATCACGCATTTCGATCACATTGTCTGCGTAAGCCACGCCACGCATTCAATTCACGATTAACTTCCTCGTAAACCTGGCTCACTAACGAGGCTTCAGTAGACCTTATCGCCACATCATTATGCGGGGCATGGACGAACTATGTGCGTCAGCTCATCATCACCCTGAAGAAAAGTGCCTCGAGAAGGATGCTAGATTGTTGCCAATGTTCTTGGCACCAAAGTCCATTCATAAATAAAAAAATCTACAAATCTTTAAAAATCTACATTTGACGACTTAAACGAAGTTATAAATATGCGTTAGGCGAAAAAGTACCGTAAAATACTGGAAAATTTAAACGGTGGAGATTTTTAATAGTTAACCCCTTACGGAGTTCACCCAGTCATTGAGGTTAACTGCCAAGAGATTCGTGCATTACAGTTCGACGTGCAGGGACATGATGTCACGAAAACGCATCACGTATACACACACAGACCACGAAGCATTCCGGTCACCACGATGACTTCGAATCGAGTCCTCACGATTTTAGCTACTGCATTTTCGTCATTGGGGGGAGCTCCATATGAAAAGATGTTTCCCAACCTTCCACCCTCCTTGTAGGTGGCTACAAAGTCGTCCCGTCCTTCATCGGCCTTCGCTTAATATGACGCAATTGTTTTAAACAACCATGATTCAGCTGTTAAAGAGAAAAGATCCACGAGTTAATAAATTATATAGCTTTATCGTCCTGAAGTGAATGACCGTCGGTTAAGAAAAACAAACGTCGAAGATGTACGCTTTTAGTAGCATTACTGACGCGGTATTGATGGCCATTGCAATAACTTTTCCATGGCAACATTTCTGTTGATGCGGGGGCTTTTGGATCGCCTATCCGCTAGCACCAACAATCCTGCATCAACATCTCCATGGAAACGTAAACAAGAGCACGAATGATGGATGTGTGTTAACCAAAAGTCGAGGCTTACACAAATGAAACGCAATGTATGCACATCAAATTCAGGGGTTGCAGTTAATTTAATATTTCCATCAAGAGCTTCGATCCTAAGGTCGCCATTATGACTTCTAGTCCAGCCCCATTGCAATAGCACCCCGTAATGTCCTCCGGCAATGCTGCCGAACACACGACATGACGTTGTGATATACTGCGGTGGGAGTTGCAACACCATTCATAATCGAACAATCCCACTTTTCTAAGCTCAAAGCGTTCGCTTAGCATTCTCAACACTCCTCTGCATACACCCATACACTTCGCCCTCGGCTTAGAGCGGGGACTGCAATCGTGAGTCATATAGTGCGCATAAAAGCTATTTTATGATTTGACGAGTCATTCCAGGGTAGCAGCTGGGTGTTTCTGAGTTTGACACCTGAGCTGCTATCTTTCTCTAACAAGGGAAGGTTCACAAAAGGCAACCCCAGATCGCGTCCAAACTTTGCAGTGCGATAGGCAATGACGTAGTATTTTAATTTCCATTGATCACTTTTCTTTAATGCTTCGGATAGGCTACAGAGTTTGGTCGCAGGCAATATTTAAAAAAAATTCGACTTTTCGCCAACACTTTGCGACTTTGCATCTATATCATAGAAATAGCCTGTTCAACGCTAATCCTTGAGCCTATCTAACCTTATATTAAGGATTAGTAGAGGGAGGGTGATGTCACTACTATGGTCCCAACATACCTGGAGCTCCTGTTAACGTGGTATTGAGACCCCCTGATTGAATGATGTCACGAAAACACATCACACATGCGCAAACAGACAATGCATCCCGGTCACCACATTGTCTTCGAATCGAGTCCTCACGATTTTAACAACTGCATTTTCTTCATTGTGGGTGCTCCTTATGAAATGATGTTTCCCAACCTTCCACTCTTCTTGTTGATGTCTCCAAAGTCGCCCCATCCTTCATCGCCCTTCCCTTACTATAACACGCAATTGTTAAAATGCGTTATGCGCCATGCGGCCTATTATTAAATGTAAAATGGAAACCCTAAAGTTAGCTCTCCAAGGATTACTTCAGCGTCTTAACAAAATGATTTATAAATAATTGACCAAGATCTAAAAGCCACTTGTCTATACACATCAGATCCCAGTTGCATTATCGCCGATAGGTACTGAAACAGAATAACACTCTGTGGTGTTGCATACCCGCAGAAAGTAATGAACCGTCCCCCAAAAAGACAACCCTAACCTCCATTACAGGTGACATCAATAGGGATGAAATATTCATTAAAATACTTACAACTCATCGAGTCATAGCTAATCGAAGAAAAAGCTCGTACCTAAGAAGCAAGGATTGTGTAGAAACCATTTGACGGCGTAGAAACTAGTATTCGTCGCGAAAGCCTGAATATGGTGGATACTGAATTCCCATCGGCTGAGTGACATCACGTATATCCAACATTCTCACACCCTGTCATCACCATTCACATATTAACACGTAAACCTTGAGCGAGTAATGGGCTCGCGGCGTTGAAATGCCGGCACGAGCGGATCATGCAGTCGTTGAAATCACCCTCGGCAAGCGGCCAAGCACGCCCATGTATTGACGATTGACCAGAGGGCGTCAGCGGCAATACGGAGAAGACATGCTAAAAGGAAAGTCGCAATAATCATCGGTGACAAATGCGGAAATATAGGCCGTGGCGACCGGACGTTGAATCGAAACTAATCGAATCGAAGAACACCAATCGGTCTCACTCCGACTCGATCGGTTTCGAATTTGCTTTCATGTATGGCAAACGTTATGGGATTCATCACACATACATGCATCAGAACTTTCTTATTCTCGGCCAATTATTAACTATCTTCTATATTATTTCTGCTGTATAGATACCTTTTTCTCAAATTATATGCAACCAAACTCTACAAATGAGGTACCAAAATGCATAGAATTTATCAGGGAACATGCGACGGCATATCTTACTTCCTAAATATTGCTATTGTTTCCTAAAATTCGTTTTTAAATAATTAAAAAAACGGTAAATATTCATAAGTATTAAGTATTTGTTCATTTGCAACAATATCTCGCATTCGTTAAATAACTTTTATCAAAATGCGGCTGATTCCACATTCAAGTCTCCGGTTGATACGGAAGTATGAGTCATCATGTGCGTTTAACAGAGGATAGTGTAATTACTTCCAATGTTGTGTTTAAAGAGGTCCTCTGACCTCAATTTGTACATTAACATTCCAATTAAATTTGTACATAAGACCCTACCTTTTTTTCTACATTTTAAAATTAGAAACGCGCCTATCCCTCTATGGACCTGCATTGAAAAGAGCGGGGGAAGCCCGCTGGGAGTGGGCGCAGCACGCTCGTTTACTATTATTAGCCATAGTAACAACAAGCGCAGAGCTCCCAGTGGCAAAACTAACAAACACGCTTGAGTAAATGCATATTACAAGAGTTTTTTAACGTATTATTCGTTTTTAGTATTCAATTTTATTTTTTTAAGGTGTATAGAGAAGTAGAGTGTCAAAAATTACCGTATTAGTTTCAATACATCAACAAGAAACTCATCACCTGCCTTGGCGATAATTAATAAAATTATGGAAAAAATCGGCGAGTTGGTCTCCCGATACCATAATTTAAAATTAGTTACAACCATATAATAATACAAAATACCTCTGGATTTCCTCAATAGAATAAAATTAATTTTCAACTTACGCTAATTACCAGATTTCTTTAGCACTTCAAAATGTTCATTATTACTGGAATCAGGCACGCGGCTATTAAATAAGGCTGGGAGGTATTGGGAGCAAATTATACTGGGGGGTATAGAATACGGGAGATGCGAGTGCCCTCCCCCTGAAATTTTTTTTAAGAGAAATGGTTCAAAATGGTGAGATTTACAGCTTTCCGAGGGATATTTTATTGATCCTTACACTATTCTATAAGTAATATTTATCCAATTACGTAAAATGAATGAAATTTTAAAATTTCTCTGAGTTATTGGGGGGGTTTATCCCCCAAAACTCCCCCTTACTGCGCCACTGATTGGAATCATATAATAAGATAATTGAAATTATTACAAGGGAACAACGGCAGAAAAATATCTCAACGGAGTGACAGAAAAACCGCTCATGGAATCGTCTTTCTGCTAAAATATTTCTAATAAAATACACCAATTAGTGAGGAAATTGACACACCCTGTTCTGTCATTGGAAGAGAGAATTATCAAAGGTGTCTTACAGTAAAAAAATCTAGTTTCGATGCACAGAATAGAGAAAGGCGGAGGAAAAGCGGTTTTGATTCCGCAAAAGCGAATATAATTGAAAACAATGGCGGAAACGAACTGATTCGCGATAGACTTTCTATTTCTTCCGTTACGATCCCATTGCATTGGGAGAGAGGACTCTAACATATTCAATGCGCAAATGCTTGGAAATTCGAAGAATTTGCGACCGTCAAGGCTGAGAACGCGCTTTGCATAAAGACGAAGCGATAGCCTCTCTCTCCTACTTCACACGAGACTGTGATTACAATTTGGAAACTTATGTACTGGATGATTAATTCAGAAGTAAGGGGAACATTTTAAATTGACGAGAGACTGAAGTTTACGTTGTTTCTCAGAGTGCAGTTTCCGTTAATTTTGAAAGTCTACCAGTGCATTGGTGTTTGGCCATTTCTATGACTTCAGAGACAATTCATCCTAAAATATTACGCCGAATTCAAACTGACCAGGTTTTCAATGATTAACATGATAGACACTCAAATTCGAGTTATGTTTTACGACCTCTAGAAGCAAATTCCACACAATTTTTCCCCATTTCATCCACTTTTTTTACAGCTCGATCTACATATACATACTACACCTATCCGTTCGTCTAAATATCTCTCTTAATTGATCGTTTCTGTCGGACCTGGTAATATATCAGGGGTTCTAATATGATGTTCTCCTTTTCGCTCTGAAAGATATCAACTCTCATTGGCTCAAGCGACCTAAGCCTAACGCGCAGCCTGCGGGTCTCTAGCGGCTTCCAGCCTAATCCGTACAGTAGAATCCGTAATAGAGTAAGTATATAACATATGAGTAACGATTTCGATAAGCCCGCAGTAGTTTTTGGTGAAATGGCTTTACATCGCTTCAATGATATTACAAAATCAAAGGATAAATTATTATCAATTACCTTGATACACTTAATAAATTGGAAATTTATTTAAGACATAATTGTTAATAAAGACGGCGAATAAAATTAAAGGGACTCCGCTAAATATTTATTTCTAAGGAGACGAAAATACATTCGATTCACGCATTTCTGTTATTTATATTTTTAAATTAAATAAATGTATAGATTTGGGTAACCCGAGTTCCCAATTACAACCGTATACGAAGGACTGAGGCGAAAAAATTAAGACAGCTGTCTTCCAACTTTCTGAAACTTGACCTTATCGCGTTACGTGACTTTCAGCTGGTTTCTTTATCAACACGTGAGCGTATCGTAAGCCGAGAACATGGAAGCGGATATTAGATAATAGAAGACGTCCCATTCCAAAAAATAACCATAAGCAGTGCAAGGATAAATCTAAAGTAGACATTAACCTACCTCGATCCGTCTAGTTTTCCGTGAGTAAGTTCCATTTACAAACCTCTATTTTAAAAAAAATAGTGCTATTAGAAGAGGAAATCTCATGTGTCGAAGACTAAATTGTTATTCACCGTGAATAAATTTTGCCGCTATTGTATGATGATGATGTTGATAATAATAACAAAACTAATAATAATAAAAATACTAATAATAATAACAATATAATAATATGATTTACCTATATCTTCACGAACATACAAGCAAACGCTCTCGTTTAAAATTCATAGGAAACATTTCTTTCATATCCTCGTGGTAAGTTACGATCACGACAAAAGTCATAAATGAGCATAATGTTGCATTTGTTTATCCCTTTGACATTTTTTCTGGAGTAAAAAGATATCCCAGATAAAGTTTCCATCACAATATACACGTAGCGGTAGATGTTTACGGTAGACTTTTCCTATTTCTGTTTTGGATTTTTTTTCCTTGTTATCCTTTTCGGAATCTAACTACTTTAATTCAACGAAATGGACATAATAATTTTGTACTTTTTTGCCCATTATATCCAATCAACAGTGGAAATTACATACATACAATGGAAACCTTGGTTATCCTGAGCCTCTTAGAATCCAGCTTACAAACGCAAGAAAGCTTCGAAAGGACAAAATTTCATTCAGATATTGTGTACGTGAATAATTTAATTATGAGTTTTTCGTATATTTACGTGTTGCGGACGAACCAGGCGGCGACCATGATTTCCCTTAACGTCTTGTTCTAGATTACTTTAAATCTAATACCTTACATTAGCTTAAATTGAAAGCTTGAAATACCATTATCGCTAAATAATATGCTCAGAGATAGCCCGATACGACAATCAATGTGCAAAAAGAAAAAGTAATATCAACCGTACAAATGTCGTCAGGGTAAATTCGGCGTCGCCTTGGGAGACCATTTTAGCTTCAGCTGAACCAGGCCTTAGGGGGGCAACGGCCCATAAAGAGGTTCGAAAAATAAATAAAGACAAATTCAAAACCCGTTGAGAAGCGAAGGCTGAAGCAACCCTCCATTGTTCCCCGTGCGTCCTTCCCACAATGCCTAGCACGGCCGTCCACAATGCTTGTGCTGACCTGTCCCAGTTTGCCATTTTGGCGATGGCGGTGATTTCATTGGCACTGCGGTTTCGATCCATCGAAAGCGACTGTCAAATGCCGCCAGAAGAGCATGAAATGTGCAGTTGGGTGGAAGAAGGGACGTCACGCGCCAACGATTGTCGGGCATGGAGTGCCCGCCAAAGAATGCCCGCCAAAAGCTTGTCCTTAATGGAGGTTCCTCATTGGCTAAGCTTCAGACTTTATTCCAAGCAGACATATACAACTATTTGCGACGGTTCGAAACCTCTCAGCCAATCAAGTTGCAAGGTTGAACAAAAATATAACCCGCTGCAGCAAGTTTATTGTTCATTTTCATTAATTTGCCCCTTCAGCCCTAACGAGAATGGCATAGATTAGGGAAACCAAATAAATCTTGATCTGGTAAGAAACTCCATTCTCGATATTTTTTTCTACCATTTTGGAACTCATCCGCCAGTATTTACCAAAGAGCAATACCTTTAACGTTTGACTGTGCATCGTGTTCAAGTTTTAAACAAACCTGAAATTAAAATAATATTGAATTTTAAAGATCGAAACGGCAAAAATACTAGAACACGTGATAACCGATGGGTCTGAACGACGACCGACATCGTTTTTTACCATCTTTATTTTGATGGAGAGTTTGATTTCCTCAGTTAATGAAAAATTGGAACTTTGCCACAATTTTACTGCGTGGTGCACAACGCGTTCCGACCGTTTGGACATTCTTACGCACACTACGATATTGTAAGGTTCTGGAGAAGCATTAATTCTATTTGGATGAGTGGGGGATGTAAGTCATCCAAATAGTAAAAGAACAGTTCCAGATAATCATAATGTTCTTCAGAATGATCTAAGGATGGAAACGCGTTGAACGGTAGGTAGACAACAAACGTAAGGAAAAGTCCAATCCCTATTTCGTAAACTCAGGATATCTTCCGATATAGGTATCCAGCCTGATCAAATTATTTTTGGTTTAATTTTCAATAAATTTCATACTCACTGAGAAGGTAAGGTGCTAGGATTTCAATCAAATCCATTCCTTAATATTTCACTCGTAAACTTATATGTATTGCATGTAGTAATACTGAAGTTGATGGCGACAATATTGGTCTTAGCTTTTGGTTACTGCACAGCCATCTTGAGCGCTCTTGTTTACATCTGTAACGAAATTCCACCCGAACTGCATCCATGGCAATGGATACGGCCATGATGGATGCGGCTAAGTGAGGAAGTTGCGCAGCGATGCTTTCGTGAATGAGCGTACTTCCTCGACTGGGCACGCTGAAAGAATGGACGAGAGAGCCGAACACCGAAACAGATTTATGATAGCCGATTGAATGAGACGACGGAGAAAGGGGTGAAGGAAAACGTGAGCTGAATGTGGTCGGTGCCGACATTTTAGAAGCGGATAATACCGTTGGGGAATTGACGATACAAATATCATGAATGAACCAAAGACGCAGAACACATAACATGAGCATCGATTTAGACGAAAAATCATATGGGAAAATGTAATACCATGGTGACGTCAGATACCACGTAATTCAAGTTACCTCACGACAAGAAGCGATTAATCTGATAACACTAAGTAAGGGAATATTAAAGTATTCCTTCTCCCTTACTGGCTTGTACAATCTCAATTTTGAAAATTTCAACTCGATATTTAATCAAATGTAAATTTTTACTTTTGACATACACTCGAATGCTGAAAAAGAATTACTCAGGGTTCCCAAAACATTTTAATATGATAGCGTAAGCTTTGGAACACCCCAGAAGTGACAAAATCCTTGAAGGCTAGGTGGCCCTGGGAAAGGGAATCTCCTCCTTACCCTTATTGAATGCATGAAATTTACACACCTGTGGGTTAGTTGGAGGTGAGCTCTACCCTCACCTATACGAATCAATCTTCGGGTCGAATCACTAAGTGAATGAGAAATAATTAAATATTAACGAGTGACACGCGATGAAAAAAGACCGAATTCGACAGTTCGGGAAGAGGAAATCTTTCAAGAGGAACCGATATTGCCGAGGCCCACCATCTGTTCGGTCCATTCCCCCCGGAAAGGCAACTTTCGTCGACCACGGGCCCTCTCTTCTTCGGCTAATGTATTCGAAACTCATTCTTAGGATCGCGCTAAATAGCCCGTGATCTACAGACCGACTCCCATTTGCCGCTTCGCCGCCGCCCCCCGGCACTTTCGTCCGCATCGCATCGAGGGAAAGCGGCTCGTATGTGCCATCTGCACCCACCACACGGAGAGACTAAGTACACACACACATACTAATACGTAAAATAATGCACAACCAACCAATCCCCACGCGATCTCGCAACCGAGCAAAAGGTGGACGGACGCTCGAAGCCGAAATGTTTGCTGAAGAAGGAGCTCGTAGTCTCCGCACCATGAATACAATGGATTCCGGTTAATTGAGACATATCAGGGTTTGTGCACTTTGCCCCAATTAAGCGGCTCCCCCAATTAGGCGAACTATCCTGTATATGGGCATAAAAAACTTTGAAATGGTAGAAAGAAGACTAGAGAATGTTTATAAAGCAACATCCATTTATTAAACTATTAATGTGATCAATAAATCAGCGATTTTAGTTAATTTATTATAATTTTTAAGAATTATAACAATTTAGCTAAAAATATTTTTCACTGCCTCGGCCTGAATGAATGTCTTTTACTAAGTCCTATTAAAGAAAAGTCCTATCCTCTTGTGGATAACAAAAAACAAGAGCTTTCAAAATAGGGCAAGGATAGGAACATTTGTGAAAATAAGAGTAAATCAAAGGAGGGGAAAAATAGTATTCTGAAAACAAAAAAAAATTATTTCGTCGCGAGTATAGAATCTATGTCGCCGACTCATGGCCCAATAAAGCGGCATGCTGTCCCAATTAAGCGGAGAATACTCTGGGATATTCCTCTATTGGGATCTGTTTTTCAAGATCTGCCCCAATTAAGCGGCTGCGGCCGCGATGCGGCGCCACCAGTCCATCTAACAAGGGAAGAGTCTGAAATGCCATCCACAGATCTCGTTCACATTTCGCTAGGTGATGGGAAATGGCTACCCATGAGGTGTAGTTTTCATTTTTAGCTGCCAATGCTCAATACTTTTCGAGATATCGGCGATGGAAAGTACCCAAAATATCCTACATTTTATGCAACCCGCATTTTAAGTATAACAATTGAACCCTATACTCCGTTGCTAGGATGTGACACGAAGGAGGTTGTAAATATCTGGAGGGGGCACCACTGGTTTCGAGCGTTGAGCGAAGTGTGGCCGGAATGGGGGTGCTTGGGTAGGATTAGCCACGCCCACTTTGACCAAAACATTGACAATTCCATAAGGGTCAATGCTTACTATTTGGTCAACTTTTTTGTCATAAGTCGTTAATACATTAAAATAGCCCATGGAACGCACAATGTAAACCTTTTTTTCTTACTTCATTGGTAGAAGTTATGACTCAAATATCTTTTCCTAAGGAAAGATTATTATCAATCACCACGGTTACGTTCCACAACCAGCTCAGCTGAAAATAAAATTTTACGAGAGTAAAACTAGTCATTTACCTGCACTTATTCCGGTATTTAATTTTATTTTAGCCAACGGAAATCCAACTTTTACAGCAATAAAGTATATTCTCAAGGATATACCTACCAGTAAAGTGGCTGACAGACACAGAGCTTAAACAATTATTGAAGAATCGCGATTGATGGGAAAATCCGATGACAATCACCGGCGAAATACTAATGTTTATGGTAGCATTTTTCATTTAATGTGAGTAGATCATTTTCAGAACAAAACTTGGCCACCTCAAGATATCCGTCGGAGAATAAGTCCAAAAACTGTCAAACCAAGATGGCGGAACTTTAACCACGATAAAAACTCGGAACAGCGCCTCCCAGGTATTAACAACCTCCTTGGTTTTGACGGTGTGTTTTTCAGATGCGGGTGCATTTTTGTGCACTTTCTGCCGTTTTCTCGGTACCATCCGTCGCTAATATCTCTAAAGTATTGAGCGTTGGCGGCAAAAACTAAGACTGCAACACAAGGGTATGTATTTCCTATCACCTTGCAAATATTTACACGACATATGCTGGTGACACTTGAAGGAGATATTACAGGATTCCTCTGCCAACTACAAAATATCCGCCATGCGCCGCCATGAAATACAACAATCACAGTAGCCTCGAATTCTTCCCTGCTGCCATCTGACGTTCAGCTTGAAGGAAAGTGAAATTAAAAGCAATGAAAGCGCACGCATCTTGGTGGGGCTGTCCTGCACTATAGAAAGTCTGCAAATTAGAGACGGTGAGTCAAGGCCAGATGGGAGAAAAAAAGCCATTACTAAAAATTAAGTAATAAAAAAAATTAGCTGAAAGGCTCTAGTCATCACTGGTCAACATTCCTAGGAATGCTTTGACGCACCTCTCCACATAGATTTCCTATTGCCCATTCTTTTCACGAAAACGTATTTTTGCTCCTCTTTCGAATCCTCCTTTACCTTCTCTGTGTATTTAGCCGAGGTATTCCTTAAATACACGTCGGAAATCGATCAAAAATAATACTTTTATAAATATCAACACATATAACGAAAAATATTTCCGTCGCAATTCCTGTTCTATTTCCTCTCCGAGACCATAAACAAATCATTATTTAGATTGGAATGTTGACCGCGATAACGAAGCTATTTTTGTCACGGTGGAGACCGCAAGATCGAGTCACGCAAGATTGGAAAATTATCAATGGTAAATCCGTCCATCGACGATAAGCAAATTTTAGAAAAAAATTATCTATTTTTTTCTCCTGCATGACGTAAGCCGGCGAAATTTGGTCAAATTTATCCAGTGAGATAGCACCGGGATCTTATTATTGTCCATCGCGGATATTTTAATCGAAGAATTATTTGGCTGAATTGTATACCGAATACAATGGCTGAAATCAAGAACTAAATAAGAATAAGACAGTTAAAAAAACAAATTTATAGCGCAGAAAGAATAGAACACTGGAAGTTTTAAAAAAATTTAAACAAAAAATTTTCATTGTACAGAATGAAAGAATTCAATTAGCTAAGCGTTGTCGTTCCGTGAAAATAACCAGTTTAATCATTAACTCGTCCTGAACGATGCAGGAAGGCTCGTAGATAACGACGGTGAAATCCACTAATTGAGTTCATTGAGGTAATATTCTCTTATTCAGTGGCGTAACTATGGGGGGGGATGAGGGGATAGATCCCCCCTAAATCCTCGGAGAAATTTAATAAATAATTAAAACTATTGTCTAGTTTTGACATTTAATAACTGCATTCGCTTAAAGTTAAATTTTTAAAGTCAAAATGTAGCAAAATGTATTTCCAGGAATGTCATT
Source organism: Ischnura elegans (assembly GCF_921293095.1). Taxonomy (NCBI): domain Eukaryota; kingdom Metazoa; phylum Arthropoda; class Insecta; order Odonata; family Coenagrionidae; genus Ischnura; species Ischnura elegans. The sequence continues at coordinate 115,548,679 of NC_060249.1, read as the reverse complement.
TTTCAAAAATTTTCCCGGACTCCCGTAGCCTGGGAGGGGGGTGGCCACCCCAGGCCATCCCATTCCCCCCCTTCCCCCCCCCCTCCCCCAAAGCATATTCCTAGTTACGCAACTGCTCTTATTCACCACAACGGGGATAAGAGGAGCAAAAACTGCCGTTAAATAATGACGCTTCCACAATTTCTCTTGGGTGATCACTATCACACTGTTATTATATATCTTCATTGCCAAGAAAACTGCGAATTTAAGGTCTTTGAGCGGGAGAATCTAACGGTTAACAACGTGGGGCGATCACTAATACCGGATGGGGACAACCAACAAAGGCGGGACTCGAATCCGCGACCTTCGGTTACGCAGGCGAGGAATTTACTCAGTCGCCACCATACGATGATAATTATCGTAATTAGCATATGATGCATTACCATAGCTTGAAATTAGGCGTGGATGACAGAAAATTTCTGCTATAATTCAACGGTGTGCACAATTCAGCACGCAGAAAAAATATTGGGGGGAGATGTCCATTGAGAGGTGGTACACTGAGGACGTTATATCCCAATACTTAAGGAGGATTTGCCCCACCCCTCCTCGATAGCCATTAGACCCAAACTATAACGAATCATTAAATTATTTGTGGAAAAGTACTTTGTTTTTGATTTGTTCCACCAAGTCAGGCAGAAATCAGTTGATTTGATTAATAATAATAAGGTTCGTATAAAACGGATGAAATATGGGTACAGTTCGGACGCGTTTTCCCCACTAGTACGGTGATCGCGGTGTATTCCAACAGATAACGGTGCCAGGAAAAGAAAGAACTAAAAAAAAGAGAAGAGACTTAACGCGTATTCGTTCGTTCCCATTCTCATCGACAAGAGAGTACTCGCACATACGTTAAGCTCACACGTGGTCGTTCATGCGCTTCCTCGCCATGTTGGCGCGCGGCTTTCACTTCCAAGAGCAATGAGAGAGAGTGGCGTTTACCCCCGCGAGCGACGACAAAGAGCGTAAACAACTCCGCCTCCAGGCGACAAAGCCCGTTTCCAAGGAGAACCAAGTAAACAAGTATCGGGAAAAATGCATAAATAAAGGATTTCGTCAAAAGTGTCCAAAGCAGATGATTCCAAAGACTAAAATGTGACCGAGTTTGGAACGATGATGAGATTAACATTTATCCACTTTAAAGCTACGGAAGTCTCGAGAGCTGTGTGACAATTGGAAAGGGGAGAGAAACAAGCGATATAAAGCGATTGAATTGAAAACTTACAGTCACATCTTAGCAGGAATGTTGTCTGTGAATATGATACATCTACCCAACGGATTAATACATCCGAAAATAATATGGGCCAAAATGACATTGAAAAAACTCATTAATATAGAATTTTATTACATTTTTTGCACAAGATCGAACTTAATGTAGACCCTCCAATGAAAAATTTCTATTAGAGTCATTCGTATCAAATAACTGTAAAAGATGAACGTATATTATAAAACAGGTTCTTTAAATATAAATCTTGAATCGTCTTAAGACTGCAAAAAGGCATTACGTGTTAAGTGATCATAGAGGTACCACTACAAACATATCACTCAGGAAAATATAGGTTATGAGGGTAGAAAGAGAAAATATCAAAGAATAAGAGTGTTTTCTTCCGCAACTATCCGCCGTCCTTGTCAACATGAATTTGCTCTGTCCAACGCTCCTTACTGACCTCGTGCCGTGAATTGGTCAAGGGTGACCGAAATAAAATGTAAAAGGCAGGCCCGCTCTGTCGGAATTTACCTGGCATTCTGAACTGCCGAATCGAACAGGTGGAACAGCAAAAAAAAATAATAACTAGAGTTGACCTCCGATTTTCTTTTTAAACGATCCGCGGGGGGGGGCGATGCCAAACCGCGGTCAGCGCGAGCGGCGGCGAAGGCGTGACCAAGGCCGATCGGTCACCATGGACACGGTCCACGTGAGGAGGGAGAGGCCGTTGTGACGGGCGACTGTCTCCGTAGAGTGATCATTGCGGAACTTCTGCAACCACAGCATTACGAGGTTTGTTCACAAAATAACGGGAATTATAGTTTTTTTTGAAGAGTATAACGAGACCCCAACAGTTCTAGAGGGGCACATAGGCGTACCCAGCGAGGGGCAGGAGGGGGCAGCTGCAGCTGAACCTTATTATTATTTATTTTTTAATGGTAAACATTTTTGTGGAAAAGTGCTACGATCTTTTATTTATTTAAATAAGTCTTCCAAAACCCTAATGGAGAAGACGGGACAACTGCGTTGGCCACATTCTGAGTCACGACGACCTGATTTAAACCGTGGTAGAAGATCAAATTAAGGCTGGATGGCGATATTTGGTAGAACTTTTTGACAGGAAACATAATAAAAGATACGCTGAGTTGTATGCATCACAGAAGTTTAATTGACCGACCCAGGTTTCGACATGTACAATATGTACACATGGGCGTACCCAGCGAGGGGCAGTTGCTCCCACCCCACCCCTAGAAGTAAAAATCGCAAATGTCTTTAAGGAAAATAATATTTTTTCAGCAAATATTTTTAAAAACTAATAAAGAAATGTTACAGTTTTCTTAAAATGTTGATTTCATTCACCTTTTCCATGCTTAAATCTTACCAACAACTTGAACAACCATAGCTTACCTCCCCTCCTAGTTTTGATCCTGGGTACGCCCTTGTATATGTACATCTTTGCAAATGACAGTGTACATGTCGAAACCAGGGTCGGTAAATTAGACTTAATAATATTTAATATAATTTAATATTTTGAAAATAATATTTTTTCTAACAAATAATTTTAAAAACTAATAAAGAGCTAATTGGCAACTTCAGGCTTTACTTTGTGAAACCTCTCCATATTGGAAATAAAGGAAAAAAACTTTGTAAGGTTCACCATTTTATAAATATGGGCACTCAGTGAACCTTACAAAGTTTCATTCCTTTATTTCCAACAGTAAAGAGCTGTTACAGTTTCCTTAAAAGGTTGGTTTCATTCACCTTTTCCATGCTTAAATCTTACCTACAACTAGAACAACCAAGGCTTGCCCCCCCCCCCCCCCCCCCTAGTTTTGATCCTGGGTACGCCCTTGGAGGCGTAGTGTTTATTGTGATGCTACTGTAGCATCAAAACTAGAGTTGTGTCTACGTAGGATTTGCCGCTTTTTTATTGTTCAATTAATGTCTTCGTTCCACAAAATGAACTTGCCTACCATATAAGAGGTGTGTTTAGAAAATAACAGGAATTTTATTTTTTTCCTATTTATTTATTTATTCATCTACATTAATTTAGCCTCCTCTGGAATACTTTATAGGACAAAATTAGATATTATGCACTTATGCCAGTGCTTCTTCCAACCCTCCAAACACTTTTCAAACTTGATCTTTGGGATAGCCATTCGCTCGTTCAGGGATTTGCTTTAAATTTCATCTATATTTTTAAAACGAGGGCCCTGAAAGGTTCTCTTTACTTTTGGAAATAGGAAAGAATCACACGGAGCCATGTCCGGCGAATATGGAGTCTGGGGCATCGTTACAGTATTGAAATTGGCCATAACTTCACAAACAACCAATGAGGTGAGAGCCGAAAATCGCTAATCCCATAAAAACATGTCTAACATTAGCGGTTGCCATTGGCAAGCAACTATCCACAGACGAAGTACACAATGAATACAGCTGAAAAATTTATCATACTTCAGGAGAGAGTAAAAACAATAAAATAATTGACGCTTCAAAACAGCGAAATTTAAAAATTCCCGTTATTTCCCGAACACACCTCGTATCTCGCAACGTCACTTCCTCCCAAATGATTTTTAGATAAAAGGTAAGTGAGGTTAGCAATAAAATCAATGATTCAATTACTTACGAAAAGTCCTCATCTTCGCACTCGTGACATAGTTTCTCTAGATGTTAATATTGCCGGACGGTTTCAAGCCTACGCCGGCTAAAGCGAAGAGACAAATGACATATCAATCGCTAATAAATGCACCGGAGTTAGTTACGGCGTTCACAAACCCGGCAGGCAAGGTCGCTTTTAACTCGCGCCACTACGAGCCGGATAACCGAGGAGGAAGGAGCATGGGAAAAAATTGAGTGTGAGCAGAGAATGCTTCGACTGCGGCGGCGCTGAGGGTCCTTGATCCAATTTGCCGTGGGAGCGAAGAGGAGAATAATGCAGCTCCATCTGACCGATCCGCCATTTAACCGCAATTCGCGCGCGTAGTCTTGTTGCTTTCGGAGCTCCTATCTCGCCCAACAATGCAACCGACGCGACGCACCACGAGGACTTAAACCCATTGGCAATCATAGAGCCGTTTCAACTTTGATATGGCATATAGACACAGCTATCACGCCATTCCATGCAATTTTCCCGAAATTCTAAAAAAAGGTCACGCCTCGTTCAATCGTACCCAAGGCCTAAGATAGTTCTTTTAAAAGTAACTAGACTAAATCAAGAGAAAATAGCCTAGTAAAATAATTGTGAACAAAGGTCAACGGCCAAATGGCCCCGACCGTAAATTTCAAAAGACAAGAATAACCCAAAATGATATAAACATATAAAAACATCTGGAGATGAAATGCAAAATGAAATTTCAGAATGCTGTCTTCTAAATTTTTTATGAGGCATAAACAATATCATTTCAATGATTATAATAATATTTATAGGCTTTTAATACCTAAATTCGAGTTATTCTGCCTTCGGTTCCGGAAATAGATTGACATTAATGGAAATAAACAAGAGTTCAAAGACTAACAAAAAATTTAAAGTCTTACATACGACTATCAACGGCTAAACGACGGGGCTGGAATGATTTGTCCTTCGTCAGAAAAAGAAATACAGTACTTACTTTACTGACTCACAGATTCACGGAGGAACCTCGTTCTTCCTGCGAAAATGAAAAACAAATAGTTAGTCATTGCATAAGATGAAACCAAAGTCAATCAACTCATCTACACACAAAAATAAAGAAATAATGCTAGTTAATTGAAGAGCAAAAATGGTGCCATGTGAAATTAACCCGGTACACAAAAATTTGTTTTCAAGCTAGGAAAGGAAAGGTTCCACAGTCATTCATTGACACGATGCACATCATTAAATAATTGCGCATCCGCAAGTGACATCTGCCACTGCCTTTCTTTTATGCACTATTATGGAGGATTTCCATCATATTTCGCCTGAAACTATTGACTTTATTGTTTTCAAGTACGTCACACCATAACCAGCTCAGCATAACGAAAGCAATATGTCATTTTTTGAAAAGATAGGTTTGCCATCGTCAACTTAATCGCAATGATCAAATGGGATAAATTACATAAAATGACAGTTTCGTGAACCAGGACAAGGTCCGTGGTTCGATTCCCGGTTCAGGAGAATTAATTCTTATGTCAATTCATGTGAATTTTATTGCCATTCACGCGGCAGGATTGTAATACCGTAAAACTCTCTTATAACGAATTTCAAGGGACAATCGAACAATAATTCGTTATAAATAGGATTTCGTTAAATCCATAATAAAGGATTTCGTCCCATTCATTACTTTATTGCCGGTTAATATTCCGTAAATCGTCTAAATGTAAGTTACAGAATCGTAGCATTTAATCATCATTTCCAACAAACGGCCGTAAAGGGAAGGATTTGAAGATCAAGAGTAGAAAAAAGTGGCGATGACCAAACAAGAGAACAAGTGATGATACTGAGCGGTAATTTCTTTATCCCCAAGGAACCAAAGAATAGTTCGTAATATCGGGGATTTCGTATCATCCGAACTCGTTGCTTGCGGGGAAATTAACATTGGCGATAATACGAAAGCAATAAGGGACCGGGAACTCACCTCGTTAAAGGCGGGATTTCGTAACATGCGTGATCGTTTTAAGTTTAGTCGAGTTTTTACTGTATAACACGTTTTACTAATAACGTAAAGGAAACATTTCCAAGAGAAAACTCTCCTATAGCTCCCCAAACCGCATCGTTTATGTTCGACTTCGCTCGCTTTGAAAAGTAATGGTTTTCCAATGCTGTTCACCTGATATCGAGAATGCAATGTTCACCGAAAAAAAAAATTTTAATCACCCCTCCATAAGAACCTCCTGACGTATGCGTGACGAAGCGTAAAACCATACCTGTACCTCACTACACCCCAACCTCTCTACCCACTGTTCGTTCATATGAACATTCCCGCCTTATCCGCTCACCTACTTCCCAAGACAAAGCCAGCAAGCAGCCTCCTCCTCCGCACTCATTCTCTTCCTCAAGAGCGACCCTCAAGAGGAGCGTAGGGGAGGGGAAGAAAAAAAAGACGAGCGCAAGGCGAACTTTCACTTTCAAGCGGCCACGCACGCGCGAATAAATAACAAAAAAAAGGAACGCCCCCTCCCTTCAACTCCACTCTAAACAGATTCCATTCCGCGCATACCTTTCAGATGGGTGGGAGGGGAGAGGAGAAAATTGGGGAGGGGGAGCCTAAGAAGTACGTAGACAACAACAAGATGCCCTGCGGCGAACAAAAAGCATACAGGCAATGCACACAATAATGAAGAGAAACTAGAAAAATGATACAATCAACTGCGATGATGAGTCTTAAGTTCGTCGATAATTTAATTGTAGAGGGTTATACTTTCAATTTTTTTCCGAAGCTCCTGTGCTTCTGTGACAAATGTAGGTACGAGGTGTGTTCAGAAAATGACGGGCACTTGAGTTCATTACGAAAAAATATTTATTTATTCGTCCTCAATAATGTTGTCACCGTCAAAATGGTTCCCACTTGATATTCATCTGATTGGATATTAATTACAATATCATTCTTATTTTTTCACGTTTTCAATGGTTGTTGATGTGCTGAGGCGTTCGAAATCTTCAACGTCTTCACGATCAACTATGAAACGCCTATACCACTCTTAAATTCCTTTTTCTTACCCACAAAAGATTCGCCATAGACCTTTGTTAACATTTCACACACTTTTTTTTACACTTTATTTTGTGATCATTATTTCTCTTTGCAATCATTCTTTTGTCCATTTATTTCAACAAACGGAAACCGAAGAGGTCATAAAATCACTTCTACCTAGCGGCTGTCAAGTACAGGCAAAGTAAAACAACACAGCGGAAAATGATATTACACTCCAGGGACATGCATACCAACATCAAAAAATTTGACAATTTGACTCTCCAAAACAACGAAATTTTTAAATTTCTCTGTATTTTCTGAATGCACATCGTACTCCACCCGTTACACATTTTTCACGCCCAAGTTGATTTCAAAACGGCTGAAAATGAGAAAAACAACCTAAATTACTAAACTGGAAATAGAAAGGAAACTCGATCGCTATTAGTGTAAAGTGAACGGAAAACCAGAATGCTTAGACAACTATCTCCCGCTGAAATGTCGCAGTTTTCGAGTTTCCGGTCGGACCAGTTTTGAAGGACCGCCACCTAATCGCAGCCAACCAAGCTAAAACCGTAACAAGTTTCGTGGTCAACAGAGGATCAACACTTTCAACGAGATGTTTTTACGAATCAGCTGAACGAAACACAAAGAATGCTCTCTCCAGAGCATATAATTTGAAATGCAAGACGGATAAATAGAAGAGTTGCATTAAAATTAAAAAAAAATGGACAAACAAATTTTTAAAATGCATTAGAAATGAAATTATGGCTCTTACAAATAAGTATTGTAGTCACAACAGACGAGAGTAACCATTTTTTCCCCATTAACCATTTAATTTATGTAAGAGTCCTGCTGGAGAATAGATGGTGTTGGGCCTTACATAAACTGTTAAAGAGTAAAATCCTGTCAAAAACACAAAAGTAAAGTTCTATGAGAATACGATATTACCTTTAGAATTGAGTGGATCTGAGATCTGAACGCTAAGCAGGTCAGGAAAGAAGCTTTTAGTTTTCAAAAGCAAAATTCTACGTAAAGCAAAAAGGACTATTTTTGGCCCAGCGTGTGAACAAGCGCGGCTTTGTGATCTGTTTTCTTAAGCCGGGCGACGTGGAAGGTCGCCAGATACTTCGCAATTAGCAGAATGAAACAGCGAGAAGCAAGGCCCGCATTTATCTCAAGGGCGATATCTACATGCGTCGCAGTACGTATAAGCACTGCAAGTCAGGGAGTGGAATAAAAAAAAAAGCTGCTATGGATTCCAAACGAATGCGGTTTATTTATCCTTCAACAGGTTCACTGATCCACCGCCATCTTTAAAATTTTAGAAATTATGTTAATGTTTATTTTCATGACGCTCTTAAAAATGGTATTCTTTCGTTGACAACGAGCGTGGATAAATAAACGATATTGTTTATTAATTGTTTACAAGGCTACGGCTAACAAGTTACACCTTGCAAGGCTTTCGATGAATAATTTGATACTGAATTCTATCCAATACTGGCTTTCGGTAAAGAATGAGCTTAAAAAAAAACGTGAAATGCATCGCGCCGAATTATTTCGTAAAAAAATTGTTCACAAACACTCAATAAATGGGTTCAACATAAGCGACTGGTATGTATGCATAAAAATTCTTTCAAATCATAATCAGGGAAACGATCTTGAGGTGTTTCTTTTAACGTAAACATACAGCCATACACAAATACTGATCAAAATATAAGACCACAATGTTTTCATGAATTGAGGTGAAATGACCCAGTCAGAAAAAAATCATTTTCCCAACATTATTACACAAATTAACAATAATTTCTTGTAGGCTTGAATACTATCGAATTTACTACTATGGCGTGTGCCGACGTAAAATTACCGTCCGCAAAAGAGGAAATGAAGCTGATGACTTTGAAGTGGAACCAGCGCGTATATGGATTGCGTTTCAAATTTACGAGGGAAATTTTACCAATTAACGATCGAATAAAACCTGTTCTTTTAAGCAATAAATGACAGAAAGTAGTTTTAAGTTTAAATTGAACAGTGTTTATTCCGTACAACCGGTTCCACCTTTTTCAGGGCGTCAACCAGAGCCACGAATATTTTACGAGTTAAAATTTTTATTACGTGTTTCTTCATAAAAATGTAGCTGAACTTCCAGCAAATCAAGTGTTCGGAATTTCATTTTAGTTTATTTTTAGATAACTTTTGAATTTGAATTTCAAATAAAAATATTGACGTGGTTCATCTACATATACGAGGTACCGTGCAAAGCCACCACATGGATGTGTGGCACGGGTTGATTCCACTCCAGACATGCAGCACTACGTCGGCGCTTAGTTTTTAAAAAATGATCCGATCTAAGAATTCGTGGTCTCGAAATGCGATTTGGTGAGAAAAAAATTATGAAAATTTTTCAGGTTCGTGCGGCGTCAGATAGCCGTGCCTGAGGCGCTTAAAGGCGCCTATATGGCCTGCATTTTCTGAAAGCCTGGGAATTTCTTATACTTTTTGCTCACCAATTTTGAGACCACGAATTCTAGAATCGGATTATTAAAAAAAAAATAAATAAGCGTCGGCCTAATGCAGCACTCATCTTAGCCCTAATCATAAACGAGCTCGTTTTCCAGACGCTGACCAACCACTCAGGACAGTGACACGCGGTCAGATCAAAAACTACTACTTTATAAATCAATTAGTTACGCCATTTTAGTAACCTAAATTGATTTCTGCAACTAATAGTGGAAGATGAATGCTGTAGACTTAGCAGTTTACCCTAGATTGAGTTAAAAATTCATGAAGTTGACAAAACGGCTAATTTTACGATTCGCGGGGTCATTTAATGCACCGTAGTGTCTACATTTTCGACTTTGTCATAAAAAAAATAATAAATAAGAATTTAAAATAAAATTATCTTTATAATGACGTATTTTTAATTATTATAGCACGCACTGAAGCCCAGATATAAAATCGCAAAGTAGAACGGCACATAATTTTGACGCCAATATGAGTGTAGTGCCAAGTATTAGATTGGGAGAGTGCTAAGGACACGAACATGCTACCATGCAAATAAAACTACTAGGTAGTAATTGAAAATCGAAGAGTTAGTGCAATAAGAGATTAATGCGGGAGTTATAATATGCCAAAAAGTTGATGCAGATAGTTAGTATATATTAATATAATAAGTTATTAGTTGCACATTCAGAGCCTTATTCACCTGGTGCGAGTCAAGCCAACCGATAGCTGAACTACCGCAAGTATTATGTTTCCGTCATTGTACGCGGAAAAAACGACGTCTTAAACCCATCACTTCTGCGGTTTATTTCACTAATCTAGTCATTACGATCACTACAATAATAATTAGGCTCTCTCAAAATATCTTGAACATCAGGCAAAAATTATTCTGATTTTAAGGATTCGCAGCGATTATTACATTCCATTTTTCGTGTGTACGTCTGCGAACTTAATATTTAACTCGACGTTTCGTTTCTCCTGCTGGGAACGTCTTCAGGAGACTGAAGATGTAAACATTTTTCTCGATGAAGATGTAATTTTTTTTGATGGACCACTTTTCCAACGGTACGAGAGAAAAAAAATATTTAAACATCTTCAGTCTCCTGACGACGTTCCCAGCGGGAGGAACGAAACGTCGAGTTTAAATATTAAGCACGCAGACATACACCCGAAAAAATGGAATGTAATAGTGCAAAAAGCATTCTATTTAAAACTCCTTACAGTCCAAAGGTGCAATGGAAAATGTGGAGAGAGACACCGGATTTCTCCCCTACGCACGAAAAGAGCTTTCTACCTACTAGTCTATCTTCACCGAGTTCGCATCCACGAAGGGAAATAAACGCGGCACCCTTAAGGGAATGGGATTCCACAAACCCGTCTGCTGCCTCAACCGATTCCAAATCGAAAGCATTTACACACACTGTCTCTCTCCCCTCTTCCGCCCGCGTCGAAGCCATTAAGGAATGCTTATTGCTTTATCGACTGCTAGGCGACCGACGACGATCGTAAAGCGTGCGCATACAGATAAATATAAACGGCGAGTTCCCTTCCGCTATTTCCAGAGTTCACGCACCCGCGCGGTGAAAGAGAAAACGCCACAGGAACGCGCGAGAGTGAGTGTTATGAGCACATGACAGTGATCATGGTTTTCTCGGGTTTTCCGTCGGTTGAGAGTGACCATTTTTTTTCCTACGATTCGAGGTCAAGGAATGATGCTGGTACCGTGGCAATAACCTGTATTTATAATTGTAAGGCAGTTGCGATCTCTTGCAATTGGTTGGCGCTGATTTTCGTCCTTCAATGACTACAGTTTTCACCACCGGCCCCCAAGTAAAACTAGTTTCGCAGACGATTAAGACTAAAGATTGTGTTTGCTAACGTGTTCATTATCAAACTAATTTTCATTAAATCGATAATTATTTTATCCCCTGGAAGAAGTAAATAAAGTTGATACAATCTCTTTTAAATAAATAAAATATCGTAGCACTTTTCCACAAAATTGTGGAAAAGCATAAGAAAGGAATTGTTGTATAAAAAATTAAAATAATTTTGTGAAGAATAAAAAGTTGATACAATCTTTTTTAAATAAATAAAAGATCGTAGCACTTTTCCAACAATAAATTCCACAAAAAAATTGTGGAAAAGTGCTACGATATTTTATTTATTTACATATGTCTAACTTCCACCAATTGAAGCCTGAATCTGTCGAACTTATTTGATACAATCTATTTATAAGTAAATTGTTTGCTATTATTTCCCACAAAAATGTTGAAGTAGGGGGTTTTAATGCTGCCCTTACACTTGGCTACTACATAGTCACATGGGTGCGAGGCTATGAACGCCGCTACGATGCAGGCTGCTTGCTGCCAAGCATAGCGGTAGCGTAGAGTACCCTGCCAGCAGGTAGCGCTTGGCTTAAATAAGAATTATTAATACCCCATCAAACGAAGAAACTTTCCAACCATAAGCAATTTTAACAGGTGATTATTAAGAGCAATTGTTTGTAAAAAAATAAAAGCAATTTAAGCATACAAATTTAAGTATCCATACCATAAGCATCCACCCAAATAAGCATATCAAATTGGGTGTGATTGCGCAATCTCATTGTTGATACTAGCTCAAAGCTCTCGTTTAATTAAGACCAAAGCTTAATTTTTTTAGACAACGCACATTTTTGTCCATCTTCAGTTAATTATTGTCCTTAAAAATCAAGAGTATTAAATAAAATCTCGAAAAGGCTGGTCACCCAAGATAAACCGTTTTAATGGTAACTGCTTTAAGTGCATCCAAAAATAATGTTTGCGTTGCCATAGCTAGTTGCGTAGCTCAGTAACTAAGTAGTGCGACCCCACGCTTATGACAAAAATATTCTTGAAATTATCTCCCCTAGCACCGCCTTGCAGATTCCGCCTGAAGAACCCTGTATATTATCTCTGAGGGATGCTTATTGCTTAGTCGAATGCTAGAATACCAACGACGACCGTTAATGTTCCCACAGGTATCGGCATGGCACGATATTAGGCAAGCTACCGGGTCATCTCAAACGAACATAACATTCCATTCCAGTCCCGTTCCATGCGTTTAGAAAACCCACCAGTCACGATTTAGTTCGCAAAACGGCTGGTGGCGTTGGCTAATCACGACCCCACTCAAACCTCCGTGATACAGCAACGTGGGGCCATGAACAACCTGTATGGGCGAGGGAGAAAAAGGCCCCTTCCTCACTATAGACGGTACGACTAACACAGAATCTAAAGTCCCCCCTATTATCGCCCCGCTGCGGGGCAAAACTGAAAGTGAAGAGAAAAATCTATCGCCCGAGCCAGCGAGTGTGTGAGTGTGTAATTTCTTTTTTTTTCTCAAACTCCCCTTTCAAAACGCGTCGCGTTACCCAACGCAGATTTTTAGCCGCAGCTGAAATTAATTTTTTTTTTTAAACCTCGAAGGAATCCGTCGTCTCTCGCGGTGTATTCGGCTTTCTAGAATGCGATTGTGCTGCTGTCGAACGCTCTGCATGCCTAAGGCGGGAGTGGCAGGTTGTGAAGGACCAATAAATATCCCCATGCGGCCTTTCCACCTGTGCGGCGAGGTCCCATTAGGCGGGATACCACGGGCACGGGGTCCGACCCAAAAAGAAATATCCGCAAACACGCAACTACGTACAATAGATGACGACAACATCTCCACAAGAAAAGCCTTCAATAACCACGACCAAGGGGTCTGAATGGAGGAGGCCCAATAGGGTGGTTGCTTATTTTTTTTTACTGCCTAAATCGAAAGATTATTACTCCTGGAGTGCATATTTCACGCTCTTAGATTTTAAAGTGAAGACATCTATTTTTCGCGATATAATGAAAAGAGAAAATTTTCAAGCGCGTGAAAACGCGTCGGCTAAGTATGAATGCTGGAAAAAGCCCGTGTGACGTCTGGCTGCAGACGCGTAAAGCCACCTGGGTGCGAGGCTATGAACGCCGCTACGATGCAGGCTGCTTGCTGCCAAGCATACATCTACATCTACATAATACCCCGCAAGCCGCCTAAAAGGCGTGTGGCAGGGGGTGTTAGGACACCAGCCGTTTACAGCTATTAAAAAAAAAAAAAAAGAAGAAGTGCTCTAACGAGGTTGGGACAAGCGTTTATTAAAGTCCTTTATTGTTCGGGGGAAAAACGAATTCTTATATCTATCCGTTCGGCTAAAAATCTCTCTTAATTTATCGCTTCTGTCGGACCTGGAAATATAGTGTGGCTCTAAGATTATGTTCTCTGTGTCGCTCTTAAATATATCCATTCTCAATTGCTCAAGCAATCTAAGCCTAGCGCGCAGCCTCCGAGTCTCCAACGGCTCCCAGCCTAATTCGCTTAACATCTGGGTAACACTGTCTGTACGCCCGTAGCGGTTTTTGACGAAACGCGCAGCCTTCCTTTGTATCTTATTCAGCTCGCGGATTAAGTCTTTCTGCACTGGATAGCGGTAGCGTAGAGTACCCTGCCAGCAGGTAGCGCTTGGCTTAATTAAGAATTATTAATACCCCATCAAAAGAAGAAACTTTCCAACCATAAGCAATTTTAACAGGTGATTATTAAGAGACGTTTCCCTGAGCTCTGTGTCACATGCATGCATTGGTGATCTCAGACGATGTAAAACTCCCATCTATTCGTACAGAATCTAGGTCCCTGTGACGTCGCGTGTAATGGCATCGTATGGGCGCCAATCTGGCCTTTTTCAAATGAGGTTAAAATTGACCATTGCCATTCGTCTAAAGCGGTAATTCTAAAACCAAATAATTTGTATATTATGAATACACTAATGGTGGGGAACGAATCGCAATCAATGCCTTCCGTATTCTTTGATGAAGGAAACTATCCTATTCCATCGCATAGAAGGCTCACTTCAGTTGCCACTAAGGGTCGTATTTTAATCAGTTTTCAAAAATGTCCGCGATGCGGTGATGAGTGCAATGAGATGCACGTTTTTTTCCCAATATTTTGAAATATAATGTTTGCGATAGCGAGAAATACCATTCGAAAGTTATAAATTTCACTGAAGTAATAAATTTGATAGGTCACTTCAACTTGTATATACATTTCGGTTAAAACCTTAAATTATACCTTACTTTCCCGTGAAACTGGGATCACTTTGCCCGTCAGCGACGCGAGTGGCGACTTTTGTAAACCTATTTAAAAGCACGGTGGTCGACAACACTTTTAGAGGCCGACTTGAGGATCCTCTTTTGTAATATTCGTGATCACGACTTTGGGCGTGATCGAGTAGAATTCATATCATTACATGAAAATATAATTTTACATACATCTACCAACCTTTATCTACATCCGCTGGATTTACTATAAGAATAATATACAACAATGATGAATTTCGCCATGAAAAAATATTTGGATTGGCCGAGATTCCAACCCAGATCTACCAATTACCATTCAGGGTATTATGTAGATGATGGTGTCATTGGATAGCGCGCCTGACCTGCAATTGGGAGTTCCGGATTCGAATCCCGGCTGAGCCAAATATTTTTCCACGGCGAATTTCATCGTTGGTGTCATTAAAAGTTTTTACTCATGCGCGTGACTGCGTACAACGTCACTCGTTTAATGCAGCACTATAAGAATGACTAACGGTTGCCTGGGTATCCATACAAAGGCAAAACGCAGGCAACGTTAAGTAATTATGCGTAATATATTTACGACCGTTCTGTTGGCATGAGTGTATTGGCTCGCATGTCTCTCTTTAGTCACCCCCTGCCAAACACTATATAGGGGGCTCGCAGGGACTTATGTAGAAGTAGATTACGTTGATGCATGGTAATCTTTTGTGACTCAGCGGTGATTGACGTAGGAGTGAACGTGTTAAGAAGCAAAAGAATGTTGAAGGACACATTGATTTTTTATCTCAATATGATAAAAATTGTGACGCATATTTTTACTTGTAAGGTTCATGAATTGTTCACATTTTCTATTGTTTTAAACAGAATTTAAAAGAAAAATCCATTCATTAGTTAATTTAATAGTCTTCGTGAGAAAAGAAAGGAATGCCCAAAAGAAAGTATTAGCTTTTTCATGAAACGTTTATACGAGCGATTATCCTTGATTCGCCGAACAGCAGCAATTCTCTTCCTCTTTTTAAGTTGCGCCCTCTTCGGCTGAGAAAGGCATTTAAGCGTCTCCTCCCCTCCCAATTTCCCCTACTTCCTCCCCCACTCTTCCGGCTCTAAACAATCGCAGGCACCTGCTCTGATGACTCACTGCACACCGAGACGAGCGGCTCCCGTAACTCATTTGTTTTATCACCGCCAAGTCACCTACCATTACCCCCACTTCGGTAGCTCGCGAGCAAAAACACAAGGTTCGTTATGACGTATATCGAGTATACCTCTTATGGTTTAATCTTCTGGGGTAGTGCATACATGAACACATCCAAGTGTGCAATCGTTTTGCAAAAAACATAATAATTCGGGTAATATTGTCCAAAAATTCTTATGAACTCTCATTTCCGTTCTTTGTGCCCCTAAAATTATTGCCACTAAAGCATTTGTATTTATTCAAAGTCCGAAAATTGTTTTATGCCAGAAGTGGCAATATGCCGAGTGGATGTGATAAATATAATTTAAGGAGTGAGTCATTTATATTAAAAAAAAGAACCAAGGTTAGCATTATATAAACGTTGTTTTCTTTATATGGGGCATAAATTATATCATGCACTGCCCGCTAAAATTAAAAAAATTAAATCGTCAAATAAAATGTTAAGACTTGCCAAAGACTGGATTTTCTCACAAGAAATAATTGAACATCAACTTTGATGTAATTTCTTTAAAACACTCATGTATAATTTACTGAATTATTATTTGCTTTTATTGGCAAACATATTTTTAAATATAATGGTGGCTCAATTCTGGATCTATGACCATGGAGACCACCTAAAGCTCCTCCTCTTTGCTATCCAGTTATTCAGCTTAAAAACAAAATGTAAGAGTAAATAAAATAATAATTATTATTGTTACTATCCCCGTGCATAGGGACTACTTAAAGGAGGCCTCATCCCATCCCATACAAGGTTGATTTCTGACGCCACTTCCTTCGCACTTTGATCTGTTTTCAAAAATGCGGCGATGAGTGGAAAGTGATCTAATAAAAAAAATATATTATGCGGCATACTAATTCCAATTGCGAGGGATAGCAATGAAAAGTTATGAATCTGATAAATCACATTACCAGGAGTATGAATTTTTTTATCAGCTTCTTCCTCCGCAGAATTCGGATCGCTTTGCCCGACAGAGACGCGAGTGGCGACTTCTGTTAACTCATTTCAATGCGCGGAGGTTGACAATACATCAGGCCAACTTCAGGATCCACTTTCGTATTGTTCCCGCTCCCGTGGTAGAGAAACTGAAGGTGCGCAGTGCTGCCTTCGCTTGTCTTCAGAAAATCGGCGTAAACAAAGGCGACCGAGCGACAAGCCGCTTCGTCGCCTCGCGACGGACGCAAACAACCAAAAGGCGGAGAACCGCCTTCCAACGTCACCCAAACGGTAGATAGTGAAAGAGATAGGAAAGAGTCAAGGAACGAACAGTACGAAGAAAATAGATTTTTTCATTTGGCGATAATAATAGCCCAACGGGCCGAGAGAGCTGTTCCATTTTTCCACACCACCTCAGTGGAGGCGAAGGGAAATACCGACCATTTTTTTTTTAAGAGTTCTCGGAAAATATCCATTCACCATTGTGATTCTGCAAAATAGTTCTGCGAAAGCACAATCACCCTTGCCAGACACTGCTTCCAATTTTGACACACACACTCAACCTCTGCCAAGCACCCATGAGGTGCCTTGCAGGATATTATGCAGATGTAAGCCAATATCGGTGTTCCGGTGTTTCTTTATCCATAACTTCAACGACGTATGATCTCTAATTTCCGGCAGGAAGCAGATGTACACACTAAGCAATTATGCAATAAGTTTAAGTAACCAATCCAAAAATTATTTTGATAATTCGTAGTGACATTAAAAGTGGGCATCACTAACTTATACATCTTGATATTTTTCATTGAGGACTGCAGAACATCTGAGAAACTACACTGAAAGGGATACGAAAAGTCAATTTCCTCGAAATATTTAATTAGTTATTCGCTTACAACGGATAATGGATGACTAATCATGCATCAGTTACTAATACATGAATTCTTTGTAGCATAATAACATAAATGAAATTATCTATATATTCAAATATTGGAAATCCAACGAGAATAACATATTTGAAATACCCTTACAAGAAGGCCGAACAAATAAATAAGTGCTACTCCAAATACGCCAGTTACGATAGTAACCAAACACAAACATTTTCTACTACCACATATCGATTTTCTCAGCCCCGAACACATACGAGACAGTATATCCAACTTTTATTGTCACTAGAAATTCTTCTGCCCAGAAACAATAACCACAAGGGTGACCGAACTTCTTACACCAGCCTCAATGATTGAGGACCGTTATCCCATGGCTGCGAATACCGTGCGAAATCCCTTACCTATCCTTTCGGCAAAATATCTCTCTTAAGTTATCGCTACTGTCGCACATGGAAATTTAGTGCGGTTCTAATATTATGTTCTCTGTGCCGCTCTTTAAGATATTCATTCTCAATTGCTCAAGCAATCTAAGCATAGCGCGTAGCCTCTATTGGAGTCTTTAAAGGCTCCCAGCCTAATTCTTTTAACATCTGTGTCATAGGCGGATTTATGGGGGGGAGGGGGGGGGGGGAGGAAGGGAGGCACGTGCCCCCTAGACTCTTAGAAAAATAGACAAATTTTTTTACACTGTTATCATTACGCCCGCGTTGTTTTGTTTTATTACGGAGCCTCAATCATTTGATTTCATATTAATAACTTTCATGTTCAAATAATGAGAATATATCGTACAGTAATTGTTGTTGTTGATTCTTGTTTATAATCTCAAGTATGAGAAGATCGTTTGCCTGTCAGACCCTTGTACCCCCCCCCCAGAAGAAATCCTGGATCCGCCCCTGATCTGTGAAACAATTTCTGTGCACTTGTAGCAGTTTTTTACGCATCGTGCAGCTTTCCTTTGTATTTTATTAAGTTCACGGATAACGTTTAACGGATTGCTCGAGATAGTGACGCGGCTGTGCTTACGAACCACACGCAACAATGCGTTTCACGCAATCTGACGTCACTCCATGGTTACCCGATGAGGATAATTTCGATCGGTTGCAGAAGAACCGTTTTTCCCAATCCCAAAGGGCAGGAGGAGCCACTGCCCCACGCATGGCCATATCGGATCCTTCGGCGGTTCGATCAATCGAAAACTACGGCGGCGTGGGAAAGGAGGGTTTAAACGTCGATGGCAGGTGTCTACTCGCTTCTTTAGATGTTAGATCAATACATGACGACCGATGGGATTTCTCAGGCCAATTGATCACGGATGTAAATAGGACAACCGGTTGTCTTCTACTAATAGATGGTCAAAAGAGCGGATCGATGATTCTGTCGATAGCCGAAAAAAAAGGACCGCTCCACCAATAGTTATTTTTCCATAGGAAGAGCGATTCGGATCAGCCAAGAGTTCCTTACACCCACGATGATTTTGCCAGGGAAGTCTACCGGTAAGAAAATACTTAACTATTCATTAGTGATGGGTCGGTTCGATTCCTCGATTCTTCGATTCCTCGATTCTCGGCCAAGAACCGGAATCGAAAACGAGTACTTGCCAAGGCGAAAAATCGATTCCGATTCCAGTAGTACTTCAAACAACAAAATAAACGACCGCGTTTCCAACAGTCATTTGAATTTTCGCGCCACGTAATCGTAATAACAAAACACATATCTTCTTGGGATGTGCGAGTACTCAAAAATTCAAGTCGATCGAGTAGTTGGTACTCGACTCGAGCGTTTCGAGTCGCATTACGAATGTCGAGTCGAGTAGTTAAGTTTACAGTGCTTTCGAGGCTAGTAGGTCCAGCAATCTGCCGACAGGAAGCGCTATCATGAAACTCATGTAATAATGCAGTTTTTAAAGCCGATAAGTCATTCTAATGCCTTGGCCTGGTAGTTTCAGCTTGCCGAATACACTATATAGTTGTCGACGTGGGCGCCGAATACCTTTACGCCAGCCGCAGCGGCCGATCGTCTTCCTACCCGGCGCACACTGGTCTGAAATCGGAAAAAGCTGGAATAAAGTCCAAAATGACCTTTTTGGGGATAGAGACTTGAAACTCAGCGTAAATACTCATAAATCATTACCAAATATTGCTTTATATGCCATTTCACATAAATACGAACCTTTAGTGAGATACAGAGGCCCAAGCATGACCAATTTTTCAATGCCACGCGAGATATCGTTTTTCCTCAAAAAATCTTTGAATTTATCCAAGCGGTTTTGCGTTGGTGTGAGTTTTATGGAATATAAAACGCAATATTCCTTTGATCTGGTGCTTTGCCTATACTTTCAATGACTTTCGAAGATTTTGGCTCTCATCTGTCGGGTTTTACAACGCAAAATGGCCGACCCGTTTTTCACGTGAAATTTGACATAAAGTAGACATTATCTTTCGTTTACGAAAAATATAACTCGGAAAATTTGAACCACAATATAAAGTAGAGATTTCTAAAGAGTACTAATAAGAAATCTTGAAAAAAAAGTTTGCGACGAAGGAAATAAGAGCGATTTTTCAATCGCGCGTCAAGGCTGAGCTACACGTTGCGGAACTTTAAGGCTCGGTAACTGAGGCCGATTTTTCAAGTTTTTTAAAACATTAGTCTTGAAAATCGTCATTTAAAGCATAGATAATCGTCTTTATAGACTTAAAACACTAAACTGAGGATGTTAAAAAGGATTATATATAGATCGACTTGACCATTTAGCGCATTACTCGAGTGAAAATACTAAGGATTGGGTTTTTTTGGAACCATCCCACGCATAAGAAATATGCCTCGGGTATTGAAGAAAAGTGAAGAGATTAAGTCTGCATGCTTAAGATAGAGAAAAAAGAACTATTTCCGTGAAAGGCAACAACCGATACCCTTTTTCCCTTTCCACCTTCGCCGAGGTGAGTCGCGCGGTAGGGGGAGTTTTCACACCACAAGCACAGTCTAAACATATGTACATATCATACAAGGCTCTATTAGCCTTTTTTATTACTGCGACCGTCCGATGTGATATTCATTTGTAGCGTTTAGTTTCTTTCTTGAACTTAAAAAAAGCAAGAGATTTTAAGGTTGATTAAATGACGTGAGAAGTATAGCATTTTTTTTGGCTCTACAAAACTAAAGTTTAGTTCTATATAGTTGTTCGCTTCGACCACTTGAATTCCATGAAGATTCAAGATCCAAAAAATTGTTGATATAATTTTTAATAAAAATTCCAAAGTCTCCGAAATCTTGCAATTTTGGTGGGAAAGTACTTGCCCAATAACACACATGTGTAGCAAAAGGCAATTTTCAGGCAGGCAGTAATACTGTAACATGGAGACGTCAAAACCTGCTGGCTGAGCATGTAGAATAATTGGTTTTTCTGCTTGAGAATTTGAAAGGGCCAAATATTACATGATTCATATACGTAGTATGTAATCTTTATTACAGCTATGAAAATTTCTGTACTCAGGTATGCTCTGTTTTGAAATTAAGCTATTATATTTTAATTACATAGTGATTATTTGAAAGATGCTTTTGTCAACTGACTCTTTCACGGAGTAATATTTTTTAAAGTGGTTTTCTTGTTGCCTGGAATTAAGTGATATTTTTCTTGGAGCCTATGGCATCAGAATCGATGGAATCGGTATCGGTAGAATCGGAATCGAAATGTCAGAATCGGAATCGGGATCGGAATCGATAAAATTTTGGAATCGACCCATCACTACTATTCATATTAAGTCTCAAAATTCAGCGGAGATGTTTACGGGATATGTAACGAATGAGTCCATCTTTGTAGACAACAATTTCGCCGGCATTGCAGTTGGCCTCTTCAAATCGATGTAGTGTAGAGACGTGGTATAGACCGTCAATCATACACTTCCTGAAATCGCATTAGTATTGACAATCTGAGATAATAAGCTTTCAACAGGTGAAATGTGTACATAGAAACATTTTTCCTTTCATACGAAATTATATTTGGATTATTTCACGACTTTAAAATGAATACACAAACGGTGTCCAATTTCACAATGTTCTCTTGGAGCAAATGGCAAATAAATTTTAGTGGGGAATACCAAATGTCTAAACTGGGTAACAGATGTCTACTGCGGATGCCATGCCATGCGAATTTATGTCATTTAAAACCACTCAGAACGTCCTTCCAATGCAAATAAGTAACTTGAATGCGCTGGAAACCTCTTAATTGCCGCGAAAATACATTTGGGAAGTAGATGACGCCATCGGACACATGATCACCCGTTAATGCGCGCGACAGCCATACTCGCGATATTACTGAGACAGAGATTGCACGATGACGATGCATCGCGTCACTTTGAATACCAATCGACTTGAATCGAAACGATCATTTTTCGCGTCGTGCGATGGATAAGGATCGATTAATAAGGGCGAGGTTAACATGAGGAAGAGTTGGCAAATGACATCATCATCAACGGCCCGACAGACAATTGAATGACGGCAACAATGCAAGAATGATGCATTGCAAAATTCTCAGACCTAATGATTGACCGCCATTACGTGGAATAAACTATTGTAAAAGGAATAAAGGCCCTCATTAATATTGAGAAGCATTTCAACGACTATTCTAATGGAATACCATTTTAATCCACTCTCCAAACCGTCACGAGAGTTATGGACGGTCGAAAATCGCTGTTCTCATACAGCTTTTTATTTATAAGAGGAGGTATGAAAGGTTAAAATCACGAGGGGCAGGGTATGGTATACTGCATATGATTTTCCTTCACTGGTTTAAGTGCTACAACCTTCGGTAAAAGGGTAGTTTCCTTCATCAAGAAAACTAAAGGCAGTCATTGCGATTCGTTACCCACCATTAGTGTATTCATAATATACAAATTATTTGGTTTTAGAAATACCAGTTTAGACGAATGGCAGTGGTCAATTTTAGCCGCATTTGAAAAAGGTCAGATGGGCGCCCTTGCGATGCCACTCCACGTGACGTTACAGGGACCTAGTTTCTATACGAGTAGATAGGAGTTTTACATCGTCTGAGGTTACCAATGCATGCATGAGGCACAGAGCTCAGGGAAACATGTCTTAATAATCACCTATTAAAACTGGATAAGGTCGGAAAGTTTTCTTCGTTTGATAAGGTATTAATAATCCTTATTTAAGCCAAGCGCTGCCAGCTAGCAGGATACTCTGCTACCTGCTAGCATCCTGCGTCGCATCAGCGATCAAAGCCTCGCCCCAAGGTCACCTCCATTGCGACAGCGGGAAGCAGAACGACGTCACGGGAAGTTTTTTTCCCGGCATTCATACTTACCCGTCGCGTTTTCGCGCGCTTGAAAATTTTCACTTTTCATTTAATCGCGAAAAATAGATATCGTCATTTAAAAATCTAAAAGCTTGAAATACGTACTCCAGGAGTAATAATCTTTCTATTTAGGCAATAAAAAAATAATAGGAAACCACCCTATTCTGTTGACTTGACACAGGATACTGGGTATTATGGTTCCTCATTGTACACGGTATTAACGACATCTTAAATGCTTCCATCAGGTTACGACACAGAATGTTTAATCAAACTAAATCTTGCGATTAGGGACGGATGAGATACTTGATCTGCCTTTTACCAAGCTCACTGAAAAAGATTAACAGCAGCACAAGAAATTCAAGCTAAATGGAGATAAGTTTGGAGGCTTTTTTTTAATTACGGACGTCAAAAGTGAGGTAAGGTTAACCGCATCCTGCCACGCCAAGTTCCCGACGAGATGGCGATAAAAATCACGTCCGCTGTTGCGGCGAACGAACAGCCGAGGTTTGACGACACCTTAATTCAGAAGAAACAGGCAAAAAGACGTCGCTATGCACCGACGAAAGTAAGAAAAAGTAATCTAAACAGCTGCGTATTTAACTCGTAATGAAACGTAGAAGATAAGTATATAAGTGTCAATATGTTTCACTGTAGCGTTATCGTCGTCGTCAAATATAAACTGTCGTCAAGGTTAATTGTCACAAAATTTCTATCATTCATAACCAGGCTAAAAAATTTAATTGGGGAGAGAGAAGTTTAGCAATTTTTGGTTTATGAAGTTCAGGGCTTCACCAATTATTACCAGCGTATCGTACGCATGCAGACAAGGAAGGAATGGTTTCTTTATTTAGTATCGCTCGACCTGCTGGCTCCGATTTCCCTAGAAAAAAAATTTATTGCAACTGTGGCACTAGAAAATTCAACAGATAATTACGTTTGAAAAGGTTGATCGATGCAAGCCAACTGGAGTATCAAGATATTCTTCGACCGACGTGAATTCAAAGCCGAAAACCGAACAACGTGAAACCCATTAGAGCATTCAATAATGCGAGCCGGCCATTTCTAATACCGACGCTTTAGATAAAAGTGCACCACGAATATAGAAACATTATTCACGAAATTCGGACACGGAGATTTCTAAGGGACGAGAGGCGATAAAGAAATCAACAAGTAATACGGTAAAAAAAAATATTTTCCCACAAAAATTTCCCAAAACGACTTGGGTGCCGATGAAGACCACAAAGATCACGTCACGAAAATAAAGAAAAACACGATCGACCAACGGGTGATTTCCATCGAACCGGATTTTTTTCCTCCGTCCAAAAAGATGGGTACCCGATTCAACCTAACGGGAAACTTTAGATTGACTTACATTCGATTTCCCCCACGATAAGCTTAGCAGCTTAGGTAAAGCCTTCCATCTTTCTCCAGTGAAAAAAACACAAAGGAACGATTTTCCTTAGATGTAAGACAAGTGAGCTCCCGTGGGACTGAAATAAAACAATACACTGAAATGAAGAATTCGTCATAAAAGCAGCGTTAGGACTTTCCACGAAGTTGAAAAAAAATGAATGAAAAAAGAAGAAACAATGAATAAGATGCTGGTATGGTATTGGAGGAGGTGACCGGCAGCTGAGGTCATTTGCGCTATGAGGGAAGGGTATAGAAGGAAGGGTGGAGAGAAACCCGGCGTCGGCATTAGCCTGCTCTTAACGAAAGGCGCCAAGGGGACCACGGCTTTACGTCCCATCCGACGGAAGGAGAGTTTCACTTGAAATGTCCTCCACACAACATTCAAGCAGTGATCGGGCAGTCTGAAAATTCTCTGCCACTGCCGCGATTTGAACCCGAGCCCGCCGTGTGGGAACCCAACACTCTAGCCACCACACCAACCAGATCCCCGCATAAGATACTATTTATGGAACATTTTTCTCTATAGGAGCGAGGTTTTGACGTTGACAGGTGCAGAGAAGTAAAGGGTGGAAGTATGCGAAAAGTGGTGCTACCGAAGAACGATTACGATAAAATGGATCGACCGGCTAAGTAACGAGGAAGTGCTAAGATGAGTGGGAGAAAAGAGAAGTCTTCAATTAAACATCAAGGAGAAGACGGGACAACTTGGTTGGCCACATTATGAGGCATGATGGCCTGATGAAAGCAATCGTAGGGCAGACAGAAATGAAGAAGGGCAAGGCACGGCCCCTGATGGCATAGGACGTATTATGAAACGATATAAAGGAGAAGAAATACGTCACTATGAAAAGGTTAGCGGATAGGAGAGAGGAATGGAGAGCTGCGTCAAGCCAATCTTAGGATGATGACGATAAAAAAATCTTTCATGGTTGGGCGAGTTTCGAGGTGTAAGTCACCGCAGGAAAGTAATTGCACCGTAGAAAAAATAAATTCCGACGCCAGTTCACTTTTTCTAGAATGAAAAATATTTCTGGATGGCGATAGGTACTCGGGTCCTCCACTAGGTTAAAAAATTCCATCGTCACTGATGTGTGAAGAGTGAGCTGTCCATTTAATAGTTACGGGAAATGGGAATATTTTCTAAATTTTGTCGACCTGAGGCTTTATTTAATTTAAATAGTACCCCGCAAGCCACCTAAATGCTCTCACGAATTCACTCCTAGCATTTATTAAAGTCCTTTATAGTTCGGGGGAAAAAGGAATTCCCATACCTATTCGTTCGGCAAAATGTCTTCTCGTAATTTATCGTTTTTGTTGGACCTGTAAGTACATTGGATTTCTAATTTTTTTGTTCATAATGTCTCTCTGAAAGATAGCTATTCTCAATTGCTCAACATATCTAAGCCGGGATAGGGAAGAACTCAAGTTGACAAGGAAGATTAATGGTTTTTTCCACGATTCACTTCCAGGGTATTTATCCCGACTGATGCCTGCCGCTCTTTCAATATAATGTCGCCGAAGTACGTCTAAATGACTACTCTATCCGTCTGGTACTTTAAGTGGCAGGGGGGGAGAACAGGAAGGCGAAAGGAGACGATGCTTGGAGAAATCAGTCGTGTTTTCCCAATTGCTAGCTTCCACGTGGTGCCTTATTTGAAGAAGATGACCCTTTTAAAGCTGTTAGCATGATTTTTAACTGCTCTTGTACCTGAATTACTTTTTTAATGTGTGTGGAATTACGAAATACTTAAAACATGGGGATAGATAGGCACGCGAGAGATTTGACGAAGATTCATGAACACAAACTCGTTCTCATTCTCATATTCATAAACTCGTTCTAAACGCGTTCTCAGAAACGTCATCAGAAGGAAAGGTCTTTTCCAGCAACGGAGGACTTTTTCGATAACCAGAATAAAATCATGACCCAATTTCAATAAAGTATATTTCAATTAAAGCACCATAGTATTTATCCGAATTCACAATTAAATTTCAAGAACAATGGTCTCGTGAAACAAAGGCATTTCTTTTTACTAAAATAAACAAAAAGTGACCAAACTTGAGATTTTTATTCGCATAGAGGTTTAGATCAGGTGGAAGACCATAGCAGCCACATAATATCATTTTGTATATATATATATCAATATCATTAACACTGTATTTTAGTCAGGAGATTTTCAAATCCAAATTAGCAATGAATATATTGTTTTTCCACATATATATCTCGCCGTCTTCGGTGGTGGTGGGGTGAAGTCCTCGCCTGCCAAACCGAAGGTACCGCCTGGGTAGGTTGCCCCTATCCACAACATGGGTGTTTGGGAACGTCCTACATTTTTGCTATTCGTTTCATTCGCTCGCTGCAATGGCCTTGAATACGCTGTTTTTGAAGCGGTGAAGTTAATAAATGTCTAAGTTTTCGAAAAATATGATGGATGTTTTACATGACGGTAAAGTCATTTTTCGTCGAATGTTTCGCGAACGTTAGATGTAACATTAAATTGTTTTAGTCCATAATTCTCTCTGACCCGGTTTTCCAGAAATTGATCTTTTTCCCTCTACACACTAAATTGCGGATTCACTAAAGGCGTTTCAATCATTCAGGAATGCTTTCGTCCTTTTGCTCCCATGAGCGATGCCAATGTGACTTGTTTGAGTTTCATCTCCTTATATCGTCGTTGCACTGAATTGAGTTCGTACCTTATTGAACCGGAATACTGGTGTTAGCGATAATTATAAACGAGTCACTCTATATTTATGATGAAGGGTTAGTGATAATACTCGCGTTGGTTACCAGAAATTTAAGCTTGAAATAGTATTTACTTATCGTCTTACATCTTTGTATTTGTTGATTTGCCTGAGTTTCCATTAGATGATAAAATATACCGAATTGTTTACTGACTTCAGTGGCGTCACTATGGGGGGATGAGGGAATAAATCCCTCCAAAGCCTCAGAGAAATAAAAAAAATTCAAAGTTATTGTCTAGTTTTGAAACGTAATAACTTCATCTGCTATAAGTTAAAAATTTAGTACCAAAATGATCTAACATTTCTAGGCATGCATTTTTTTTAAATTTACTGCTGTCCCCTCCCTGCAATACCGCTCCTGCAATACCGCTCCTGCAATACCCTACCCCTCGTCGCCACCCCAGGCCAACCCATTCCCCCAAAGCATATTTCTAGTTACGCCAATGACTTACTTTAATATCAACACTCTACAATATGTGTTTCAACTGGCTATCAGGGCGGTGAAGATAAATAATCAAGTAAACACACATAGTTTTCCCTCTTGCAGAAGTCGGTGAAAGAGGTGCTAAGGGCCTGCGCCAAATTCCTCCGCCTTACGCAACATTCGACAAGTGGCGAACGCAACACTTAGGGGGAGTGAAATTTGAGCCAGTGGAATAAGGTCCAGGCAATAAATCGGCAGATAAAATGAGGACAACAGGAAAACCCGGTCGAATGGAACGGATTCCGAGATATGACCATGCTTTCAGGATCGCAGGAGAGTTGCATCGCAAACATTTCGTCTAGATTCAAGATGACCTTTGCAGACAAAGTTTTCTCGCTTCGCGGCGACTTGAACGCGTGGGGCGGAGGATGATTCGTTTAGTTTCGCATATTATCATACTTATTATCATTTCACATATTATCATACATATATTTAGTTCACATATTTATCTACATGAACTAGCCCACGCGCCTACGAAATGATCGCGTGGAATGATTTTTACGACACTAACCATAAATGTAAAAACGATTATTATTAAGGGGAGGGATCGTATGAAATAATCAGTTCTAACACAAAAAATTATATTTGTCTCCTAAACCTAAATTTCACCGTCTATTTACAATGATAGAGCAAACTAGATCAACAACTGCACTTATAAGCACAATTGTTAACCTGCTTACGAAATTCCTCTCCGTACTAGACGTCATTTCCGTCGTGGTAGCTACGGCTCTATATGCAAAAGAAATGTATGAAGCGACGTCACAACATTCACCCATCACTGTTTCTGGTAGGATTCTCGTTTCGACTAACTTCAATACCTCATAAAATTTTCGCCACTGATATGACTGCACAGGAAAATTCGAGACTTCCACTTTAATGCGTCATAAACTCCAAAAATTAGAAAAGCAATCACGCCAGCTGACGCTAAGAGCATTTAGATTGCTGCAGGTCAAAATTTCTCATGGTAAATTAAATGTCACAAAAAAAGAGTTCCTACGTCCATCCCATGGACTACTGTTACACCCTTGTTAGTTAGATTGTCAACTGGCCAAATTTTGCGGAAGAATAAACACAACCATGCGAGTAGCATTGTCCATGTGTATTAGTGCTCCATTTTCGTCAGACATAGATGCGCGGTTCTAAATTGATGTCATCGTGAGACAAAGTTTTAGATTTTTATTTTCAGTAGCTCAAATGATATAAGCCTAGTGCGTACAAAGACAAGCTAGCGAGCAGAATAACTAAAATGGAATGAATTCAGCCAAGGACGAGTTTAGCGTATGACGTATTCTATATGAAAATATATATACCGTAGCATATTTTTTAAGAAAATCTATTGGAACTAATATTTAGATGTGTTTAATGATTCATTCGAACTTAAGACTCGTCTGCTATTGTCCCATTTAGGGGTTCAGAGGCAACGCTTCGTATTCATAAATCTGTATTACGCAACACATAATTTATAATTTCCCAATTGAAATGGTTGATTAGTGAGGGTCGATCCTACGTTGTAATCGATTTTTCAATTATTAGGCACACGAATAGACTTGATTAGCATGATTTTTATAACGTAAAAGATTTTATGATTCAGCAATGGCACCGATTCTTTTCGTAAAAGGTCTGACATGAAAAAAAACCTTACGTAAATTCCCTACCTATACAATCCCTGCGTCATGAAGCAACAATTAATTTGAGATAAAAAATTCAACCTCAAGTCACGAACAAAAAAATAAAAAAACAACAAAAAAACTGAAAAAAATAAATATGTATAATTATAATTTCAAGAGAAAAAAATTTTCGCGGTTTGGGGAGACGAATGGATTTCCACGGGACAAGATGAGGGCAGACGGTACGAGATGTTTGCAGGCCGCCGCGAGTTCCTTTCACTCTTCCCCTCCCACTACTCACGGAGCGCCGCTGCGATGCAATAATGGGAGGAGAAGCAGTTATGATATTGAGGAGGGGAGGGGCAGAAGTCGTTGCCTTACCAACCCGCAAGGGAAGGCACCACGATTGCGGAAGCGACTCCCCCTCTCCACTCCCTTGCGAACAAGATATAAAACAAAAGAAGATCGAAGATTCTCTCGCGACCAAATTGTCGCCTTTCAGATTCACTTTCCACGCAAGTAAACTCTTTGAAGAAAAAAATAATTTTCTCATCGTTCTAATTTTTCAGATTAAAATGTTTCAATCACTACGCTCTAAGTTCCCACCAATTCAAATTTACGAATTCAAACCTAAACTCAATTTTAAGGAGAGTCTATACTGGAACACTTCTTCTCAAAATAATTAATCTTATTGTTTGGAAATTTTTACTGATTATTATTTAATTTTACTCCTATTTACTTCCTCATATTTACACACCGTAATTCTCCAATAACATTAACTACCATTGATGAAATGCCAGCCGACACTCGGCAGTTGATCTCAAAAAGAGAATTATTTCCAGAAACGTCGAACAAATGCTATCTAGAACTAAAGAAGGGTAAACGACGATTTCAAAAAAAATTCGTAAGCACGAGATTAACCGAAGACATTAGCATTAAAAAAATACCATGTTATGATAGTTATAGAAACAATTAACCAGGCTCACATCGATCCCAAACCTACGCCCGAAAATCAATTGCAATTTATATCAAAGCACGTTCAGAGAGCGTCCACGCTTGCAAAAAAAACTTATTGTTAGAAGTACGTAATATGGAACGAGAATTAGATCTCACACAAAGAGAAAAACTCTCACGGGATCGGATTGTCTCACAGGCTTTGGAGGAGATAAAAAAGGAGTTAGCAAGGGGAAGATAAAGAGGAGACCCAATGCCATTCGATAGAGGGATGATTTTTGTTGTGACTTTGGTCGCTTTGTATTTGACCATTCAAAAACGTACGCAGCGCAGCAATGAGCGCAGAAAAAAAACAAATTTTTCGAATTATTTAGCTATGTAGTATTTAAATCTCGATAAATAGCGTAGAAAAGTCATAAAATTGACATATCACATCATCCCAAACATAAATATCGGTAAAAATTCCAAATTATTGCTCATTTTTCAGTTGAATTCGGCTCGTTCTGCCCGCCATCGACACGAGTGGCGATTTCTGTAAACCCACTTGAATTCACAGTGGGTGACAACCATCGATAAATATAATATATATAATATGTATCGAAAAGAAAAAATATGAAAAAAGATCTTTAATTTCACATTCAAGAATCGATTTAAAAATAAAAAAAAGGAAAATCAATTTTTTTAAATAACTACGAGGTTGGGTATTAAAAATATACTAACAATTATAAAATGATAGGTATTAGAATGAAAAAATAATTGCCATTGCTCAAATTCCAGTACATAAAAATGTATAAATCTGCAATTTATCATTGTCCATATACTTCATTTTAATGGCTCTTAGCTCAATTTTTAAATTTGTCAGATTTTATTTTACTATTTTACACTAACCACACTTAACACAACCAATGCCAACATATGTGCTAAAAACTCCACTGTCTTTTAAAACTGGCTGTCGGGGGTAAGTCACTGGACTCACCGAAACGGCACTATCAAACGCGCCTTCGGCGAGTTGAATGACAACACGCCTACAGGCCAGCTTGAGGGTCCTCCTTTGTAATATTCGTGAGAGAGTGTGTCGGCAACTTCGGAGTCAAGGCAACTGTTCATTGTAATGTACGGAGCCACGCGAGATGAAGGCGCACTCATTCAATCCACACATTTCGATGTGAGAAATATCAGGAGACCTTAAGAGGACGGAGAGAATCACGCGAGGAGACGAAATCTGGCCGCGACATGGCGAAGGCCCAAAAAAAAAAAGTGTGTTGCAAATATCCGCAGGAAACCACGGAGTGCGGTTTCTTTTGATGAGGTGAGGGAAAGGTGGCGATGGTGATAAGGGGATTCGCTTGAAAACACCTTCAGAAGTGGGTCCCGAACGCACACGAAAAGAAAACTTATTCTCGCCAAGATACGACAAAAATAAATTATCATCACATACGTTATCGACCAAAGGGAAATACAAGAGGGTGAAATCTGACATTGAGGAGTTGGTTAAAATACAATTCCTCGCTGAACAGTCTCGTTCATCTTTTTTTATTAAAATCTATTGCGATAGAGTTAGTAAAATAAATAGATCCGTATCGTGATGAATTCTTCCCGGGTTTCCAACCGGGTCAGGTCTTCTGCTAACTCCGCCGTCGTCCTAACGTCCTAAAAGGTCGTTTGTGCCGGGTTGGATTTTTTCGCCTTTATATGCATAATTCTGAACAGAAAATTTCGCGTCAGGTGGCTCCTGATTGGCTGTTGTCCCTCCCCCTTCCCTAATTTTCCGAATAATGGGCATCCACGATTTGCTGAGGGCTTTTGCCGGCTTCTCTATTGAATTTATTCTCATCCATTTGTACATGACAACTCCTCCTTTTGCACAGGACGATTGCGGAGATGGTCGTTGAAACGCCGTCAGCAGAAGACCTGACCTCGGTTGGAAACCCGAAAAGAATTCATTTCAAACTAAATGTCTAAAAAAAATATCTAAATTTAGCTGGAACTAAATCCTTTAACACGATCCGTGATCAATGCGTTACCTTCTTTACTATCAATTCGCAGCGAAATATCGAATGAGCTTAATCCTTTATCCGAAAAGTTAATGACGTCACTGTCTCTTGCCGAGCGGGTCACCGCTTCTCCGCTACTTCTCGGCCTCGGGGGTATGTCTCAAGTGGGTAGTTGTCATTAAACATCTAATGAGCGATTCTATCCGTCAAAGATTTAGGTCTCCGTGAACGAAGCGATGATCAGAACTTTATGACATCACTGACTCATGACAGGTGGGCGGCAGCTTTGCCTTAATTAATTTTCATGTTAAAAAAACTTACAAATTTATTTTCCACACAACCTGCTGAATATGCCCAAACACCAAGTTCTATATCCTAACTGAAGGGGACCAGTGCGGATCTAGGCTATGCACATAACACAGAAAGGTGAGTATTTTATGACCCATGCCATTTACGTAACGGACTGGATTTAGATTTGATAAGAATATATCTGGTATGAAATACTGGATATATCATATAAATTTACTGAAATATACAAATGCATGTAATATAATCTGTCGAAGTTATTAAAATGCACCGCATTGTTTCTTCGATTAGTATTTTGTTGACACAAATAATTGCAAATGGCATATTAATATAATAAATAATTACATTCAAGTAATAGTTATTTTAACATAATTAAAATACCACAGAGATTTACTTAATTAGGTCCCAAATTTATTTGGCAACATTTCTGGTTTGACAATTTTCGTTCTAAGAAAAATCTGGAAAAAAATCATCCTAGAATTTAAAGAAAATGTTGCGGAACTATCTTAACAACTTACAACTAATGGATTTTTTCGATTAAAAGAAATTGGAATTTTTGAATGTCCACACACAAATTAAAGTTCACATTTCTGAGAAAATAAAAAAAGAGATAGATCGTTGAAAACGGATGCTTCCCCAACATAAGGAAGCAAAATTTTACGCTACATTCTCCAGAGGGCGTTTTCTGAACGAACAGCGGACCGTTTTTTTTCATTACGTCAGTCACCGTATTCGTTTTTCCGTACGTCCGGCTTCGAAGGCGCCGGAGATCCGTTTTAATTGACGCTGCCCCCTCGGCGGGTTTTCTGAAGCGTCCAAGGCCATTCGCCCAACGGAAACCAGCCACAGGAGGAACTACATTCACATAATGTGAATTTCTTTCAGATCCTCCCCATCAACAACCTTTTGCCCCAGTTTCATCATCAAAAACGAAGACGCGCCATCTTTCCCGCCACGAGGACGCCATCACTGCAACACCATTGTTGCCGTCCGTTTAAAAGTAATCGGAACTCTACCAGCAATGAAAAATCTGAAATTATTCAGGAAGAATTTGTCATCTATTAAAATGCATATCGGAGATATTTCTTGCCGTAGAATTCTACGAAAATTAATAATGTTTTCAGTAGGGGCGCATATTCCACAAATACCAATCAGGCAATATGTGTGCGAAAAATCCGCAGGAAGAAAATCATTCGACTTGACCGGGATCCCCCGATTTCCGGTCGATTGCTTTAGCCAGTTAAGCTACCGAGGCGTCATTCCTCCCAGTGTGGATATTTGTGGACACCACTAGACAATGTGTTATGGACTGCTGAGCATATGATGCCACAAGCAGTCCAAATCTAGAGTCCTCAATATTGCCATATAATAACTACGAAGTTAGCGAGTAGTGTTGAGAGAGCGATCCAGAGGACTCTGGTCCAAATCGTGCATAGCGTCACAGCCGGAGACCGAGGCCCGGACTGAGAACAAATTGAGGTCTTCGCTTTTGAACAGTTTTAAGTATACCGGGGCTACAATGTAGTTATGGTGATAACTTTACGGGAGTCACCCGCAATGCACATATTGTACGAAAAAATCCACAGAGAAAAAAAATCATTCGCCTTGACATCCCAGCCTAGCGAATGATTTTTTTCTGTGAAATTTTCTCACAATTTTTTAAGTTATCACCGTGGCTAGTCCCAGTATACTTAAAAACAGTCGAAATATGTTCCGTATGAAATAACAAAAAAGTGAATAACGGCGAAAGAATTGATGAAAATTACATCTATTCAAGTAAATAGTCGAGACTTGGCTGAGTGGACCGCGAAAGTCACGATTTCTTTTTCAGCATTCAGAGACCCGTTTTGCAATGCTTCCTAAGTGCATTAGCTCTACGATGGTAAATAATCGTTCGTGACATCACACCGTTACATCTTTCGAAAACGTGATAAGAGCTGCTAAGAGTGCTTCTGAGGCCATACAGGAGACATGACATCGCCGTTGAGAAGAAGATCGAACACGCCGATAAAATAAAAACTAGAATTTCGCATTTCCCGCCCTGATTCGAGAATAATATATCGTATAAGAACCGTAGTCTTCGAGATGCACTGACCTGAACATCCGAATTTCGACAGTCATTTGTTTGAAATTAGTACGCCTGTTTTTGAGTAAATCCTTATGAGGTTACTATGAACATTTTCATATTTATTATGTTAAATGGTCAGCTAATATTTGGTTAGTACCGAAAATTATTGGATTAAAACTACCATAGTTATTAAGGAATCGCTACCGATAGCTCATGAAGCACTGTATAAGAAACACAGTGATCGTAGTTTTTTATAAATATTTTTTGTTTACTTTTTTCCTAAGATGCAATAATAATTCATTGATGAAAGAAATGTGACCCTAAAAATAAGCTGTGGGAAAATACGTAATTTTTTATTCACGATCCCCGCCATAAGAATAATGTAGGAAACTTTTAATTGCTTTCATCCAACAATAGCCTAAAATTCCGTCTTAAATGAAACCTATGCTTTTCCTATTGCATACATATTTTAAATGAAATTAAACTGACACAGAGAATGAGGAGCGGGAAAGAATAAAAAGTTATAGTTTATTGAAGCCTGGCATAAGAATACAATTAGAAGCGCTCTTCGTGTAAGCCGTCTAAATGCATCTCCATAATACCATGCGAGCCACCTCTAGGGCCCATCACCCGCGTATTGAGGCTGCTTGTGGGCTAGTATGTGGATGTAGGGTGTTTGGCATGGGGTGACCAATCATCATCATAGAGTATGCAAGAGAATCCCCACATGAACACCACACACAAAAATATTACGCATAATAACAAGAATATAGGTCCGCATTCATGCAAAGGCAAACCTTGTCAACGATTTGTAATTCCTGAAGTAAATCGATTCAATAGAAAGGTTAGGACAATGGAAAAATAAAAACACGCAATGAGTCGTCCTATCTAGTGACATCATTGATGTTAGTAATCTTTATAGTAGTTATAAACAGTTGCTATCCTTAATACTGCGAGGAAATATTGGCATTATAAATCTCTCTGTTTTGCAATCAATTTCCTTTTTTTCCATTCGTGATCACGTCTACCGTAATACAACGGTCAGCGAAGGATATTGTTCACGTCTACCGAGAAAAATCGTCGTCGGATTTACTGAGTAAATTTAGCCTCTACTCCGCTCTTCGCTTCTGTGAGTATTCCTTACCCGATTCGCTTCACAAATTGGAAACGTTACACTTTGTAACGTAACTACTCATCACAAAATTGGCCGCCCAGCGCAAATGAAAGTGGGAGATGTAATAAGTTAGCCCGTACATAGCGGATGCGACGCTAGAAGCAACAATGAGATTTGTTACCACAACTAATTGGTTTCCATGACAAGTTACAGCGCCATAACGGCATAAGATTAAATTGACAAATCGTAAACACGTAAACAATCAACAAATTACTACAGTGGTAACTAGAAAACTCAGATTGCGTAAGGATTTCTGTTCGAGCGCTCAATAACATCTTTAATTTTTCCCACAATATGAGCTGAGCATTCCACTGAAGATACTTTCCTTTTTGCCCCAAGGTAGAGCTCTGCAATATTATCTCACTCGGGTGCGAAGAGAAGGGGTGTGCTACGAACGGATTTTTTTCGCTAGGAAAAAAAACTTAATAAGCGAGAGTACAACCTCCTTGAAAGAGATGTAATCGTTCTGTTTTCTTAAACACGCAAGCAATGGCGCCGGTTGCATTCAGCGAGTGTCGTATCTCGATGTAAACTTCGTGGCTTTCGGAGGTGGAGCGCTGAAGAAGCTGGGATTCGTAAACCATGTTTCAGGTAGAATTTCGGATGAAAAACTACAGGAGAGGAGCACTATTTCGCAGTCGTTCGGCCATACCTTAAATGTGCAGCAAGCATACGGGATACGGCGCATAAAGACTCAATCTACGGACTTAATAAAATACGAAGGAAAGCTGCGCGACTCGTCAAAAACTGCTACGAGCATCCAGAAAGCTGTAAACAGGTGCGAAACGAATTAAGACTAGGAATCCCTGGATACTCTTGAGGGTTAGCTTATATTGCTTGAGATATTGAGAATGGATGTCTTACAAAGAGACACAATGAACGTCATATTAGAACACAAATGTATTTCCATGTCCGACGGAGATCATAAATTAGGAGATATTTAGCCGAACGGATAAGTGCGGGAATTCCTTTATCCCCCTAAAATTGATGACCCTCAATACATGCTAGGCTTCGTTAGAGCATTTCCTTTTTACTTGTGAATGGCTGGTGTCATAACACACCTATTGAGGCAGCTTGTGGGGAAGTAATTAGATTTAGATATACTTCTGATATAAGTACGAGGAAAGAATGGTATTTTATATCTTTCTTTATTATAAATTATTATTTCAAATCCGGATAGTGAAATTTAAAATGTGTGGAATTTACAATTGTGTTTTGTCAGGAAGATTAACGAAGTCTATTTGTGCTGCCGGATTTGATGACAGATTTTTATAAAGGAAATTTGAATCTGCTAAACTTTTTCGC
The DNA here is from genome assembly GCF_921293095.1 of Ischnura elegans. Lineage (NCBI taxonomy): Eukaryota > Metazoa > Arthropoda > Insecta > Odonata > Coenagrionidae > Ischnura > Ischnura elegans. The sequence goes on along the minus strand of NC_060249.1, from coordinate 115,511,804 downwards.
TTGTGGCGTGAGATTTATATATTTATAAATAAATTCGCACATGCGAACGTATTTTTTGTGAGCATGTGTAATATTTTTATGGCCGTATGGTGTGCATGTGGGGGTCCTCTTGCATAGGGCATGCTAGTGATTAGTCACCCCCTTCTAACTACCCTAGAGGTTATGGAGGAACCCGCCGAATATGCTGAAGAAGTCTTCTCAGAAAACCAGCCGGGTCAAGATGGACATTGCTGCCAACGTTTCGATGCCTTCTCTGCCATCATCTTCAGAGAACTGCCAGAGATTGCAGCCAACGTTACTCTGGCAGAGAAGGCATTGAAACGTTGCCTTCTCTGCCAGCGTAACGTTGGCTGCAATCTCTGGCAATTTTCAGAAGATGAAGGCAGAGAAGGCATCGAAACTTTGGCAGCAACGACCTTCTTGACCCGGCTGATTTTCCTAGAAGACTTCTTCATCCTTAGAGCAAGCACGCAGGGTGTTATGTAAACGTAGATATCCCGAATATGTTTCATTTCCCTCACGTATCCAGCCAGCCGTATTGGTTCTTTCTATGGTCCTTCTCTTCACGCCCGAGCCTCACGCACGACCGATAGCATCTAAATCAGGTATTCCAGTCACGGGGAGACGTGCAATGGCGTAGGAGGAATAGAGAGTCCTCAAAGACATCACCAAGACCACGCTCACCAGAGGAAAGTGAGCAACGGTCGGAGGATAACCAACTTGGACGGATGAATGGAGAGAAATGTGAGACAGTATGCCTCCATCTAAGCATTATATTTTCTTATAGCGCTGAGGAATACATACGTCCACTACACGTCATGGGCCATCGATCTGGGAAAGCCTAATCGATCGAAAGGAAATTTTTAAATTATATTTTTCGTAAATTTCAAGTAGAATAGGTACTATTTGCCTGGTGACTAAGATACAGACCCTAATTATTTAGGTAGAAATAATAACATGGATAATATTACCGAAATAGACTGCAGAATCGGTAGATTTAAGATATCGTTCTGTCCGCATTCAATGAGGGACCATAATACTTTCGATACATAAACTCTAGAATAGCTCGACTCGGAATAGGTGAAATAGACTCTGAATGTGTAGTTATGTAATAAATTATTATATTTGTAAATAATGATATGCATGAATTTTAGGCAAATTTACACATCAACTCATTCATGAATCGCTAACTACAATAACCTTTTGTTTTTCCCCTACTAGCTGTAGCAACACGAACTACATGTTATTCACTTATCCGCTTGTTGTCGTATTCCGTACCAGAGATTAGCACCCAAAACACGGATGCCCAAAAAACCAGAAGCTCTGGATGGAATCCGAGTTTTCACCCTTCGCCGCATATTTTAATGTCCTTGCGCCAGAGACCAAGGCGCATGTTAAACACGTCCTCCGATGATTGAAACGGAGGAACCCGACACGCACATGGAAAGTTAAGTGAAAGAGCATGTGCCCAGAGCAGCGACCGCTCTCTCAACGGACGGTAACATCACCGTGCAGAGAGTAACGGATACTCATCCTCCCGAGAGATACACAGTACACACACTACCGAAACAGATCTTAACCTTGCAATGGCCAATGTATCTCTCTCTAAGACGGGCTCACATTCAGCCCTGACGAAGTAGTACGACTCGTACATGGTAACGTCGGCAGCCATGGAGAATATTACCCGGTAGAATACCCGAACAACCTTCACTACTTATTGTGAACTACTGTCATCACTTGCCCGAACTACGATCGTGTTTCATAAATTTCAACACGGCAGCGAGCTGGTCATTACCGTGAATCATAGACCTGTCACCCTGGTTTTCCTTTGCACTTTACCTCGTAGATGTAGATAAAAATATAACCCTTATTTTTCCCTAATTTTCACCTGTTTCTACTCCGCAAAGTGATGCCAAAACAGTCAAATTTGGCTTAATTCCCGATTATCAAAGCTTAAAACTCACCCTAAACCCTTACATCCCGGTAATGCACAAAATATCTTTCTCAGTGGAGTCATCGTGATTCACTGGGGAAATCACATATTCCAAAAAAGAAGCCTGAATCACCACCACCAAATAGCCAGTAGGCTTTTGAACTATTCGACGACAGTTGAAATTTTAAAATAAGTAGTGACGCAACAGGGAAATTAAAGAGGCGTAAGTCCAGTGTTGCGCGATAATGTCGCAATTGTAATCCTCATTCGTCCTCGTTCACGTACAACAATCGGTTCAGCGCAACCAATTTAGCTGACGGACACGTCATCAGTTAACTGGCAGAAACACCAATCCACGTGTAGTGAACTTCAAATTCAAATAACAGGAAAAGAATCCCGGAAATGACATAAGTTGTGATACAGTCTCATGAAGCGCATTCACTTCCTCGTACTAGAATACTCAACAACTAGTCACACTCCGTCATACCGTTTCATGGAAATAGATGTCGAAGGGAAAAATCATTTAATAGAACTCAAACTGCAAAAAAAGTAAAATATCCACGAGGCAATGTTTCCAAAACATTTTTCTTCCGCTCACTAACGAGCTAAATAATGATAAAACCTCAGAAGAAATACATTCAACAGAAAAAATGCAAAAACAAATAAAGCACGGATTCATCCATGAAAGACTCGCATGGGAGATTATCATGATCTTTGGAAATTATTCGACCGTTTAGAGGACTATGAAAATATCTCACCCCCATAAAACCCTTTGAATTCCAAAAACTGCCGTAAGTACTAAATCCTAAAGATTGTGTAATAGGAACGTGGTTACACAATTAACGATTGTTGTGACATCACTTCTCTTATCGCATGGAGTAAGGATAACCCGTCTAGAGACATAAATGACAAATATTTTAGCATACAAGTGAATATATTTTTTTTAATTTATAATAACCGGCGTCATTGGGTCCATTGGCATAAATTAACTATGAAAAATATTGGAAATTTGTATATATTTTATATGCTTTGCTGAATTATTCGCCATTTAAGGAATTATTTTCGAGGTAATTCATGAATTACTGAGACCAGAACGTGCAACTTATATACTGATTCTGAGAGCATAAGTAATAAATACGTTAAGCTTAGTATAACACGTACGAGGAGTGTTCAGAAAATAACGAGAACAAAAGTTATAAATTCCTCATGAGTTTGAAGAAACAATTTTTTCAATTTTTTTATGATGCTGTTACTCATATTACTGAAGTAACATAGAATTTTCATCCGTATTCATTATTTACTTTATCCGTAGCAGCCGCAAAGGTTCGAAGAGTTTTTATGTGCTCTGGGATTTTCGGCTCACACATAATGTGTGAATTTTTGGGACAAAAGCAATACTTTAACGATGCCCCAACTTCCATATTCGGCATACATTGCTTTGCGTGACTTTAAACTCGCCCGAAAAATAAATTGAACCTTAAAGGACCGTTGTTTTAATGCATACGTGGCATCAAAAGAAACCACAGACAAGCTAAAGCCTGTCCCAATGATAGAGTTTGAAAAGTGTTTTAAAGATTGGAAGAAGTGCTGGCACAATTGCATAATATCTAATGGGGACAATTTTGAAGGCGACAAAATTAATGTAGATGAAAAAATAAATATAATTTTCAATTAAATACAAATGAAATTCCCGTTATTTTATGGGTGTTTTGGGATATTTCTCTAATTTCCGTATTCATCCTACGGAGTTGGACGGTAAGCAGTCCAACGGCGTTGTGGTGTTTCCAGTGGACCCAGTTCACTTTTGGCTCCTGCGGCCAACGGCCGATGACCAACAAACGAAGGGAGCGAATTAAGGCCGTGAGACCCAGATTCGCCATTTAAGGAGTGCGGCCCCCGAGGTTCATTTTTTTATCTCCCGGTGCGGAAGAAGAAAAGAAGAAGCAGCTTTCTGATGAACGACGGTCAGCTCCAATACAGAAGAGGCATGGGATATGAGAGAGGCGAATGAAATGGTCTGATGACGACAGCAAATACACCTTTTTCCTCGGTATAAATACTGGAATACTCGGTCTATACACTAGAACACTCGGTCTATACACTAGAACACTCGGTCTATATACTAGAAAACTCGGTCTATATACTAGAACACTCGGCCTATGAACTGGAATATTGAATTTCCCCAACGCAAAAGATTCTATGCAGAAAAGGATACTGCGATGGTCTAAAATGAGCGTTATTCAGCAGCTAAGGAATAGTTTAAGTTCCCAAACATCTATGCCAAAAAACAGACAACAAATTAATAAGACACTAAAATACAGAACGAAAATAGCAACATCGTAAAATAAATATTACAGTAAAATATTTTCATAAAAAATTTTAGAGCACTATGAAAAGAAAAGCATACTCCAGTGTATAATACATTTAGATATTGTGCAGTAGGACTCATTATCAATGATAGTGCCTCTTTACCTTTCTGTCTGCCAAAAGCAATGTAGCGGTATCCTTAAAAATTCGCAATACTCCAAGGTTGATCAAGTGTCTTCCTCAGCGGTAACTACGACAATATTTACAGTTAAGCCGAGACTGCATAGGTACGGTGAAAAACAAATGCGCTCCTTTTTGCCCGGACGCGAGAAAAATCAGTCATTCCGACATCGTAAGAAGTGTTGCACACCCGCGATTAAAATGCAGACGTACTTATGATGCGCTTAGCGTATCCTACTGAAAGAAACATTGTCGGAAATTTAATTCACGGCTGTATCAAGAATGAGAGGAAATTGAAGAAAAGAACCTCACTACCAAAATACATATAGGTAGCACTAAGTACGACCACTTAAGTATGTGAAGTACCATTGTTTAATCTGTTATTCTTTACTAAAGAAGAAATTTTTTGAGAAACTTTTACTAAAACGCATTTACAAAAGGTAATTAACATAAAAATATTATTGGTTGATACCTCACAAAAGTACATATTTTCAAACCATATTTCTTTTCTTAATTTTGTTAATTAAAAATCAATTATATATTTTCTTCATTGTATAATTACTGCACATTACTCATGCAACAAAAGTTCATCCAGAAGAAATTGTTGTTATCCATTAATTTACACATTCATTACGAATTTTTTCTGAAGGTGATTCCACCAACAGGCCTTTGAGGTCACTTCAAGGTCCAAGCTGGATTTCAGCGATGTTATTTTAAAATATTTAAAGAGCAATAAACATATAGATACTTATTATATTCAAATTTACAATTTTTAATGAAGACAACAAAATTAACGGGACTCAAAATCAATCTATGGTCATTTTCCTTGTCCGACACTAATTTTATACACCTATTTATAATAAGAAAATTTCCACGTTTTCTTAAAATGGATTCCATCGAGCGGTACCTTATATTTCCAATTATACAGCACTACATGAGCAGTTACAGATCTTTAGCATTACCCATTAAAATTTGAACGAAAAATAGTCTTAAGCGAGAATTTTAACGCTCCATTGAGAAATAAAAATTGATCATTGACCATGAAAATTGTGATTTGGATTGAATTCACTTTTAGCAGAAAGAAAAATTCTATCGCTTATCTCCATTATAGGTATCCCTTAGCAACGGATTAACCCTTATCGGATTCAGAGGTATGCCCGTAGCGATGAAACAAAGCGTAGTGTAGCTTCTTAGAATTCTGTTTACCATAATTTTCACGTTAAAAATGAAGAGCGAGCGAGAAAAAAATTGTGGATCGCCCAAAGCGGCAGGCACACCGGAAATCAAGGAAATACCTTACGAAAACGTACAGACTCCCAGAAAAGGCATCCAAAGAATTGCAAACGGCTAAGAGAAGACAAGGACCAAACTTATATTCGGGTTAGCACCATAATAGGATTCGGGAAGCTAGAAAAAAATGACAGCCTATGACAGGAGTAACCAAATCAACATGCAAATTTTACCATGCACTTAAAAACTGCAGACAATGGTGTTTATACCGGGGGAGTTTTCCTAATGCTAAAATGCCACACGTCTCTTTTTATACAGCGAGTTTAACAGGCACAAATCGAGCATAGCGAAATCGCTCATAATATACCCTAATCCAGGGACTTGAGAGAGCTTAAGAAACAGGAAAGAATGAGATATTTTACTCAAAATCACGGGTATAAATTTAAGCCAAAACTATATACGCAACGTAATTATCATGAATAAAGTTAGGTAAATTTTTGAGACCCCTTGACGTAGATTTGACCTTTTACCACTCAATACACCTATTACACACATAACTAGCAACATATTATGCAAACATACGTCATATGTTTAAACATTGTTTTTTATCTATTTTATTCTCTTTAGGCTGTTATTTATGTATTGAGGTCAGCCAATGTGCCACTTTTGGGGGCGAAATAAATACATATATCACTTGGACGAAAATCTCAAGAGGCAACTACTTCAGCCTTTACGAGATAAATAATTGTAAACTTTTTTCGCCATGAAATCATTTCCCTGATTTACTCAGCATCCACTCTTTCGCAGAACAACCATCTATTTATTTTTTCTCCCAAAACATCAAACCTTCGAATTTGCTCTTTGGGCTGAATATTAAAGTGTTCTGATAATGGTTCTCAGATAGTTCGATAGATTAGTTACGTCAATTTTATATCAAATTTAAATGTACCTAACCGCCCTCCGCTGCATAATACCAATTCTTGTTGTTCAGCCTCCTGCTCTAAGATCCCAAAACCAGCAGCGCATTCCAGGTGAGGCCTTATCGCCAGACACGGTGTAATATTTTGGGTGCGTCCTTCGCCAACATTTTCTCAGAGCTCCAAACACAAGCAAGAGTGTCAAAGCGTTCGCATGTCTACGTCGGACTAACATAAACACGCCCCAGATAACCAATAACTGGTCTTCCCAAATGAACACTTCCGACGCTTCCGACTTACCAAACAATTGCCTCCGAAAGGGGAATTTACGGCTTTTCAAAATGTCTCCAAAAATACTTAACGAGCACATGTGAGAGCGAATGTCAAAGAAAAAAAGACGTCTGATTAGATCGGAAACGACGCTTACATGCCTAGATGCATCTCCAGATAAATATTTATCGAACCATGGCAACGACTTCTTCGTCATTGTTTCCGCAAAACACGCTGACTTTGTGAGCTTTTCTTTCCCTTTTTATTGCATCATCGACAGATAAATTCTACTCGAATACATCTCGAGATAACTACCACGTTAATACTCTGTACTCCCCATAAACATAATTAAGTAAGTACCATTTACCAGAAGCAAAGGAGGAGATAAAACTAATATTCGTTTTTAGATGCAATTTTATCTAGTTCTTTTCACATTTGGTGATTCAACTTCTGACAGCACCATTATATTGGTTACACGTCAGCAAGGCAATGTCTTGTAAACAAGCGGCAATGATATTAGGACACACCCTGCTGTAAATAGGGTATCATACGTTAAGTTGGCCGGATAGAAAGCCGATTCCACTGTGGAGCAGCAATACCAGGTTGGAAAAATTAAAAAGCATCAACTATCGAGTTTTCTGGTGAAGAACAGTCTCAGATGGCTTCCTTAATATTTTACAATACGGGAAAACTAGGTCACAGTCACCAAAAATGAAATATTATTCATAAAGTCTTCGAATCGCCACGGCACATCACCCGCATGCACCAACGTCACAAGCACATGCCCATACGACGAGCACGATTTTATTACGTCACGATATTACGACATTTATTCGAGGAACAAACAGTTCTTCCTCATCCTCGACGCATCGTGAAGCCAGTACAGCTGTCGGAAGAGAACGAGGAATGATTCAAAGGTTGTTTTTTTTAATATAGGAAGGAAGTCATGACGAACACCCAGGTATGGGAAGTCCTAAAATTTTGAATGTTTCCAGACGCGATGTCGTGAGGAGGTAAATGAAATGTAAACTCCGACAGAAATAGAATAGTCCGCTGTCGCAACGGTTCGTTCTATGAGCGGGCACGAACACCTCTCAGCCCCGTGTACGGATCGGAAAGCTCAAACTCCTCATATCTCCGATGAAAAACCACTGCCAACACAGCAAATGGACGCATAAACCCTAAACAATTAGAAGTAGGCATTTCAATGTCAAGATTGAGGGACACAGGACTATAAAAGTAATGGGACTATAAAAATAGTGTTTAAAAATAATAGGACTAAAAATAGTGTTTAAAAATAATAGGACTATGAAAATAATGTTTCGTTCACTAGCAGGTTGTGATACACATGGTTTACTGGGACAACTTCCGTATATTTATTTGGGAACAGAAAAAGAAATCAACGAAAAAGAATATGAAAATTGTTACTTGTCACAAAAAATAGCAAGCAACGACAAAAAAGATATAACAATAAAAATAAAAATTATCTACTTAGTAAATAACATTCTGTAAGCAATTGCTAAGAAAAATCTCCGATCCTTGCTCTCAATGATTAATTTTTAAACTTCTGCTAACACAAAACAAGTCGGACAAAAGCGCATAAAAATAATGTTTCGTTCACTAGCAGGTTGTGGTACACATGGTTTACTGGGACAACTTCTGTGTGCGGCTGCGGTAATAAATGTAATGAACGAGAAGGAGGACTCCGTTACCATGGCACCGAAACAAATGTAATTGCGTTCAAGCGACCTATTATTTGCCATTGATATCACTCGTCACAAGGTCTGAATCAAGAGTAAAGGCGAGAAAATGTGCAAAAACTTGAAAGAACCTTCCTCAATGATCTTGATGAGAGAAAAAAATTCCTTATCTTTCCAGGTGACAAGACGAGAGCGGTCCCGAAAGGGATAGCAACAGGGGGGGGGATGGAAGGAGAGAGGCGGTTGTCCCAGAAGGAGCGATTCATCTCGGATGGTGGGAAATGGTGGAGTTCCCACGGAAATAATATCTGGGTCAAGAAAACACAGAAAAAAAGAACAACATCAAAAGGCAACTTAGAACTTATGGAGTTTTCGCAGGCCGCTGTCAGCTGAAAAATTCTAACCTTTTTCAAGGGATTCCGAACGAAATATTATCACATTCGATGACAATTCGTGATAATCATTGAAAATTAGAAGTCAGGTATTATTTTTCTTATAGCCATGCTACGGTTAATTTGCTCTAGATCACACCCATGGAAGAGATAGTTCAGCTACTTAAGTGATATCTGATAATAAACGTAACAGCCACTGTCTCTACTTTTGTGATGATAAACTTATCCCTAAAAGGTTACTTAACGCATTCGGAATAAGTATTGGATTGTCTAAGAGATAAATACTTGCAACGTCGCAAAATTTTATTTCCAGATGTCACCCGCACCATGATCTAAAAAAACATTTTTTTCCAGTTCGTTTTCCCCACACGCTTTCAAGCCAATCATATTTTAAGTTTCAATCGTGAACGATTTTACGCTAGCTTGTGAATGAAGAGCATACGAAGGATCAAAAGAACGCTGTAACCCATGATCATTGGCGGATTTCGGGGCGCAAGTTTTAAGACGATAAGAAAAATAGACAAAATTTTTTATACTGCTATCTTTACACCCGTTATGTTTTGTGCATTACGAAGCCTCAAACATTTAATTTCATATTAATAACTTTTATATTAACATAAAGAGCATATTTCATACACTAACTGTTGTACGTTGTTTTAAATCTCAAGTATGAGAAGATCGTTTTCCTGTCAGACCCTTGACACCCCCCCAGCAAAAATCTTAGGTCCGCCCCTGACCATTATAGGTGATAAGACTAAATTTAAAGAGTGGGAAAAATGAGAAAATGGATGGAATATTTCACAATCATTACTTAGAACTGAATGTATCCACAAAGTATAGTGCGAGGCACCTCTGGGGTATTTGGCAGTGGGTGACCAATCGTAAGCATGCAAGAGATCCCACCATGCACGCCACTGTGTCATAAAAATATTTTGCATAATAACAAAATATCCATCAACATGCATGCAAAGGGAAAACTTGCAAACGGTTATTAATTCCTATATTAAATCCATGCTAGGTTATAAGAAAATAATAAAAAAATCAAGTGAGTCGTTCTAGCAAATGATGCCATTAATTTTATTAGTCGAGACGCCGTTTTAATATCCTTAGTAGTGGGAGGAAAGAAGGCCATTCAAAATCACTGATTTGTAGTCTATTTCCTTTATTTTTTCTCGTGATCACGTCCACCATAGTACGGCAGTACACGAAGGATATTTTTCACGTCTTCGGAGAAAAAAATCATCTCAGAAATAAGTCTATACAGAATCTAGGCACAAGTATCAACCGATTTTTGGGTTTAAAAACAAATTACACTTACCTACTCTTCATAATTTCCAATTTTGAGCATAAATTTAGAATTACTGAAAAAATGTGGTCTTCGGGAATAGCGATTTCAAATTGTAGCACCAATTTTATTCAGAAGAGCAATAGAAGCGCTTCCAAGACGTCAACATCGACGAGATAGGGAGCAAAAATTACGGTGCTCTGGTAATCTCGATGTATTCTGTCCGAATCGCCTGGGACCCGATTATGGATGTCACCCGCCGATGTTTTTATCGTAACAGTTCGTCCCTTATTACAGTTACACTTCTCGTGACATTGGTACTTGACATTGAAATTAAACTATCTAAAATTACTGGATGATAATTGTGACTGTTTGACCCACATGTAAACTCAATTGATCAACGTCGTTCCCTTCGAACAGAATACTTTATCCAGGCATCGAGTAACGCCGAAATGGCGACACAATAGAGGTCATTCATCAAACTTCACGATTCGATTGATCATTATTTAAAGAGGTTGAGGTGACGAAATCGATTCAAAGCTACGGTTACCAAAGGAATTGAGAAATGAGGGTAGATTTTGTCTCGGGCTGTCGCATGGATGACAGGCGAGGTCATAGAAGTAGGAAAATTCTCCTTCTTCCACCACTATTGAATTCCTTGGTAAGGTTTAAGATTAGTAATTGATTTTTATCTCATTCGATTTTGCGTGGAATGTGAAGATACGAACTCCTTATAAACATTATAAACTACAATAGCAATTGACTAGAATATATTTGGTGAGACTTAAGTAAATAGCGGTCGCTATCAACGATATGAACATAGCGGAAATAAAATAAATAAGACTCTTAAAAACATCGACAAAAAGTCTCTCTGTGAGTAGTAATGGATATTTAGCATTAGTTAAGTGAGACATTGCATGGTTACCACTGAATTAATTTTCGATCGACGCCTTTCGTTGCTACAATAACATTCTCCAGTGTCACAACAAAGCTTCTGCTTGTTGTAACAACAAAATACAATCTGAGAAAAAAAAAAATCGTTGAAATATTGCAATGATTCATTAAAGGTATATGTAAAAATCATTGATCCGAAGACTTCCATTTTTTAAACTGGCAAGGAGGCCTCATGTGTCTTCCTCTGAAGGTTACAGATCAAAATAAGAGAACACTAATTTTCATATTCGATAAATTATGTTATATATGTCATGACTAAAACTTTTATTTTTGAACGTGGAAGGTGGTGCACAACGTATTTCATCCGTATTTTTTTAATTACTTTCACAACAGTTAAAAGAAAAAAAAAGAGGTCTCAAGAAGCGTTTTGGAGCGAGGCGAGATTTACAACCATTCCTTTACAGTTAACATGCCCTAAAGAGAGATAATTTGGACGGGATGAAGCTTAATTCCTCCTCCTCGCTTTATGAATTCACTCACATTTGAAGTGATCGCTGGAAGAAGAATGACATTAGTTACCTTTTACGGACGGTACACCGTAGATAATTCGCCGTACAGATGCCGAAAAAAAGAGTATGCCCAGCGAGTATAACGGTTATCAATAATTAATCCTTAAAAAAAATTATACGCCCACGCTAATTCCATGTACCTATAGCCCATAAAACTGACTAATTCGCCTAATCTGCCTTAAATGAAGAAAACGACACGAATAAAATTACAATAGTAACTTTCACCAGAGGCTACGAGAGATGAAGTAACGATTACGATCAAGTGACAGATGAAGTTACTGAGAGATACGATAAATTCGAACCTAAAGGCCGTTTTACATGGGGCACGAACTTGCACAATCTGACGTACGTACAAAGGCGCAGTCAAATTTGCGTCGTGTAAAGCGGTGAATTGGTAGAATACATGCGAGAATGCGCGGACGTGAGATGACAAAATAGCCCCTGTTCTAATTTCGCCCATGCATTCGCGCAATTCCACGCCATTTGGGAAATTTATGCAGTTCTACCCTGCGCAATTCCGTTCCCCATGTAAAACGGCCTTAATCATTTAAGTTCCATAAAAATCCATTATTTAAAATAACAAAATATGTTTTTAGGCTTAAATTGATGCGTAGATTCCAAAAACATTCCTATGAAACCAATATCTCCATTAGTTTCTGAGATATAAGTTTAGTCTGGGATGTTAAATAATACCAATTCTCGCTCCCTTCTCGTCCATAGGGGCAAGTGAGTCCCTTTACATAATAACACTAATTTTGTGAAAAATAAAGGACAAATACGGAGTTTTTCGTACTAATTCCACAGGCTAAGTACACAGAGGATGAGGCGAAAGTCCTGTTGTAATTGACCTTTTCGTTGATTTGTAATTAAATATAAAATTTCCACTTCGTAAACAGCATTTCAAGTGAAAGTTCTTAACAATGTGAAAAAAATATCTAAAAGATATCGCAAGAAGAATTTAAAACTAGAAGCCAATAGCTTATTATTCAATAGAAGCAATTCTTTCAATCACACACCTCATTTCATTTCGAGAGAATTTCAAAATTTTGGAACATAAATATCCCTTTGACCTTAAAGGATGAAGTACACTTTACTTGCAATTCCCAAGTACAGTGGCGCAGCGAGGGGGGGGGGTTTGGGGGATAAAAACCACCCCCAGAGCTCAGAAATGTTTAAAAGGTAAATCCATTTTACTTAATTGGATTAATGTTACTTACAGAATAGTGTAAATATTAATAAAATATCCCCCCGAAAGCCGTTAAACTCACCATTTTGAAACCTTTATCTTGAAAATTTTCTAAACTAGTAACACCGCACCTCCTGCTTACCCTGGCGGGTATTCCACACCCCCAGACACCCCAGTATTAGTTGTGCCTAAACCCCCCCCCCCCCCCCAGCCTTAATTCCTAGCTGCGCCCCTGCCCAAGTACACTACAGAGTACTTGAGAATGACCAAACGGTCGAAAAGCGTGTTGGGATACGCATTAATCTTTTGGAAAAGTGTCATCTCTTTTTCGAAAACTCGAAGACCTGAACCACCTGCCTCGTTGAAGAATCGTTCCAATCGCAATCAACAATCGTTCCAATTCGCTGTGCCGGGGTCACCTGTGCCCTTGTCCTTGGTCACAGCTCTCTATTTCACGCATGCGCAGTGGAGCGGTGCAATGAATCGCCGAGGACAATGATCAAACAGCTCGAAAGCCAATCGTCCATGAGTTGAGCAGCCGTGGAGGTCGCCTTCGCCCATCGTGCTGATCCGATGATTAACTCAGTTGGGAGCATACCCATCCATGAATTACCTATCCCTGCGGATACACACAATACCTTCCGAAAAATTAAAAATAATTAAGTATGATTTAATTATTTCCTGGCGAATCATTAGCGTGGAATCTCAACAACGTTTTAAATCGTTGAATATAACCACCGTTTCAACGGACGACTCGTCCATCGTCTTCAGAGTGAATGAGTGAACCTAATTGTTGCGACTGTTTATAGTTACCTACATCTCGACATTTTTTATATAAAACGGTTTGAAACTGTGGAATTCCCGAGAACACTTCACTTTGGCAACGATTAATTTATCTTACCCGAGAGAAGGTAATTTAATGCATTCACCGAGAAAGTGTTAAATCTTACACGTAGCTACTTGAATTAACATAGCAGACAAATGGAAGTGAAAACCTTTCGTCGATATAGGCGCGATTTAAATTTATCAGAAAAATGACGTTCCACTGATGGAAACTAGATTTTTCGGTCGATTATTTGGTCAAATCCGTTACTGGAATAATAAATTCCAAGATTTTTAAATGATCGATTTTTCAATGCCTTTCTTGTGGCGTTAAATTTGGAAGCATTTTCCACAAACTTGCAATATTCGCAGCACGAATTTCATGAAACGTAGGGTACTATATTTTCCGTCTGATTTTTTCTGTTATCTCGGAATACCGACGCATCGAAGCAATTCCGAGGAATCGACGATTTGCAATTTCTCCGAGTAAAACGGGCTTTACAAGCAAACGCAAGCATTCGATGCAATTTCCCAAAAAAAGTAACGAATGAGAAATACGGAAAGTCTATAGCTATCTACATACGGTCTACGTGGAAAGAAAAGCAGAACGGCACACCATGAAATTTGAACAAAAATGACATTTCCTTCACGTCTCCGCGGTCGCTTCTCCTTGCAAGAAATAGTTTCTGCCTAGAGGTCCCCTTTCACCGTCGAGGTTGGCAAATCGCGCATTCTTTCCCGCAAGCGGCAAGGTCGAATTCCCGTCGTCCACAATCTCTCGCTCGCTCACTCATCAGGATCCAACGCCAAAAATTCCCCAACTCCCAGCACATCAGTGGCGCAAGACCTCGACCGAAGAGCGTAATGCCACTCTGGTAGGGTTTCCGGCCTGCAACTATAACCGCAGCAATTCCGGCATACAACGTGCGTCATCTGATGTGTGCCCGCCACTGGCTTAAATATCCCAAAAGACTCCCCGAAGGCGTCTGAAAACCCCATATGGAACGCCCTCCCTCATTAACCAACCGCTTACACGACTGCGAACTCCGGGTAGAAAGTGCGAAAGCCACCGAAGCCATTTGAAACATCTTTCATACGTGGCATCAATCATTAAACTTATGTAACCTAGAGGCGCAGCTAGGGGGGGTTTGGGGCAACCCCCCTCCCCCTCAGAGCTCAGAGATTTTTTAAAATTTTAGTCTATTTTACATAATTGCATTAATATCACTTGTAGAATAGTGTAAGGATTAATAAAATATCCCCCAGAAGGCCCTAAAACTCAGCATTTTGAACCATTTATCTTAATTTTTTTTGGAGGGGGACCCCTGCACCTCCCGCTCACCCTGGCGGGTACGTGCAATACCCCCAGAATTAATTGCGCCTGTATAGCCTTAATTCCTAGCTGCGCCCCTGATTTAACCTAATCACTGTAATCGCTTACTCGACCACGGTTGATAGGTCCAAACATAAACTCATTACGTAAAGCAGAGCAAAAAAGTAGCAATCGGTGTTCACAAGATACAGGAGAGTATAGAGGTTTCGTCTATATTCCAAGCCTCAACATTTTCCTGCTAGCCAATGAGACGCACTCTCAATAATGCCTATCTTTATCAAGAGAATGAGCCTTTCCAAACAAAAAAAAGCTAACCAAAAACATCCAGAATGTCTAAATAGAATGACGCTGCAGCCTTATTCAAAAACGTCAAAATCGCAATAGAAAATGAGAATTGTTATTCAATTTTCAAACTGTATATATTGTACTAACAGTATCCTGAAAATCACCATTAGGACGGTTTCTATCTCACCTTTGTGTATTATTACTGATAAATAACAGTAGAAAAATAAATAAAAGCCGGCGACTGGAAAGAGAACTTTATATTCATAACTTCATAAATATATTCCTCTTTATAAAACGCAAAATCATTAAGGAACGTAGCTTGGAAGGTATCTTGTATATTATTTGACTTTCAAAGTTATTCCACGATTAGTTATGAAGTGTAAAAATTCTATCATTACTGTGCGCATAGTTTAAAAAAATGAAAAATATATTTTTGACAACGTAATGTGACATGATACAGCGTAATGACAGACATGAGATAAGGCAAGAAAAAATATGTTTCCTTTTAATGGATATGTACCCAATGCGTCCATTCTTTGGCGAGTCTCGGTATACATTACAGAAAGCACACACCGATGAGGGGTAGCATAGGGATGAACAACTAAATATATCGATACTCAGGAAAAAAATTGATGGTGTACAGCAATAGGTTAGAAAATAAAACCAAGAGACGAGTAAATTGCCACAAATAAAAAAAATTGTCTGATGACACGAACTATTCAAAGTCGATATATAGATTAAAACCACGCGGCCACATTTCCTTCCAAGGCCGATTGGCTTTTATTTTTCAAGGGAAGAAAGTCGGCCGTGAGTCGAGCGTCTCGTTATGGGCAAAAAGAGTCGATTCGTATGGACATTTTCGACTCGCGGCCTATAAGGAGAGAGTCATCCGATCCTCAACTCCGTCATACTGGCCACTCCACCTCCAGTCCTTTCTCTCCTCGAACGCACTTCCTTATACATGAACGAGTCGACATATTTGCCTTCCTCTCTCTCTCTCTCTCTCTCTCTCTCTCTCTCTTTGTCACATACGAAGGAACTACATAAAGGGGCCCCCATTCCATCACATATCAGGTTGATTTCTGTAACCACTTCGATTGCTGTTCAGTCGGTTTTCAACAGATTTCAAACCGTGAACATGAGTGTAGAATGATCATTTTTTCCCCAATAATTTGCAGTAGAGTTAGTTTTTTTCTTTCTCTTGAACTCAATTTTTAACGTCGATTAGTGTCTTGGTGTCTAGATATTTAAGAATTAAATGCAATTTTTTCGCAAAAGTTTCGGTGTATTTTTTTACCTTCGTCATGGCCATGAATGAATAGGATCACGTTATTTAAATAAACAAAAGATCGTAGCACATTTCCACAAGAATTTTTAATGCGTACAACGCGTTTCGGCTCACTGAGCCTGGTCTTGTACCAGATGATGGCTCAGTGAGCCGAAACGCGTTGTACGCATTTTTGTGGAAAAGTGCTACGATCTTTTATTTATTTAAATATGTCTAACTTCCACCAATTGAAGCCTGAATCTGTTGAACTTATTAGGATCACGTTAATTTAAAACATAAAGGCAAGAAAGGATATTTCTAGGTTTTTACAATTATATAATAAAAAGAAAAATGATTAATGTATAAATTAAATAAAACTGAGACAAGAATTTTCACGTTCATACTGATTTTTGCAATTACGAAGAATAGCATTGAAAAGTTTCGGAATTAATAAATAACACCATCACGAATGTAAATATTGGGTCAAAGCCCCCTCATTACAGCATATTTCTCCGTGAATTTTTTGCCTATCAGCGACGCGAGTGGCCACTTTAGTAAGCCCATTCAAACGCGCGGTTGGTGACAATAAATTGAGGCTGATTTTTGGAGCCTCTCTTGTAATAATCATGGTCATACAATCCCCATCCTCCCCCCCTCAAAGAAGTCACCGGCCTCCCCCCCCCCCCTGCCCGCTTGAGCTCTCACGTCACCGCCGCGAAAGAAGCACGCCGGCTCTGCGTCGGCGCGTAAAACAAAACCGGTTGCCCCGAGGGACGAGTGTCGAGCGAAATTTCGCCGAGCGTCTCGGCCACCACGCCTCCCTCCAACGCCTCAGGGCGACGGCCACCGAGCGCACGAGTGTCAAAGCCTGGAAAGGACGCGTCATCCTAATTATGACGTAGGAATGAAGCAATCAGGGGCGCAGCTAGGAATAGGGTAGTTTCCTTCATCAAAGATAACGAAAGGCATTGATGGCGATTCGTTACCCACCATTAGTGTATTCATAATATGCTAATTATTTGGTTTTAGAAATACCGGTTTAGACGAATGGCAAGGGTCAAATTTATCCTCATTTGAAAAAGGGCAGATTGGCGCCCATGCGATTCCACTCCACGTGACGTCACAAGGACCTAGTTTCTATACGAGTAGATAGGAGTTATACATCATCTGAGGTTACCAATGCATGCATGGGGCACAGAGCTCAGGGAAACGTGTCTTAATAATCACCTATTAAAACTGGCTAAGGTCGGAAAGTTTTCTTCGTTTGATAAGGTATTGATAATCCTTATTTAAGCCAAGCGCTACCAGCTAGCAGGGTACTCTGCTACCTGCTAGCATCCTGCGTCGTATCAGCACTCGGAGTCTCGCTCAAAGGTCAGCTTACTCGCGGCAGCGGGAACCAGAACGACGTCACACGTGAGTTTTCCCGGCAATCATACTTACCCGTCGCGTTTTCGCGCGCTTGAAAATTTTCACTTTTCATTTAATCGCGAAAAATAGATATCGTAATTTAAAAATCTAAAAGCGTGAAATACGTACTCCAGGATTAATAATCTTTCGATTTAGGCAATAAAAAAATAATAGGAAACCATCCTATTAAGTTTTTTTCTATTATCACTTATTTTATTCATTGATATTAGGTTGATTTCTGATGCCACTTCGGTTGCTGTTTGGTTGGTTTTCAACGGATTTCACAGCGTGGCTGAGTGTAGCACGATCCATTTTTTCCCCAATATTTTGCAGTAGAGTTTGTGTTTTTTTCTTTCTCTTGAACTCGACTTTTAACATCGATTGGTCTTAGAGTATAGATCTTTACGAATTAAATGCAATTCTTTTTGCAAACGTTTCGGTTTATGTATACCTTATTCATGGCCATGAATGAGCCACCCACCAGGTTTTAATACCCACCAGGTTAAAGGTAGGTGCGAGATTAATGAATTGCGGAATTTTTAGATAAATGGTTCAAAATGGTGAGTTTTACGGCATTCTGAGGGATATTTCATTAATCGATTAATTAAAGGATCCTTACACTATTAGTAATATCAATCCAATTAAGTCAAATGGATTACACTTAAACATTCCTCTGAGCTCTGGGGGGGGGGGGGGTTATCCCCCAAAACCCCCCCCCTCGCTGCGTCACTAGAAGTAAGAGCAATTTATTATGAAGTGGACTGATAGCTGAAATCAATAGAGTACAGCTCAGGGAGGTCAGATTCATGATGAGTTGTTACGATAAAAAAATGCAACGTTTCCATTATGTTAAGCGAGTAAGGATGTTTTAATACCTTCCAGTGGGCAGAAAACCAGTTGATGACGATGTTATTTTATTCCCTTACACAGCCGTAAATCCAGAGACACAAATACCATGACCCCAGTGTAAGGCTTGCATAATCATTCATATTCATGGCCAAACTGAGAATTGATTACGGGCATCCAAATCTCAACCGCTATCATTAATATTATCGGACGAAGTTAACCATACTTTAAGAACGCCAATATACTACGGTAGATCAGATAGATTTGTAATGTCGTTTTATCCGCAATCGATAAGAAATACAACGGGAGGATTTTGACTTAGAAATAGGTTAGTTGACTTTGAATGTGGCTTACTAACTTATTTATTCTTTAATACATGTTTCTGAATTCTCCCATCAATTCTAACAACATGAACGCCAAGTTCCAGCTTCATAGGCACATTGCCTTCATAAGTAGGATATAAATGAATCCAATAGCTTACATGTCACCAGAGAGAAGTCACATACATGTAGCGTGAGTATATGTTGCGTAGTTCATGTTCGTGGTAATAAATTTTTAATCCTCTGGTGCATGCTAGTGATGGTTAACTCCCCGCCAAACACCACTGTAAGTACCTTTCAGGGTAATACGTAGGTGTAGACGAAGATAAAGGGTCCTTTTGAGCACAGGGGAAAAGCGATGAGGAGAAAGTCACCCACACGACAAACTCTCCCGCGCCGTCAAAGGAGCATCGCCGAGCGCGAACTCCAGAGCGCTATCTAAATATGTAGAATGCTGCATCTGATCTGATCCAATGCGAAGCGAAGCGAACGAGTGGCGACCTTCAATTCTTTTAAAGGTTCGAGCAGGGAGTGGCACGAGGGTAAATCTTGGCTCACCGCAGCGAGAGAAGGGAAAAATTACTCTCAGACTCTCTTTTAATTCCTAGAGAAGCATTCCACACCAGCTTCTCCTGTTATTTCAAAGCGAGAAAAGTGGACGAGAATTGCATTGACAAGGCGAGAATGCGGCTCTATTAGCCATTGCTTCCGATCAATTCTCCGAAGTGAAAGGACAGCTGGAAATTGTTTGGTCATTGAAATGATTGTCGGCCGATTAAAAAAAATAGCTCTGATGAGGCGAGTCATTGACAAATACTGCCCAACGGAAAGTCTATAGATGGTGATTTCACCAAAGGCCTTCCACTACCCCCCAATGCAGCGTGATTTGCGCGGGAACGAGGAAATACAGTTCTAAGTTACCACGAAACTACCGATAGTAAATATCACCAAATATCTGGAATTCTTATCTCTTCAAGTTAACATTTTTTCCATCTGAACGAACCTACCGCAGCACCATGCAACTAACATGATTCGACTTCAATTAAAGGTTAAATATGCTGTTTACTTAAGAATTAGTCTTTTGAGAAATCAAATTCATATTTTTATCGTGTTGATTAGGAAAAATGGAACATTACTAAAGTTTTTTTCTAACAAGGGGAATACACGACCTTCGCATCGCCGATCGAGCTCAAATTTTGCGACTCGGTAGTTTATGGGTACAAATATAATATACCGAAGCGAGACGACGCACTTCTCGTAAAATTCCGAGAAAAAAGCATTTAAAAATCGAAAAAAATGAAGGTACGCTATATAAACTGTTTTGAACGCCTTTGTTAAACAATTGGGTGACAGCCCAGTGGATACGGTGACCGACTGTGGAGGTGAAGGTAGCGAGATCGATGCTCGCTCAGGGAATTTATTTTTGTGTTAATTTTTAAGGGTTTTATTGTTTAAATTTTTAAAGTTCGTTTTCTTATCTTCGTTACTACTATGGAATATATTTTTAAAAGAGCTTTTTTTAAATATTTAAATCAGGAATGGATCAGCTTGGGATTAGGAACTGAGGATGAAGGGTGGATAGAAACCCGGCGTCGGCATTAGCCTGCTCTTAACGAAAGGCGCCAAGGGGACCACGGCTTAACGTCCCATCCGACGGACGGTGTACTGCACAACTAGTGTAATCCACATTACACGCAGGGATTGAATTTAGGAATGCCCCTTAATTCTTTACCGAGATTTGGATGTGGAAGGCCAGTACACTGACTCACCACTCCAGTTAATCCTGTATTTGCAATTTTCAGGATGGAACTCATCATAAAGACATGTAAAGCAAAGTGATTTGCGGCACCACGAACAAGCAGAAAAGGCGTTTTTTCCACAACTGCAACGACTGTCCATAATTTTTGAAAGAAAACACACGTCATTTACGGGAAAACTGACGACAAATATTTATGAGACCTTTTTAGAAAATTTGTTGTGGAAAAAACGCCTTTTCTGCTTGTTCGTGGTGCCGCAAATCACTTTGCTTTACATGTCTTTATGATGAGTTCCATCCTGAAAATTGCAAATACAGGATTAACTGGAGTGGTGAGTCAGTGTACTGGCCTTCCACATCCAAATCTCGGTAAAGAATTAAGGGGCATTCCTAAATTCAATCCCTGCGTGTAATGTGGATTACACTAGTTGTGCAGTACACCGTCCGTCGGATGGGACGTTAAGCCGTGGTCCCCTTGGCGCCTTTCGTTAAGAGCAGGCTAATGCCGACGCCGGGTTTCTATCCACCCTTCATCCTCAGTTCCTAATCCCAAGCTGATCCATTCCTGATTTAAATATTTAAAAAAAGCTCTTTTAAAAATATATTCCATAGTAGTAACGAAGATAAGAAAACGAACTTTAAAAATTTAAACAATAAAACCCTTAAAAATTAACACAAAAATAAATTCCCTGAGCGAGCATCGATCTCGCTACCTTCACCTCCACAGTCGGTCACCGTATCCACTGGGCTGTCACCCAATTGTTTAACAAAGGCGTTCAAAACAGTTTATATAGCGTACCTTCATTTTTTTCGATTTTTAAATGCTTTTTTCTCGGAATTTTACGAGAAGTGCGTCGTCTCGCTTCGGTATATTATATTTGTACCCATAAACTACCGAGTCGCAAAATTTGAGCTCGATCGGCGATGCGAAGGTCGTGTATTCCCCTTGTAAGTGACCCACATATTCCATCACAAATCAAGGTCTCGACAAGTATCACCTTAAGAACCTGCATATGAATTTGGATTTTCAAAAATTTAGGACAGGGAGCTTAGTATTTCGCGGTTATTCGATGAATTACATTTATAAGATCGTATCCGATATTTTCGTGACATTGACATATAATCGTTCCTCGGAAAGATTACCTTCAGCGCTATGCAAGCATAACAATGAGGAAATGATATCCGAGTCCATGGAGCGATGAGTGTGAAAGCGATAACAATTTTTGGTAAGCGTACTTAATCCTGAATATATTGCCGGTTTTCTGGGGATATTTCACCTTGGGGAGAATAGTTTCGCACGATGTGCACACGGAAAAAAAAGATTTGATTAAAACTATCGAACTGGCGTGATAGGGAGTATTTTTGTTAAATATACTTAAACTTTGATGCAAATTATTAAGCACTTGATTTATTTTACCAAACGCTAGCGTGAGCTCTTGATATATTTCATCAAACATTTTGGTATTGCATAATTTGGTCAATTGTACGGAAGAGTTTCGTAAAAATAACCGAATTAATTCAATACGATTCTGAGTTTGATAACTTTTATCGAAGTTATGATTAATTTTACGAAGGTGATTGCTTGTTTGGTAAAAATTATCAAACTCTACATTGCTATACAAATTTTGTTTGATAGAATTTACCAAGTGTTTCGTAATCTATCGAACGGTCTATCGTTCCTCTTATGTTTATACCAATGCACATTTGCAGTTGAAAGATTCTTAAACAGGCCTTACATAAAAGATAAGTTGGTAGAAATGATTTTGTTTTCATTATTTGTGATGGCGATAACGTTTTAATTTTGTTTACGTTCATTTTTCTGTTTTTTCCTGCTTTAAATTGCAATACTACCCGTTAGCTGGTGAATCAAAGACATTGATTGAATCGCATATTATCATAGATATTAAAGCTGTAAGGAGATGTTTGTGTATTTCGACACATTAAAACTTTAATTAGAGGTATTCCTGAGGTATAATCATTCGCGATCATGTTTAATAACATGTGATAAAAGCCGTGATACTAGACCCAATCCATGCTAAGGATATCACCCAACACGTTAAAGCCATCTCCACATCGATGTAATAAGCCTGCAAATAAAGTTTTCTTGCGCATCTGCACTAGATATTCATATGGAGTAACTACGTAATGCAATTGTGTGCATCAAGTATTCCTCATAAGCATACAAAGCGAAACTGTAGTCACACCTTATTCACATTTCAAAACAAAGGTTAAATACTTACAATAATAATATATTATAGCGTTTAAGTTAGCATTTATTATGACAACCGATTTAGACTAGTTGTTAGAGTCCGTTGTTACCACGCGGAAGGCCCACGTTCAATGCTTCATGCAGGCTTGTTATTTTTCCACTTTTTTTTTTGTCTTTTTTTGCAGAAACTTACGCCAAACTCCTAATTTTATTATTTTCAATCATAATAGTGTTTTCTGGGTTGAAAATCTTTCACATGTGCACGCTACGTCGATTTTATTACCCTTTCGATTTTGATAGTTTTTATCGAACTGCTGTAGCCATTTCGGTAACAATTACCAAATCAGTTTGATAGAATTTATCAAACTGGTTTGGTAATAATTACTGAATTTTTTAATGTGCCATATGAACCCAAAAGTTTGATAAATTTCATCAGAATTCGATTGTTCTAACTAAACTTTTTTTTCCGTGCACGATTAACGCATAATTGAGGCTCAAATTCTCCCACATCCTTGGAAATTAACAGGAATTTTCAATGGATTCTACCACGCGTCACTTTTCGAAACAAAAATAAATATTACCAATGTACTGTACAATATTTTTTACCCATTGGCTCTAGGTTACCACACCCGCCAAAAAGATGACCATAACCATAGCGGTGATGACCACAATTACTCCAAAAAAAGTTAATGCTGCATATTTCAATAAAGTAGAAGTAAATGTATGAAGAAATGAGAAGGATATCCGATATTAGGGTTATATATAAACCTTCCTCAAACCAATCCGACGATTCAGACAATTCTGATGACGAACGTCACAGTGACAAAAATTACTCAGCTTTAAAGGTTTTGCTGTTTGAAAGATATTCCTCAAAAGACTACGTCCACCAACGACGGTTCCTCAGGTTTACCAGCAGGCTGAGTGCATAGGCGACATGAAAAGCAACTCAGAGACCTTCAGCCATATAGTACTCTCCGGGAAAACACCGAACCCAATCTAATCCCACGCTTTAAAAAATAGTAGTTTAATTTTGGCTGTTATCAGGGTTAGTGTGCGAGGTTTCCGAACGTATCGTGGGGAAATTACACGTGAGATATTTTTGGCACAGTCTTGAATAAGCTAGGATCTGACAAGAGTGTTGTGGGAAGATTTTCGGAAGAGAAAAAAAAGAGGTGCTGTTTCGCACTCGTCCGGCCACACCTTGAATTTTGCAGCGAGCGTATGAGATCTATCGCAAGCAGACTTAATCCGTGTATGTAATAAAATAGAAAAGAAAACTGCGCGATTAGCCAAAAAGCTACTACGGGCGTATTGAAAGCGTTGCACAGATGTTAAACGAATTGGGCTGGGAGCCGCTACAGATTCGGATACTGTGCGCTAGGCTTAGATTGCTGGAGCAATTGAGAAGAGACTATTTCAGAGCGACACGGAGAACATCATAGTAGAACAACTATATTTCCAGATCTGACAGAAAGGAAAAATTAAAAGTGATTTTTGTGGAACGGATGAATATGATAATGCATATTTGCCACAATAAGGGAATTGAATAAATTCCACGCAGAACTTAATTAAATGCAGGGGAGGATCCAGGATTTCTTGCTGGGAGTGAGCACAAGCAAGGCCGCATCCAGGATTTTTTTCTGGGGGGCACAAGGATACCTCGCAATACAAAACGAACGCAATGATAATGGGACCGTATTAAAAATCTTGCATATTTGTAAGGGTCTGGGGAGGGACGGCACGTGCCCCTGACACACGCTTATGCGGCTTACGGCTAAGTATTTAGTTGTCAACCTAGCCACTTTTCATCAATCATGCTCCTCACCGCCAATGCCATCGGGTATTGGTTAGCTCTCTCAGGAATACAGCAATTAGCCAAAGCCACGTGACATTTTTCTCGCTCCAATAGATTAACAAAAGACTGCCCGTGGAGCGTACATTAGCGAGAGGGCGGAGAGCTAGCATAAGAAAGCGGTGAGGAGATAGCGTCCTCGGCAGCGGCCTTGGCGACAAAGCGCAAACACTTTCTCCTCATTCTTTTCCCCTCCTTCCTCCACCTGCTGGTTAACTAACCTCTGCCTTCGCTCAAACGCTCCCCGGGGTAAATGGGTCGCCTACGTCTGGATTCGCGAACCGAGGAGGGGTTGTTCACTGCGGTCTCGTTGAAACTACACGCGTGACGGGCGATACATGATTATGGTGTTCTGGGGGAACTGGCGACCTCCGAGGCAGGCACGAACTGCGAACACTCATCACGTCAGGGGTGCCATCTTAAAGTGCCTTTGAGAGAGCGGGACTTTTCAATTTTGTTGCTTTGTCGTGGCCGTTTCCAGTCGGACAGTTGGTTTACACTGGGAGCATTGGCTATCGTTGGTCAACACTGGCAGCCGCAAGAAACTTGGAGGCTGCGCACTAGGATTAAATAGCTTCAGCAATTTATAATGGATCTTTCAGCGCGACACGTAGAACATCACTTACTTCCAAGTCTGAGAGTAAGGATAAATCGTGAGATATTGACTTCAAAAAATGGTAGGCGTGACTTCGTAAGAGCATTTCCTTTTTATTTGTTAATTGCCAGTGTCCTTACACCCCATGCCATACGCCTAATGAGGCGGCTTGAGGGGTGGTATGCAGGAGTATTTTGGTATCCTGCCACCTAAGTTAAGCACAAGCAGAAAGAATTATTGCTACTAAGGTCAAATGGAGGGTATTCCGGCGGCTGAATTAGATTTTAATGGATGTCTGCACCCGACATCAGTAGGTACTAATAATTGCGAGCACAAATATTAATATTTCATATTTAAAATAATATATTTTCCTCCTATCGAAAAACGTTTAACCCCCATAAATTCTATATTTTATTCTCTTCCTCTCCTATATTTATTTTTTCTATTCCTCTATTTTCATATATTTCTTTTTTTCCGCTCTCCAGATCCCACATCACAATGACCAGGAACCCATCAATACCCTCCCCATTCCTTCGGCACGAAATTCAGCACCGTTCATTGATGAAGCCTACATCATACGATAATACCTAAAAGACAACACATTCAATCGCGACGGTAAAATTTCAAACCAAATTTAATAGGAAGCATACCGCAGATAGAGAGCATCCCATGAGCGTCATGCTTATGATACAATCTGCTGAAGGGTTAAGGGTTATGTATAGCCTTAAGTTAGAAGAAATTAAAAGAAAATGTACATTAATTTAAAGAATTTTTATCGCCCATTTATTCGGCAGAAGAAATACAGAGAAGGACCGCACTATCATTCTAGAAACGGCATGTCCTACGAAGCTTGCTATGGAAATTTTAACGACCGCATGCACAGCCGGCCGGCGCGCCGCAGACGATCGCACAATATATCTATGCTTTGCATTCCCATGGGCTCTGCTGTGATTGAAGTGTAAATATCTCGGTTTACGCACATTAATGGCCTCCATTCTAAATTACCACATAACTATAATGTTAAAGAGAATATCATAGTCTACTACTCTGTAGTGTACGTATGGCGATTGCAGCTATTACGTCATGTACCTACCGAGGCGATAATAAATGAAAGAGAACCTTTTGACAGCATTGAAAATTTCCAAAGCATAGTATTACCACAAAAGGTAAAACGTTGGTACGGAGAATTTCAAAACAGAATACGTGATCGCGCAAGTTACAAATTTCATACACTCAAACGTTTCGGAGGTTTCGGCCAGTTCTTATGATTTGATTTCATCCCACTGTTGTTTTTTCTTATACGAATAGATGAGTTAAGCTGAGAATCGTAAATATAGGCCGAACCTACTTAGCAGATTCGGAGAGGACGTTTGCAGACGATATGAAAAGTATATTTCACCTACCGTCGTATTGTGGTATAAGATATCAAGACAGGAAGATAAAAATAACATACTGCACAACAGAGAGATTTAAGACGTCGATCTACCCCAGGACTATCAGGGATAGTAACAAATGTGCCATTAATGTATTTAATCGCTGCACTGCGCTAACTTGATTAGATTTGTCTTTTTTTCATTTTCTGGTTTTGGTTTGCCGGTTCATGTTTTCCTTTACGAGATCTTACTAAGTTTGTACAGCTGCAAGAATATTATTCCACTCAGTAATTTTGTATTTTTGAAATGGTTGGTGTCAACTTGTATGGATCAATGCATGATCGGTGAGAGCTCACACCGCCTGCCGGCATGTGCGTGTGTTATGGCCTTTCATTTCGATGTCCACGAAAACGTATTGATAAGATCCCTAACGAATGCTGCATGTTGGTGAATACTCAACCCATGCCAAACACCATTGAGGTCGATCGCAGGGGTTTTCATCTACATCCACATAATATCCTGCGAGCCACCTATAGGGTGTTTGCACAGGCAGTGTCGCAGCGAGGGGGTGGGGGATTTGGGGGATAAACCCCACCCCCCGAGTTCAGAGAAATTTGAAGTTTAATCCCCTTTACTTATTTGGATCAGTATTACTTATAGAATAGTGGTAGGTTTTATCAAAGATCCCTTAGAAATCCAAAAACTCGCCATTTTGAACCATTTTTCTTCAATTTTTTCTGGAGGAAGGCACCCGCAACTCCTGCTTACCCTGGTGGGTATGCAATACCGCCACTCCCGTAAGTATTAGTTGCGCCTAAAAACCCCCTCTAGCCTTAATTCCTAGCTGCGCCTCTTTGCACAAGGGTAATCTATCACCAGCATGCCGCAGTGGCATTACGTGGATGTAGATGCGAATGGATGGATGACTACATCGGAGAAACCCGAGGGACGGAAGGAAGGTCCGGAAGAATCGGAACGGAATGCTAATGCGACCATCAGGGGACGAATGGTTCGTCCTCCGGCGCGCACGTAATGGTGCGTGGCCGTCACGGAGAAGGTCGAAAGAGACGGGCTATTGCGCGCAAGGACTTTTTCCCGAAGTTCCCGGACAGGAAAACAAGACTCGATCAGAACGAGCAGTGTTATTTTCGTAGAAAAAATACGAATGGGTGATCGATGCCATTAAAAAAAAGAATCGGATGCTAGGTGGGTGGTCGAGGAAAGTGGCGCAGCGAGGGGGATTAAACCCCCCCCCCCCAAGAGCTCAGAATTTTTAAAAAGTTCAATCCATTTGACTTAATTGGATTCATATTACTAATAGAATAGTGTAAGTATTAAAAAAATATCCCTCAGAAAGCCGTAAAATTCACCATTTTGAACCGTTTATCTTGAAATTCCGCAATTTATTAATCTCGCACCTACCGCTTATCCTGGTGGTTATTCCATACTCCCACACACCCCGGTATTTGTTTTACCTAAACCCCCCCCAGCCTTAATTCGTAGCTGCGCCCCTGGTCGAGGACGTGGATGAGGGGGCTGGGAAGTTCGTCTACACTTCATCAGATCCACGGAATAGTTATATCCCATCGGTCAAATGGCTAATAGCACCAACCACAAGCATTCTTCCACTAATCATTCGGTTATGGTGGTACAATAAAAGATCGAGATAGACTCCCAGCTCGAATTTGCATCACTATCTCAAACTATTAACTTGAGGCCGACAGTTCGTAATATTCAAATAGCCCAGCAACAAAACAATGAACAAAAAATAGCTTATTAGTACATGGTGTATCTTATTGCTTTGCGCGGGCAGTTCAGTTCATCGCACGAACCGACAAATGAATGCTATGTGATAATCAGTTATCCACCGATTTCATACCATCACATGGCCGACCAGAGGCGATACAAAAGGCACTGAACAAGGAAAAAATTGCCGTAAACTAATTCTTGACAACTGATTAGTGCAGTCAATTCAGGAGCAATGTCAATGAATCTTTGAGAATAAACTTCCAAATCTCTCGACCATAAAAATAATTCACTATTAGACGATGGCATGGATACCAATAACTGAAATTTCCCCGAATTAGCCTTCGATTGAGTAGACCGAAGACGTGTTGAAAAAAATACCAAGTGTTACGTTTATCGATAAGATTTTCATTTCAGAATAAATTCTTAGAGAGAATGTCACGATTATTTGAAATTAGTAGGAACGGAAGGTATATAGACAGCATACTAGTCGTCGTATTGACAACTGTGATGTCAGATACTAAGAAATAAGATTTGTCAAACTTAAATCCAATCAGTATTGCTGCAGCTCGATTCTGTAAATGTGATATGGCCGTCACAAGCGGATTTCGTCAATGTATTCACGGCTTTGACGCTGGAGCGATTCTGAAACTTTTTAGTGACGTCACTCTCACAGCCGCGTCCGTGAAAGTATTCACGCCCAAGAGGGCCCGTGGTAGCTTCGTCGCGGCAATGCGCTCTAATTTTTCATTATGAATTTACGCTGTGATTGATAATTAATAGCACATTATTCATTAATTACGATGGTGGCTATTTCATATTGTCACTTCCCATAAGTAATATGTATTAAAAACAAATAAAAGAAATGCGTAAAGTTAAATTTACATTCGCGTCCTATTTAAATTGATTGGCCTTCATTGCGATTGAAGTTGGTGGGAAGTTAAACCTTGCGCTGAGGGTTTGACAATTATCTTATATTTGTGCATCTTCTAGAATGTACAAGTAAAATACTCACAACTTAATGTTCATAATAATTTGGAGTAGAACCAATGGTAAAAGTATTGTGCGGTACTGAATGTTAACAGATTTATTTAATATTTGTTTCGTAAGTTCAAGCCTTCGATTTGTTTTTATTAACGAGAATGGAGGCTCTTTACATACCTCCGCTACTTTTGCATGAGCATCAATGTCGACGGAGGCAATAGATGCACATACTTCGGCGGCAGATACGCGATATCAACAATCCCTGCGAGACGTGAGATTGGCGATGGATCACTGAGTTCACACCACGATTAATTCGTAGACGATTGGATGGCTTGCCGGGGCATACTTTAGTACGTTAAGATAAACATTGATCATCTATTCCATCTCTTCCATGCATTATTGCTGCCGTTCAGTAACACGACCAACATGATTCGTTTTTCTGTTGACACAATAGAAATACTAAGACATGTAAACATCTCGCCCTCTAGCAGAAACTGTTAATAATCTACTCGTATTCGCGCCATAAACATTTTCATCAGTATAAATCGTGAATAGTGGCATGTGCTTGCACAATCAGACACATATATGTATACGCACCACAGCGCATTTAAAATTATGTACTGAAATGATGAGAGCTCAAACGCATACGAGAATGAACCATTATTAAATAATAAAATAACACTTGTTATCATTCCGCGTAAGCATTAGCTCCATACTATGAGGAAATAAGAGCTAATTGTGCAATTACGAGCCCGCTACGTGATAACTGACTTCGATACGCAGCACTTGACAACATATAAAAGAGGTAATATACAGTTTATAGCTACAAACTAATTAAGCAACCGTAAATTATCATTAATAAGTACTTTTAAAAGAAAAGACCTCACTCAAAATTGAGTAAAGAAGTATTATTTACTTTGGGAGTGAATATTCCACGGCATTGTATATGTTTCTCTATGGTAACTGAAGTTGCAGTTGGCCGCTGAAGTAAGTTTGTATCGGAGATTCTGATTCGTTCCTCGCGTCCGCACAGCTACCAACATAAGAAACTTAAGTGATCGTTCGCAATCCGTCAAACATCTCACGACACAGGCTTACAGGATCGCTTGAACGTCTTTCACGGTGAGAGGCGTGAGAACTCCGCTGTGGTTCGAACCACGCGAAGCACAGGTATGACATTTACAGAATCGAGCTGCTGTAAGTTGGCGGAGTAAAAAGAGTCCAGGCATGAAAACTCAAACAATACAAAGTTTTTTTATCATGAAAACATCCTTACGCGCTCGTAATGCCAAGACGGTAAAAAGAGGAAAATGGTTTGATCGTACACGACTGGAGATGCATCTAATTGATTAGAATAGTTTTTATCGTGACATAAATGGATTGTATCGTATAAAAGAAATCGCATAGTGTAGAAACTGAGTTTTTCGCGGCGTATGCTCTGCAGTAATATTTCTCGGGTTTCCCACCGGGTGTCGTATCGGGTTGTAGTTCCCAACTAAGGGAACTACAACCCGGTGGGAAACCCGAGAAATATTCCTGCAAATCGCATGGGTCCGCAGTTATTGCCATTACATCCTGGCACACTAATTGCAAACCAATTAATCACATAACTTCCCAAAATTGAGACTAAAAAGCCGGTCACTAGGATACAACGGATTGGATGTCATAAGGAAGTCAACCACCTACGTTGAAATCTATTGATACAAGAGTTCGCATCGTATAAGATATGGTACGGGTAAATGCAAGTACTAGCTTCATGTAAGTACGGACCGGGAAACATTTTACTCACAAACTTTAGGCAGAGACCCGCCTAACATTCGCACCACAAGGGTACAGGGCGGCGGTAGTCACACGAAAGTTGAAGACGTTGATATCACATTATACTTACAATAATTAAAACACAAATTACGCGCACGCAACCGTGGTGCGAGGGACAATGGAGGAGCAATGACGAAATGCACTCACCGAAATCCCAGAACGAAATTCCGCGCCGAGGAAGGGAACCGAACTGCAAGGCGTTGCGCTGGCACGGCGGGTCGAGGGTTGATGGCGCCACTAGACGGACACACCTCCAAACACAAACCGACCTGCGTCCCTGGTCCGACGGCTACCTTCTTCGTCTTCTTCTTCCTCCTCTTTGTAACCTCGAGCCGGGCGGGCGAGGGGAGAACAGGTGGAAAGGGGGTGGGGTCTCCACGGGGCAGAAGAAGCGACTCGTCGGGACGCAACTCAAAACAACACACGGGCGAGAGAGAAAAGTAAAGGATGAACACCAGACGAAAACTCCGACGAGAGGAACAGACGGTTGCCTTTTGATGGAAGAGTATAATACGTTCTAAAAGAGTATATCCTCCGAAAGGCGTCTGATAACTCAAAAAGCCTCGATAGATGTGGCACGAAAATATTCCAAAGTCTTACATAGAGGTAGGAGATGCAGGAAAATATTCACAAGGCACACACCACGAGAAGTACAACTATTGTTCAGTTTTCTTCAACAAAAAAACACAGGGGCACATAAGTAGCTGACAGTCCAATTTGACTGGGCCTCCTAATGATGTTCTATCGGCTGAAATACCGTTTCTGGAAGCAACTTAGGCGATGAAGCACCTTGAAGTGGAATAGACCAAACTTTTTTTCCAGCTAAAAAATAAAAAAAACACACGAGAGAGCGTGTTTATTTCACAGAGTTAGGACGGACGTGGCGTACTAAGACCCGTGCACGCCAAGGCAAGCAGCAGGCGAAGCCAAGAGTTGCTTCGGTGGGAAAGCGCGCCCACTCCTGGGAACAACGAAAGCGAAATGCCGAAGAGAGCGCAGACGACTGGATCCCCGTCGACTGTGCTGCGGTGACTGGCTACGCGGTGAGGTGTCGGGAAATACGGGGCTGACCTCCTCTCCCTCCCCTACACGCCTCCCCCTCCCCTCGCCCCCCTTCAGATCTTACATCGGCGTCCACCCTCCCTCCTCCAATTCCTCCTCCTCATCGCCCTCTCTCTCCGCAAGGAGAAGAAGAGGGGAAGGGGTATAAGACGGAGTCGCGTTGAATGGGCATCGGCGCGGAGCATACGAACGTAAGGTACATGAAAACCAGGGGCAGTGGCGCAGCGAGGGGGGGGGGGTTTGGGGGATAAAACCCCCCCCAGAGCTCAGACAATTTTTTAAGTTTAATCTATTTTATTTATATGTATTAGTATTACTAATAGAATAGTGTAAGGATTAATAAAATATCCCTCAGAGACCGTAAAACTCACAATTTTTAAACATTTATCTTAATTTTTTTCTGGCGGAGGGCCCTCGCACCTCCCGATTACCCTGGCGGGTATGCCATACACCCAGACACCCCAGTATTACTAGTTTAGTAGTTGCGCTTGAAACGCCCCCTAGCCTTAATTCCTGGCTACGCCCCTGACCAGGGGTTCCCAAACTGAGGGACGTGAGCGAAAACCCAGATAAAAAAATAAGTCTCTACAAAGTAAATTAAATCCTTACATTTATTTAACTAGTTTAATGTTATTCTTCGATAAAAAAAAGCACGAGAGACCAATTCGACTGGGGCAGTCAGCGAAGTCCGCGGTAGCCGAACACGCAGCGCTGAGCCACACAAACGACCTTAAAGAAGCAGAAATTGTTGCCAAAGTAAAAGGTTTTAAACGGAGACTCGTCAGAGAAGCCATAGAAATATCTAAAGAGGAGAACAGTGGAAGGTTACACGGGATTTCCACCGGGTCACGTTCTCCAACTCCATCTCGGCCGACGTTTCGATGGGCGAGTTGTCCATCGTCTTCAGGGCATTAAAAATTCCTGAAGACGATGGACAACTCGCCCATCGAAACGTCGGCCGAGATGGAGTTGGAGAACCTGACCCGGTGGAAATCCCGTGTAACCTTCCACAATTCTATACGCCGGGAAAGCCTACGATCATTCTTCAGGAGAAGAACAATTTCAACAGGGACGCCGGCCTTAAAATTAGCCGTACTTGGCAACCTGTAATCAGCAAAAGCAGTCAACAACCTACTCCTCCAAATTCCCGCTCCCCTCCTCCCACCACCTGAGACGGATACCTATATATATATATATGAATTTAAATTCCCACCTCTTCGGAATCCCTTGAGAAAGCAACCACCATCGGTCGGGAAACGTTGGGGCCACCTAAAAATTGACGCGGCGACATATCCCAAAAGTTTTTATTCAACGTAGTGTTACTAATGTAATGTTAATACCGTTTCTCAAAAATAGTGGGAGAAAAGATAGGCCTTCTAAAAAATCATAACGAGAAGCAGTGGCTTAGCCAGGAATTTCGTTCGGGGGGGGGGGGGTCCCAAACCAGGGGGGAAATTTTTTGAAAAACAGGGTACTAAGTAGAGGGTTTTAAACTAATTTTAACTCTTTTCATGATCGAAAAACTTCATTTATTGAAGAAATCTTTTGTAAATTCATGATTTATCAATATTTTGTTTTCTTTTACGAAGGAAAATAATTTTGTTTTTATAATTCGGGGGGGTTTGGGGGGGGACTACGACACTGAGGAGAAGACTTTTTAGTTGGCCACATTATGAGACATGATGGTCTGATGAAGACAATCGTGGAAGGGCAGGTGGATGGGAGGAAGGGCAATGAACGGCCCCGAATGAGTTACATAGGACAGGTTGTAAATGATGTAAAAGAGAAGAAATACGTCGCTATGAAAAGGTAAGTGGATGGGAGAAAGGAATGGGGAGCTGCGTCAAACCAATCTTTGAATTGTTGACAATGATGGTGAATTTTAATTTGTAGATTTTTTTAATCAACCTTGAGAAAATTTAACAATCCACTAGCATAAAACATGTTCTTTTATAGCAAAAATATAATCGGAGAACAGACATGTCTCATATCAAATGGAGCCATTCGATTACATTTTCCTTTTCAGAGTACGAACCTTTTAAGTAACGTTACAAACTTGATGCTACCAGTGACTTAGGTTGTGCCCTTACTAAAGTATCCATTAAGGTTTCCATTTTAATAGCAGGTAGCGTAATAAATAAAGTTTGAGAGTCCCCGGTCTACACGATGCCATGGTATTTCATCACCAAAGGCTTTCAATCAAAAAGGCTAATGACATTCTGACTGGGTGACATCTCAAAAGGAAATGTGTGTATAAACAACCACAGGCTACATAATTGCATCTGCATAACCCAGAATTGATTAAGAGGGGGAAAAAAGGGTAAATTATTTTCCTGAATAACATTTTGCTATAGCCCGTTTTGATTGTTCTAAGACTATCGCGGGCCGGTTACCGATTAAACACCTATATTTACAATAGCTGAAAATATCGATGGACTTCCGAGAAAAGATTACCTGAAATCTAATGCGAAATTAAATTAAATTGTATATTTTTAGTAAACATTAAGCATTGAACAGTTTCCAAACTGTGACAGTTTTTATATTTTCTTGTCAGTTTCCCTTTTGGACCTTTATTAGGCCAATGACTTGCAAATTTTAATTTGGATCTAAATTTTGAAAGAATAAACAATTAGCAAAAAAATCATATGTAAAGAAAATTCAAGTTCATTAATTCTGGAGCACTGATCTACAATGTAGTAAAGTAAAGTGACGTTCCCCTGAATGCGACTCCAATTTACAGGGCTTATAAATTGATATCCTACTTCTTCGAGCGCGGTATGATGTTCCAATTTTACATGATTTCATTGAGTCAACAATAGGAAATTCAGGGTAATGGTTCGGCAGCATTCTGTCGCATTTCAACATCAATGTATCTCAAGATTTTGAAAGTCTACCTCTTATTATTTTGAGGTCTTGTCGATAATTTAGTGGCTTGAAAGTTCTGAGGCCTGTTTTCGTGGATACGAAGCGATGAAGGAATGCGTTTTTCGATGAATTCGGACTGATATCTGAAATCAGTCGAGTACAGCGCGGAGTGCCCAGATTCATCATGAGTTGTTAAGATAAAAATTACAGCGGTTCCAATATGTTTCTCCAAATTTTCGATGCCATGGACACTATCACGCAAGGCTTCTGAATTATTTTTTTTTCTTTAATCTCTAAAAAATATAGAACGAATGTCCCCTAAAATTAAACTCAAGAGCTATCGATAGGAGAACTTATCAAACGATCGAAAATAATCGTATCAGGTAGCAGGATAACTTATACTTAATGTGTTTACATGTGACTTTGAATCAAAACTTTTATATTTTAGACAATCAAGTAAGTATTTCATATAGATGGATTTCGTGAGGGGTCAAAAACCACTATTTAAACTCGGATAAGAGGAATAATGTTTTATTTTCTAGTTTAATTTAAGTGAGCCCATCAATTATAACGGTTACATTTACGATGATCGCAAATGGAATTTCAAAAGATAATTTCTAAAATTCTTAATTTTCCTCACAATCTTGCCAGATACCGTTCCGAGGGAATCCTTTTACCGCCGTACTACGTTAGTCGTGATCACGAGAAGAAATTAAAGGAAATATACTGCAAAACAGCGAGATTTGAAATGTTTTTATATCCTCGTAATTTAATAAAAATATTTATATTACGAGGAATATTATTAGGATAGCAACGATCTCGATTACTAAAATAAATTGCGAATAAGTTCAACAGATTGAGGCTTCAATTGGTGGAAGTTAGACATATTTAAGTAAATGAAAGATCGTAGCACTTTTCCACAAGAACTTCTAATGCGTGCAACGCGTTTCGGCTCACTGAGCCATCATCTTGAACCAGATGATGGCTCAAAACTTATGGCTTTTCTTAAAACACTTACATTATGATTCAGTCATCTGGTTCAAGATGAGGGCTCAGTGAGCCGAAACGCGTTGTACGCATTAAAAATTCTTGTGGAAAAGTGCTACGATCTTTTATTTATTAAAAAAAAATAAATTGCGTCAATCGCTGGGACGACTCATTACATTTTTTTTATTTTGCCATTGTACTAATATTTAATGGATTTACTTAAGGAATTACTAATCTTTGGCAAGTTTTGCCTTTGCATGAATGCGGACCTTTTTATTTGTTACGCGTGATATTTTTATGACCGTTTGGTGGGAATGGTGGGATTGTATTGAATGCTGTTGATTGGTCTCCCTCAGCCAAACACCCTAGAGGTGGCTAGAAGGTTATTACGTAGATGTAATAATAATAATAATAAAATGCCTTTATTCGGGCGAGGTTGAGACTAAAATGTCCCCTCTTCCACCTAACCCCTATGTAGAGGGGCATCTTACTCATAGAGAGGCCCCTTCCCCTATTAAGCGCAGAATTTGATTTCGTTACGAGGTAGGTACTGTGAATTTACGATATTTAAAAGCAAATCATGTCATGGAAATACAGTGGTCATTTCAGACGCTGAAGGATCAGGGAAATTGAAAGTGTTATTATGTCGAAAATGGTGTGCGCAGTTCCAGCAAGGTACACTTTGCCATGTGAGTACCTACGTCAAAAAAAAATCATTTTCCAACGAAAATTATCCACCTTTCGAGGAATATTAGGTAGGCACCAACAGTAGCGGATACAGAAAAAAAATCAAGGGGGGGGGCGCAAAAGATATCTTGGGTTTTCTTTTGTCGTAGGTAGGTACAAATAATTAATCTACATCCAAAGTTTAATAACGTTTTATTTAAACTGATAATACGCATACACAAGACAATGCCATCTTAGTACAAAAAAGTTATTATTGTGGTTCTGCAATGTTAAGCAATGCGGGCGGCCCCGCAAGGGGTATGTATCCGCCACTGGGCACCAATGAATTATGATTTTTTGTCAGATTTGCTGATACCTTGCGAATGGCAAAGGAAGGATGACAGTGATAGCTATAAGTAGATTGAAGAACTTTAATTTGACTCAATTTTTGAAATTTACAGTACTGGTTTTTTCTGGTTTGGACTTCCCTCTTCAACTCACAACAAGGCCAACTTCTTTCCATTCTATCAAAAAAATCTAATTCTCTTTCTTCCTATCCTTCGTTTGCCTAACATTCTACCCTCCTACATCGTCTTCAACATCCCCTCCACGCTAAGCACTCCCTCCATCCATACCCTCTGCCTCCTCCGTATCTCATCTAGAATCTGCCTCTTCTCACCCACCATATACAGCACTTCGTCGTTCCTCCTCCTCCCCGTCCTCTTCACCCTCCCCATGGTTCCCCAAACCCACATCTCGAACGCCTCCAGTCTTTTCTCGTCATCCTTCACAAATTTCCAAGTTCCCGCACCGTAAAGCGCCTCACTCTAGATCAGACTCCTTACTAGCCTTTTCTTAAAACACTTACATTATGATTCAGCCACTAAAAATAACTCGGGAAAAAGTAGATATAAAATGGAAAGTAGGCGTACTCACATTTGGAAAGGGAGAGGTGGGTCGAGGTAGCCGAAGTGACGTAGTGAAGGAGAAGATGACGAAGGTAATAGGAAGATGACGTTGAAAATTTAGTGCGCTAATAACAGTAAAAATAAGGTGGGTTGTTCGGGAATTCCGCGGCTAATGCGTACTTCTCAAAGTCTGATATCGTTCCTTATAGGGTTCAACGAACGACAGAAAGACGAGGGTGGACGTCATATTGAACCACAGAGTAAGTATATTATATAAAATATAGTAAGTATATATGAATCCCACATTCTTTTAAGTTTTGCCGACAGTTCGGTCTAGCTTTAGTTTGAGCACATGGAAACATTAATATTCTTTTGCTTCTTAATTTCCAGTTGGTTTCAATTTCCTCACGCAGTCATGTCGTCAGTTGTTATCTGACACAGTTCTACAACGAGGGCAGCACTGAGTTACGATGGTAACTTTTAGACGTGGAAACGCGCCGTGGTTCCGTTCGAGGTCGGTTACGTGCACAATGTAAACGGGGTATATATGACATGAAAACGACGAAACTAGCAGCACGTAGATTTCAGAAAACGGTGAGTGAAAATGTAAAGATTTATAATAATACGTTCATTATAAGCATTAGAAAGTATCTATGTGTGTAGAGGAATATGTTTTAAACTACGTTGACTGTACCCTGATAATATAAAAATAATGAATCAAATTGCATTTAGAATATAAGTACATTTATCTATTTTTATCCACAATTTGGTTCTGCGAAAAATTCATTGTGACCGTCCAATCCGCATAAAACTGAAAATACATTCTCATTGCCTTAAACGAATATCCTTCAAATGGCTAAGAAAGAAATAAAAGCAAATTCAGAGGGTTGAAAAAGAAATATTCGAATTGTAGGAAACGTGCTCATTATGATTTCAATCATCGTTTAAAATACAAATAAGTTTTCGCACGCAGGTCAACTGTGAAAACGTTAACTGGTCAGTAACTAAAGATAGTTACATTCTACCTCCCAAGATTAACAAATATCACCATTCATTAAAAAAGCAAATAAATGGGAATGAACAACACATTCGCCCATCCAACACACTTCCACTCGCCCTTCCAACCTTTACAACTTTGAACAAAACACTGACAAATTCCGCTGAAATAACTTCTATTGATGCGGGGAGGGGGTAATTTCCGACACGCCGCGCGACAACAAATTTACGGTCGAACCGGCTGATTTTGTCGACATATTGACCGGGTCAGTGAACGAAGAACCGGAGGCAAAAAATTTACGACATGTTGTGACGTCATATGGGGAAGTGTCGAAACTTTGATGACGAAAATCTCACAAGTAGAAATTCCCGAAACCGTACTCCACGCCCCTCCCCCCCCCCCCCCCCCCCCCCAGGAAGGGCTCATTGTAAATGGAAACGTACATTATGGGGAATGGGCTATGTATAGTCTCTAGCTCGGGATGGCATCGGTCAGTCGGAAAAACCATTTAGAGAAGAATACGCGGGGGGGGGGGGGGGCAAAAGGCAGGAGAGGTTGAAGCGAGGTATTCACCCAGCTAACGACGGTAAAGAGCGATGGCTGGTGATAATATTTCGTTTCAACCAGGAGCGAAACGAAAATACGAGGCCTGGGTTTAGTTTCATTCCCGCACGAAATTAAAATCACCAAGGAGTTTAGTTTCGGCTCGGGACGAAACTTTACTCCCTGTAACGAAACTAAATTAATCGACACTCCGCTGCTCATAGTTAAGTTTCGATCCCGAAAGTTTAGTGGAGGGGAATAAGAGGGAATGGTTTCGACCCATTACGTTTCACATGCGTGTAGGGAGGTTAAAACATCTTGCTTAAAAATTGAATAGCCAGTTTTGCGTTCACCGTTCTCCTGTAGGTGGTAAAAACATGAGTGCCCCATGCATCTAATGGCGGTAGGCCGAACTTCTACTTCATTCAACCATACTTCGTACTCGGTGCGTGGGTCGAAACTAAACCGTTCGAAGGTGAAACACGTGGTCCCTCCGGTGCGAAACATTGTCTACGTTTCGTATCATCCCAGAGTTTTAGTTTAGTTTAGACCCGAAGTAGTTTTGACTTTGATTTAGTTTCGACCCTGACTTTAGCTCCCCGGGTTTAATTCTTTTTCGTTTCTGCATTTCGTTCCCGGGAACGAAACTATTGAAATTTTCCTGGTTTTGACTTTCGTTTCGTTTCACTTGCCATCCTTGGTGAAGAGAGAAAAGCTCAGAGAGGATGGGGCAGGTAAATACAATTAGAGAGGGTACCCAATTAGAGACTGTTGAATCCGTGAAATATCTAGGAGTTAGACTCAATAATGATCTATCGTGGAATAAACATATTCGAGAAATAACCGGTCAAGCTAATCGTAAAATGGGTTTTGTTAAAAGAATATTAGGAAAGTGCGACGACAAAGTGAGAGAAATTAGCTACTTTTCC
This sequence comes from Ischnura elegans, assembly GCF_921293095.1. Lineage (NCBI taxonomy): Eukaryota > Metazoa > Arthropoda > Insecta > Odonata > Coenagrionidae > Ischnura > Ischnura elegans. Next base: position 115,471,368 of record NC_060249.1, on the reverse strand, counting down.
CTCGTTAGACCACATTTGGAATACGCTGCCAGTGTTTGGGACCCTCATGAAAAAGGCTTAATAACAGAGTTAGAACGCGTGCAAAGAAGAGCTGCCAGGTATGTGAAAGGTCGTTACGATAGTCTTGTTAGTGTAACTGACCTCTTAGATAAACTCGGATGGGAATCTCTGTCGGACCGTATGTTGAAAAATAGACTAAACCTTTTAGATAAATTCAAGAGCAGTGTCTTTTCTGACGAAGTTAACCATATCTTACGGACGCCAACGTACTACGGAAGATCAGATCATATAAATAAAATAAGGGAGATAGATAGTAGAACAGACAGATTCCGAATGTCATTTTTTCCACGATCAATAAGAGATTATTACGGCAGCAATAGAACTCGTAAATAGATTGCATGACTTGTAGTGTAGCCTACTAACCTATGTAAAACTTAATGCATGTTTCTGAATTTCTATTCTATATTCTATTTCTAACAGCATATAGTAGTATAGTTTGTTATTATACGGGACGTTTTTTGGACGGTGTGGTGTGCATGTGGGAGTCCAAATGCATGCTGCATGCTGGTGATTGATCACCCCCTGCCAAACAGCCTAGAGGTGGCTCGCAGGGTATTATGTAGATGTAGAATACGATCATTATGCCCGGATTGATAATGGCTGGGGGTTGGAAAGTCCGCGGATTATTTACGTACGCAACAAAAGGTTTAAAGGAAATATCACAAAGCAACATACATTCATTGAGCAGATGGAGGGCAGAGGTTGCCTGTGAAATATTTCCAGCCTTCCGTGTGAACGGCGGTAAAAAATTACACGAATTTCCGCGAGAAAAATTACCCTGTACCACAGACCTTTCTTTGGGTTTCCGGAAAAATTCACAGGCTACAGCGGAAAATTAAACTTTTAAAATATAATCTAGAGCATTTTTTAAGGAATTCCACACTGTATATAATTCTCGATGTAATTCAATTTTGTTTCTTTATTAGATTTTTTCGTCTTTTGTTGAAGGTAGCACATTTGATCATTTATATCAAATCGCAAATTAAATTAAAAAGGTTCATTTTATCAAGTAGCAAATTTTATATTTTTTTCTATTATCATTTCAAATACGATAAAGTTTTCAACAAGTGACATTATTATAACTCGATACCTCCACTGCATAAACGCTCAACAATCGCCCACCGAATTAAATCCGCTCGTCTAGATAGCCCTTATAATACTAGATGTGCGTATTTGGTTTGGTGGGCGATTTTTGAGCGTTTATGTAGTGGAGGTATCGAACTAGAAGAATAATAAGACACTGTCTTTCCCTTAAAGATGATTGAACTAACGAAGTCCTTTTGCTCTCCGGAAAAATGCACATACTATAGGAGAAAATTAAACATTTAAAATATGATTTGGAACACTTATTAGACAATTACATACAGAATATTATTTGCAATATTATTCATTTGCGTTGCTTCATTATCTATTTTTTTCTTCTTTGGTTTAAATTAGCAAATTACATCATTTTTATCAAACCGCAAATTAAATTAAAAAGGTCCATTTTATCAAGAAGCAAATTTGGTATTTTTTTCTATTATCATTTCAAATACGATAAACATTTTTTCAACAAGTGACATTATTATAACTAGAAGAAGAAATAGATACTGTCTTTTCCTTACAGATGAGAGAATTAACGAAGTGCGAGGTCCGTGGGCATAGATTCCACGAATCTGGGACCTCTTCGAACGTCACTCCTCACGACCAAACTTCCTTACCCCTCCCACATTCAATCGCTCCCCCACCCCCATCTCTCCCCTCCGCCTTTACCCCCTCGCTCGTAACCAAGGCGACGACGTAAACGACGCCCACGCTCAGCGCGAGAGCAACCGCCTCTTCAAACACACACACTATTCCGCGCGTGGTCGAAGGTTTGTGTGTTTTGAATGGAGGCCGAAGGAGGAGGGAGGTTGGGCTCGCGTAACAATGAAGAAGGAGGGGAGGGGAAGGGATAGCTCGCGTCGTCCGATATTCCCGAGACAGCCCTCTTCATCAGTCGTCAAAATTCCGAGGAGGAAAAGGGAGCCCAGAATTTCCCATGATTCACCGCTCCTCCGTTCGCGTTTCCTTCCCTTGCGCGCGGCGATGAAATGGAGACGTAAAATCAAGGCGGGATGCCTGGACACCGTGACGATCGCGGAGCGCGATGATTCAGCACATTCAACAAGGGCTGAAGGACGCGTCGCAAAATCTCTTTCATTTCCGCGGACGCAAATAATTTTTTCGAATTTTTTTATATAATAATAACAATTGCCTTTATTTGCGTAAATGCGAACTTAGTCCTTCTAAGCCATATGGCTTGTCAGAAGGTTCCAGTTATTCAATACAACATGTGGCACATTGAGAGCATAGCATTTATATTACAAGTTTCAACTTCAACTTTAGGGACTTTTAAAGAAAACTATGATAATTTAATATATTTTGTACATTTCAGATTAAAATAAAGAAATTGCCAGTTTACAATATCACTTATTAACCAATCTTTCACTTTTCTTTTAATGTCTGGCGGCCAAAGATTTGAAATTGCATAAAGCTTTTGGCATACAATTAAAGGTATGAGGTACATCATACTTCAGCAACCTTTTATCGAAGATGTTATTATAAAAATATTTCCTCTCAGTGTTCTTAAAACGTTTCAACTTCGATGCAAAGTTCTCGAGTTGAATTCGGTTATTTGGGAAGCAAGATAACTAGTGACGGGAGAAGTAAGAAAGGAATAATCAGTAGAATAGCCCACGCGAAGAGAGCATTCCACCAAAAGAGAGACCTTCTTACAGCGGGAAACTTGAATATGGAAGAAAAGAAACAATTTATAAGAACCTACATTTGGAGTATGCTCCTATACGGAGTTAGTAATGAGGAAGTCCTAAGAGTAGGAGAGAAGAGAAGCCTCATGAAAACCTTAACAAGAAGAAGGAACAACCTTATAGGCCATATCTTGAGACATGATGGTCTGATGAAGACAATCGTCGAGGGACAAGTGGAAGCAAAAACAGAAAAGGAAGACCTTGAACAAAATATATGGAACAAGTAAAGAGAGATGTGAAAGAGAAGAAATACGTAGGTGTGAAAAGATTAGCTGATAGGAGAACTGAGTGGAGAGCTGCGTCAAACCAATCATAGGGTTGTTGACCAGTGATGATGATGACGTATTTCGTAAACGAAATATAATATCTACTTTATGTCGAATTTCACGTGAAAAACGGGTAAGCTATTTTGCGTTACAAAAAGATGCGAGCCAAAATCTTCAAAAGTCATGGCTAATATAGGTAAAGTAACAGGTCAAATAAATATAGTGTTTTTTAACCAATCAAAATCGTACCACCGCAACATCACCTGCCTAAATTCAAAGATATTTTTAAGAAAAATGAGGTCGCTCATGTTTTTGAAAAATTTGCCATGTTTAGGCTACCTACTGTGTTTATGAAAACTGGTAACATTTATATAAAATCTCATGATAGTCCAGAATTGGTAATCATTTATGAGTATTTACGCTAACTTTCAATTACCTAACTCATAAATAGCCATTTTGGACTTTTTCCCGGCTTATCCGATTTTGGATCACTGTGGGACGGAGAGAGACTGCTAATTTTAAAGAGATGAAAAAGCCCTTGGCCGTTCCTTACACTTTTATCTGTGGTAAAATGTGAAAAATCATGGAACACCGTAACGCTCAATTTTTCTGCGCAGTCAAAAGAAGATGTTAATAATAAATTCAAAGGAAGAAGTAATTTCATTTCTTTCTGTTGATCTAAACGTATTCATTCTCCCTGGTGACTATTAACGAGTCGTCCGTTGAAAAGTTGGTGTTATACATAGGGTCAGTGGCGTAACTATGGGGGAGGGGGATGAGAGGATAGATTCCGCCACCCAAAGCCTCAAAGAAATCAAAAAAATATTAAAAACTATTGTCTATTTTTGACAAATAATAATTGCATTTGTATAGAGTTAAAGATCGTTATTAATATAAAACTTTAAGTGCAAAACTGATGTAAAATGTATTTGTAATATCAGAAATATGTATTAGAAATCAGGCATGTCATTTTTCAAAAATTTTCGGACCTCAAGTCCCCTTCATCCCCCACAAAGCACATTCCTAGTTACGCCACTGACATACGATGACCAGATGCCGAGAGGTGAGCAAGTAACGGCTTTCGGGAAGGAGGAGTTTGCGTTGCTTCCTACTTCCTGCCTTTAACACAGTTGCGACACCATTAACATGCCTAATGGGATAAAAATATTCCGGAAATAGCTAGCCAATCTGATCTCGCGTGACTAGGGTGACCAGATTCTAAGGGATGAAAAAGAGGAAAGCACCCTTTGGAAAAAGATGATAAATGGAGAAAAAGTAGGACACTTGAAAAAAAGACGACAGTTTCATAATTAAGAACAATATAAATTTATTAGCTATGATTTTTTGTATTTTTCTGTGGATATAATTTTTTAAAGCAATTTTTGCATTTTTAACAGAACTCTTTTTATTAATTTTAACCGAGGCGATGTTTAATTTGTTTCTCTCAGCAGTCCACTGAGATGAGATTAGAGAAAATACCCTTTCTGCATTTGTATTGTGCCCTTTTATGCCGAAGAAATATTCAGAAATTTTGAGAAGTTCTGAATGGCTATTAATTTATTTAATATATAAATAATTCTAATGACCAGTAAGGAGGACATTTTCTGATTCTTAAAAAATCTGCCCGCACACCGGACAAACATGGAAATGGGACGAGGTGTCCGGATTAATCCGGATGTCTGGTCATCCTAGATATACATAAATTTAAACCGGAGGAAATACCGAGAAGATTTCACACAGTAAAACTTGCCAGTAAAGAATTGCATCATCTTTCAGTATCATTTTATATACTTTTCCTGACTATGTGCAAATGTTATTTTTTTACAGTAAAAAAATAAAGTTGTACGCTTCTCATTTACCAAAAGAAATAATTAAGAACATCGATAATAGGGTAGTTTCCTTCATCAAAGAAAACGAAAGGCATTGATTGCGATTCGTTACCCTCCATTAGTGTCTTCATAATATACTAATTATTTGGTTTTAGAAATACCAGTTTAATCGAATGGCTATGGTCAATTTTAACCTCATTTGAAAAAGGCCAGATTGGCGCCCATGCGATGCCACTCCACGTGACGTCACAGGGACCTAGTTTCTAAACGAGCAGATAGGAGTTTTACATCGTCTGAAATTACCAATTCATGCATGAGGCACAAAGCTCAGGGAAACATATCTTAATAATCACCTATTAAAACTGGCTAAGGTTGGAAAGTTTTCTTCGTTTGATAAGGTATTAATAATCCTTATTTAAGCCAAGCGCTACCAGCTAGCATGGTACTCTGCTACCCGCTAGCATCCTACGTCGTATCAGCGCTCAAAGCCTAGCCCCAAGATCACCTCACTTGCGTCAGCGGGAACCAGAACGACGTCACACGGTGTTTTCCCAGCATTCATACTTATCCGTCGCGTTTTCGCGCGCTTGAAAATTTTCACTTTTCATTTAATCGCGGAAAATAGATATCGTCATTTAAAAATCTAAAAGCGTGAAATACGTACTCCAGGAATAATAATCTTTCGATTTAGGCAATAAAAAAATAATAGGAAACCACCCTATTATGTGAACAATGTGACCTTTCTTTCTACAGTCTTCGCTAGGTTACGGGGAATGTCATATTTTGTTACTCCAATTTGTAACCACAAGAGTGCGACGCGAAAAAGCCGTGACGTACCTCAAATGGCGCGAGCCGGCAATAAAACTCAAATTTACGATTTAACTCTGACGTCGCGCATTTTTATCTACGAGGAAAGCAAACAAACAGTCTTCCAGCAATGCTGGACTGCGTCGATTTTGACGAAAAGCCGCCGCTCAAGCAAAAGAAATATTGTTTATGTCAACGGATCGCCAAAAAGTAAGGCGTTTGGGCGGAAAGCAGAAATTCTGGGAAAAGAAGATGACGCGACAGGATGAAAGGGATATGCCAGAAGAATGTATTCGGTCTGGAATTCCGGGAGGGTGCGTTACTGAGCCATTGGGACTAATTCATTAGAGGTCCTAAGAGGTGGAGGCTTCATATTTACATGTACATCTACATAATACCCTGCGAGCCACCTCTAGGGTGTTTGGCAGGGGGTGATCAATCACCAGCATGCAGCATGCAATAGGATTCCCACATGCAAACCACAAGGTCCAAAAACATTACTCGTAATAACAAATTATTACACTACCTCATTCATGCAAAGGCCAACTACTCATTAAGGTAATCTGCCAATAATCCTAGGGCACACAAAATATGCTATTAGAAATAATAGGCAAATTCAGAAACATGCATTGAGGTATACACAAGTTAGTAGGTTTACACTGTAAGTCATCTAATCCATGGGTGAGTTCTAACGCTGTTGTTATAGTCTCTTATTAATCGTGGAAAAAAAGACATTCTGAATCTGTCTTTTCTACAATCTATCTCTCTTATTATATATACATGATCTGATCTACCGTGGTATGTTGTCGTTCGTAAGATATGGCTAACTTCATCGAAAATACACCGCTCTTTAGTTTATCTAATAGGTTTAATCTAGTTTTCAGTCTACGGCCATACAGAGATTCCCATCCGAGTTTTTTAAAGAGGTGAGTTACACTAGCAATACTATCGTAACGACTTTTCACGTACTTGTCAGCTCTTCTTAGCCCTCGCACTAACTCTGTTTTCAAGCCTATTGCATGAGGATCCCAAACACTGGCAGCGTATTCTAAATGTGGTCTAACGAGAGAGAAGTAGCTAATTTCTCTCACTTTTTCGTCGTACTTTCCTAATATTCTTTTCACAAAACTCAATTTACGATTAGCTTTTACCTCCCAAATGTGTTTGTTTCACGATAAATCATTGTAGAGTCTAACTCCTATACATTTCACGGATTTTATATTATCTAATTGGGTACCCTGAATGAAATAGCTATGTTATGGGGAGTTAATTTTTCCAGATTTTCGTGGACTTAAATATCTTCGAAAATAATCTACACTTCATAAACAACTCATTAAATATCTGGTAGAGTAAACGGCCTAATTAATTGCATCAATGAATCCATTGCATTAATTATAACACATTGGATGATGTTTAAAAGTAGTAATATTAGAATGCTAATAATAAAAATACGTGATTAATTCATCACACAATTACCCTAGGATTGCATATTTTTAGATTTTTAAAGCTTCACTGGGGTTGAAAAGATTTAGGGGGTGAAAATTGAAAAAAAAATTTAAAAAAAATTAAAATAACCATTTTTCTTCGTTTTTTTATGACATATGATATGATAGCTAATGGAAAAGTTTTTAAGGGATGAATACACGGTTCACCCCCGCTAAGGCATATACAAACCATGTGTTAGAAATCTAAGTACATATCATACATTCTTTAGCAACCATAATACTTGAAGTGCACTCTTGCTCATGCTAGTACAGTCACACATGTAATCCAACAAAATGTACCTATAAATTGCTAACCATGTACTAGTTTTGTTCATCCCAGCCATTCCTATACTATGGTCTTGCATGCATTTACTGTAGGAATTACTAACCGTCGGAAAGTTTTGCATTTGTATGAATGGATTTTTTAACTATTCGTAATATTTTTATGATCGCGTGGCGAGCATGCAGGGATAGTTTTGCATTCTGCACGCTGGTGATTGGTCACTCCCTGTCGAATACCCCAGAGTTAGATATCAGGGCATTATGTACATTTAGACAGGAGAACTATACCCCTGCAAAAATTCGCACTCTAATGAATACCGAGTTCTCTCGGGTCCCCGGCATTAAGTTTTCTACGCCATCGTCCTATTTTAGTACATCTCATGGTAAATTCCATGCAGGTTGCACAAGCCAGTAATTCATCCTTGTCACCTAGTAATTGAAAAATTCAATTTCGCACAAAATAGATAATTTATGAAACTGTTTTTCCCTAGATAATAGATATGATAAAATAGAAAATACTTCTTATCACTCCTTGTCACCTAGTAATTGAAAAATACAATTTCACACAAAACAGATAATTTATGAAACTGTTTTTCCCCAGATAATAGACAGGCAAATATCAAGAGGAAATTTCTCTCATTTGTCAGCGTCAACGCTTCAAGTGATTGATTCGCAATATCTCAGACGAGGAAGAAAGTCATGAAAATGATTAGCTATGAGAAGATCCTTAATCATAAGGTGATTCATGATACGTAGAAGCCTGTACATTTTCGCTATTTCAAATTTTCCTATCTTAGGATACTCCCAATATCTATTTTCCAGCCATGCAATTTTTTTCTAAGAAATAAAATCGGCGCCGCACAGTGGCTGAAATTGAAAGAAGCTGGATTAAAGTCCAAAATGGCGTTTTTTGAGATAGAGATTTCAAACTTAGCGTAAATACATATAAATGGTTACCACTATAAATGTATGTGTCATGTTGTAACATGCCAAAAAAATCAATGCAGATCGATAGCATTAACGAAAATAATAAGTTACCAACTACACAGGCAGGGTCTATTTTACCTAGTCTGACAATGATAACTGATTGCTTTCCCAGTACTAAACTATCGCAAGTTTTATGAACTTATTTTACTTCGTGATCTAAAGCATAAAAACGACTTAGGATCATATGATTCTATTAAGGTACCCAAATTATTGAAGCATGTAAATATTAAGATACTCATCATCAGTTCCATTTCGAAATTGAAGAGAATTTATCATGATTGGTCAAAAAGTTTAAGATTGATGTATGATCTTAGGTTTTCCCGGCGTATCATGTGCAGAAAAGTTTCTCGGGTGTTCCACCGGTTGATGTCGTCCATGTCTCCCGACGTTTCGAGCAGCGACTTGCTGATCATCCTCAGGGGATCTTCCGAAAGATGATTCAAAATATCCCCTGAGGATGATCAGCAAGTCTCTGCTCGAAACGTTGGGAGACATGGACGACATCAACCGGTGGAACACCCGAGAAACTTTTCTGCAGCTCAAGATTGGTTTGATACAGCTCTCCACTCAATTCTCCGATCAGCCAGTGGTGGAAACATATGGGGGTCGCAAGGGGGCGCCCCCCCCCCCTTTCGGTGCTGCCCGCATTGCAGAACATTGTAGAACCACATTTGTAACTTTTTTTAAATCATAAGATAGCATTGTCTTGTATGTGCATATAATCAGTTTAAATCAAACCATTAAACTTTGCATGTAACTAGATTATTTTTCATAGCGATTAAAGTATATGTACCGTTTCTGCGATCAGCTGATGTTTTTACACCAACGCATTTCTCCTCTTTCACATCTTTCTTTACCAGTTTCATATCTTTTATTCTTGGTCCTCCTTTTCCACCCGCTCCATCTACTGGTCCCTCGACGAATGTCTTCATCAGGCCTTCATGTCTCAAGATAAGGCCTGTAAGGTTGTTCCTCCTTTCATGAGGCTTCTCTGCTCTCCTGATTTATTCTTAACTTCTCATTACTTACTCGGTCGATCCATTTGATTCTCATTATTATTCTTCCGTTGCACAACATTTCGTAGGCATCCAGCCTTGATTTTTCCGCTGCTGTCATTGCCCATGCCTCACCTCCGCGTACTCTGAACGTAATCAACAGAAAGGGAAGAGACGTTGTGAAACATAAGTACATACATAGAATGCAACATGCAATTGATGTAGTATTATCAACTGGTTATCATCAATTGTATGGATGTGCGAATAGTGCTTTTTGATCTCGAGTCGAGTATCGAATCGAAGTGAAAAATACTCGCGAGTATCGAGTCGAGTTTGGTCATTTCTGGATCTGCTTAAATGAGAATGTATGCACCAACTTATTCCCGTTTTCAGCGATCTGAAACTTCAGGGCCTAGGCTTTAGAACGACTTTAACAACGATATTATTACATGGGTTTCATGATGGCGTCTCCTGTCGGCAGATTTTTGAACTCACCGGCCTCGATAGACATAACATGTAACCGAAACTACTCGACTCGACATTCGTAGCACTACTCGAAACACTCGAGTCGAGTACCAACTACTGGAATTTTCGAGTACTCGTACATCCCAAATCAATTGCTTCTCTGCCCACTGGCAGGTCCCAAACACCAACTCCTCCCTTCCCAGTACATGATGTAGTGTATGTCCACTTTGATGTTGACTTTTTCAAAAGTACCCGAAGATGGTACATGAATGCGTCGAAACTAGTTGTACGATTCAACATTAAAGATTACATATTCTACATTCCTTGTCATATTTCATTTAGTCTATTTTGCAATTGAGTGGTTGAGAAGCCAAGGGGTGGGTACAAGTGATTTTTTTATCAAGCGAGTTAAGTAAAGTTAATTGTTGGAATAAATATACAAAAACTTGGTTGCCAAGGGATACGAGTGAGTCTCTGTTCTGTGCTGACGTCGAGTAGAAAATGAAATGCACAACTAAACATCTAATTGATCTCGTTTGTTTTCTATACTTAAATTCTGTACCTAACTCCGTTTTGAAAACAAAATCACTTGTACCCCTTGGCTTCTCACCCACTCAATTATTATAGTCATCTTCGCGGTCTATAACGTATTTGGTCCAAAATCACCACCGAATACAAAGAGAAAAAGTATTAGATAAGGTTTAAAAGTGAACTATCCATAAGTTTACAAAGCAATACAAAATTAAAAATGATCAAGAAGCTCAGTTGGGGAATTGGATATTTTCATAACGTCATCCCACTACTATGGTGTGTAATGCATAAATGTAGTATCAAGAGTTGTTCACGACTGTGAATCATCATCTCTGCTACAGCCTTGAGGAATAAATATAGGCGTTGCCCATTTGGGGATTAAATCCATTGTCACCAAAGGTCTTGTGAAACCCGGCGCTGCGCCAACTGGCAATAAACAGGTGGGCGGCGCGATGCAGCGAATCAGAAGGCATTTGGAGTACGCCGCCTGTGCACGAGACCCGCATGAAGGAGGAATGATATATATCGGATATCGATAGAATACGGAGATGATCAGCAATATTTGTTTTAAAAAATTACGTAAAAATAGCAGTGTAACGTTAAGATAGAATATTTTGACGACGAGAGAGCCTAATTATTAAGGTAAAAACGATCACTTGGATAATATTACGGAAACTGGCTGCAGTTTTAAGATGCCATTTTTCCGCACACGATAAGAGACCAAAATTCTTGCGATAGTTTAGCTCTGGGATAGCATAATTCGGACTAGGTGTAGCGCCGGTTCGCTGGAGAAGGATATTCAAAATAACGTTCGCTCACTTCGAGGTTCAAACCACAACTCCTTTATTCTCTCTCTTTTACAACGGGCCCGAAAGCCTTTTTTCCGTTGAGGGCTTCACGCCCCCACCTCTTGGGTTTCCCCCAAGAGTCCATGCCCTGAGCAGTCGACCGCGCTCTCCTACACGGCCCCCTCCTTTCAAAGGCGTCGCGCCCTCGCGACGGTCAGCATAGCGGGAACCTTCGCTGTCTTCGGACCTGGGAAAGTTGGCGCCTTTATCTCCTTACCTCTGAAACGAAAGGAAAAGAAAAGAGACCACCCCCACCCCCGGAATTACTCCTTCCTCAGAGTCCAGCTTGAAACCTTTGTGGTTCCCTTGTCACCCGTCTGGGATATCGCATGGTCGGCTCAATAACCGCTTCAGCTGGTGGCCCCTCTCTCGCTGCCGGAGTCGCTTGGCCCTCATGTGTTGGTGGAATGGAGAAAAACTTCCATCCACCCCCTCCGCGGACGACAGGTTTTTCCCTCGCTGTCTCGGCCTCTCTTGGCCCATCTTTTGTCTCCTCAACTCCGTCCGTATTATCACATTCCTTTTCCGTGTCTCCTCCCGGTCTTTCCTCCCACCTTTTGAGTCGGTTGAAGTGTACCACTAGGCGGCGGCGAGGATTATCCACCTTCTTCACTCGGTACGTGACCTCGGACAATTTCCGTATGATTTGGAAAGGACCCGTCCAGGGGCGATGGAATTTGCGACACTTCCCTCTTGCCGTAGCGGGATCGTGGAGCCATACCCTTTCCCCTTCCTCAAAGGGTGCACCGTGACACCGGCGGTCGTATTGTTCTTTTTGCCGGAGGTGGGCCGACCCAAGCCTCTGTCGTGCGAGATCATGGGCTTTCTCGAGGCTCTCTCGCAAGCGTCTCACAAAGTCGCCTTCTTTCGCCACCCCCCTCTGCACGTCAGGGATCCCCCACTCTAACTCAATGGGGAGGCGCACTTCTCTCCCAAACATAAGGAAATAAGGTGTAAATCCTGTGCTGCTGTGTTTGGCCGACCGATAGGCTAGCATGACGGAATCCAAATGCTCATCCCATTCGGATTCCATATCCGTCCACTGGCTCAACATAGCTAATAATGTTCTATTGAACCGCTCGACTTGGCCGTCCGACTGCGGGTGGTAGGGTGATGTTCTTGTTTTTACCGCCCCAATCACTTTACACATCTCTTGGAAGAGGCGGGATTCGAATTGGCGTCCTTGATCAGTATGGATTTCCCGTGGCACTCCCCACCTGCACACGAAGCCCTTAACATGATGCGCCATTCCGCCTCTTGGTTATGCATGGCATACGCTTCGGTCCACTTGGTGAACTCGTCAGCGACCACCAATATATATTTATTTCCCAACTTTGTTTGAGGAAGTGGTCCTAAAATGTCCATGGAAATCCTTTCCATCGGTCCTCCCGTCGGGCAATGACCCAGTGGTGCTCGTTGCTGGTGAGGCGGGGATTTCCGACGCGAACAATCTTCACACGTGCGGCACCAAATTTCCACGTCTTTTGTGTATCCGGGCCAATAGTAGCGCTCTCTCACTTTACCTAGAGTTTTCTCATACCCTAAATGGCCTCCGACGGGCGAATCGTGCAAAGCCCGAAGAATTTCGTCCCTCGCCTCAGCAGGCACTATTATCTGTAAACGTTCGGCGTCTCTTCCTTCTTCTTCCCACCTTCGGAAGAGAGCCCCATCCTTAAACACTAGCCTATCCCATTGTGTCCACAAAGCCTTCGCCTTCGGGCAGTCACCCCTCCTCTCTCCCTCGGACGGCCGAATTCCTGCTTCGAGTGCTTCCATTACCCTTCTCAGCATGGGGTCTTTTCTTTGCCTGTCCCTCACGCTTTCACTGGGGGCCTCTAAGACGGCGTCGATTTCCGCTGACATCAGCTCCCCCTCTCCCCGGGCGCACTGTTTACAAACAGACCGGGATAAACCGTCGGCATTTCCATGTTTGTTTCCCGGCCGATGCACCACTAAAAAGTCATACTCCGACAATTGCTCAAGCCATCGAGCAACTTGTCCTTCCGGTTCTCGAAACGATCTCAACCACTGTAGGGAATTATGATCGGTGCGCACCACAAACCGTTTGCCTAATAAATATTGGCGAAAATGGCGGGTAGAATTTACTACCGCCAAAAGTTCACGCCTCGTCACACAATATTGTTTTTCGGCACGTGAGAGCGTCCGACTATAATAGGCCACAACCCTTTCCTCGCCTTCCTGTCTCTGGCTGAGTACGGCCCCGATACCCATCCCGCTAGCGTCACAGTCGAGCGTAAATTCGCAGTCCATCCGCGGGAAGGCCAAAATCGGTGAACACGTTAGCTTTCGCTTAAGAGTCTGAAAGGCGTCTTCACATTCTGCACTCCATTTAAATAAGGCATGCTTTTCGGTCAACCTGTGAAGGGGGCAGGCTATCTGTGAAAAGTCTCTAATAAACCGCCTGTAGTAAGACACAGTTCCTAGGAACGCCCTAAGCTCCTCAAGGGATGCTGGAGATCGCCATTGTGTGATCGCGGCAATTTTATTAGGATCCGTCGCGACACCATTTTTGGAGACTATATGGCCTAAAAATTTCACAGATGGTTTCATGATTTGGCACTTCTCAGGCTTAATTTTCAGTCCCGCCTTCCTTAGGCGTATCAACACATCTGTTAGCCTTTCTACGTGCTCCCTAAAATCCCTTCCAAAAATTATGACGTCATCCAAGTACACCAAACAAGACCTCCACTGTGCACCCGCGAGCACTAGGTCCATTAGTCTTTGGAATGTACTGGGTCCGTTGCACAATCCGAAAGGCAGCACTTTAAACTGATATAGACCGTCACCAGTGGTAAAGGCTGTCTTTTCTCGATCAACTTCCGCGACCTCGCACTGCCAGTATCCTGACGCCATATCTATTGTGGAGAAAGCTGTTGCGCCGGCGAGCGAATCGAGAATGTCGTCCATGCGGGGGAGGGGATAAGCATCTTTGTGAGTCACGGAATTCAGACGCCTATAATCGACACAAAATCGCGTCGATCCGTCTTTCTTTTTCACAAGAACGATCGGTGAACTCCAAGGAGATGATGATTCTTCGATTATATCGTCCCTCATCATTTCCTCTACGATTCGTCGCACTTCTCCGCGTCTGTGGATTGGCAATCTCCGGGGAGGTTGCCGAATCGGGGACACATCCCTAGTCTCTATTGTGTGCTTAAGAATGTTTGTACGCCCTAAGTCGTAGGGTCCTCGAGAGCACACACCTGAAAACTCATTCAACACTGTTTTGAGTTCCTCTATTTCCGCTTCACTAATATCGGCACAGTTTAAGTCAAAGAGGGAAGATGCTGGGGGAAGATGCGCGTTCTCCAGACTAAAAACGGGCTTTTGACATGTTTCCACTTGTTCTCGACAACACTCGTGCAATACGCCCACTTTCGTGTCTTTGTATAGAGTCACTGTCTCTCCCAAGGGATTCAAGAAAAGCATATTCACCGTATCCTTCACGTTATGCAAAATCCGCGCACCGAAAACGCCATAACGCTCTAAAAGTTTTGGGTTTGGCTCGATTATCCCCTCTTTTTCTTTGAACCCCGGGTCCGAGCTCACCAAACACTCCACTACCACTTCGTGGTGAGGAGGAAGAACAACGTTCTCCTTCAACGTCACTGCGCAGCCCCACTCGCACTTTCCCTCACTTGAGAGAAAAGGCACCGCTTTTCCGCGGAGAAGAATGCAATTCCGGGAAAAAGCCACGTCACACTGATGTGCTCGCAGAAAATCGGCACCCAGGAGGCATCCCTTCGATAGGCGCGGGGCGATGAGCACATCATGAGAGAACTCTTCCCCTCCGATCTGAAGTATCACTTCACCCTTCCCAAGCACCCGTAATGGCTCCCCATTCGCCGTTATTAGTGTCACATTGTCTGTTATGATTTTCCCCGAATTTTCGGTGCGGCTCCATATTTCTTCCGATATCAATGACACTGCCGCTCCCGTGTCTATTAGTATCTCGACGGGGATCCCCGAAACGGATCCGCGCACCAGGGGCACTGACTCGGACAAAATTGTCCAAATTTCCTTAACTCCGCGTCCTCCGACGCCCTCGGGCGGTGAAGTAGTGTCTCGGTTTCCTTTTCCGTCTGCGGCCGAGAAGGTTACCGTCTCCTCGGCCTCCCATCGTTTCCCGAGAAGGAAAGCCGTGGGCATTCGGCCCTCAGATGGCCCTCCTCGCCGCACATCCAACAGCGCGGCCGATCTCTGCGCCTCACACTGGAATTAGGGCGCCGCCTCTCCGGAGCGGGAGCGGGGTCGTGGTCCTCACCACTCGACATAACCATCCCTCGTAGAAATTGCAACACCTCTCTCATTGTCTCTGAGTTCTGTGTCAACGCGGCCTCCACTCTGTCCTCGCGACCACACCCTCGACTCCCCACACCGATATCCTGTGACCTGACGAGCGTCGCCGGCGCCAACGCATTCACTCCCCTGGTGGATGACTCGGCGAAATGGATTGCCTCCATCTCGATTGCAACGCCGATTGCTTCCTCGAGGCTAGCAGGTCTCGCCTGCTTCACCCACACCCGAATGTTCCCGTCGAGTCCATCGAGGAAGCGGTCGCGCACTACGGCCTTTCTCGCATCCTCGGGCCAGGAAGGGTATGCGCGCCGAGCAAGGCGCCCGAGGTCCGTGGCAAAGGCGGCGATGTCTTCTCCGGGGTTGCGCGCCCTTTGGACGAATCGCGCCTTCTCCTTCTCGCTCGCTTCCCTTGGGTTGAAGCGCCGCCCCAACGCCTCCCGCGCCTTTTCATAGCTCCCTCTGTTTTCCTCCGGCAGATCACGAAACGCCGAGAGAGCGTTTCCTGTGAGGCAGAGTCTCAGGTAGAGCGTCTTCTGCTCCTCAGGCCATTTATTTATTTCCGCCACTGTCTCAAATTGGAAGACCCAGTCTTCCCACTCCTCCGCACCACTAAACTTCTCCGGCATCACCATACCCGCCATGGCTGCCGCCGCCGAACCGCACGCAAAATCTCAGGATCGAGAACACAATCCTACCGACTGCGCCAATGTAGCGCCGGTTCGCTGGAGAAGGATATTCAAAATAACGTTCGCTCACTTCGAGGTTCAAACCACAACTCCTTTATTCTCTCTCTTTTACAACGGGCCCGAAAGCCTTTTTTCCGTTGAGGGCTTCACGCCCCCACCTCTTGGGTTTCCCCCAAGAGTCCATGCCCTGAGCAGTCGACCGCGCTCTCCTACACTAGGCATATAATAGGTTCTGCGTGTGTAGTTGATGAGTAATAAAATTTGTAAATACTAACTATCTGCATGAATTTATTTGGGATGTTATAACTCATGAATGAATCATTTACTACACCATTCTATTAATAACTAATAGTTTTCTCTGCATGGTAGCTTAATTTCTTGTCTGACCACGAGTCGTTGACCTGTGTGCTTGCCCTGTATCCAGCGAACGAGTTCGTTTCTGATTAAGGCTAGATGCCGGGTGTGGAGTACCCCGTGTCTCACACAAAACCTTGTTTTGGCTCGCACGGTACGTCGTAAATGTTGGTATAGTAGGAAAATCTCAATGGGAAGTGAATATTTTGATGACCTCAATTTACGTTTTATTTCCTCATCCATCAAGGCGCCAACGAAATGCAACAAGTGGCGAGAGGGCAATAAAAAATTCGCGCCTCGCAATACATCTATGTAAAAAATGTCTTTTTATTTGTGGTATTACAACATAGGAGTCGCTCTCTTTTTTTAATGATTTTCCACGAGGAGATATGAGTGGCCAGCCTTGTCATAAAGCCCGCGCCCGAAGATCGAGGTGAACTCTCTGAGCTCTCAGACCACACCCGAATTCAATCCTTTAACGTGCAATGGCAGCATGACTCTTCAAAAGTGGCTTTATGGAGTTCCCTGTACCGTAGAGAGTGCATCCCGTCGGCATGGAGACTAAGATAAAATGACGATTCACTGATTGATTGAAGCTTTTGCAGAGTTTTACACTCAAATGAGATAAACAAACTTCGTTTTTTGGGTGTTTACCGCGTGTTTTCCAAATCACTTCCGCTGACCTTTCTCCCACAGTGCTGTTGGCTTCCTCAGAGTGCAACGGTTATGTTATTCTGCAGAAATTAATCCGCGGAAAACAAAAAAAGGGAGTTAATTCATAAGATAAAATGGATTGTGAACAGGGATGCAGTTAATTGATATTCAAACAACGTAGACACAATAAACATCGACTTCACTTACAGAGAAGTCTTCTAAAAACCTTAAGGAGAAGACAGAATAACTTAAGCCTGAATCATACGATAATTTTATCCGTCATTTCCGAGTGATCACTATCGCGATCGCTAGAGTGATAACTCGTAAATGATCGTCGCTGGCCATTGTTTTTCGCGATCGTGATAGTGATGAGGTTTCCCATCACCATTTTTCATCACTCGTCCGGTCGCTTTTTCCGTCGCTTAAACCGTCAATAAAACCCCATATCAGCCAATCGGAACGCATTCCCCTATGGAGCGATTGCAGCGCAACGTTTGACAATCGTGGGAACGACATAGATAAACATACACGCTATATATTTTCGTTATGCGGGTACCATGACAACGAGCTGTGATATCGAAAGTGATGCGAAAGGCGACGGCGGGAGGGACCGTGTGATGCCGAAAAATGATCACTAGAGCGATCACTTTTCGCGACGAAAGCAAATGACCGTGTGATTCAGGCTTGAATTGGCCACATTATGAGGCATAATGGCCTGATGAAAACAATCTTAGAAGGACAAGGGGAAGGGAAGAAGGGCAAGGGACAGCCCCGAATGAGTTACTTAGAAAAGGTTATAACGGATGTAAAAGAGAAGAAAAACGTCGCAATGAAAAGGCTAGCAGATGGGAGAGAAGAATGGAGAGCTGCGTCAAACCAATCCTTGGATTGTTGACTTACGATGATGAAACTTATGGAGCGAGGATATTAATAAATAATCTGAGTGCATGTCGGAGGATGTCTTTTAAATGCTTTGTTGTGAAAGTTTTACTACCTTCTAGAAATATAGCGTGCAAATAAGACCTTGAGATTTGGGTGGGAGACGTTAATAATGAGTCATCGAGGCCAGGCGTTGTTGACTTTGAAATCACTCATCTTTTACCGCGTGTGAATAATGTCTAAACATACCGATCAGATAATTTCTTGGAACATGGCGATTTAAAAAATAAATTAGGTGTTCATCGCCTAAACTGAATGCTGTCATTGATCTAGGGAGACCATGAACAGCTGAACCCATTAACGTGAGGCTGAGAGCCGCCAGGGACTCGGAGGCTGCGTGGTAGGCTTAGATTGCTCGAAAAATTGAGAGTAGATATCTTTTACAGCGACACGGAGAACATAATATTAGAACCTCACTATATTTCCTCGGTCCGACAGAACAGATGAATTATGAGAAATTTTGCCGAGAGGATAGGCATAGGAATTCGTTTTTCCTCCGAACAATAAAGGAATTTAATTAATTCCTGGCGGAAGAGCAATTCATTTTTATTTATTAACAACACTAGCGTCCTTGCAACCCCCGCCACACACTTATTGAGGAGAGTTGCTTGGTAAAGTGTAGATATACTACAAGTTGGTATAATGGAAATTTTTATTCAAATTGCTATTAAGTTACTTCACAAAAAAAACTAAGCATTAAATATATTTGCCACCTATTACTGTGTAATGTACAATTTCGATAAATTAGGTGATGATTTCACGTCCTTGCAAAGGATATAGAAATGGCTCGTACATTGGAGCATATTTCTGCAGAGCATTATAGCCTGCCGAAACTGTTTCTTCGGCCTATATTGCGTCACTGGGGTGGATCGTCGAAGTGGACCACGGAATCATAACTTGTCTCTAATTTTATACCCCTCAGGTTCTTTCAACCCGTTCGCTCGCTGAACTGCTCATTCAGCGTTCGTCTCGACCCAATTAACGGCTTTCGGTCGTCGGTAGATGAGAAAATTCGGCCGCGCCAATGTGTTGACCATGAACATAACGGTCAAAGAATTCTCCCCAAGGACAAGGCTATTAAGTCCACCGTTAAACAGACGAAAATAAATCTTCGTGAGTAGCAGCCACTCCCGTTTATGTGTACTTTCCGCACGGTCCCCACTGACGTCTTTCTACGGATTCCCTCCTCCCGTCAAGTGACATTATTCCATATTTCTGAACAAAAACAACTTCTACTAACTACCTCCTAAGCTGCTGCCTTGGGCGTTTGTTAGGGAGTATGAGGACATAAAAAATTAAAAGGAAATACTGCAACGAATATCTGCCTAGCATTTATTAAAGTCCTGAAATGTTCGCGGGAAAAAAGAATCCCCATACCTATCCGTTCGGCAAAGTATCTCTCTTCATTTAATGTAACGATACTAAAATCAGATATTAGTATACAGAAAAGCTGAGGAGGCTAGGACAAACTATGAAAACAAAAGCTTGAAGAGGTGAAAGAGTTTGTTACATGAGAAGCCGAATTACCACCAATGGATGAAGGAGGAGAGAAATGGTCATGAGAGTAGCACAGGCGAGGAATGCTTTCTATGAAAGAATAATCTACTTGCTGTTTAAAATACAAGTTCAGAAACGAGCAAGCAATGCGTCAGATTCTACATATGGAGCATGATCCACTATGCGAGCGAGGCTTGGACGCTGACAGCAGCAGAGAAGTCAAGAGTGGAAGCATTACAAATGTGGTGCTACCGAAGAATGATGAAGATAAAATGGAATAGCCGTGTAAATAACGAAGAAGTGATAAGAAGAGTGGGAGAAAAGATAAGTCTTCTAAAAATCTTAAGCAGAAGACGGGATAACTTAGTTGGCCACATTAGAAGCATGATGGCCTGATGCAGTGGCATAACTATGAGGGGGGGTGAGGGAGATAGATCCCCACCCCCCAAAGCCTAAAAGAAATGAAATAATATTTAAAACTATTGTCTAGTTTTGACAAATAATAACTGCATCTGCTCAAAGTTAAATTTAAAATACCAGAATGATGTAAATTGTATTTCCCAGGCATGTCATTTTTTTTTTAATTCTCCCGTTTCTCGGGTCGCACCCCAGGCCCTCTCATCCCCCCGCCCTCCACCAAGCTCATTCCTAGTTACGCCCCTGGCCTGATGAAAACAATCGTAGAAGGACAAGTGGAAGGGAAGAAGGGCAAGGGACGGCCCCGAATGAGTTACGTAGGGCCGGTTATAAATAATGTAAAAGTGAATAAATACGTCTCTATGAAAAGGCTAGTGGATAGGAGAGCGGAAGGGAGACCAACGTAAACCAATCTTGGATTTTTTAACTTACGCTGATGATAATGATGTACACACGACAATGACCGAAGGGGCGAATGCTTTTATAAATATTTCCGGCGAATTCACGGATGTCGTTATCGACTTGCATGCAATCCCAGCTTAACGTGCTCTCCTCACCATGAGTAAGCATCAGGAGATCAAAAAGAAGCGAGGAATGAGCTTTTTAAGCGCGATGCGTACTGCGTGGGAGGATAAATGGCCGCTCCTCTCCTAATCGCTTTCGCAAAGAAAAAAAAACGAGTGCACATTCCTGACACGGCATTTATCGAGCCCAATTAATTTATTGCTGAGCCTCGGAAAAGCAAAGCACGTAAAAAAATAATGCCGAGTCACTCGAGGATCAAGAGAGAGGGGTTGGTCATATGCTTCGGCGGAAATAGATGAGGAGGAAAGAGTAGACCGCCGCGCGAGGGAGCTCATCTGATAACTGGATGGTTTCCATCCGGAAAAAACTGGATCAAGGAGACAGATGAGATAATCGCGTCCCATTGACAGTGGGATCAAATATTTTAAGTTAAATGATCGAATTTAAAAGTTAAAAAATTATCGGTGGGGCGTTTAATTAAAATATATCTGTATTAGTTTCACGTCTGTACGTACTGCTAGTGTATCTACATCTGCATAATACCCCACAAGCCGCCTAAAAGGCGTGTGGTAGGGGGTGTTAGGATACCAGCCGTTTACTCATAAAAAAATGAAATGCTCTAACGAAGTTGGGACTAGCGTTTATTAAAGTCCTTTATGGTTAGGGGGAAAAACGAATTCCCATCCGACAAAACATCTCTCTTAATTTATCGCTTCTATCGGACCTGGAAATATAGTGTGGCTCTAACATTATGTTCTCTGTATCGCTCTTAAAGATATCCATTCTCAACTATTCAAGCAATCTAAGCCTAGCGCGCAGCCTCCGAGTCTCAAGCGGCTCCCAGCCTAATTCGCTTATCATCTGGGTAACACTGTCTGTACGCACGTAGCAGTTTTTGACGTAACGAGCAGCCTTCCTTTGTATTTTATTCAGTTCGCGGATTAAATCTTTCTGCACCGGATGCCATATGCTCGCTGCATATTCAATAGTAGTTCGAAAACTTGGGACATTCGTCGATAGTTTTCGAAGTTTCAATAAAAATACAGTAAATAGCTTGACGTTACTTTCCTCCACGGATAAATTCCACTAAAAATTGTCAATCCTTTGATATTATTTGGAATTTAAGTATACCGGGACTAGCCACGGTGATAACTTTTACGGGAGTCACCCGCAATGCACAATTGTGCGAAAAATCCACAGAGAAAAAATCATTCGCCTTGACCGGGATTCGAACCCGGATCCCTCGATTTCCGGCCGAGCTTTATGACAAGGCTGGCCACTCATATCTCCTCGTGGAAAATCATTAAAAAAAGAGAGCGACTCCTATGTTGTAATATCACAAATAAAAAGACATTTTTTTACATAGATGTATTGCGAGGCGCGAATTTTTTATTGCCCTCTCGCCACTTGTTGCATTTTGTTAGCGCCTTGATGGATGAGGAAAACATACCTAAATTGAGGTCATCAAAATATTCACCTCCCTTTTGAGACTTTCCTCCTATACCTACATTTACGACGTACCGTGCAAGCCAAAACAAGGTTTTGTGTGAGACACGGGGTACTCCACACCAGGCATCTAGCCTTAATCAGAAACGAACTCGTTCGCTGGATACAGGGCAAGCACACAGGTCAACGACTCGTGGTCAGACAAGAAATTAGGCTACCATGCAGAGAAAACTATTAGTTATTAATAGAATGGTGTAGTAAATGATTCATTCATGAGTTATAACATCCCAAATAAATTCATGCAGATAGTTAGTATTTACAAATATTATTACTCATCAACTACACACGCAGAACCTATTATATACCTAGTCCGAATTATGCTATCCCAGAGCTAAACTATCGCAAGAATTTTGGTCTCTTATCGTGTGTGGAAAAATGGCATCTTAAATCTGCAGCCAGTTTCCGTAATATTATCCAAGTGATCGTTTTTACCCTAAAAAGTAGGCTCTCTCGTCCTCAAAATATTCTATCTTAACGTTACACTGCTATTTTTACGTAATTTTTTAAAACAAATATTGCTGATCATCTCCGTATTCTATCGATATCCGATATATATCATTCCTCCTTCATGCGGGTCTCGTGCACAGGCGGCGTACTCCAAATGTCTTCTGATTCGCTGCATCGCGCCATAGTAGGCTGGATGCCTACGAAATGTTGTGCAAAGGAAGAATAATAATGAGAATCAAATGGATCGACCGAGTAAGTAATGAGAAGTTAAGAATAAATCAGGAGAGCAGAGAAGCCTCATGAAAGGAGGAACAACCTTACAGGCCATATCTTGAGACATGAAGGTCTGATGAAGACATTCGTCGAAGTACCAGTAGATGGAGCGGGTGGAAAAGGAGGACCAAGAATAAAAGATATGATACTGGTAAAGAAAGATGTGAAAGAGGAGAAATGCGTTGGTGTAAAAACATCAGCTGATCGCAGTAACGGTACATATACTTTAATCGCTATGAAAAATAATCTAGTTACATGCAAAGTTTAATGGTTTGATTTAAACTGATTATATGCACATACAAGACAATGCTATCTTATGATTTAAAAAAAGTTACAAATGTGGTTCTACAATGTTCTGCAATGCGGGCAGCACCGAAAGGGGGGTGGGGGCGCCCCCTTGCGACCCCCATATGCTTCCACCACTGGCTGATCGGAGAATTGAGTGGAGAGCTGTATAAAACAAATCTTGAGCTGCAGAAAAGTTCCTCGGGTGTTCCACCGGTTGATGTCGTCCATGTCTCCCGACGTTTCGAGCAGCGACTTGCTGATCATCCTCAGGGGATATTTTGAATCATCTTTCGGAAGATCCCCTGAGGATGATCAGCAAGTCGCTGCTCGAAGCGTCGGGAGACATGGACGACATCAACCGGTGGAACACCCGAGGAACTTTTCTGCACATGATACGCCGGAAAAACCTAAGATCATACATCAATCTTAAACTTTTTGACCAATCATGATAAATTCTCTTCAATTTCGAAATGGAACTGATGATGAGTATCTTAATATTTACATGTTTCAATAATTTGGGTACCTTAATAGAATCATATGATCCTAAGTCGTTTTTATGCTTTAGATCACGAAGTAAAATAAGTTCATAAAACTTGCGATAGTTTAGCACTGGGAAAGCTATCAGTTATCATTGTCAGACTAGGTAAAATAGACCCTGCCGGTGTAGTTGGTAACTTATTATTTTCGTTAATGCTATAGATCTGCATTGATTTTTTTGGCATGTTACAACATGACACATGCATTTATAGTGGTAATCATTTATATGTATTTACGCTAAGTTTGAAATCTCTATCTCAAAAAACGCCATTTTGGACTTTAATCTAGCTTCTTTCAATTTCAGCCACTGTGCGGCGCCGATTTTATTTCTTAGAAAAAAATTGCATGGCTGGAAAATAGGTATTGGGAGTATCCTAAGATAGGAAAATTTGAAATAGCGAAAATGTACAGGCTTTTACGTATCATGAATCACCTTATGATTAAGGATCTTCTCATAGCTAATCATTTTCATGACTTTCTTCCTCGTCTGAGATATTGCGAATCAATCACTTGAAGCGTTGACGCTGACAAATGAGAGAAATTTCCTCTTGATATTTGCCTGTCCATTATCTGGGGAAAAACAGTTTCAATTATTTGGAATGTGATATGGGAGTGAGTATGGCGTAAGGTAAGTGCTGATCGAGGGGTCCCGGATTAAACTCTTGAGTGAAGTAGATTTTGGCAGTTGGATTACATTTTGGCCTTTAAAAAGAATTAGGGAGGAGAAATAAGGTGTGGTGCAACTAACGGCAAACCTTGGTGCCAGAGATCTAAATATCATAAGACGGGTCTCGTAGTCAGAAACATTTTTTTAATTTGTCTATTTCTTGTGTGTGAGTGGGTCACTGTCGTAAGCGAGAGCTTCACAAACCTGTGTGGGTGAGTGCGTGTGTCCTACGCGGACATTTGTTCCTTTTGGGCAAATCCGCGAGGTGCGTAAGTGAGCTGCGCGTTTGTTTAATCTCTTAGTGTTTCATCTTGTTTCCGTGTATTACTCCCCTTGTTAGCATTGTAACTTCTCACCCCCTACTCTGCCCACCAAAGAGTGCGGCCCTGGGGAATTAAATTTCTTTCAACTGTTTAACGGCCGTAGTTCGTTCAATCACTTATATTTAAGCTCGATGTTTTAACCTCTCTATACGTACGTCAAACGTACGTATGTGTCAAAACTATTCCCTCTTATCCCCCTCCACTCAACTTCTGGGATCGAAATTTAACTATGAGCAGCGGAGTTTTAATTATTTAATTTTTGTTCCCAGGAGTAAAGTTTCGTCCCGGGTGTCGAAACTAAACTCTTTGGTGATTTTAATTTCGTGCGGGAACGAAACTAAACCCAGGCCTCGTTTTTTTTATATTAAAAAAATATTGAACGAAACAATTTCGTTTTGTTTCACTCGCCATACCTGATATGACCCAGGG
This sequence comes from Ischnura elegans, assembly GCF_921293095.1. Lineage (NCBI taxonomy): Eukaryota > Metazoa > Arthropoda > Insecta > Odonata > Coenagrionidae > Ischnura > Ischnura elegans. Next base: position 115,446,163 of record NC_060249.1, on the reverse strand, counting down.
ATAAGAAATGGCCACCCTACCTTAACTTTGTGAAAATCACACCCCTTTGGCTTCGTTAGAGGTGAGCTCTTCGCTGAAAGCCGTTGAAACTAGTTGAAATCATTAAAACATTTGTCGAACAGTAGTTTATTTTCGATATGTTCCACCTTGAATATTACTAAGTTCCACCAAGTAACCCTGAAATCAGTTGATTAAATTCCTTTATTTTCCTAAAATAATACTCTGCGGTGCCAGTTCAACCTTTTATTTATCTAGAAAACCAAGATATTAGCGTGCAGCAGAATAGGAGAAGTCAAGACTAACATTAAAATAATGAAATATAAAATGGAAGAAGTGGTTGAATCCTGTTATTTGGGAAGCAGGATAACTAGCAGGATGGATGAAGCAGGAAAGAAATTATCAGCTGAGTAGCCCAGTGAAAGAGAGCATGCCAACAAAATCACGATCTACTTCTGGCAGAAAATTTCAACGTAGATCTAAAGAAACAATTAATCAGAACTTACATTTGGAGTCAAGGGCGTACCCAGGATCAAAACTAGGGGGGCAAGCCATGGTTGTTCAAATTATAGGTAAGATATAAGCATGGAAAAGGTGAATGAAACCAACATTTTAAGGAAACTATAACAGCTCTTTATTGGTTTTTAAAAATATTTACTTGAAAAAATATTATTTTCCTTAATAATTAGTATATTACTACTTTTCCTCTTCTATTCTTGACCTTGTTCAATTAACTTTTTATGGTGTTTCTTGGAGTTTAGGTCAATTGAAACCAAGTTATAGCCAACGTTTCGATTAATGTAAAATCATCCTCAGGGCTATGAAAGTGAAAACATGAACAATATAAAATACAAAGATGACAACGATATACAATGTTTTTACATAAAAATAAATATAAAAATAATAAATAATATTTTCCTTAAAGACATTAGCGATTTTTGCTTCTAGGGGGGGGGGCAGCTGCCCCCTCCTGCCCCTCGTTGGGTGCGCCCACGTTTGGAGTACGTTTCTCTACGTATGCGAGTCATGGACAATTTTATGGCAGCGGAAAAATCAAGGGCAAAGACTTTCGAAACGCAGTGCAACAGAAGAGTGAGGAGGATCAAATGGATCGATCTATTAAATAATGAAGAAGTCATAAGAAAATTCGGAGAGTAAACAAATCTTCTGAATGTCCTGAGAAAAAACCTGGGGAACCCAATCAGTCACATTGTGAGGTATGGTGACCTGATGAAAAAATCGTCGAGAGATAAGTGGACGGCAAGAAATATAATGGATGGCCACAGAAAAAATATGTAGAACAGGTAATGAAGGGTTCTACAGAGAAGCTGGAGAAGAGATCTGGAGGGGGGGGGACATGCCCCCCCCCCAGACTCTTAAAAGATAGATAAAAATTTATATACTGTTATAATTACGTTCGTTTTGTATTATGTATCACGGAGCCTGAATCATTTAACTTCATATTAATAACATTCATGCTAAAATACATAGAATATTTTGTACCGTAAATGTTGTACCTTGTTTTTAATCTCAAATATGAAAAGACCTGTCTGACCCTTGTGTCCCCCCCACCCAGAAAAATCCTAGATGCGACCCTGTGTATCATTAAATCAATTTGTGTCAAATAAAATATATTTAATTTTTTTCACGTTAAGTTCTCATGGAAAGACGAATAAATGCTAAATTCAAGGATAAGTAATAGAACCAGCGAGGAAGATCACGATGAATAAGAATGGAAGAGTAAGGTATTAACGAGGAAAATATTCAATCCAGTGCCTGTGTTCCACACCCCGCTAAGCACTGCAATCACAATCGATGCGAACATGAGGGAAGGAATTTCATCATCCTCGAGGATAACAAGGCATCGCCTTTGTTTTGATCGCTTCAGTCGTAGCTACAAACGGTAGCGTGTTCAGATCCACGTGCTCGATAACATGATCGTGTCGCAGATTCTCGTAAGATAAAGAACACTTTAAGGAGATGCACGGAAGATAATATTACTGAAAAAATTTCAAGGCATAATGAGTCGATAGGGTGGCGAATTTGAGGACGATAAAGCCTATTGTTGTCCAGCATCGCAATGAAAAAAAAACAATTGAAGGTAAGCATCCCGTGACGCCACGAAAGAGAACATGGGAAATCTAGAATACGGAGCAATATCAGCTGAGCGAAACGGAAATAATGGGTGCATTGAGTGGGAGTGAGCGCTTAGAGCTCTGGCTCACCACGTGAGCGGACCGTTACTCAGCAACTCAGCATATTCTCAGCCTACCTGAATGAAAAAAATTGTGTGGGTGTTAAGAAGGGGCTTTCGAATAATCTAGCAAAACACCGTTGGCCACCAGGATGTAATATTTGAGGTCCCGCCAATCAGCGACGAGTGCTAACGCAAGTAGCAGCCTCATCGGCCAATGTAAGAGGACATGGGAAATCCAGAATAGGGAGTAATATCAGCTAAGCGAAACGGAAAGAATGGGTGCATTGAGTGGGAGTGAGCTACAAAGTTCCCGGTGTTTTTTGAACGGAGATACAACTTTATCGTGAAAAAATGGCTATAAAGGAATCTTTCAAAGTATTGTCCATCGCTAGCTACAACTTTTTCCCATCAATGTGGCAGAGGCCAATACCGTAACGGTAAAAGTGTTCATTTTTTGAGGCTACCCACGAATCACGTCATTTTTTGGTGTCTTCGTATGAGCGTAAATGCAGATCAGCCAGACCATGTGCCATATAATAGAACAAGTAATAAACGGACAGCGTAATATCTGGGGAATACAGCGGGGGGGGGGGGAGTCAGGACTTCCCATTTGAGCGCTTACAGGTAGGTTTTACCGGGTTTTGCAACGAGTGGTCGAGCGTTGTCATGCTGTAGACTCACTTAGAATCATAAGGAATCCAAGTTCTTTGCTTTTGCATAAATCCCAACGCATCCAATCGCTTGGAAATTGATTAATGGGTAACTCCTAAAGCATAAACAAGCTCTTCTTGAGTTTGGTACAGATCTTCATGCCTCCAATTCAGCGTCTTCGAACGATTTTGGTCGTCCTTCACGTCAGCATTGGAATGACCGTCATTGAAGCGACGGCAGCAATCACGGCGCGTTGTTTCACTTAGAGCAGCATCTCGGTAAACTTTTTGGAGCTCTCGATGCACTTCAGCCGCTGTTTTCTTCGATTGAAAGAAGAAAATATACACTCCCCGCAAATGACGGTTACCTGGCACAAACTCGGACATTTTCATGCAAAAATTAGGATATGACGCTAAAAAAAATCGCCATTGTTGTCGAGCGGTTTGTTTACCAAATGTCTAAGCTTCATTTTTGACGTATCCGATGCGTCAAAATCGGCCAGTAATCACCGCTAGAGCCATCTGTTAACAAACAGCGGAAACTTAGTTGCGCACCTAATAAAAAATTGTAAAAATGGATGAAAAGTTATTTTTACAATTCCAGAATCGATCCATACTTATATGAAAAGAAAAAGTTCGAATTTAAACAAAAGCATCCTATGTGGTCCGCCGGTATTATGGAGTCAATTCAATATAGCAATATTAATAATAATAATAAAATGTCTTTATTCGGGCGAGGTTGAGACTAGGAAGACTCCTCCATAGCGTCAATGCAAACATATTAAAAAATAACAGACAAACGTTTACCATACAAAGGTTATACAATATTTGTGAAATATCAAAAATATGAACAACTATATGTGAAAATTTTGTGGAAAAAATATTTCTGTTTGAGGGTAAAAACATGAGGATAAGGGTGTATTATCCTTCAGCGAAAAAACCCTCTGCAGGAAAACGCCCACCCAAGAAGGGGGGCGTGAAAAACCTGCGAAAACCTACTGAGTGAAAGCTAAAGTTGTGTTATTTGTAAAATACAACATAATCAATAGGGTACAAAGTATACACAAATATTACACATGCAATTAAGATATAAAATATAACATATATATACAAGCACTCAGAGATACATATCACTTTGTCGTAGGCGCTGCTCAGTGTCATGTATATTTACCAGCTAGTTGTGAAGTGAAAAGTGCTTTGTGTAGCCTCCTCTTAAAAGATGCCAATGATGATGAGTTCCTAGTTTAAAGGTTAAGATTATTCCATTCCCTACATGCAGTAACGGTAAATGATTTATAGTAAATGACAGTTCAGTGATGAGGTATAACAAGATTGTGATTATTGTCAACAAAAGAAAAAGATCACACTGTGGTACTACAGAAATCATTCCACACACTATGCTATGCAGAAAAATAAGTTCCCACTGTGATTAATACAACCAGAACTAATCTAGTCTTTAACCAAAATGTATAACTAGAAAAAAATGTATAAAAACAAAGAAATAACTGAGCGCTCATACTCAGCTGCTACGTAACGATCGCATTCAGGGTGAAACTCCACAACTGTTGAGGTAGCGCTAACTCCTCTTTAATGCACCCGATGACACAGTGAAAGTGTTGGAAGATGAAGTGGAAGCGAATTTTTTCACTGCCAGGTGGCAAAACAGAAAATATCTGCAATGAAAAAAATAGCCCAATCATCCATAATAAAATTAGAATCGGCAGCATCAGTAGCATTTTCAGTGCAAAAAAAACGTCTTGGAGATAAGAAGGTTGTTATTTTTTAACGATGTTTTTGTGGGAAATTCACATCAAATTGGATCAAGGTTATTCAGAGCGATAAAGAAATGGATCGCATGATTGAAAAGAAGAAAAATCTGTGATTCAAACCAAATCCCGTTCTGAGCAGGGAATATTGTCGTAAAGATGGCACTATGCTAATTCGGTCATTTTTTATATGAATTCTTTCAAAGTTAGAAAAATAAACTAGTCTTCGTTCTTAAATTCGAAGAATTGTTAAGTAATTCGTTCTACAAAAAATCCAGAGGTGCGGCTGATATAATTAAACACGCAAACCGCCTCCAAAGCTAAAGTTAAATGTCACCATTTTTGTTTTGGATTAGCAAGCGGCTGAGTGCAGAAGATTTTTTTGCCTCATATCCTTGTTTTGATTAAACGTGGCCGACTTCTTGTGGGCAGTTCAAAGGAAGTGAAGGAAAAGTAAACAGTGACTATGATAAAATATGGTGTTATACTTTCCCGTCGAATTATTTGCGTGATGTTTTTCCAGGGTTTTCACAGGTTTACTCCTTCGAATATTACAAAAGTTTCAACGGTCGACTCGTCCATCGTCATCAGTGTGGAATGAATAGGTTTGAATGAACAAAAAACGTTGAGGTGCAACTATACACAGTGACATCAATCAGGTCACTTCTGATGGGCCGGATATATCTAGGGAGTTCAGATAAAAAGGAAGAACTCTATCATTTTTAATTCTCTTTAAAAATTGGATTCTACACATTGCAAAGTTAATACCCTGAGTCCCGATTAAAATTATTCGCATTGAGACTGATCTCAATGTCCTTCTTAGGAGGCCGACCCCAGTAACCTGATTGTTTTGACTGTTTATTGCCACATCACAACATTTTTTTGTTCGGTCAAACTTGTCCATTCATCTTGATGACGACGAACGAGTCGTCCTTTGAAGCGTAGGTGATATAAAACGAGTTAAGACAGTAGAAATCTGGGGAAGACTTCATTCAAGTGACTATGATATTCAGAAGTTACGGGTGATAATGAGGCTCTCGCCTCAGATGTCACGTCAAGTTGGCCTCATTAATGGATTCGATTTCCTGGCTTTAAAAAATGTCTTATCTCATATTCCTGAGCGAAGATAAAAAAGAGAAGTTGCCCATCAGCATATCTCTCTCTTTGTTGTCCCTATCTCCGTGGGTCATGGGTATCGACTTCTCGCAAATATATGCTACTGCTTCGATTAACATAGATGAATCATTAGATATTTTTCAGAATTATTGACTTCCCTCAATAGAAAGATGATACAGTGCAAATCCATCATCAGCATGAGTCAAGAATCCTAAGATTCGTTATTAATAATAATGGGTAAAGCGTCCAAAACTTTCGATTAGTTTTCAACAACGCCATTTAGCGTTAATTCACTTTGTACCCTCATGCGGGAAAAGTGCGGGAACATTTTTTTACGTTTTGTACGCTTTTTAATGACGCCACACGGGCTTTTCCCTGCATTCATACTTTTCGTACATACTTGAAAATTTTCACTTTTCGTTTAATCGCGAAAAATATCGCGAAATTCCCCCTCCTCTGTGGTCTGGCGTTCTTCAGATGGTGGTGAAAGCATCTTCTTGACCTTAGCGGCCCTTTTGAGGACCATTTTCCGGTCATAGCCATTCCTGATTAGTGCTGTGGTCAGGTGCTTCTTCTCTAAATCTAATTATTCGGCGTCCGAAATGGTGAAGGCTCGGTGGAGTAGAGAGGTAACCTCTAACAGGCTTCCATAACTCTGGAAACGTGTCTATATTATGATCAAACATGAGAATCCATTAGATACTCATCTAAACTCCAAATTCTGCAAATTTCAATGGCATATATTTTAGAGTAAAAGAGCTGCTTTCGATTTTGACTGCCCCCAATTGCGATGCCCTGACGACAATGGACGACACGTTCATCGAAACGTCGCGACGTTTCGCGACGTGACAACGAATTCAATTTCAATTCACCGCAAAATGTTTTATTTCACTAATTTTTAATTTTCATAGTCATTTAAATTTTCCTACGTAAGAAATATCGGCTTGCAGCAGAATTTAAGCATACGGGCTTTTCGAATATGCATACACGAGGCGATCCACCCTTAGCAAAAATTCAAAAGCTGTCGGAGTACAGCGAAGGAAAAACGGGGTTATGATTCCCGGGAATCGCTTGTCACACGTACCAGACAAGGATATCAGTTGTTTCCGAGTTTTATTTCCACCTGAAAACATCAACTTCCGAAATTGCCCGTTGACAAAGCTTTATCTGTAGTACTCTTATCTAATTTCTTAAATATATCGAGGTCTGTCGGGAAAAATGACTCGTTTCCATTATCTCTCGATTCACTGATCTGGCACAAGAAGTGTCTTTCACATTAAATACGAGTCGTAAATCGGATTTCATGACTAAATGGCCATCACACATCTCACGAAGGTGTAAAAATAAACAATAAAATTCCATAGAATGCACAGTTTTTCGAGAAGGTTTGATAAATCGAAGTATGTCATGAGTGCTAATGGCAGGCGAATCCGTTCTCTTTAATCACGACACCATTTAACACCATTGAATTTCACATACTTCGTCCCACCTCATTCTCCGTAAAATCCATCATTTCTGAAAACTGCATCTACGCATAATGTTCGAATCGCTACAGCTCTATGACTCGGCAGGAACCTCATTGTGGTCTCATTTTGCCTAAAAATATATCCAACTTTTGATTTTATGTACTTTTTAGCCATCGCTATAATATTACGCTCCGGGTCACATAAATAATGAATTGAAATGATCGCTTTCAGAGCTTAAAGATAATACCCGGACGGCAGTGAGGAATATATATAGGACCCAGTGACAAAGATATACAAACATAATCGAACAGGAAAAGTATAGTGGTCTCAATACAGAATATAGCTACTAACGCAAAAAATGGCAAAATTTAAGAGCTTCGAAAAAAAATTTGTCTTTTCATAATAGGAAAGTCTTAAGTTCTTATTTTTCAAATTAACACCCAAGAGTAGCCTAACTAAAATATATTTCTTTAAGTATTTTATCGTATGTTTGAGCATTAGAAGCACTGGAAGTTGAAGAATGATAGTTGAGCGAACAAGGCAATTTTATAATCATTAAAGAATGAAACCGATATATGTATATATTTAGCAACCAAAAATTGAATGAAACCATACTCCGTGAAAATTATTGGTATATTTTGATTTTGGCCACTGAGGTCAAAAAAAAATAACTTTCGTTTCTGAAGGACATTGAAGAATATCGTATATAAATATAAGAGTAAATTACGAATGAATACTCTGCCAACTTGGCGATAACTTCTATCAAATTTCGATAGTTGGTTTTAAGCATTCATGCATTGTATACAGAATGAACTACTTTGGTGCTTTGCGATCGGTGTTAATCTCCAATACCGTATCCAAAACGAATAAATATCGCCCTTCATGTTCAAGACTTTATTCATACAATAGGGTGGTTTCCTATTATTTTTTACTAATTCGAAAGATTACTACTCCTGGAGTACGCATTTCACGCTTTTAGATTTTTAAATGAAGATATCTGTTTATCGCGATTTAGTGAAAAGTGAAAATTTTCAAGCGCGCGAAAACGCGACGGCTAAGTAGGTATGAATGCTGTGAAAAGCCCGTGTGACGTCATTCTGGTTCCCGCTGTGGCCGTGTGAGGTGACCTTGGGCGAGGGTATGCGCGCCGCAGAGATGCAGGCGGCAAGCAGATAGCAGAGTACCCTGCTATCAGGTAGCGCTTGGCTTAAATAAGGATTATTAATACCTTATCAAACGGATGAAATTTTCCAACCTTAGGCAGTTTTATTAGGTGATTATTAAGAGATGTTTCCCTGAAGTCTGTGCCTCATGCATGCATTGGTAATCTCAGACGATGTATAACTCCTATCTACTCGTACAGAAACTAGGTCCCTGTGACGTCACGTGAAGTGGCATCGCATGGGCGCCAATCTGGCCTTTTTCAAATGCGGTTAAAATTGACCATTGCCATTCAACTAAACTGGGATTTCTAAAACAAAATAATTTGTATATTATGAATACACGGAAATACACGGATAGAGGGTAACGAATCGCAAGCAATGCCTTTCGTTTTCTTTGTTGAATGAAACTACTCTATTAAACTATATACAAGGATTTTTGCTACTGGAAAGCTACAATTTGGAAAATTCGTAAACGTACTTCTCATACTTTTTTTGCTCGCCGCCATCCATAACCGCGAATAGTGACGCTGATCCCACCACTTCCTGTCCATGCAATCGCCGTGGAGGCCGTGAATCCCCCGCACCATGGCGCGGAGTGGAGGCTCCACATTTCAAACAAGCGGGTCCTGCCGAGAGGCTGAAAACATCCATAGCAGAAAAAAGCAGGGGAAAAACAAAACAACCAAAAAGTCAGAAGCTATTTCAGACCGACTTTCAGAGTTAACAGATTAAATTTAGCACTATAGTTTCAAGCAGATTTAGTTAATAAAATGGCGATGGAAGACATCTTAACCCTTTCTAACCCAGAGCTGCTTCTGGGAGAAATCAAATTTCAAGATTTTTCATTTTGAAAACTTGAAAACTTCGCACTCAATCATCAATATCGTGGCAGCTAATTATTTCTTCGTTAAACTTCACACCACAACATAATACGTAGTTTAGGTATCTCGTGGATAGAGCTCAAAATTTATCCATTTCTGATGTTGCTAAGAAGCAACATGGTGTTATAATGGGTTGAGAGACGCGACAAATAAGTGTAGGTGAATAATAACGATAGAATGAAGGGCTCACGGTTAAGCGCAGTTGTTCCGAAAAAAAATAAAATAAACTGAAACTAATGAAAAAAATGCATAATGAACATTTTTATGTTGATTATAAAGTTTCTGATCCATGAAAATAAGCACCAATATGCAATGAAAAAAACGGACATTCGTTACAAATTTATTGTTTTCAATGGCAATAATGCTAGATCCCTGGAAAGCTTAACTGTCGAAAAGTTGTCCAAGTAATTAATATCTCCGAATGAAAAAACTAAGAAATACTTTAATTATATATTAGGTATTGGTAACAAGTGCATGCGTTACGAGAGTTTTATGTAATGCCATTAAGTAGTGCCGAAATGTATTTTCTTTTCTCTTGCTAGGGATGTGTGGTACCGTGGCAGTGATGCAAATATATTTCCATTGATACCTGAGTACATAGCCATTCGTCAGGAATTTTGTTCACCCCTTCCCCAAAAACTCCTGCAAATCTATTCTAAATTTTTTTTCACCACACAAATGAACTTTCATGGTTCGTAATCGCTTGTATAATGTTGAATAATAGGTAAGGGCTCATTAAACTACCATTAATCCATTGGCTAAGCGGTAGTCATGGATAAATAAACACAGCATATAATTTTCCATGATAAATGAAAAACGCATTATCATTGAATATTTCAGGGTTCATGCGGGCATCCATTAGCAAAAAAGAGAAAATGTTTTATTCGTTATTTATAATGTGTTCAATCAATATTTTTCCCTTGGATGAGGCAAAGATTCGCACGACAGCTCGATGTAAAACTTGGAACACGTGTTCTTTAATGACGCATTTTATTACGAATTCAGTAACTCTTCTCTGTGTATTCCTAAAATATGCCCTGTTCTTCGTCATATGGTACTGAGATTAAGAACTTTAAGTGTAAAATAAAGATGAACACAATTGCCAAGACAAAGCAAGGGTTGGATGCATGATGACAAAATCATTTATCTTATAAGCATAAGGATTATTAGTATAATTTTTTAAGAAAAGTCTTATGCAAAAAAAACGCATTTCCGTTGAAATGTCTCCCAAAATATTACAACATCCGCTCCACATGAGATCAGATTGGCTAGCTATTTCCGGAATATTTTTATTCCCTTAGGGATGCTAAGTGTGTCGCAATTATGTTAAAGACAGGAAGTAGGAAGCAACGTAAACTCCTCATTTCCGAAAGCCGTGACCGAGGAAGTGGTCATTCTTTACCCTCTAGGCGTCACCAGTGCCCATGAAATGCTGTAGAAAAGTCGAGACTCGGTGAGGAAAAGACACAAAAAGTCGACAAAAAAAGAATCTACTGCCCGCTACTGATAGACACTACAGGTAATACACTCACATAATCACACGAAAAAATGAAAATGCCATTAATTAATTCCTCCAGCAAGAATTCTTCTGTCCACGAACCAAAGATCGCCGCGGAAAAATACTAATCAAAAGCACGGGGAAAATATTTATGTATTTACACCAGGAAATTCCTATTGACGTCAAGATGTTGGTATTGCGGTCCTTTCCCTGAATTTGAATGAAGCAAACCATTCGTTTGTGTTTTATTTTGTCTGTTAATTGCTGGAGGTGACCAGGGAGAGCAGATTGTTGCAGACGATTACGTACCTTTGTCGAGTTCACTCGAATAAACTTGTAAATTTAATTTGTATTTACAACAGAGTCCACTAATTCTCTCGAAGATGATTTTTAGAGGCTCATTTCTCTTTAATCATATGAGGTGTTTCTGACTGTTTGCCATATTTAATGATAAACGATCGCCTCATAAATTTTTCTCAAAGATTTTATTCCCAAAGTTTTTCTCAAAGAACTAGATTTTATTCCTTACGTGACAAACTACCTAAAAATAGATAAGTTTTGAATGAAATATTGATATCAATGGGTATATTCGCTTTACAGGGGCTTCGTATCTCTGACGCTGACGATAAGCTGAATCCCGTAAACGTCATAGCTACGTCACAGTCGATAAAAACCGATGACGGAGGACAACCTACCTCATCGTGTTGGAATGTACCTTTGAGGTTTCTGGAGAGGGTGAGCTGTGATCAATATGGATCCTGTGCGTTCATTACAGTTCTTTCATCATTAAATGTGAGCTATAGCTAACAACCGCTTGCGATCAAGGCTAGTTTATAGAAAAGTCAACTATAAATTAACCGCAGGGAGTACATATCTTGAGATTCCAGTATCCATAGTGGTATAGCGTCATTGATAGATGAAATTAACGTAAAATCTATTTAAATTGACGAGAAAATCAACATTGGAGGAAGTCGATTTTTAATTCACATGCCATATTCGGAACGCGCACTGTCATATCCATTTGTTTAATGTGCTTTATTACCGTCATTTTATTTACCCCAAAACGTGAATCAAGGTAGAAGATATCTAGAGATAAAGCATAACTTTAATGGAATAATAAAGTGAGAAAAAGACATAAAGGGAGGTAAGGAACAGCTCAGTTTTAACATTGTGTCTAGGGCAGTTTGCTCCAAGTTCCTCAGAAAAGTCACAGCTGGCTTCCTTTTATGTGTTAATTGTTTATGACCCCCCTCCAACCGAGACATAGACCTACATTTTCGTATTAAATGGTATTTGGAGGAGGCTACCGAAACTAAGGTCATTTTCGCCATTAGGGAAGCGTATGGAAGGAAGAGTGGAGAGAACCCCGGCGTCGGTATTAGCCACGACCACCGAGAGACAAGGCCTGAGCGCTGAATCGTGACGTCACGAGTCGTAGGCGGACGGAGGGAGTAGCAAAGACTGCCATTGATAGCGCCGATTGGTGGGGAATGCGTAAGAAAACCAAACGATATGTGAGCAGACATTTCTCCGGCTACAATTTTCCTTAGATAATATCATATGTAATTACATTTAAATGATGTTAACAGTAAATCCCTACCTCGGGAAACATAATTGTTTGGACTGGACCAACGCCTTCGCCGAAAAATCTTCTTTGAAGAGAAACAGCTTGCTTCCAAATGCATTCGAAACCTCGAGAATATCATTAAAAGTCTTATATTCATTTTTTACGCATCAGTGGTTCTTATAACATAGAAGTCATAGGATATTTACATCATTCACGGGGCTTCTATTTTTTCAGCATCGCTGCATTTAACGATGATGAAATAAAAAAGTTATGTTCTTACACATACGCAAGATTAGGATAAAACTAGATTGTGCTTCTGTTAAATTATATAGGGATTGTTTTGATTTGACATATCTGCAAACTATAATTTCATGGCAATTTACACTTAATGGGGCGAATTGTAGCCTTTTAAGAAACGGTGAACTAGGATTTGCTGCGTTAAAGTACCTGGGGAAATTGTTTTGAATGGAAAAATACCATGTCTTACCTGATAACACATAAATGTAGCATATAATGCATTCAGTTGGGAAAATTATAGTTTTTCTTATTGATCCAGTTGTTGCGAATTCATTTAAACATATGGACAGAGTCAAGCCTTTAGAATAATGGTCAAGAATGATGAGAAGGATGTGAATAAACTATACTCAGCCTTGGTGGATTGGTGAAGAGAGATACTGCCTTCCTGTTGATGGATTTGTTTTCACTTATAATACAAACTTCATCCAGACCAACTTTTTCGAGACCAATGATGACTTTCTTCAGAATATCTTTTAGAACACAGGCTGACAGAGTACTCACTGGCAAAATATGGACAATATCTTTAAATGAATATAGTAAGTTCTCTACCGCGAACACATGAGCACTAGAAGCTAAACTGCTGGAGTTATATGCAGGTTCTTCTATACATCTGCCCTTGTAGTCAAGAAAGGGTTTCAAATGAACTTCATCCATCATAAGGGTGATATAACGCTCGTGACTCTGTAATGAGATACTCGGTGCCTCACGTAAAATAGAAACCCATGCTCATTTCGCTCATTAATTGGACCAATTTTAAAAGAAGAGCAGAGCCGTTTGATAGTAACTGGATGTGGGAAAACCAAATGACCAGAATTGCGAGCAAATATATGAACTTCAGGAGATATTTAAAAAACATTGCAGCAAATACAAATATGTCACAGATGAACCTTACTTACTTTCTTTTCTTGAACCTACTTACCTTTTTTTCTGGAACAAGAGACATTTGTGATTTGATAAAGTTATTCAAAGATTGATTTGCATAGTCTTTAATTTTTCATTCTTCCAGTAGAGCTACAATATCGCTATAAATATTTATGTTATTTGTGGAGTTTTTAAATTCTATCCAACAATTAATCATAGGTACTTTTCATACATGAAATAGGCTTGAAAAAGTGGAGTGAATTTACCTATTGCTTTTAATTCCCTTTTTCAGTGGTATACTTTGATATTATTATGAATGTATACTATAAATGAGTAAGTAATAAGAGGTGGTGCATACTCTTCCAAATGCTTTAATATTATAGCACACGGCTTCACGACCACATCCCAAAATGCTGAATGCTTATTCATCTTCACCAGAGAATTTACGTTTCCGAAAGAGTCTAGCTTTTTCTAAGCCCTATATGCTTCCTGAGTTTTCAAACTCTCAGCTAAAGCAGCTTCCACAGTAGCACTTTCAAGACGCTGTTCCCTCATTGATGGCGCATCCCTGGTCTGCTCTGAAGTGGTAAGGTACCCAGGGCAATCAGGGAAGATCCTTGGCATGGCACTATCCCTCAGTTTTGGGCTGTTCAATGGTACAGCCAGCAGTTTTCCTGACTTCTCATCGAAGTAGGAGCTTTAATGAAGCACATCTTCAAACAGAAAATGCCGGATACACACCTTAAAAATAGAGATAATTTTATTGGTAGACGGAAAATCAACTGTATTTCAAGTGAAGAATACCTTCGTCTGATAAGGGTGTAGTAAACAAGATCTTAAGTCGACTTAAATAATTCGCTGTGCACACAATGGTAGTTAGATTAACAATATTTGATCTAAAATGCCAACTTAGACATGGGCCATATTTATCTCGTTTGTAGGTAGCCCATTTATTCATCCCGAGCGTTTCACATGTTTCCATAATTTATTAACTACTGAAGAATCGTTCATTTAATACCCTCGAAGACTTTTAGATTTCGCTCTCCAAACAATCGTTCTCAGATAAACACGATTAGTTAGTACATATCATCTATGTAAGAACTAATTAATGCAAAAAAATATTCTTTTCTAAAACAGTAATACTAGCCTATGCATGCGTAAACATACAAATAATATAAAATGCCATCGTAGGCATGGGTCATATTTATTACACAAGTAGGTATCTCATTTATTCATCCTGAGTGTTTCACATGTTTCCACAATTTACTAATAACAAAACTATTCATAACACCCTCAAAAAATCAAGTTCTTCTTAATAACAACACCTTAGAACACGAGGATAAGCGCCGTATTCTATTTAGCGTTGATATGCGAGAATTTCAAAGACATCTAAGTACTATGAAATAATTAAAACCATTAATTATTCAAGCGATAACGCAAATAATATTGAAATCAACCTGCAAATACACTCGAGAGTAGAATTGTTTCTAGAAACCATAACAATTCGTCTACCGGTCAATGCTTATATCAAATATCTTTTTAATTCACTTTTAATGACGATCAACATTTACATTATACTAATATTTCCCTGAATAATCACGCCGTCCAAATAGAAAGAAAAATATAGTAACTCACCTTGGAATATTTCGTCGGCTGGACGTCTTTTCTTGGAATGGTAAGTATCCATTTCCTCTTCGTCTCTTCGTCCTTAGGAAATTTGAAAACGCATACTTTCGTTACTTCCGTGTATTTTCCTCTGCGCAGAGGCAGACAACATTAGTACACTATTTGTTGAACACTTATATTCAATACTGTTGCCCACAAAACCATCGCAAAGCTTTAAAACTCCAAATAACTTAGCGTTCAACAACCCAATCACCATTTTCACCGCAATGGCTTATAAATATAAACAACTGCAAGCATTGTTGGAAGGCGTGGTTGATAACCTACGGCTCGTGACGTCAGACAATTAGAAGGCATCAGCGCTCAGGCCTTGTCTCTCGGTGGTCGTGTATTAGCCAGCTCTTAACGAAAGTCGCCAAGGGGACCACGGCTTAACGTCCCATCCGACGGACGGATTGTTGCGCTTGAAATATCCTCCATACAATATTCATGCAGGGATCGGGCAGCCTCTGAAAATTCTCAGCCACCGCCGGGATTTGAACACGAGCCCACGGGGTGGGAAGCCAACACTCTAGCCACCACACCAACCCGATCCCCTAATTTTGTTTTAGTGCTTAATTAAAATTTTCGCTATTTTTATATAAAATTACCCTATTAATACGGAATGAAAGCCGATTTATGGAAAAACTACTAATTAATATAAATTAGGATTAAAGAAAAAAATTACCTTTATAGCATAGTTCATAGAAAATAGCATGGACTAGACACTCCATCTAACATTCTCCTGCAAAGCTATATAAGTACATATTTCAATATCGATTTGAGCTGTTTCTTAGCCGCATTGATTAATTTTACAGAACCGACTTCTCATATTCCATATTACATCCACGTTATCTTTCATTCCGAGGTGACTCCTTCCACGATTCACCGCCAGAGCTGACAAAACACGGCTTCAAAGCGTATAAGAAATATTTAATGTGACCACGAATATTACAATTGAGAATCCTCGAGTCGGCCTCATAATGTATTGTCGCCCACCGCGCATTAAAATGGGTTTACAGAAGTCGCCACTCGCGTCGCTGACGGACGACTTGATATTGAGTTTCATGGGAAAAAAGGTGTAATTAACGGTGTGAACCGAAATTCACATTTATCATGTTTGTATTTATCAAATTTATGACTCATCAATGCAATTCCTCGCATTTACAAACATGGAGGCCTCGGTGGCGGCGGGGTGAAGTCCTCGCCTGCCAAACATGAGGTCGTGGGTTCGAGACCCGCTTGGTTAAGTTTCCCCTATCCAGGGCATGGTTGTTCGCTAACGTTTCATTGTTAAATTTGTTGAATACTCCGATATAAAATGGCTTATGAGAGCTGTAGTCGGAGGTTTGGGAATAAAATAAAATTTTAAAAATTATACTGTAAAAATAGAAGAAAGTGGATCGCATTTCCGCGCCGCGGATATTTTTGAAAACCGATTAAAATGCGACCGAAGAGGCAAAAGAAATCAACCTTCTGTGGGATGGAATTGAACCTCCTTCATACACTCTCCTCGGCGAGAGCTAACAAAACACGCAAGCGAAGCGTATGAAAAAATTTAACATGACACTCCGCGTTCTAAAGTTTGACGCCATTTTTCCCGTTAGTTCAAAATCGACCAAATCCCACGCCGATTTCTGCGCTAATTTCTTCAGGTTCTGCGCCTTGATTTTTTCTATAGATGCCGCCATTCATATACGGGTGCTAGAACCCTAGAAGTGGCGTGTAAATACACTGGAGGAGCTCTATTCGAGTTTTAACCGTGGTCAGAATTCCGCCATCTTGGTTTGACCATTTTCGGACTTAGTCTCAAACAGTGTACGTATATAATCAAGTATTCTATTCCTTATATCGCCTCTGATTTGTAAAATGAAAATGTAACAATTTCTTCTTGATTGTCGTAGGAGTTTCCCGATTGTTCGTAATACTACTGTGTATTTAAACTGTCCATATAGTCATACCGTGGTGATAATACACCGTCGTGAACACACTTTCATACTTTTATTGCGACCGGTTCGCTATCCTAATATTTCCATTGGTTGTAATCTTATTAATTTCCAGTGGAAGTGCAGGGGAAAGGATAGTTTACACTCGTAAAATGTTATTTTCGGCTAAGCTAGTTGCACAGCCAAACCGTGGTGATTCACAATAATTTTTCCTTGGGAAAAGATAATCGAGGCACGTTTTCACGAAGCCTTCCTATAGTGACAGAAAAAAGGTTAGCGGTGTTCGTTTGCGATTGTTTATTTTAACGTAACAACGATCATGACCGAATATTTCACCAAATAGTTAGCATTGACTCTTATGGGATTATCTATGTTTTGGTCAAAGTACTCTTTGGTCAAATTACTCTTTGGGCTTTCTTACCCAAGCACCCCCATTCCTGCCACACTGCGCTCAACACTTGGAACCAGTTAAGCCCCCTCCAGTAAATTTACAACCTCCTTGATCCCCCAAAAGCCAAAAGAGAAATTAATAAAATATTGAAAAGTATTATCTATTTTTAATGATAATTACAGCATCTTCGTTAAGTTATGCTTTTAGTGCCAAAATGATGTAATATGTATTTCCAGGGTAGTCATTTTTCATACATTTTATCCCGTTGCCTGCGGGGGTCGCCACCACAGGAACCCTTGCGGAACAATTGTTTCGCCCAACTAGGTCAGCGAAACCAAATATCGAAGAAAAGCAAAAGCGGCCTCGAGCCAAAATGTAATAAATAAATCAATGCCAGGATTATTTCAAACTTTGAAATTATTATCGTCCTCCTCCCAAATTCAGTTTAAATTGCCATTTTTTTAATGCATTAATATTTTGAATACTTTAAAATGGGTTCACACGGCAATGCTTGTGTGCGCTTAAAGCATAGGCGGATCTAGGGGGGGGGCCGTGCCCCCCCCAGAACCTTAAAAAATGTGGAAGATTTTAATGAAGTCCAATTATCATTGCATTTGTTTTGTATTACGAGGTATCCTTGTGCCCCCCCCAGAACAAAATTCTGGACACGGCCTTGCTTGTGACCCCCCCAGAAAGAAATCCTGGATCCGCCCCTGGCTTAAAATAATACAAATTATCACAACAATAGCAATGTCGCTTGAAAAAATTATTGCCAAATAAAGTACTCCGCTGACGTGAAAAAAATTCAGTAAACATGAATGAGCTGATGGACACATTCGTTCGACCGTTCCAAAGCGTTGGGGCCAGTTACCTTGTGCGCGGCTTTATTAGAGTCACATTTCGAGAGGAACACAGCAAGATATTAAAAATCGCGGCCGGAAGATCATGGAAAGTAGCCTGAATTCTTTGATTTCAAAATATTTAGCAAATAACTCAAGAGCATAGATTTCTTTGTAGTTGATAGCAGGCACATCAGATTTGATCACGTATCCTATTGATTATCGTTATCTTGAATGAGGAAAATCATAGCTTTATACACATTCCGGTTAGGTTCGATGACTTTTGATTTTTTTGTCAATCAAGGCCGAGGCCAGGTGCTTAATCTTCCACTTGCCTTGAAATATGTGTTTAATCAAAGGAGGAAAAAAAATGAAACTTGTTGGGCTTTCCCGGGTTCAGGAAAACGGCAATTAGCTAGGCTTTTGATCTGAGTCATTTAAAGTAGCAAACAGACCAAAGTTAACTTTATGTAAACGCTGTTTTCTGTACACGGGGCCTATGTTATTTAATTTACAGCCCGCTAGAATTAAAAAAAATAAAACCTCATAGGTAATGCTAAGACTTGCTAAAGACTGGCTTTTCTCGCTAGAAATAGTTGAAAATTTATTTTGATATTATTTATCTAAAACACTCATATATCATTTACTGCATTAATATGTTTATTGGCATACATTTTGTTATTTGATGGTGGCTCAATTCTGGTCCTATGACCTTGGAGACCACCTAAAGCTCCTTCTCTTGTTTTTTGTTGCATTAAGGTGTAAAAAAAATGTAGGAGTAATAAATTACTATTATTACTTCAACGACTAGTCTACATCTACGAGGTACCGTGCAAGACACCACAGCAGTGTGGCATGGGATGATTCCACACCAGGAATGCAGTTCTCATCCTAATCTTAATCAGAAATCATATCCTGAATCCTGCAATCGTACTCAGCTTTTCAAAATCGATGATTGATGCGAATGAATGTAGCACATGGTATTTTTTTAAATGCATAGGATGCCCGATAATACGAACACATTTAATCCGAACACCAGCTTAATCAAAACAGCTCCGAAACCAAAATTCGATACCTCCACTGCCCAAACGCTCAACAATCGCCCACCGAATAAAATCCGCTCATTTAGAACCCCTAGTAGTACTACTATTCTTTACGTGAAGTGAATTAAATTTTTTAATCAAAAGAAAAACAAGACCTTTAGAAAAAAATAATTTAAAAAAACATTTGCAATGCGGTCAAAATGGAATCTCAACAGTACTTCCGCTAAAATAGATGTTTTTACATTTGGATAAATGAAACTAACCAACATAGCGGATAATCGAAGTATTGGGTTTTAAAGAAAAGCAGAAG
Source organism: Ischnura elegans (assembly GCF_921293095.1). Taxonomy (NCBI): domain Eukaryota; kingdom Metazoa; phylum Arthropoda; class Insecta; order Odonata; family Coenagrionidae; genus Ischnura; species Ischnura elegans. Next base: position 115,426,513 of record NC_060249.1, on the reverse strand, counting down.
GAGCACAACAAAAAGAACCGTTCAACATCGCACCAGAAGCAGAGCTAAATATGAAAGTGAAATAGGAGAGAAAAAAGATAATATACCCGCGAAAATATCTGCAAAAAAAAACCACACGCGTGTACCTTGTCGGTAGACCTTTAAATATGTATCGGAGGCTCGGAAGTGGAGGCCATGGATCATCGACGGCTCTTGCCTAGAAATAGAGTCTGTTTGTTGATAAAAGAGTCTGTTTCTCTACTTTAAGCAAACGATTTAAGTCCATTTTCCGTAGTAGTATATATGGAATGCACTCAAAGAAAGAAACCTTTCAGTGCACCTCTTGTAGTGCCCCGCGATTGTATAATAAGAGTCATTCGTAGCAATATTTATAAATTTTACTTTCTGCTGATTATTTTCTATAACTATTATATCCATTATCCACATATAAAAGTGAATTAGACCATATTGCATCCACACGCTTGCCGCGTCGCCGTACTCTCCGCCGCCGCCGGCCAGAACCGGAGTCGACCACACGCTCGAAAAAACGATTTAAAATTCGGGGTTGCAAGTTGGTGCAAGGTTTTACTTTAGATCCACAATATAGAAGCTTCATAGAACGACATGATATAAGTTACTTAGTGGAAGTCGATGATAATATCTACTTTTTCTCTACGTTCATGTAAAAAAATGGGCTGAAAACAGGCTCCGCCATTTTGTTATATATCTTTATATTAGGTTATTGATGAAACAAAATCTTTAAAAACCCTTCAAATTTAAGAAAAAGAAATGTCAATTAAGATGGTATAACAGTTTTGTCGATAACACGATTCATGAAACCACTACACGAGGATAAAGTTGGCAATTTTCAGAAAAAATCGAGGGTGGTCGTTTTTCACTAAATTTGTTCAACTTTGACCTCATATATATTGTTAACGTGAAAACACAGGAAATAAATAATCCGGGAAGTTACGTACAATTTATTTGAAAATGTGTAGGTGAAGTTTCAACTTCGTAGCTCAAAAAATCGTTTTTGAGGTTTTGGCCAGCTTTTTTCGATTCTAGCCCCCTGTGCGGTATTTTAAAGTAAATTGCAGTAATGGGGAGTTAAGACTGTCGAACGTGCACGGCTGGCACAGCGCGCCTGTGAATAATCAGCGCGAGTGCGGTTCGCCGGAGAAGGTGTTGGGCGATTAGAGTCTTGTCCAATTGTTTCGGTGCTAATTAGTTCGGATTATCGGAATTCCACTGTATTTGAAAAAAATATTGGAGGATTGCTACACACAAAAATATCTCATAAATTTTAGAATAATTGGGTGAAGATAGTTCATATCTCAGCTATCGCTCAAAAGGTTCAGTGATTCATACTTCCCTATCATGAGCGAGGAAATTCTCATGCTTCAAGATTTTATCAAAAGAACAAAAATATAAAATTATCAAAAATATTGACATCTTTGCTTTATCAAGATAAATATTCATTTAACCAACGGATGATAATTATTACGCTGACTTTTTGCACACCTATTTTAGTCTCTTTGGGACTCTCATAGCACGTGGCGGATAAAACGAAATCAGCAATACACTCTATGAGAAAAAAATAAGAAAATTTGCGAAAGAAATGCCTGACGGAGACACCAGAAGTTGAAATGACACAAGCTTTTCTCCCCAAAAGATATACTCCTGTTATTATTTTTGCTATTTCTGGGTTATATTTCCCTGTCATTTTTATTTATTACAAATGTTTCTTCTACGGTACTGGAAGCTTGGCATTACCGTGATGCAACGTTTGTTTACCGATTGTTGTGGTTACCGGGGACGGTTGTGAAGGAGTTTCCATCTTGAAATTATCGCTCTCCCATCTCACTAGATAATCATAAAATATCATGACTATCCATTCGTCCCCGATTACGATCCGTTTCATACTGGTTTGAACGATCAGCGACTCCTCTCGATACGATATGGGACATGCTAGAGATTGAAATGCAAGTTTCTTGTTCAAGGATTTATGAACGGAAGGGGAAAACCACGAGGTGTGGAAAAAGAATTAATAATAAACAATGAAGACAATGGGCCCACGAGGTAAACAATTATCGATGAACTCATCCAAACGAAGCGAATTTCCAAATCTTTGGTCACGTCCTTTATCTCAAGACGTGATACGTTTCGTGGGAGCGATCAATCAATTACGTGGATCTAAACGGGCACTTTCTTTCACACTTGGGAAAAGGTGGCATTCCATTAGTCACTGTTAAGATGATTGACATGAAACTTTGAAGATATGAATGTGCACGATCTCCTTGAAAGCTATACTCAAAGTTGATCAAAATAGATCTATGTCATCGGAGCTGAACGAATTACCTACGAGTGAGATGTCACGTCGCCAAAGAACAGATTAAAATGCTAAACATACTCTAAATAAAAATGATTAAATATAGGAGGGTATTGGGTTAGTTCTGGCTTCCCCCTTAGCGGATCGGGGTTCAAATTCGGTGGCGGAGATTTACAGTACTGAATAATGTGCGTAGTTAATAGTTTGTAGGTACTGTGCACTATATTTTAAACTCCATGCATAAAGAAATTATTTTACTGTGTTAAATACCTAAATATTAAAGAAAAGAATTGTCATTTAAATGACAAAAGGCTAATATTCACCGAAAAACTCCTCACGGAACTATTCGGATTAAACAATTTCAGATTTAGCGGGTGATCGGATTAAACTATTTCGGATTTAGCGGATAATCAGATTAAACCAGTTCGGATTTAGCAGATGATCCGATTAAACTAGTTCGGATTTAAAGGATGATCGGATTAAACTATTTCGGATTTAGCGGATGATCGAATTAAACCAGTTCGGATTTAGCAGATGATCGGATTAAACTAGTTCGGATTTAGCGGATGATCGAATTAAACCAGTTCGGATTTAGCAGATGATCGGATTAAACTAGTTCGGATTTAGTAGATGATCGGATTAAACTAGTTCGGATTTAGCGGATGATCGAATTAAACCAGTTCGGATTTAGCAGATAATCAGATTGAACCGGTTCGGATTTAGCAGATGATAGGATTAAACTAGTTCGGATTTAGCAGATGATCGGATTAAACAATTTCGGATTTAGCAGATGATCGGATTAAACAAGTTCGGATTTGATGTATTGGATGGATGCGGCAGATACTTTGTGGAGGAGATCCATTATTAGATATGAAGTGAAACAATTTTCACTTTCCTCATAAAAATTTATTAAACTACAGTCGACATGTTTCGCATGACAGTCTTGATAATGGTGCAGTGCAGCGAAACATGCTGACTGTAGTTTAATAAATTTTTATGCGGAAAGTGCTAAGTGTTTCATTCCATATCTCAAGTTCGGATTCAGCGGATGATCGGATTAAATTATATCGGATTTAGCGGATGTTCGGATAAAGCATATTCGGGTTAGCGAGACTCTACCACGACCACCGAGAGACTAATTCTCTCTCGGTGGTCGTGGCTTAACTCAATCATTTTGGAAAATTAGATACGACAATAAGAAGCACCCAGCGTCGTCTCGTCGGAAGTGGGGGACAGGAACCCCCGAAGATATGCTCGTGATATTAATTAATCGTTTCGTCTAAAGCAGAAATATTTGAGGAAGATTACCATTTCGAGAAAGAGAAGCAGGAAAACAACCGGTTTTAATTTACCCCATTCGCTAATTAAAAATCAGGTACCGGGAGAGAAATTTCTCAACCGCACGCCTCGGAAGAAAACCTATCTTGAATGGCCGATTGTGAACGGAATGGTGAGTCAAGATTCTATGAATCAAAATAGCTGAAAAGCTGGTTTTCTCAGAAAATCAAAAATAGAGCTTATACCCCCCTTTCCTCTCATCAAAGAAAAATTGCAAATCGATGGACAGTTATTCATAGCGGAAGCTGAAACGCAGCTACGTTTCTCCTTTGAATCGCCGACATTACGTCGATCCATGTTTAAACTGGTTGACAAGGTAATAAAACCATTCTTTCACTTAGAAATAACAGGGAAATTACGGTTTCAACTTCAGAACAAGTTATTCTTTCTTATTTTAAACAAATTCAATAAACCTTCAATTTCACAAACTTAAAAAACTTATCTCCTTACTGAAGGGCTTAATGGTTATTGTAAAAAGAACACATAAATGAAAACACTTCGTTCAATCATTTAAATTATTATACACTTTCTTTTAATGAGAAATAAACTTTTGTATAAGTAACACCAATATTTAGAGTTCTGTAAAGGGATATTGGGTCCAATTGAAAATGTAAATCTCTATGTTCCATTCTCAATACATTTATACGTTATTTTTCCGACAGCAACAATAAGTATCAGTATCAGGGTTAATGTACTTCTTTCTTTCATTACCCTTAAGGGCTACGCCTATCGGTCGCTAGAGATTTCTACCTTCATCCGCACAGCTGTAAGTTTGAGCTCGACGTACGTCTCCTTCCCTATTTTAAGATTTCTTGGCAGTACGGTTTATCTCTTGGGTCTGCCCTATTTGTTACTGGCCTCTCTATTAATTTCTGATTCCTTATTCGTCACTTTGACATCGCCTAGTCTCCTCTTCCTGCCGTCTTCATTTCCCCTCTTCTCCTTCGCGTGCCTTTTTCATCTTAGCTCTATCTCTCCGGACTTACCCCGTCACTCATTGTTACTTGTATATTATTTTGCGTCTTCTAAACTCCCCCCCATGTAAATCTTAATTTATTTTAGGCGTCCCTAGTTACCTATTGTTGTATGCTATTTTATGATGATTTGTCTACCATTAATTTGAATTGCGATTTGATTTTAGGAGTTTATTTATGATAGTTCGACTATAATATACACCACTCATTTGGCTACATGATTTTATTAACACGTAAATGTGGACAGTCTGTGTCCCTCCTACCAGGCACGAATCGATATTTATATGTTCATTTAGAATGAGCTTCAAAGTGTTGAAAATGAATGGCTATCAAGTGCCTGGAATGTTATGTCTGAAATGCAGTAACTACAGTATGCTATGTCTGAAGTGCAGTGGTCGCCGAGTTGGCTGTGAAAGTGAGTGCAAGCAAGCAAGGCTTTAAATGCGGTTAAGAGTAAATAGAAATTCATTGGTTGAAAATAGGTATTTTGCGAATTTAAATTCATAACGGCCTGATTCTCCTTGTTCGCCGTTTAAATTAGCTTTAATATCACTTGAAATATTTTTCCCATGCTAATTGACATAAAGAGAGATAATTAATTCTTAACTTAGGGCACTCTTGTTTTTAATGTGTGCGGCCCAACGGAAAGCCCAAGGCCCAATTAAAAAGTATTTAATTGTCGATGGAAAGGGGTTTCAAGATGGAAACAGATACAAAGCAGAAAGTGAAATAAACTACTGAAGAAGTGAATGTACTAAAATAATAGCCATGAATTTACAGATTTTAGGTATAATTTTCAACTCTACCACGAATATTGGCCAATAATTGAATAATTCCCATGGCTACGCGACAGGATGGCTCGAGAAACGTTATGACAGAAGATGTGAACTTGAATCTTTTGTAATTGACTCCTTTACCAAACTGAAAGCTACCAGAAAGATTTTGGTGAGTTTTTAATTTTTATTTGATGTTCTTTCGTTCAAGATGAGATATTTTCCAGTATTTGGGGCTTTCTTACCGGAAGGGAGCTAATCGACCAGAAACGAGTGAAATCAAAATTCTAATTTTCAGTGGTGTCTAGGATTATAAATATTTGAGCGATTTACTCTAAAGCATATTAAACTCATAACCTCACTACCTTTGTATATCTTCCATGGATAATTAAGCCTAATTTTATGAAAATTTAAGAACTCACTTTTGGAACCATTTCTATATCCTTTGCCAGAATGTGAAAGCGTCGGCTTATTTATCTAAATCGTGCGTTACACGATAGTAGGCGAATAAATGAACTTCATACTAATTTTTCCCGTGAAGTCACTAATATTAATTTGAATAAACAATTGTCATATTAACGGCTTAGAGTACATCTACATGCGTGTTGCGGGGGGTTTCAGGACACAAGCTGTCAGTAAATAAAAAGGAAATGCTCTAGTAATCGCCTAGCATTTATTATGGCCCTTTATTTTTCAGGATAAAAAATAATTTCCATACCATTCCGTTCGACTAAATATTTCTCTTAATTTATCGTTTATATCGTATCTAGATACATAGTAAGATTCTAATAGGATGATCTGCGTGTCGCTCTGAATTATATCTATTCTCAATTACTCAAGCATCTAAGCCTAGCGCACAGATCCGAGTCTCTTGCGGCACCCAACTTTCATCCCACTAACTACGCACGAACTAATCGGCACAGAAGAAGTATACCCTTAGCCGTCAGATATTTTGTAAAGGGAGGGTTTTCTGGATTAACTGCACACGAATTAATTGGTGTTTTCTCTGTCATGTTATTGCCAATTTGAGTTTTTTTGAGACCAACCTCCCAGGGCTGTCACCATCGAGTTCTTACTCTTCGGCGCTGTCGAGGTAGACATTGGATATTGGAAGTATTAGTGAGGAGAAATAAGATGTGAATTCAACATTTGCTAACGTTGTTTCCGGAGATCTAAATATCACAAGACGGATAAATGGCCGTGGCAAGAAAAAAATGCCAGAGATTCCTTGGTCGGAGGGTGGAGAATTTGGGGGGATCATTTTGAGGTTGTTTACTCAAGACTAAACGAGAAAATTTCAGGTGATTTGTACCCCTCGAAACGTCCTGAAAACGAATTCAAGCCTTTTGGGATCGTAGGAAGTCTGGGTAGTGCTAGACTGCTGACTGAAAAGTCCCAGGTTCATATCCCGGGTTAAGTCTTCATCTCCCTCCTAAACATAATCCTCGATGTGCGAGGTGACCAAGGAAAAAGGCCCCCACCCTGAATTTGTAATATTCACCTGTGGCATAGTTCGAGGTGAGTTCTACCCCAACCTATCCAAATCAACCTTCTGGTTGAATCATTGAGTGAGACTTAGAGGGTAGTTTCCTTCATCAAAGAAAACAAAAGACATTGATTGCGATTCGTTGCCCACCGTTAGTGTATTCATAAAATTAAAATCATTTGGTTTTAGAGATACCGGTTTAGACGAATGGAAATGGTCAATTTTAACCTCATTTGAAAAAGGCCAGATTGGCGCACATGCGATGCCACTCCACGTGACGTCACAGGGACCTAGTTTCTATACGAGTAGATAGGAGTTTTACACCGTCTGAGGTTACCAATGCATGTATGAGGCACAGAGCTCAGGGAAACATGTCTTAATAAATCACCTATTAAAACAGGGTAAGGTCAGAAAGTTTTCTTCGTTTGATAAGGTATTAATAATCCATATTTAAGCCAAGCGCTACCAGCTAGCATGGTACACTGCTATCCTGCTAGCATCCTACGTCGTATCAGCGCTCAAAGCATCGCCCCAAGGTCACCTCACTTGCGGCAGCGGGAACCAGAACGACGTCACACGGAGATTTCCCAGCATTCATACTTACCCGTCGCGTTTTCGCGCGCCTGAAATTTTCCACTTTTCATTTAATCGTGAAAAATAGATATCGTCATTTAAAAATCTAAAAGCGTGAAATGCGTACTCCAGGAGTAATAATCTTTCGATTTAGGCAATAAAAAATTAATGGGAAACCACCCAATTGGGCAGCTAGAATTAATGGCGCGAAAGATTTTGGGTTGATTTTGCTAACCATATGTACTAACAAGCCAGCCATAAGAACACATTTCACTCTAAATAAACCTAATTGCGCGGTATTGAGTCGAGTATGGAAACACAGAAAAAGTAGATCATTTACCGTAGTATAACACGGAAATGTTGCAAACACATGAAATGGTTTCTCGGTAGCTTTCCATCGGTCTTCCACGAGGCAGCGCATGACTACCTCAATTCGACATGCGGTCTGGTAAACACGTAACTCGGCGACCAACAATGAACGAAACTCTTTCTCCGGAGGAAATGCGTACGCATGCGCATCCATGTTTTCAATTTTTTTCCTCGTTTTGCAACGCCGTCGGCATTCGATCAAAGACTTTCATTCTTGAGGATCGCGAAAAGAATCCGACATTTCCGGCCAAGCACCGCTGCGTTTTCTCCTTCGCTGCATCTTACTTTATTTCTTGAACAGTTCACCGCATTATCCTCGTCCAACCGGCTTCTTCCTCTTAACGAGCGACCGAGAGAAACGAATTCTTTCACTTTCAATGGTCACTCTCTTCGAGGCAATGACACACCACGACATCTTCCACGGCCAGTTTTTACATTATTAATGGAATATTTCTTTTTCCATCCTCATTACTGTCCAGCGGAATCCAAATATTTTTCATAGTATTCCCACGGCAGATTGCTCAGGAAGGTTGTTATGACTACTGTTCACCTTCAATTGATGTAGAAGCACCAGATAGAGAAATTGACTGAATACAGAATATAGGAAATGCGTATTTTTTTAAGATGTGACATGACAAAAGAGACGAGTTTTGAAGATTTCGATTGAATAAATGAGAAAATACTCGCCATAAACATGGGGTAAATGTTGAAAATGAAAAAGCTTCACTATTTTAAGATTAACGTACGACAGCGATTAAATTCAATGTAAATATCACTTGACACACTGTTTTATTCTCAATCCTATTTTACATCCACTTCAAGATGGCTCTCTCCTTAGCAATTCATTACTTATCTTTTATCGTCTCAAACAAAGAAATAAAAGAAATCAAAATAAAAACAAACATGCTCACAAATAAACAAAACAAACAACATATGAACTTAAAAACAGAAAATAAACTAAACATATACAAAAGTGATATTGGTCATAAAGACACATGCATCAAGATGACGATTCATTCCTGTCCGATTGGTCTCATTTCGTGACGTATTATTAGATTAAAACTCACGCTATCACCGAGAAATTTTCAAGAGGCCAAGCAAATCTAATATAAATAAAATAATGATAAACAAAAATAATAAATGAATTGAATTAAAGAAAATTGATACCATTTATTGATAGCACCAGCTCTGTTGGAACAATGTATCATTGTAGCCACAAAACAGGTTCATATGGGGTGACCTTTATATTCCACTGCTTTTGTAGAGGGTAAACTGTAATTGTGCATGAGTGGAATAAAGTTAAATGATATAATATTGTTAATATTTAAATACATTCCTGCATCTCAAAGTTGAAAATTTTACCTTTTTATTTCATCAGAGTCCTTTACTAAGATCCCGATATCGTTGCCGAATTAAAAAGCAGTAGATTAATATCGGATTTCCACGTTAACGGGAGAGAGCTGGACTCCATATGGTGGCAGAAAATCTTCCACAAGGCAGAAGAACATTGGAGCAGACCAAAACTACGACCAAGAGCAAAAAGATGTGCAAAGCCTCAACGTAACACAAGAGTTGATGCAGGAGCGAGACGAATGGCGAGCAGCTGTTGACGAAGCCAAAAACCTTTTGGGATTTGAGTGGCCGCATAGATTGATGGATAGATTTCCTCAAATGTATTTTTTTCGAGATACAGGTGAATATGGACACTCTCCATATTCGCCTGTATCTCGCCTTCATCTAACGATTTGATCGTTGGATCCCTCTTCCTCATAGAATGGTCCTCCAAGATCGTTAGAACATTAGTTGCGTATGCTTGGTTTCACTAATAGTAGGACCCGCCCGCCTTTGTGACGGTGCGGGATTCCTCGTCACTTCCCTTCCTTCCTTATCCACTCCCAGGAGGTGTCGTCGGGCTCCTATCGCGGCGGCGCCTCCTTCCTTTCTCCTTCCTGTCCTCCCCCTTCTGGGTGCAGAGGTAAAAACCTCGCGCTTACAGTCCCTGCCCCAAGAGTGTAACCTTGCGAGCCCGCCCTGGAGTCTCGTTTCCACTGTATCTCGCCTTCCCTTATATACTTCGAAATGTTCCTCGACGAGGTAAATAACATAAAAATATCTTAGGTTGGGCAGAAACACAGGACACAAAAAGATTTAAAAAACGCCCACTGAACTAAATTTTCGGTGGTATACATCCACCTTCCTCAGAGTTAGGTAAGTATATACAGGCTGTCCCATTTATCTTGACCACCCGAAGTAACTTTATGTCCAGGTGCAAATTCAGAAATATGTGTCGACGAAATGTTCATTAGCCGTCAGGGGGACATTAATCAGCATGACTGTCTTCCTTGTAGCTATGTTATTTACAAAGATATGAACAGCGGTATGGCTTTTTTAAATGGAGGAAATGAATTGCCGAATAAAAAATATAGGGTGCCATTTAAAAAAGAAATACCGCTGTTCATATATATGTAAATAACAAAGCTACAAGGAAGAAAATCATGCTGATTAATGTCCCCCTGACGGCTAATGGACATTTGCTTGACGCATTTTTGGATTTACATCTGGACAAAAAGTTATTTCGGATGGTCAAGATAAATGGGACACAGAAGCAAAAATCGCAAATGTCTTTAAGGAAGATAATAGTTTTTAAGCAAATAGTTTTAAAAACTAATAAAGAGCTATTACAGTTTCCTTAAAATGTTGATTTCATTCCCCTTTTCCATGTTTAAATCTTACTTACAAGTTGAACAACCCTGGCTTGCCCCACCCCCCTAGTTTTGATCCTGGGTACGCCCTTGTATATGCAATGTAATGGGTGCATTTGGAACATTCTGCATCACCAAGCACACCACACTTCAATTGTGGCCACCAGTATAGTGACAAGTCAGGAGCGTAGGTATTAAGAAAAGAAGTGTCTCTTCTGCTATTTATTTCGTCTTTTTACAAGAATATTGAAAACAAATAAGTAGTACATACATATTTTTAGCTGCATGTCATATTACGAAGTCTATCGCGTTTCATTTAGTGCTATTAACAGCGTGGTATGATCACGTATTTAGACAGAGAAAATGATTTAATATAAAATGGAGGTCGCTCCCAAATCGCTCCACCTCTTTCTATACGCGTGCGATGTAAGAAGTCTTAAAAAGGCTGCCGTGAAAAGATTATTTAAAATCATAAAAACTTCTTCAAAATACTTTTAAATTTTATTACAATAATTGCAGATTTTTTATCAAGCAAAAAACTACATTTATTATTAATGTCAAAGATATGACTTATTTAACTTTTTTCTTTCCTTATGTTGCGGGTATTTTAATGCACATGTTTGCTCTGTCGAGGGATCTAAAAAAACTCAAATGACTTGCCTCTCTGCCTCTCATTGTCGTTAAAACATAATTTCATAATTTTGGCCTCCAGTGGTGCGATTTAGGAAACCGGTTGCCTATATCGCATCGTTTGCAGGGTTTTGAAATTGAATTTTTATGCATGTGTTCAACTTGGAATTGACTGTCCCGAAAAATTGTGAGAGAATTAGACATCCCTCCTCATAATAATCAGCTTTAAAAACTTATAATGCGTCACTTATTTTTTAGTTAATTCGGTTTTTTTTCAAAATTGGGGCGATTTAGGCAACCTTCCCCTATATTTCAAGATGATAGCGAAGGTATTAAATTGGTAAAACGTCGCGGAAAAAAAAACACAAAATACGACCAGTTGAAGGAAGTGATGCGTATTCTTAGCCACATTCCAAGCAAATCATTGTTCTGAATGCATGAAGAATATTTTATGATGCCCATTCAACTATCTCTCTATTACCACTAGAAGCGAAGCGTAGTCATCAATGGAAATTCATGGCTGGGGAGCAGGTTTGCTTGAAATGCGAGGCATGCCGGATTTCTTCTCCCTGATGAATGTTAATCATTCACAGACAGCCCACACGAGTTTCCGCTTTCCTCTCACGGAGACGAGAGCGGAACAAACAAAACTAATGAGTGCCAAAAAGTTAACCCACCAAATCAGAATATCAATAATTAGTCCAGGAAATGAAGCTCATAAAAGTGAAAAACCTTGCAATTTTTTCAAACTGAATCGATTTGCACCAAAATTTGGGAATAGACTAATTATACCCCCTACTTCAAAATCTATATCATGCCGAAGGGCGCTTTTTATTTTTTAGGGGTGAAAACTACCCCTAAAAGCTGGAACTTAAAAAATTATTTTTTAAAGCTAAATACGAGTAAAATTTAGTTTAAATTATTTGTATAATTATTTTTTTTGTTTGGAAAATAATTTTAAGGCGTTTCAACCCATAATAATCAATCCTTATTGGGGTTAATGTAAAAAAGAATTTTCAAACTGAATCGATTTGCATAAAAATTTGTGATTATACTAATCATACCTCCTTTAAAAAATTTTTTCAAACCGAATCGTTTTGCATAAATATTTGGGATTAGACTAATCATACCCCTTTCTTCAAAGTCTATATTATGCCGAAGGGCGCCTTTTATTTTTTAGGGGTGAAAACTACCCCTAAAAGCTAAAACTTAAAAAATTATATTTTAAAGCTAAATACGGGTAAAATTTTGTTTAAATTATTTGTATAATAATTTTTTTTTGTTTGGAAAATAATTTTAAGGCGTTTCAACCCATAATAATCAATCCTTATTGGGGGTTAATGTAAAAAAAAAATATTTATCACATTGTATCTTCTTATTCACTTTCTTACTCCTTTTATTATGTATTCACTTTTTTCTCTCATGATTTTAATCACTGCACAGAAAAGATATAACAATAGGATAAACAGAACAAACTTCGTCATGGTAACATAAACAAATAAATGTACATTTATGTAGACATTACATGAAACACAATCAAACGGAGACTGTATGGCTTCCAGTCTTCCCACCACATGCATGCTCACAGGTAAGCGAGAGCTCACATACTCACACATGTGTATGTATATATATATATCTTATGGGTATGTGTGTTTATTTTGTAGCAAATTTGAGTGTGTCGTTAGCTTCTAACGTAAAGTACAAAAAGTATATGCTGATTATGAGGAATATTATGCTCTGAATTGTGGATTTCGAATTTTTCGAAAATAAATTTGATTGGTATTTCAAACATAGCTCCTTTATTTTTTATTATAGAAAGTTCATTTAAATTGTATTTTGTAGGGATTTTATTGACTAGAAGGTCATATGAATTAAATTTTTTTCGAGTCATTAATTTTGAAAGGGGAGGGATTTAAGGGCTTAAATAAGGTGGAGCTCCCTTGGAAATAGAGGTTTTAATTATCAATATCTCACCAAATATTTATTATATAGAAAATTAAAACACACTAATATATTTGAAAATAAAGAAGCTACAATTTATTACTCTTGCATTTTTTTCATATCTCGTTTTTTTGGAGTTATTTTGAAAAAAAGAGCATTTTTAACGAAATTGTAGAAAATGACTTTTCACTTTTTCCTCCAATTTTTTCAAAATTTAGAGTTGTAAATTAAAAAAACTTCTAGGATCAATTAACAATACTTTAATAAAGAGAAATACTGAAGGGCATTGATCAATTTTGTCTAGTGTGGTAATAAGGAGTTGTTTTCACTGATTTTTTCGTACAAAAAAGTAGGGACTGATCTTATTTTTAATCATAACTCGCTCAAATTTCATGATAAAAAATATTTGTTCTCATTATAAGAAAGTTTTTTAAAAACACTTTTAAACAGATTACATAATTTTTCCTCGAAAATTATATTTTTCCCGCTATTTGGTATTGAATCTTTCAAATTTAGCGTATGACAAACAATAGATAACCATCAACAAGTTGTAGCTCGGTCCGAATTGGTCATAAAGGTAATATAAAATAAGATTTTTATTTAATTTTTTACAAGCTACAGTTTTGTAATTCACAATTTCCTAATAAAATTAATACTTTTCATGTTATTTGCCTATAAGCGATTAAAATCGTTGATTTTTTCGTCAAAAAACTGTTACTTTCAATCGCTAATAACTCGAAAAATATTAATTTTACGCAAAAAATGGAAAGAACATTTTATTCTTAGAATTTATTTTTCTATCGATTCCTGTAGTCAAAATATAATTAATATTTTCCACCCCCGAGATGGGGTGGAAACCACCCCCAGGGTAAAAGCGCCCGTCGGCATGATATAGATTTTGATTCTTGGTATATTCCCTACTTATTGTGAAAATTTCAAGAAAATCGATTCAGTTTGAAAAAATTGCAAGCCAAAATGCTTCATTTCCTGGACTAAATGGTGGTGCGGTCACGTAAATCAGGTACTACGGAAAGCTTCTCCTTCTGACGCATATGGTTTGAATTCCACCAGTCGGTGACATTTCAAAGAGTAATCATTAGAGATGGGCAAAGCCATTCTTTTCAAAGATTCGATATTCATGAATTAACTAGGGTGATACAATTAATTGATTCAATCACTTCGTTCTTACGATTCCCATAATGAATCGAAAGAATAGTAGGCTCATCAATCCGCGAGAAGGACTTACTCCGCAATGGATAGGCATTGGACCAGGTAAGTTTCACTCGAGGTACCGTAATGCGTTTTTTACACAGCTAGATTTAATGAAGTCCAATCGATTAGAGTTCAAACCAAGTTCAATCGGTTAAAGAATCATAAAAAAGTACATAATTTAGCAAGTTTAATATTTAATTGTGGCTTCGATTTGTTTTTCATATCAAACTCATACTTTTTCGGTGCAGATAAAATGTAAAAAATCAGCAAACCCATGGTTTTATAATCAGAGGTTCACCGGTAGTTGTCGTTATTGATTTGATGCAACCGAAACTAATTTCATCGATTTGAATGTAGAATTTTGTTTTGAGTGATTTTGTTTTATGAGCTATTTTGTAACCTACTTTTTGAAAACCTAAATGATTTGTTCAGATAACCCTTTTATATAGATATCTCCACGATATTGGGTGGCTGTGCATGGGGTAAATAAATTTCATTGGAGGATTTTTGATTTTTAATCTATTTATAAAGTTCATGGTTAAATAAAAAACACAGTACTATTCCACAACCTTATTTATAAAGTCTTCTCATGTACAAAATTAACAGAAAACAGATATTTTCGGAGAAACACGGAGGATATCATATAAGAAACGTAATGTACTTTCCGGTCGAACAGAAACAACAAAATAAGAGAGATATTCACCCCAACGAAAATGCACAAGAATTTGTTTTCCCTCACATACACAGGGACGTAAATCTCTCTGGCTGAACAAGGGATGGCAAATTTATAACGACGCGCGACTATTTTTTTATTCTAGTAATAGTAAAAAGCTGGTGTAGCAGCTAACACCTCCCGCCACACGCCTCTTGCGGCAGCTTGCGAAGTATTATGTACATATATAAATGAAAACTTACAACTCCTCTCCCTTGGAACCGTTTCTGATCATAAGTCATGAAACATATTAGGCATTTTATAAAATACTTACTTAGAAGAGTGTTGTTCCAATTAAGGAAGAATCTCTACAGAGGATTGAGCCTACTCATGGAAAAATAAGATAGATAACTATACAATTATTCAATCCAATATAGAACATCGTTTCCAGTATGTTTCATTGAGACTAGTAGGTAGAAAATAGCGACTTTGAGCAGAGAACCGGTTCTAAGCTTTCTCTAAACTTTCTAACAATCCCTTGGTTCTAAGATTTCTCTAACTTTCTAAAAATCCCTATATACTACCAGCGACGGTGAAGCTTTCGCTGCGCGCCGCAGACCAGCGTGGACTTTTACAACCGCTCACCCCTCCGCTCCCTGAGATGTAGGGTAGTAGGTCAAGCCACAGCTCTAAAAGAATGTGATTCGTTAGTTTTAAGATTCTCCCCTATCCCCCCCCCCCCTCCCCCCTCTTTAACAATATATAAGAATACACGCTTGGGAAATGAGCTCATAGAACAAGAAGAAGCACAATATGACATCCAGATCCGTCATACTGCAAAGAGATCCTGAAGCCTCCGTGAAGTACATCAATCTCCGGGTGGAGAAGCAGCCAGATACGGATACTTACATCGTATACACCCCTCATCGAGGCACAGATTTTGTGCTCTCGGTAATTTTTGACACAGTTTACTACTGCGTATTCCGACACCAGAGAAAGATATTTGAAGTGATCGGACAGAAAGTGACTTTCTCCGGCTTCGAGAATGAGAATGGTGTAGTGGAGAGATTTAACATAACGAACCAGGATGACATCACCGATCCGGAAAAGCGACGCCTCGCGGACAAGCAGCACCCAATCATCTGGTTGGATGTGTACGAGTGCTATCAGCCCCGAGTCTACGCAAAAGGAGGAGGAACGAGGACTCAAAGTGATTGTATTGACGGACCAAAACCTGTTTGTTATACAGACCATAGAAAATCAAAAGTGGATTATGATACCACAGACGCCATTAAAGGTACCCGTCTGAGAGTGATAAAGTTTATACTCAAAATTGAAGTTGATATGTATATTTATTAACAATAAATATATTAAATACTATACTATGTGTTTTTTATTTCCAAATGAAAGACCAGGGTAAATTTTAACAACAAAAGTTTATTTTCTTCAACCACACACAGATGAGTTTGTTACATTGTTCACCATATACATGGTTTCATAGTTCATTTCCCCACTCATACTTATGTTATAATCCTCTTGAAACAATTGAACAGCACGTCTGAGCGCAGACAGTTCTCTAGCACTCTCGTTTAAATAACCACATTCGATTAAATATCCCCAGATACAATCATATTGTCTCAATTGTATAGCATCGTAAATGATCAAAGTGAACATGATGATGTAAAACAATAAAATGATACATTTGACTAGAAAATCTAACATATTTTATTTCGTATACACCAATCAGCTAGCTTAAAACAATTTTTTCTGGCACATTGTAGATTACCATCCATATGAATTTCAATTAAACAACCCTCATTCGTGGTCAATTTCGTGAATGAAGGACACCCATAAAGTTCCAGATTAGCCACACAAATGCCCTTGGGAAGAAGACTTGTTAAGAAGGCAGCTTTTTGAGCACCCTTTGTGAATAGATATTTAAAATTTTTAGTATAATTGTGAAGTATACTCTCCAGTTCTGAATAATCCACATCTCCAGAGTATTCGCACAAGCCGTGATAGTTGTTTCTCAGCCAAGAAGACTCTTTTGTAAAGAGCAATCTCTGTGGTGATTTAAATAACCACGTATTACAGCATTTATTCTGGACAGCGATAATTGCCAATTCTTTGACAATAAAATGTCCATTGCTACCCGTAAATCCTTGAAATTCGACAATGGCACCCATCGTGATGTATGTCCAACTTACAAGGTTTTTACACCCAATGCCAGGGGTTGAACTTACATCAAGACTCTCTAACTTACGGAACTTTCATTCACGCCAGAGGTTAGAAAGCCTTTCACTCACACAGGCTATTCATCAGCCGAACCATACGCTATGAGTACCATCTCTAATTCAAGTCTTTCAAAATCACAATCTGTGATATTCTTTGCTAATTTTGTGGCGAGAAAATGTCTCACTTTGTCACGACTAGCTGAAAGTCTCTGGAGAAATAAATCAATCAGCTTGAAGAGTTTCACCAATGCAAACCACTCTTCTTGCTTTAAATTAAAGGTCTTTTTAATAACCAAATGAGTCTTCCCAAAGTAATTCGCATAAGCCAAACAGGAAGTTAAAAAATGCTTTTCTCCTTTGTAAAAGAACAAATCCACATCCTTTTCACAGTTCAAGATGTTTGCCCACTCGCTTTGTGAAACAATTACACTTTTTTTTCCAACTTGATTAAATTGCACAACTGATTCAAAGTCTCTACCAGGATCGTAACCAATACACACACTCTTTGTCTTTGTTTTGTTCAAATAATACACAGTTTGAAGAAGTAAATTGTCCGATTGTCCAATAGAAGGAATAAAATTTCCAGCAGGTTTCTTTCTCTTTACCGGAGGAGACTGATGGTCTGCATCCACCGATGACTGCATGACGACTGGCGTATGGTGACGTAACCGTCCTTATTTAGAGGTTGATGTAGGAGGAGGGGTGGGGGAACAGTCATCCGGGCAAGGATCAACTTCGGTTTTGAGACGGTTATACTGGAACCACTGGGCGAGAGAATGTGCATCTCTCAATGCGCAAGTGCTGTTGCGCAATTTGTGACAAGGATTGAGGCAGGAAAAGGCAAGAAAGGAACATTTTTCGGGAGGGGGACAGTTTAACTCTTTTTCGAGAGAGATGAAAGTGCGTCCCGTCAAATCGGTCAGGAACTCACACTCTGCTTCGCTGAATGCGTAGAGAGCGGTTGCACCCTCAGTCATAGCTTCCAGGGTAGTTGAAAGTTCTGTGTGTGAAATGAATCCCTCGTTGAAGGATGTCTCATCTCGTTGTAAGGGGTCTGGGAAACGTAGCTTCTTTCCTCCAGCGATGAGCTTCCCATGTTTCTTGAAACTGCCCCAAAATAAACGATTTGAATCCACGTCGACGGCTGCAAGCTCCGTCACCCCACCTTGGCTATAAGTCACAGATACCACGATCTGCATTCTGCGGCTGTTTCTTCTCAAATAATCACCTCCTCTTCCTGCTCATCGTATTTATTCGGGAACAGCACCGCTGAGCTCTGGGATGACATTTGGCCCGCCGAACCCGCTTGAAGGTCTGATGAAACAGCTTCAGGGCTCGGCAATCGTTGAGATGAGGGATGGTGTGATGAAAGTGTGTGAGGAATTTGTGTAGTGTTTGACCTAATGATTTACTAGCGGTATAGAGGCAGCAGTATTCACCGCAAATATCCGAACGAAAGCTTTGAATTTGAACGTGATTGCGAGTAACTAAGAATGACTTTAAAAAATTACTTATATTTGAAACGAAATGGGGTAAGCCATAAGAATCGAAATACTCTGCATAATTATTATGTAAATATACCGCCACCCAGTGTGAACCCGGTAATTTAGATGGATCTAAATTTATTATGTAAACTCCATTTCGTGGTGATTTTGGTAACCTATCAGATGCGTAAACTCCGCGAAATATATTGAGTGGTCTTAGTAACCTGTTAATTTGAATTCCATCCATGACTAAAATTTTGTGATAATGTTTCTGTTTTTATCAATTTCCACTGTTGCATCATACTCTGAGAAAAGTAAACACGTAACCGTTCTCGATAATTCGTTTTCAAATCTCGCCTCTATTCTCACCACACCTCTATCTCCTAAACTTATATAGTCCTCATTACCCGAATCATCGGGTGTTAGATCGAAGACTAGCATAAAATAACCGTGTCCAAACATATCGTAAGTGATTTGATTACCCCGATTGTAATGCTTTATCCCACTTCCTGAGAATATTGTGTCATACGCTCGCGCCCAATACTTTTTACTTGAAAAATTGCATTGTAATCCCTCGGACGGAATTTGCACACCGTTCACAAAGAGTGAAAAATTCTCGAGCGAATAGTGAGAGAGAGCAAATGGATTCTTATTCAAACTTCCCGCATATGCTTCATTATCCACCATTGTAAAAATAATTACATTAGGTATTCGACCCACGATCGCATTGTCAAGGCTTAAAGTTCGTCCACCAGAGGGAACAGTAAAGGTTTTCAACTCGGTACGCTTGTAGTGATATTTGGCATTGTTGTTTTCCAGGATTTTATTATGTGCAACTAAAATGGATGGGTTAATATCGAAATGTTGAACGTATAAAGTTGCGTCTAAAATTTTCAATAGTCCATCATCATTCCCTCCCATAAGATGGAAAGCATGATTAGAGAGCAATAGTCTTATACCGATGTCTACTCGATCCATCATTAATTGTATCTGATTAAAAACATCTACGTGCAGTTTACCATACAACTCAACCTCTGCACTGTTCTTAAACCAACCCTTACGCCTTGTATAACCAGAATTTGAAGTATCTGTCAAGTTAATATCGTCTCCCGTGTCCAACTCCCACCCCACATTTCGTAAATGTGTTTTGCTCGCATCTGTTCCATAATTTAACACATTTTCCAGGTAGCTTCTGTAATGGTAATTATCCTCTGATGGTGTGACCAACGTCCCATTGAAATAAACGTTACACTGCTCGAACAGAGAGTGCAGAATATTGTTCACTACTCCCGGTTGATTGGTAGCGGATTCATTGTAATCAGTCCCGTCTTTTTTGCAAAGTTTCACTTTAAGTCTAAGATATATACTATTCAAATCCTTATACGCATCCCCAGAGTCTTTGATCAGGAATTCTATAACCGATCGATTATCTAGCGAAGATATGGGTTTGTAGGACACGAGTCTTTTTGCCAAGATGTTAGTTTGCACCGGCGGATTGGGCTGAAATAAATCCAACGAAGTCAGCATATGCTCTGCCATTATTGCGAAAAAATATCTCCTCCAACAACCTTCTTTCCTCTTCGACTTCTCATCGACTGTCGCTTTTTTCTTACGCAGCTATGTTTTATTTTATTTAACCTTGGACGTTTCGCGATCCTCAACCCACCCCCAGACATGCCTTTTATCTTTTCCTCGGCCTTGCGTTTCAAGTTCTGACCTGCCTCGTTTATTCTACTGCGCAGTATCTCCTTAACCGGTTTTGTTCCAAGGTCTCCAAGAGCTGCTGCCCCAGCGCTCGCGGCCTCCTTACCAACAGTCTTAAGCCCGCTAAATAGCAAAGGTTTTGCAAATCGCCACAATCCCGCGAGGAAACTCCCGATACCTCGTCCCTTTTGCACCCTATAAGAAGCTCTATACAAGGATCCAATCTCTCCTCCCACCTGTTTTGAATAATAACTATAATATCGATCCATCACCGGCGCCATCTCGTCGTAAAATGATGTACTAACGTGAATCAATTCTTTTTTATAAAGTGTAGCACAACTATCGAGCTTTGCTCCCCACTATGAAAAGAAATTGCTTCACCGAGTTTATCAGCAAAAAGAATTTCAACACTCTCGATATTGTTTTTCTCGACGGGGTAGTAATAAATCGGATTGAAAGTTTGATATTCACCAATTTTGACATTTATGATGCGGATGCATCGACTCAAAGTGTCACCCACCAACTGCGATTTTATTATATCTGTGTAAACGTAAACATTTTTTGAGGAGGTTGCAATGCTTCTTTTTCCTCTTTTTCCTTTGTCTTCTTTAGTGTTAATCTCTACCCTGGCATCATCGATGATTTCAGCTAACTCATCATCTGTCAACGTTGAATCTTTAAATGATAATCTAATAAGAACAGCCGATAATAATGATAGGTCATTTTTTATCTTTTCCTTGCCTTTTCCACTAAAGCCTGACAAAGTTCTATTGAATAAGTTAGCAAACGAATCATACGTTCCCGGAGACAACGAGTATTTTACTCCGCTCGCAAAAATTTGCGCAGACCGTGGTAATATGCGTTCATCAACTCCAACCTGGTTAATCCTTACACTCAGTTTATCAATATAACGCATTACTTCATTTGAAATGTACGTTTGTTTTTGTGTACTGGAGGTAATATATGGTTTTGCAAATGCCGCCGCAATACTGTCATAAGTACCAATGGGAATTGTAAAGTATGAATCATCTAAAAGTTTCACGTTTATAACTTCTTTATCCCCTCGAACTAATCCCTCTTCAGTCCGGGTCCTATTATCCTTAGGAGGCAATTCGTCTGCTACGCGAGGCGCTGGAGTAAAGTTTTCGATAACAGCTGGTGTGTCTTCGGAAACTTTTTTTACCTCAATAGAAGGAATCGAAATCTCAGCTAGACCGACATACCACTCGTTATTTTCTAAATCGATGCGATGACTCAACTTTGTACGATAATGAGCGATTGTATTTCTTGGGAAAAAATCCCTCGAGCTATCGCTGGGTAGTGTAAGATAAAATTCGTTCATATTTTACGCACGGAAGAAGCTAAAATCCACGAGTTAAAAGACGGTGGGTATCCGTCCCACTTGATAAAATACTCCAAATTAGGACCACTCCCCCGACGTCTCAATATTTTCTCGATCCTGTACTCCGTGTCAGGAGACACGTTAACTTTGACTAATTCTTCCGCATAGAAACTACCCTTTATATCCTCCCCGTTCAAATCATTCAATTTATAGGTTGGTATTAGTTTCATTCGATCAATGTTTGTAACTTGAAATATTTCCTTGGTATAATTTGGTGTGTATCCTTTGGTGAATGGAATCCTCTCTTTACTAATCCTCACATAATCACCTTTATTAAATTTTGCATCCGTCTTCTTTAAGCTTTTTCTCCGACTAGCAATGATAAATGCATTTTTAGCATTCACTTGAGAGGGAGCGATCCTAATGCTAGAATGCGTACTATGGTTATAAGAACTGATGAGTTTTGGAAGCACATCGATATATTTGTAAGTTGCGTATTTTGTAAAATATTTATACATTTTTGTCTTGAGAGTTCGATTAAAACGTTCCACGAGGCTAGCCTTAATTTCTGGATTATTTGTAGTGTAAAACTTTACACCTTGATTCGAGAGAAAAATTTTTAACTTTCTATTAACAAATTCCCCTCCCTTATCGCTCTGAATTTTCAATGGTTTGCGCTCGCGAAATATGACCTTAAATGCTTCTATAATTTCCTCTGGTCTTTTTGACTTGAGAGGACTAGCCCACGCATAACGGGAAAATATGTCTATTACGGTTAAAATGTAACAGAACCCATTGTTGTATTTTTTCAAACTTCTCAAATCATTTAAATCACATTGCCAACACTCATCTATATAGTTTATTTCGTAACGGTTTCTAACAAACTTTTTTCTCGCCGGCTTGTGACGCGTGTACGCTTCTTGAGATTGCAACCACTCGCGAATTGTTTTTATAGGGATTCCAGTCGCTTTATTTAATTTTTTATCTGTGGAAAAACCAGCAGGATGTGCGGGATTGTTGTACACGCTAGCTATTACGTCGTGTCCCACTCTTCCCCGAACATTTTTGGTACCCTTTTTCGCTTGCTTCGCCTTGGAATTGATCTCGGAGATGTCCATCGCTCCTTTGGAGATGTTCTTTGCGCCCTTGGAGGTGTGCTTGGCTCTCTTGGAGTTGCTATTATCCGCTTCATTTTTCTCGGTGGAGAATCGCTTTCGATTTGTTCCTTTATTCGTGCCCATGTCGAATCCAACTCTGAATTTGTCCTCCTAATTTCGTCTAACCGCCTTCTCATTGCATCGCTACCCTCATCTAGTCGTGTTGGTGGTGAGTGTTTCACTATCGGAACGTGTACGGGAGATTTAAAGTCTGCCACTGAGTCGAGATATTTATCGAGTATTCTTTTATACAAATGCCACTTGTCAATATCCTTGAGCCCTTTACTCGCTAACACAAGTTTCATTTCCTTATCCAATTTACTCAACCTAACCTTCGCATGACTTCGATCAAAGACTTCGGGACTCACTACGAGCATTTTCTGCAAACTCATTTTCCCAGCAGGCTACCGATCACACCGCTTAAAATCGAACCCAGTAGTAATGGTAAAAATCCACCTTTTTGTACGAGAAGCGCTCGTTTTCGTTTTACACTAGTCCTCCGTTCAGCCAACTTCCTCAGTGTGTTACGATGTTTGGATAATTTTCGTTTCAATCGCTCATCGATCTTATGATTCCCGTTTAGAGTATTGAGGCAACAATCGCAAATTGTTTTAATCAACTCCTCGTCCGAGCTATTCAATATAGCAGTACGTAATTTAGGCTTTGCAGATTTTAGGACGTGGAGCAAGTGTTTATTGTTCTTCAACCTTTTCATCGCGTTGGGGCATGTAAATGACAGTGGCCCCGTCTTGGGGAAAAATTTTGGTTCTAAAGCGGAATCTCTCGTCCGTGTCCTGACCAAGATCTAGAACCAAATAACCGAATGGTTCTTGCGTAACCTGTTTATATACCCTCTCCAATTCCCCCGATTTTTCCGGATAGACCTGCCTAGCTAAATGACCAAATTGTAACTTATCTCTGGGATTTTTGAACGCTACAATATACTTTGAATTCAATGATATGTTTCTCGATTGCTGGCTTTGATAGAAAATATTCTGCGTGATCAAAAACACCGAAATGTTAAAATGATGGCTACCTCTGGTGAATAACCTACACACATCTTTGCTGTAGGCTCCCTCACTCATTAAATCATCTATAACGTACAAAGTAGGAACACCACCAAATACTTCGAAAGGAGGTATTTCGGAGTAAAATTCAACTGGTATTCGTATGTTAGGCTCACTTCCTGGGGCACAGCACCAAACCACTTGCTCTATTGGACTATCTATCATACAATCCAACTTTTCCAAAAACTGCGTGACAAAAGTGGTTTTTCCACAACCTGACGGACCCGCGCAGATGCATGTAAAAGGATGTTTCCAGGCTAACGTCATGATTAACACTGAAATTATGATAACTAGGAAACTAGTTTTTATCAATTTCAATCATTACCAAATGCCTGATCATGTGTACGTTTCCGTGGAATTTTGTAATGACCCCAAGCAAGCGTATTCATTCCATCCTCGCAAATATATCGTTTATCATCGGATGCATTTAGTGTCACCTTATTTATTTTAACAGTGTATAACTCGTGCATTTTGCTACGAATTACGTTCATCTTTCGAAATTGCGTCGAGTTCTCTCTTAAACAATTAATATAATCACTAAATTTTAGGCATTTTTCCTTCACAGATTTCTTTATCCCCTTTGCCTTCTTTTTTTCTTTACCCGATTCCATCTTGAATGAGTACAATTTGCTTCTTAATCCAACGAAAGCTGTCATAATGAGACCATCGCATTCGTCTTTGAACTTTCCAATGACCTTCTTGTTTTTTTCAGAATAACACGAATGTTCTTTTGGATAATTCGAGGTGTCGAATGCATCTAGGTATTCTAGCATATCTCTGTATACATCATCCGTTCTAATCTCATAAATGAAGCTGTCAGTGTCTGTGTAGGCGAGTGACAATTTATTTTGGTACTTGGGCAGCATGGTACGGTAATGAAAGTCGTACATTAGAGTTTTGCTGAGATCGAGAACGCAGAAACCAATGTATATTGGCTTAATCATTTTGATGGCGGCTTTCCGCATGTGAACGGCTACTAAAGACTCGTTGAAAATTGTCCTATCCAAAAATGTCGATTTATTGATTAATTTTTGCAGTCTTTTTTCGCTTGTCACTAATTGCATATTCATCCGTTTCCTTACATTCTCCATTGTCTTGCCAAATACGGCGTTATTCATGAGTTTATAAAAGTCCTTCTCAAACTCATTTTTAGCAACTTTTCGACGATCTGTATTTAGGTCAATATAGGCCTTTAACCACGAAGACTGTTTGAACTCGATAACTCGGTGCACTTTTTTGAGTATGATGCCTAATTCTAATGCCTGTTTCAGGTTCATGTAATGAATTACATATTTACTTTTATTTTCGAGGGTGGTCAAAAGTTTTTTATGTTTTCCGTTAGGTGGTGTCTTGTTTTCCGGGCAAAGAGGGAAATCTGAATGCGTGTCGTGCAGCCGATGTGGGTACTCAAGATCCACTTCGAGAATATATCCATTTTCACTGTCATCGGGAACATTTTCCACGCTAAAATCGTCAATTTCCTCCTGTTTTAACCACCGAAATTTACCGTAAGGAAGGGGTCTGGAGAGTGCCCATCCGTAGAGATTATTCGCGTCAAGATAGGTTAAATATATCGAATCTTTACCTGGGTCATTACCTGACATGTACTTATTGTTCGATTCACAGTATCTTTTACAACACTGTGAAATTCCTCCGCGAATTCCGTTTTCGATCATGAGTATCATATCGTAATCAGTCAAAAGCTCTAATTCTATTTCAGTGTACTTAAGCATTGCATCAAATGTTAAACCTGGTGCCGTGTAATACCACGCAGGATCTAATTTGTAGGCTCCGTAGCACACGTCACGAAAGTTCTCAAAAACATCAGCGAGAAGAGTGACGTCACTTTTCAAATAAACATCACTGTAATCACCGAGTGTTTCACATCCAAACGAAGACCATACGTTCAAAGCGTGACCATAATCTTCGTCTGACACATGCTCGTCGTTCAATCTGTTGTAAAAATTATCCTTGTCCGGGAGCAAGGTTTCATCGAGCTTATTCAACGAATCAGTGTAATCATAGGGATAAACCCCCTTTCGTGTCACTAGTCGCGTCTTGTCACCAAAAATTTCCGTGGTATATTTAAATTCAGTCAGGTTCGAGACTAGAGAAGCAAGAGAAGCGGGCATAAATCGAAAGGTATCGACAAAACGAATTTTGAAATTATCCTCTATAGACTTGGAAAAAGTGATATATTTTTCTTCAGAATTTGGAATAATGAATATTTCCCTCTCATCATAGTCTAGCTCTCGTACAATGAAATGACCATCATACGCGGACAGGTTATGAATAAAAATAGGAAGAAATTGAGGCATCTTATACTGCACATTGCAAAAGGAATGAGCTGGACCTCGATACTGTCCCGTCAGGTGATCGTGATCCCTAACCCTATCCTCGTTCAACTCATTCCCACAAATGTGGCACGTCGATGCGTTTTGGAAAGCGCTCTCATTTTCCTCTGTGAGTGGTGTTATAGGAATAGTATTTTTGTACAACTTGAAAACCTTCTGGGCTTCATCTTTTATACTTTCAATAAAAACACGTGCTGCATTAGGCCCTCGATACAATACTGGCTCTTCGCATCCGTTTGGAGTGATCATGATATAACAAAAGCTGAATGGTTCATGCTTCTGTATGATGTTAGTGAACGAAGTACTAGAGGACGGTTCGCATGTGTTTACATTTTTCAGTAGACATTCAAAATCGGCATATATCACGTAAGGTACACGGAAAGAATTATTAATGTGGGTAAATTTTAATAATTTATTGTCCTCATCTGGTAGCACTATTTTACTTGGAGTTCCCGTTCCTCTACATAATTCTTTATGAGCCTCGAGCTTTGATTCAACATGATAGTGAATAAGACATCGTTTGCAAATAAAGATTTTGTGTTGGTATTTTGTTATTTGGGAGCGTACCATTCTTTCAAAATTTTTAATCCAACAATAGTGACCAGTATTCTCGTTAGTTATATAAAGTAAGTCTCTATGATCCGGTAGCTCATGATCTACAATTTTTAAAGGATACACATTGTTTTTCTCGTCTAATCCAAACACATTTATAGAAATATTGTTTACGCGTTCGAATTTAGGGATTTCGTTCAGTTGGGTAGGATAGGTAATGCAATCCCAGTTGTAAGACTCATGAAAATCAATAGCGTTAAAGTTCGGTATCCAATGGGGACGTGGGACATTCTTTGCCCAAATTGCATACTTGAAGCAAAAATGATCGTTGTTTCTAACGTTAATGACAGAATGGGTATTTTTAATTTTTGCAGGAAGTGGAATAAAACTTGAGCCTCTTAACGGAACGTATTTGTTAATTCTTAATTCCATCCCAATTATACGATCTAATGTCCATCCTGACCCTTTAGCCTGAAATTCAGACTTTTCCTTCAATAATTTCGAAAAGGTCTCGTTAACAACTTCTGCAATTTTATTTACTAAAAATAAACGTCGATTGTCAGTTTTAAAAGAAGCATCCATTTCTTCTCTCTCACCCTTTTGAAATTTACAAACGAGAACAAGATTAAACTTTATTGAGTTATTTTGATTTACCGATTCAGTTAACTTTTCAATAGTTTGTTGCTTAATATTGTCTAAAAAGGAGATTACGTCAATAACATCGTCCTCTGGAGTTATCCAAAATGTCTTTACTCGCGATCTAATTGCAGACTGTATTTCATTAAAACCTCTACCTATTTGCTCGTTAATTTTCATCCGGTGCGCGTTAGTGTTTTCATGAGGCATAGCCTCATCAATGTTGTAAAATATTTCACAATAAGTGCAAAATTTTCTACCAAGGAAGAAGTCTAGGGCGTCTTTCATTTGACTATATGTTTCCATATCTTCTATAGAATCGTTGTTGAATATAATAAGCTCGTGAATATTAATAATAGCCTGTTCTAGTTCTTCCTTATTTTTATATGTACCGTTTTTAAAGTTTAAAAGGATGTCTTGAATGTTTGTCATGATAAATGTGAGAAATCTGGAAAATATAGAGACTTTTATCAAAACCTTATTTGTTATTGTATACTGCTTTGATTATATGCTAGATGGGATAATCGTTATACTCACGGTCGCAGATGAATTGTGGATAAGTGTTCCCTCTCGCACAGTATCTGTTGGTTGAGGATACAAGATTCTTCGCTTAGCAGAGCAGTGTAGGGACACTCAACTATCGAGAGCTGAACTTAAACTGAACATTCTCTCCTTACGTTCTGTCATTTAAAGGGAAACCCCATCCCTTCTCCTCCATTGCTACGACTGGAAGCTCTCGAATCTCATTCACCTTACACTAGGTGTCGATGTTAATTTTCTTTCAATAATATTAATTGATGATTTTCTAAGTTGTACGTGTGTGAGAGGCTTTATTTAGGCCAATCGAGGTTATTCGCTTCGCTTTTCTGGGTCGTAAGTGCAGGGGGTTGGTATCTGGGTTGATCGGGGCTAAACAATTCGGGTTTCTATGTCGTGCGTATGGAGCCTGTTATTTAGGTCGATCGAGGTTATTCCCTTCACTTTTCTGGGTCGTAAGTGCAGGGGGTTGGTATCTGGGTTGATCGGGGCTAAACAATTCGGGTTTCCATGTCGTGCGTATGGAGGCTGTTATTTAGGTCGATCGAGGTTATTCCCTTCGCTTTTCTGGGTCGTAAGTGCAGGGGGTTGGTATCTGGGTTGTTTAAAAACCTTTAGGTAGCAAAGATCACTTTTAAAAAGCCTACTTTTACTCACCCGATGGGGTATATAAAGAGCATGCATTAACCTGCAATTGTAGCTTTAGGCTTTGCGATGTATACCATTTTGAACCGTAAGCAATTTGAGGAGGTGATCGCTTCCGCAGATGCTATAAACAGACGAGGTTATTATTCTGTGGTTGGATTTCAAACTTTGTATCAACTTTGTCTATCAGTATTAACAGCTTGTTTAGATAAAAAAACTGATATTTATAAATTAGAAATACCCCGAACAATACAAACGGACGCAGTATATTTTATAGAATTTAACAGGATGCAACTATGGAAACCGTGGCTAAATCACTTAACATTTGATGCGTTTGATCGATATGAAGTTGAAATCATAGACGGTGGTCTACATTTACATTCACGATTATCCAAGTGTGCTTTTCAACTCTTTCTCCAAACACCAATCGATTTTCTACACATTTTTGAAAGTAATATAGAAGAACCATTTCATGTTACATTTATGAGTTTTTCCTTTGTGTATTATGATTCTAGACTGAAGTTTTGTGGGCGATGTGCCTATAGCATTCAACCGCATAAACCAATGAGTGTAAATGTTTACACTCATCATACAGTAACATATTCTTTAACTGAAATAGTTGAATTAGTTCAAGATAAAAAAAATTGGTGTTCAAATTGTATCCGAAATCCTCTATTTTCCATAATGGATAGACGGGAGTGTTCGGATTTTTTTCAAGAACATGTAATCTCATCATCAACTGACTCTGAATCTAGTGATTCATTGTCGGTAAAAAGTTACCATTCATTTACGTTTGCGTTTAATACGCATAAGAAAAGACGATTTCTAGATCACGCGAAAGAGTTCAGTCTTGCCCGAAAGCGAAGATTCGTTCACTCACACAATTCAAGTGATACCTTTTTCGATTCGTCCGACTCTTCGTATGACTGATGTTATGGCTCTACTTCCCTCCCCCACCCCCTCTCTATTTTCTATGTCATGCACTACTTTTAAGACCCTCTACCTAGTATAAATACCTGCTTTGCTTCCTTGGCAAATCACACTTCGCTCGAGACAGTACAGCCATCAACTGAACTTCTGCACTGCTGCTGTCGAAACATACTCTAATCCATCACCACTGCTTGCACTGTAATCAGCTCTCTTCACCTGGACACTCAACGAAACTACTGCACCGCTGCTGATTCACCATCTAATCCATCACCACTGCTTGCACTGTAATCAGCTCTCTTCACCTGGACACTCAACGAAACTACTGCACCGCTGCTGATTCACCATCTAATCCGTCACCACTGCTTGCACTGTAATCAGCTCTCTTCACCTGGACACTCAACGAAACTACTGCACCGCTGCTGATTCACCATCTAATCCATCACCACTGCTTGCACTGTAATCAGCTCTCTCTTCACCACACCATTTAACGGAAAAACTGCTGCGCTGCCGAATCACACTCTCATCCACTGCATTATCAACAACCACAATCAGATCACCTTCACCGAGATGAATGCTGAACATGTCACTGCCTCTGCCGCTGCCAGCGTCGACATCCCCACCGTCTCCACCGATGCTGTTGCGTCCACCTCGAAAAGGTTAATATAATTTAGTTTAATTTAAATGTTATATGAAATAGATTGTATTGGAGGTAAGAATATTTTTTTTTCTTACTTCAGAAAATCCATCACCATCAGAAAATTACATCCTCTCGCCACCACCCCTCACGCTTCTTACTTAATTCCGGCTGGGTTCGATTTATTCGCTATTGAACATAGCATTATCCCTATGGGGGGTCGGGGTTTAATCAGAACAGGACTTTGTTTTGAGATTCCGAAAGGATTGTATGGTCGCCTAGCACCTCGTTCCGGGTTAGCGGTTAAATTTGGAATCGGCGTTGGTGGAGGCGTGATTGATCCTGATTACAGGGGGGAAGTAATGATAATACTGTTTAATCATGGTGAAATGGATTTTTTCATTTCTCCTGGTGATCGGGTATGTCAGATCATATTCGAAAAGATTGCCACGGACTTAGCATTTAAAGTGGTGGAAGAAAATCTATCGGAGACTGTACGCGGTGAAGGGGGCTTTGGTAGCTCTGGTTTAAATTAGGTATTTACTTTTTTTAAATTTAACATGATTAAGTATCTGCGCACATTTTTTAATTTTTTTTATTTACTTTACAAATAGCCAAGTTACCGGGACGGCCTCTTCCGCTTGTTCGTCTTCAGTATGTATTACTTTCGCATTAAAAGCTTATTTTTTTATTAGCTCTTTTTTTAAAATATGAATTTCTAATGTTTTTTCTTATTGTTTACAGATTAAAGAAAAATTGAAGGAGATGCAGCGAGAAGGGGAGTACATAAAAAAAGAAAATTTAGAGGAAGGTGAAAAATATAAGGTTACGCGGCTGGAGAGGTTGACGACTAAATATGGGGACGCGTTGGTCGCTACAATTAAGCTGCGCGGTAAAAATAGGAAGATATTTTTGCCGCGAATATTCCAACTTTCCATTAGGGAAATATTTGATTATAATTATGGTGATGAGTATATATGTGTGTATAAGAAGAATAATATAATTAAAATTGAATGATTTAAAAATTATGTTTATTTGTTTTACTTACTTCCATTCCCTGCCACACTCCCTAATCCCTCCGCATAACATCAAGGGGGTGACATAGTTCAACGGTGAGGTTAGGGGCTTCGGGGACCGGAATTTGCCCGAATAGCAGGGCTGCTTCAGTGTCCTCTCTGGTAGCATACTGAAGGTACACTGCTACATGGTCACCATAAAAAAAAAGATGCTCCTGGAGCGGCCTCCCCGCGACTTGCAAGTCCTCCAAGTAATGGCTCGGATCCGCTTCCAAAGTTAACCAATCCACTTTCACCCAAAACTCACCCCACCTCTCCGCCACTAGCCAAAGAGACGGGTTTTGTACTGGTTCTGAGGAAAAAAACGTATTTAATAATTACTACTAACACTCACTCATTAAATAAACTAATTAAATTTTCATACGCCGCGTAAGCGTTCGGTACTGGTTAAATATATGGAATTGCTGCACGTTTCTAATTTTTTAATTTAACATAAGCAATGGTTTCACTTTGCATGCATTTTAAACCTCCGTTCAATGTTTTGAAGAGTGATCGCGTAATATTTTAATCGTTAAATATTAGAGTTGTTAAATTCAAACATATAAAATATTGTTCAAAATATTTTTAAAAAATTACTTACGGCTTATTCTCTTAGTTGAATCCATGTTGTAGGCGTTCTGGTATAGATATAACTACGGCCGCGAAATATGCACTTGTGAAGTTCTTGACTCGTCTCTTCTGCGTTCTAAAGCCGACTGAACGATGTTTCGCAACGCTTAGCTGAGCGAGGTACGGTGGAGGGGAGATGGAGGAAGTGACCGTCCGTTCATTGCCTTCGTGAGGGTATCGTGAGAAAATGACCTCTCTCGCAAAAGGCATCTTGCAAGCAGGAAGGCTTGAAGCGTAATGTAATATAACAATCTCTCTACGAGACTGGGTGGAATAAGTGAACGTCCGTTCATTGCCTTCGTGAGAACATGACCTCTCCCGCAAAAGGCATCTAGGAAGCAGGAAGGCTTGAAACGTGTCGCTAAGGGCGGTGGGTGGTAGTATGGGGGGTAAGCGGGCGTTGGTTGACCGCCCTGGCGTCCTGAGAGAGACTTGTTGCCAAGGCGAGTGGGTGGTATTATGGGGGGGGGGGGGGTGAGCGGGCGTCGGCTGACCGCGGTAGCATGGGGGGTGAGCGCTCTCGCATGACCGGTCTGGGAGGGTGGGTGGTAGCATGGGGGGGGGGGTGAGCGGGCGTCGGCTGACCGCGGTAGCATGGGGGGTGAGCGCTCTCGCATGACCGGTCTGGGAGGGTGGGTGGTAGCATGGGGGGGTGAGCGTTGTAGAAGTCCACGCTGGTCTGCGGCGCGCAGCGAAAGCTTCACCGTCGCTGGTAGTATATAGGGATTTTTAGAAAGTTTTGGGAAAAGCTTGGAACCGAGGCATTTTTGGAAAGTTTAGAGAAAGCTTAGAACCGGTTCTCTGCTCAAAGTCGCTATTTTCTACCTACTGAGACTTACTTGCAGCTGCCGATTTTTAATAATATCCAATAGATAAAGGGTCCTTACAAGTCCAAAGTTTTTGAAATCACATAACTTCACTTTCAATAAATCAATAAAATCACAAAATAGCGAAATCGAATTGCATATTTCTAATCTACTAGTTAGATAACTCGTCAGGAGCCATCTTTGCTCGAAATTTTTATCTCCCGTTTCACTTACGTGAAACAAAAACATGCAGTTTTCGCGCAAACGCGTATAAAGGCCTCGGACAGTGTCCAGTTCATAACTCACCAAAGTACTTTTGTAGGAATCACAGAATATGAAGTTAAGAGAAGGAAAAAAATGCGTATATTATTCGAGAGCATGTGAGAGCATAGAGAAAGTGTTGGTGTTCAGTGGATGCCGGTCGAAAGGAGAAATTTTTCGGAGGAGATGCTAATAAAAAGGCTAAATACCGTCGAGGCGATAAACCGAAACATTAGAAGGTGAGATAAAATAATGGAAAAGAGGATAGGGAGAACAGGGCCAGCTTTAGGACGTGTGTGGCCCGGTGCCCATTCTGATGGGAGGTCCACTGTTTCAAGGTATTGGAATTTGTAACATAATAACAGGAAAGGCGTGCCACTGTTTGCGTTCAAAGCTATATTAACAACGCCAACGGATAAAGTGTTATTAATCAGCAGCGTTAACATACGAGGGTAAACTTAAAAGTAAGGTCTCCGAAGTCGTTGCGGCGCCACATGAAGCCATCCGCCAACACCACCGTGTTCCTTGGTTCCATCACTACCACTCTCGACCGCCGCGAGGCATTGTCGACCGCCCATTGTTGGCATAGCAGCCGTCTCCATGGAGCTTCCCCTCACGTCTACGTCCACGCGTGATAATAATCGGTCTGTCTTACGATTTTTGACCGGGTAAAATGTGACACCTATCGACATTAATCGCCAAATGGTTGAGGTTTACCGTGAAAATGTATAGATGCTAAAAACGTTCGTAAATGGTGCCTCAAGTTCCTTCCCGGCCACGCAAACGTCCACTGCCAGGCGGGCGACCAAACAGCTCACCGAACACCACTAGAGATAGCGGCTGGAATGTGCGGAAGTCGTTATGCGCCGTTTAGAAGAAAAAGAAGATGATTTTTTTGGACTCACCCAATTATTTCCACAATTTGAAATCCTCAAACAAACCTTCCATAGAAACATTCGTGGATACAAATAATATTAATATTACGTCAGGTCCACATAGTTTAGTATTAATAGGGATGCCGGCTTACAAAAAATATTGGGGGGGGGGGGCAAACCAGGGATCTTGCCCCGGGAAATTTTATAAGTAGTGAGTTTTAAGTTTTTTAAGCATTTTAGAAGAGTCCGATGGTCAACATTAGAGCCCTGATAACTCGAATCTCAATATCTGGGTACTACGAGGAAAATCGGTAAGCCTGACACATTTTTTCCTCACACCTATAACGAATTTTTTAGGGGGCTCGGGCCCCCTCAGGCCCCATGGAGTCGGTGCCACTGAGTATTAACGATTTTTTGCTCGTAAAGACCAATTTATTGAGATTAATACTGCCTTGAATAAAATGGGAAAATGATCCAAGATACGCTAGGAAATAATAAGAGTTGTATATGTCATACATCGAAACAGTGACTTGAGAATAGCGAAAACAATTTAAGTTTCTTGCATGGTAATGAACAATAAGTCATAATGTAAGGTCTTACGTGCTGAGAGTTAATGTTGCACTTGTTGACGTTCCATCTTCTGTTCCGTCCACTCTCGAATTGTAGAGCTAAAAACATGAATAAGAAATTGATGCTTCACCATTTTCATTTGAAGGTACGGGATCTTCAGTCGTCACCACCTACGCAAACAGTCATTAATTTGCACGGTTAATTTTAGTGGGCATGACGCTCGTTGTGTATACTTTGATAAAAACATAAACTATAGTTTAGAACGTAAATTCAGGGCCAATTATTATAATTGAGACGTTGAAAACTCGAATCTAATCAGTGGAAACGTTGTGGATTTAATTTCCGAAAAGTTAATAAAATCGTCGATGCAAACATATAATAATCAAATAATTATAAAGAACTAAGATAATCTTCTATTTTCCTATGATTACCAAGTCATATGAGAGGTTTGGAAGCCAAGGGGTACAAGTGATTTTGTTTTCTACACAGAGTTAGGTACAGAAATTAGGTATAGAAAACAAACGAGATCAATTAGATGTTTAGTAATGCATTTGATTTCCCACTCGATGTCAGCACAGAACAGAAACTCACTCGTATCCCTTGGCAACCAAGTTTTTGTAAATTTCTTCTAACAATTAACTTCACCTAACTCTGTTGAGAAAAAAATCACTTGTACCCCTTGGTTTCTCATTCCCTCATATAAGAATGCGTACCTTTTGTTTTAATCTCATATTTTTGTTTCCCGTTTCATTATTTTGAATGTGGTCGCATTGCCACAGGAATATGATTGTAAATTCTCATAATATGTCCAATTAAACAATCTTACTCTATGATAGTAATATAAACATCGGCTTTGTGGTTGAGGTGTGTGTATACCACTGCCAATCAGGGAAAATGAAGGAGTAACAGAAGGAGACGTTGCGCAGATATTAATAATATTGAAAGTAAAGGCAATTACATATTCATTTAAGCTTGCCAATAACAGCAATCATAATTTCCTTCCGTTTCAATTATACTTTCAATTTCACGACTTTTAATTTGAGCTACTCTAAAGAAAAGAGGATAATGGTCGCATTTTAATAGCATTTTTAATCACGTACGTATTCGTGCTAGCTGCCAACGTCACACAGCTCTCATCCATCCATCCATAACTAACATCTGCAGTGAATTCGTAATTGAGGCAATGAAACGAAGCTGAAATAATTGTTGCATTTATGTGTAGGTAGTGGAGACGCTACCTGTTACCATCCAAAGCCTTTCGCATTATAGTGAAGCATTTCTACGTGTTTCCGAGTAACCGTAAGCGGGAATTTCCAACCGATTGTTGCCGCATGCTGATTGTTGTTGTAAGGCAGTTCCGAATAAATGTAGACTTTTAAATTTGAAATTAGGAAACCATCATAATTAAAATTATTTTCACGCGATGAGAAAATCTGACTCTATATTGCTAGATCGCCTAACTGCTATCGTAGCCTTTGTTCTCACCAAATTTTTGAAGAATAATTCAAGTTACTTTATTCTCATTTGTTCGGAATTCTGACCGAATATAAACTGTTACAAATTATCATTAGAGGGAAGTATTTTCTTGGCTAAGGTGCACGGAATTAATGACTTGTTTCAGCGCCTTCGATCTTCCCTTTTCATCTGTGCAGACATGTAGGATGAGGAGATGAAATACAAACCCCGCCGCAATATTTTTCGCCTCAGATGAAAACGAGAGGTATTACATAAGGCGTAAAGGGCTGAGTGGATACTTATCAACCCCATTTGACATAATGAGAGTCTCTGAACGATTTTTATAGCGGAGAACATATTTAATTTTGTCATTACGTACACAAGAAAATATAGTCGAAATCGAGAAAGTTTTTCATTCCGAAGTCCTGAGTGATTTGTGTTTATGTTTATTCCAGGATGGTCTTTATCGGACTGGTACATAATAACAATGCCGAAAAGTCGGTGACAAGTTTCCAAATTCCAACGCACTGATCTTCGTGTATGCCTGCGTCTTTCATATCAGCGTGGGTGTTCAAACGCAGCCACCTAGGAAGAAGGCCCGATCGCTGGCGTGTGACGTCGCTGAATGCAGTGCTACCACTAGAGCCAGGGAAGGCAAGTGAAACGAAACGAAAATCTTTCGTTTCGACCCGGAGGGAAACGAAAATACGAGGCATACGTTTAGTTTCGTTTCCGCACGAAATTAAAATTACCAAGGAGTTTAGTTTCTACCCGGGACGAAACTTTACTCCCAGGAACGAAGAAACTAAAGGAATCAAATATGCTTATAGTTAAGTTTCGATCCGAGAAGTTGAGTGGAAGGGGGTGAGAGGGAATAGTTTCGACCCATGACGTTTGACATACTTGTAGAGAGGTTAAAACATTTAGTTTAAAAATAGAATTGCCTGTTTGCGTTCTCCTTTCTCCTGTTAGTGGTAAAAACATGAGTGTCCCATGCATCAAATGGCGGTAGGCCGAACCTCTACTTTATTCGATCATACTTCGTATTCGGTGTGTTGGTCGAAACTAAACTGTTTGAAAAGGAAGCATGTGGTCCCTCTACTGCGAAACATTATATGTGTTTCATTTCGTTCCACAGTAACGGTGGCGCTGTCTGCGACGCTGGTTCCGTCATTCTAAGTAAATAGGTGAATGATACATAATTTACTCACTCAATAAGAAAATAGTCAGCGGGTTCCGAGAAAATTTTTCATTTTAGGTGGCTGAGGTTCAAATCCCTCTTTTTTCTCGCGAGATACTCAGATTAGGTACCCACGTAAGTGGGCGCAAAATCTCCTCCTGAAAATATGTTCTCCTCAGTAAGTGGATTAACTTTTTTAAACTGTTTTTTGCCTTTTGAAAGAAACGAAACGCAACCGTAAGTTTTTTTCAGAGGAGCCATCCTGTAAATGAATTACCGTTTGAATAATAATATTTAAAAATTGATGTTATAATGAATGTTATGTAAAGTTATTGCAACACAAATCATCAAACCAATTCGGAACGCTCCCGGTATCGAGATCATATTTTCTAACATGTTTTGATTTCAGTGAAGCAGAATTGACACATCATTTGCGTTATTTCTTGTATTGATATACTATAATATCATGGAATAAATACGTCAACCAGATTAATAAAAAAAAAACAAACGGACTTGGCATTGGTGACTTGGGTCAAATGAAATTACTACAGGAACAACATACATTAATTACATACAGGTCCGGTATTGAAGATATGTATAATGCATTCCGCAAACTTTGAGCGCCATGGGTGCGGCTGTTAGTTCTTTCCAAGATATACACCGTCGGCGTCTACATTCACCCGTCTTCCACCAAGGCCATAGAAACGTGTATGTTGAAGAGTTGCCTTGACTAGAGAAAGGCCGACCTATTAGAGCCTTGGAATCAGAGTAGCGAAAGAGAACAGCTAAAAGGTCTCCGTAAACCACGAAGAGGAAAGGAGCAATCGGAATTTGCTGAGCAACGGGCAGAAATGAGTCAACCGTATTGCTTCCGATATAATTCCCTGTTATTCCACATTTCAAAAATGCAGCAGAAGAAGGCGGTTTGAATCATTCAAAGGTTTCCCCAAGGGGACTATATAGGCCACGAATATTACAAAAGAGGATTCTCAAGACGGCCTCTAAATGAGTTGACAACCACCGCGCATTTAAATGCGTTTACAAAAGTCTTCGCTCGCATGGGCGTAACCAGAATCAAAAAAGGGGGGCTAAAGTAACTGTCGTCGTTCAATTTGTAACTTTATTGCACAGAATTTTAAGGAAAACCAAAATTTTAAGTAAATTATGACAGCAAATCATTACCCAGTTTTTATAATTATTTGCTTGAAAAAATAATTATTTTTATTTTAGCTCCATGTCTTACACTAATATCATTTTTCTTCAAAAGGAAAATTTGTTCATAACTTTTGTTTTGGATTACACACAAAAGGAAAATTTGTTCATAACTTTTGTTTTGGATTACACAGAGTTTGGCACGTGGGAAATTTAAAAAGAAAAATTAACAGAAATGGGGCTAACACGTGCATAAACCAGCAGAAAAAGATGTTCACTAATTTTCTCATAAGGGTTTTTAGAAGACTTCCCTTCTTAAAGAACCAAACAGACAAGAGCAGCATAGTGAGGAGAATTTCAGACTCGCTTCCCGAAAAAAATAGGTTAACTTCATCTGGCACACTCTTAACATTCGAGGTCTCCAGTTTTTCGCACGCTTCTACCAACTCCCACAGCATACTTTATGTGAATGCGTGTATTTCTGCACAGGCGCGCCATGTGTCTGTTGAAGTCGCTCTCGCGGACACAGTGAGCATGTGATTTTATTCCTCGATTCCACCTGCTTAAATTCCCACTCGCTTATTTTTTTTCAGCGGTGAAAAAAACTGAGAGGAGAGAAAATATTACATATTGTCATTCTTTTGCCCTTGGAAGGCAAGTCGACAATTAATTCTGCAAACTGTGTGAACGACCTTAAAGCTAACTTTGAGAGTTCCGCCCGGAAATCTTCCCTTTGCCTTTCTCGCTGCTGCACAGTGGTCCGTAATATTGGATAAAAAACCCGGACAAAAATCCTTTTTTTAGATATAGATTTGACACGTTGTGTAAATACTCATAAACGATTACGAATTATGGATTCATATTCCATGCAGTAGCCCAAACACGACGAATTTTTCGAATATACGCGCGATCTCGTTTTTCTTCGAAAATCTTTGTATTTTCGAATCGCTATATTTGTTTCTATTATTATGCAAATAAATAAATAATTTATTTTGTTAGCTGAAAATTTTCTTTATTTTTTTTACAAATCTTATTGAAGTATTTTGGCAAAATCCAATACTTACTTCGAACGCATTTAACGCAATCGACTAATTTTATTCTCTATTCCCTGGAGTTAATTTTATTCGATACAGCAAGTGCCGATTTCACGTCATTCTCATGCTACAGTAATCTTCGCAATTAAATCATTCATCAGACGTTACGAAGCAAGTAAACGGATAAGGAAAACCATTCAAAATGACTTATAATCAAATTATTCTGCAAAGAGTCACTCACAGAAGTAAGTTTGGCAAATGCGTCAGTAAAAAACGGACTGATGTTCAAGTGATATAAGTACTTTAAGGTTGTAGTATCAAAATGTTTTGCTCTATTCTCGTTGTACCATTCGAGTCCTCCTTCCACACCTGGTTTTTCCATGTCTCCTTAGTTTTATGTTTTCTCACTGTCTCCCCTCTCTACATGTTTCCCACCCCTTCCTCAAGCTTGTCAAATCCCCCCCACCTCTTCCTCAAATATATTAGCATCCGGAAGAGAATCCAGGTGGCAGCAATAAATTAGCGGTCATTGCAGAATGGAGGTGATCGATTGCGTTAGCACGTTTGTTCATGTGAAACGATAGCTAGCCAGCACTGTACCAGTATACTCTCTTCGCTGAATATCAATAGCATTATGATGAAAAACATATAAGGAGAAGTTCATGAGCCACAAAATGTGCGGCGTTTATAATTGCACTAACCAGTGTGAGACAAAAGCTATCTCTCTACATAGATTTCCCAAAACCCCTAATTTGATAAAGAAGTTGGAGCACGTCTTGAGAGTGAGCAAGAGTCAGCTTGCGTACTTAAGAAAAAATTGGAACCGGTCATACAGAAATATATGTAGGGCATGACAACGTCAATGCATTATTTAATGCCTACTTTGCTAATGTGATGCTCCCATGAGCTGTGATATATGTATTCAGGGGCGCAGCTAGGAATTAAGGCTCGGGAGGGTTTTTAGGCGCAAATAGACCTGGGGTGTGCAGTATACCCGTCAAAATAAGCGGGAAGTGCAGGAGCCCTCCCCCAGAAATTTTTAAGATAAATGGTTGAAAATTGTGAGTTTTATGGCTTTCTGAGGGATATTTTATTAATCCTTACACTCTTCTATAAGTTTATTAATCAAATGAAGTAAAATGGATTACACTTAAAAGTTTCTCTGATCTCTGGGGGGAGGGGGGTTCATCCCCCAAACCCCACCCCCCCTCGCTACGCCAATTTATGTATTGTGCCCAACGATAGCTCTGCGAAACGAAACGCGCTGTACGCATTAAAATAATTGTGAAAGAGTGTAATAATATTTTATTGTAACAGGACCCTTACTCGAGTTGCATTACGAGCTCAATCCGCATTGGAGCCATTATCTCTTCATAACCCCTCAATGAATCAGAATGGGGACGACGCGAATAACTCTCTATGAATATTTCTCATAATTCCCTTTCTATATCATACCAATCCACTCAAACTTCGACTGTTAATCTTTCAATCTGAATTTCTCATTGTTTTCATCAACACGAGAGATTACTGGAAAGCGTATTTCCCGCAAACTGATGAATCACCCAAGAGCCGCAAGACTGCGTGGTATGCAGCGAAAACAACGAATGAGTCAGCGAATTTTTCCTCCGAGCACTTAATGGATGGGTGATAAATGGATGAGCAGTGAATCAAACGTAATGAGTCCCTGGTCATTGAGCGCAAGAGTCGTGCCGTATTCAAAGACAAAGTAAAAGCATCAATATAAAGAAATGTTTGATTCATACGAGAGTATTTCCTTCACCACCCCTCACGTTAACTAGCTGAAATTATCAGGAAATACGATTTCCAAGGGTAATTAATAGCTTGTGTCACCAAATCGCCTTAGAAGGTATATAGAAATCCTCCACGCAAACGAAACTGTGGGGGAAAATTAGACGCTCTTGAAATTGTGGAACTACAGTTACAAAAACTTGTAACACGCCCCAGATGAATCAAAATCTATTTCATTTCCCCTCGCAGAGGCGGATATAGGGAGGTCACGGGGGC
The DNA here is from genome assembly GCF_921293095.1 of Ischnura elegans. Taxonomy (NCBI): domain Eukaryota; kingdom Metazoa; phylum Arthropoda; class Insecta; order Odonata; family Coenagrionidae; genus Ischnura; species Ischnura elegans. Next base: position 115,385,236 of record NC_060249.1, on the reverse strand, counting down.
ACGTGCCCCCCCCCCCTTCCAGACGCTTAAAAAAAGACAAGATTTTTTATGCGGTTATCATTACGTTCGTTTTATTTTGTGTATTACGGAGCCTAAATCATTTAATTTAATATTAATAACTTTCATATCAAAATTAAGATAATATCTCCACAGTAATTGCTGTATTTTGTTTTTAATCTCAAATATGAAAAGACCGCTCAGACCCTTGTGCCCCCCAGAAAAAATCCTGGATCCGCCCTTGTCCTCTGGCCATTACAATACAATTTTAAGGACCGAGACGTACGTGAAATAACAGTTTTACACATTGAAAGTAGAAACACCATTCCCCGCCAACCCTATCTCCACCACATGCGAGGATGGACCCTAACTTTTCAACCTCCCACGTTGACACCCAAAAAAGTCCTTGGTGTCCAAGGGTTCTTCAAAATTTTCTACCCCTACCAACCCTTTCTACTCGCCATGTAGCAACTCATCCTCTCACACCGTGGCGGACCAATAGAGGACGTACCCGAGGTCAACACTCAGCAGGGCCGGCCCTAGCAGGTGCGGGGCTAGGGGCGAACCTTCAGTGCGGGGCCCTTCACTTAAAATATTAAACTCTATACCCCATCTACAAACTCGAGCATTTTGAATCCCTACCACTCTCTGGCTAAGAATGTGTTCCCCTCCCAAATTCAGACTTCGTAATTACGCCGTTATGATACCATCGCGCAGTTGAGTTCAAAATAGTATAATACAAATAAAATTTATAATTATATGTATTCATAAAATTCATAAGCGCCCGCTCTCACTCATGTCAAGTTCTCTCACTCGTTGCTATCACTCACACGACACAGTACTGTACTGACAAACGCAATTGCACAATAAAAATTACTGCATTATTATTCCTTTTTCATAATGTTATTTTTTGTCTAGCATGGACTTAACAATACAGTAATAGTTGGAATCGCGTTTTCAAAACTATCGTATATTTTAATTTTTTTTCACGAACGCGGGGCCCCCCAAAGCGCGGGGCCCGGGGCGGTCGCCCCGCCCTAAGGCCGGCCCTCACACCCAGGAGAAGAAGATCGTACGCAAAGAGGACTCCATCCTGACGACCGAAACGTTCAAGACGACGATGCATGTTGTACCCTAACTCAGAAACCTTTCTCCCCCCCCCCCCCCCCCGTCCCGAGACACTGAAAAACGACCCTCTCTCCCACAACCTTCAATATTTAAACTTCCCGACACCCAAACCCTTTCCTTCCTCTCAGTGGCGTAACTATGGGGGGATGAGGGGATGTATCAATGCCGCAGCGAGGGGGGGGTTTGGGGGATTAACCCCCCCCCCCCAAGGCTCGGAGAAATGTTTTTTTTACAGTTTAATCCATTCTACTTATTAGGATCAGTATTACTTAAAGAATAGTGTTAGGATTAATCGAATATCCCTCAGAAAGCCGTAAAACTCGCCATTTTGAATCATTATTCTTAAAAAATTTCTGGAGGAGGGCCCCCGCAACTCCTGCTTACCCTGGTGGGTATGCAATGCCCCCACACCCGTAAGTATTATACCATTTTTCTGAACAGATGGCGGCTGGGTGGAAAATAGCAAGTAGCCAATCAGAAGCGCTGCCCCTTCCACCTCTCCCTTCCCCTCCATCCCCTTCCCTTTTCCGCTCGGCTCCCCTCCATCCGGTCGACCGGCGTTGCCAGCCTTGAGAATAACGGTACTTTCGGGGGCGGCGGAAGATTCTCGGACGAAAGCTGAGCTATTCGATTTGGCAACACTGCTAGCTGGAGAGCGATGTGCACTGCTCAGAGTTCGGAGAGAGACTGCGGGCTCTAACACACTTCCTCCTGTCGCTCTTCTGTGATTGGCTAGAAGAGTGGGTGGGTTTAGAGCGAGCTCAAGGTCAGCCGCCATCAGTTCAGAAAAATAGTATAGTTGCGCCGAAAACGCCCCCTAGCCTTAATTCTTAGCTGTGCCCCTGGGATGTATACCACCCCCCAACGCCTCAGTGAAATCATAAAATATTTCAAAATCCTATCTGGATTTGATATTGATTTGATAACTGAATCTGCTTAAAGTTAAATTTTAGGTGCCAAAATGATATCAAATGAATTTTCAGGCATGTTATTTTTCAAAATATTTCCTGAACTCTCCATTTCGTGGTGGTAGCCCCAAGTTATCCCCTCTCATCCCCCCCAAAGCATATTCCTAGTTATGCCACTGCTTCCTCTTACGACCTCTCCTTTAGCAGTTGGACTTACACAAGGAAGAACTTGGCTGCACATGATTCACTTGAATATGTTGTAACAACAAAACACATTGTACAAAAATAAATTCAGTGTAAATATTGCCTAATTTAGCAAATAAAGACAAGCTTTCTGTAGATGCGTCCCTCTCTCACACTTTTCATAACACCGAAATTTTTCAGCACGACTATTTTGATGCAGAGTGAGCCAGATTCATAAATTGTGTTACCGATGTCAGCTCTAATTTATCCCCAGATATGATTCCAGAGGAGAAAAGTGAAGTCCTGTGGCCTATTGAGTCAAGCGCTTAGCTACCTTCTGATCAAATGGACACAGGATCAGAACCAGGGTGACGTCATCGTCAGCTCAGTTTAAAATCCTCAAATTGCGAGGTGGCCCACGGAAAGGACCAAGACCCCCAACTCTGAAGGTGTGAGACACACCTATGTCTTATTTTGGGCAGATCTCTACACTAACTTATCCCAATCAATATGCAAGTGAAAGTACTGAGTGACAATTAAGAAATGAGTGGGTAGAATACAAAATCCAAAGTAATCGATGAATCCGATAGAAAATACACGGGATTTCAGGGTAGAATGGCTCCAGGACCACCAACAGGAGAACACTCCACAGTGCAAGTTGCACAAATCTGAAAAATGTGGGGGAATAAAAAATTTGGGGCAATTAAAAAAAAAACATAAAAAAATTTACTTCAGGAGTGGGCATCATCCTCCCCAAAATTTTTGGGAACTAAGGCTTGGGCGAAGATGAGTGAGTGAAACCCATGAGTTTCTGTTCAAATGAATTTAATGCATTCATACGAAGAGGAGGAAATATGCCTACATATCAGTACATGATTATTACAGCATATACGAATTTTCAGATTAATTTTCAACTTATCTGACAGCATGATTTTCAAGACAGTCAGAGTTCCACACATAAAAGGTTTTCAGCAATAATAGCCACCCTCATGAGCATCTATAAGCATTGAGGAATGATTGACCTGATCATGATAATAAATGTTAACAACATACATAATCAGCAAAAAGAGTAAAGGACCTCATGGCAACCTACAAAATTCAAAGACTCAATATGAGATGCCAGGCAAACTCTTGAATTTTATTCATTAATGTATAGTTATGAGAAGTCCTGCTTATTAAGCTTGAATGAAATATATATTAAATTAAACAATATATATGAAGCTATAATGAGAAAAAATACAGCCTCTCCCTGCCAAATGATAAGCTGTATTTTTCAACTTTGTATGAGAAAAATCTCAGGGGCATCTCTTCTCTCAGAGCATTCTTCTCTTCCTCTAGTGACATCAAATCCCAGGTTTCGCTAGTGGTAGCTCACGCTACCTTAATGACGGCACGAGGTCTTCCATCCTTCATCCTTTCTTTCCTATCCAAATGGGAACTCTTGGTCATGTAATCGTGGAGACAGCTCTTTCTTTTAATCCATTCCAATTCTTCTTCAGTATTAGGGTGGAAAAGTATTGGACTTGTAGACCCAGCCGCAGGTGAGTAACTTTGCCAAGTTGGTAAACTATGATCCTCCTCCTGTGTGGGGGCCTACTCCTTACTTGGCTAACCTTTAAGATGTCAGCTGTAATTACCAATAGGGTGGTTTCCTATTTTTTATTGCCTAAATCGTAAGATTACATATTATTCCTGGAGTACTTATTTCACGCTTATAGATTTTTATAACTAATAACTTCGCCATTTATTAGATGGTAAACACAATAGTGATTTTAAGCCGGATATCCTACATTCAGAAAGGAACAGGAGGAGACTCGATGCCCTGGAAACGTTGGAGATCATACAACATTTAAAGAACAACACCCCCCTTGCCAACGAACAAGTGCTCCCCTCCCACTCCCCTCTCTTTTCCATCCCCATAAATGAACTCCTACATAGACAAACTTTAAATTTTCAAGTGCCTATCCACCTGTGTGCCGTTAAAATTTCCAAGAACAAATACTAAGCAGTGCCTTTACCAAAATTCCCCAGTGACCCATGTCCTTCGGGGAAATCATTAACCCATTCCAGACCCACCTTCCACAGCCGGACTCAACGACCTTCCGTAGACTATTGTGATTTAGAAAACTCAATGTACCCTGCTAATCCTCTCTTTCTTCCCCAACACCGCCACCTTCTTTAGCTCTCGTCTCCTCACCCACTTTAACCCCGCCCTCCCCTGGCTGGTCAGATACCTATCCTCACAGGAAAAACCCTCGTCCCAAATCAAGGCTGCCCCTTCTCCCTTCTCCCCCCCTCTCCCTATTTCAGTCCGTGTTTAACCCTCACCCCCGCCTTCCCACTAGTCCTTTTCCTTTCCGACAGTTGTCCTCACAGTCACTTGTGCACTTTGTGTATAAATGTATGATGCATGCAGGTTCAGTCACCTGACGATGTAACTAAGTTACGAAACCCGGGTCGTGCCCTTAATTAAACAACAGTGAACCTTACAAAGTTTTATTTCCTTAATTCCAATTTAGATTTTTAAATAACGATATCTATTTTTCGCGATTTAATGAAAAGTGAAAATTTTCAAGCTCGTGCAAATGCGACGAATGCTGGGAAAAGCCCGTGTGATGTCATTCTAGTTCCGGTTGCTGCCGTGTGAGGCCACCTTGGTGCGAGGCAATGAGCGCCGCTACGACGCAGGCTGCTAGCAGGTAGCACAGTACCCTGCTAGCAAGTAGCACTTGGCTTAAATAAGGATTATTAATACAGGGTGGAGGTTTTTGGGGTTAGCACCACGTAGATTGGTCTCTTCAGACAACAGTTTCGCCGGCATTGCAGCAGGCTTCTTCAGGTCAATGAAGTGGAGATCTGAGGTATCGCCCGTCTCTTATACACCCCGTCGGAGGCCGGTGTCTTCTCATTGGTTGGTTCATGGGGCTCAGTTGGCTTCTCATTGGTCCGCCCCTCTTGGTGTTGTCTTGTCTCTCTTGGTTTCTTTCTGAGGACTCTTTTCCATGTGTTTGAAAGCTGGTATCCGTCCTCCCTGTTGAGATTTCTCGGTGTCTTCATTATCTCAATAGCTTCCCTGATGATCCGCGGGAAGTATCTTTTTTCCATAGCAATGACTTTTGCATTGTCGTAGTCCGGATAGTGATTCAGCCCACTCCATGTGTGCTCAGCTATGGCCGAGAGGCGTAGTTGCTGGTTCCTAGTAGCTCTTTGATGTTCTTGGAGCCGCACCTTGAGGGGTCTGCAAGTTTGTCCGATGTATGCACTGCCACAGCTACAATCGACACGGTACACTCCACAATGGTTTCTTGCGGGGACTTTATCTTTGGCCTTGCTCAGGAAATTGGAGGTTTTTGTGGGACAGGAGAATCTTGTCACTATTCCATGCTTCGATAAATGTAAAATCGAGGTTTCACTGTACATATAAAACCACCTGAAAGACATGATGTAATTCTTACCTGGCGAATCATTTGTGTGAAGTCTTCAGGATTTCCACCGGATTATCTCGTAGAATATCACCAATGTTTCAACAGATGATTCCTTCATCACCATCTAAGAGGAATGAATAAGGATTCCGTGCATTAAAACAAAAAATGATTGAATAACTCCTTTTTATCCATTTAACCTAGATCTTTTTGCCTAGTCAAGAGTAGATTCATTGTTTGATTATACAGTAAAACCTCTTTACGTCGTAATGGAGGGGACCAAAATTTGGGCAATTTGATGTATGGAGGTTCACTATAGAGAGTTTTTATTGATAGGCACCATTTTTTCATATCATTTAGAAATGAAAGGCACTACTGTCTTTTAAGCCATTATATTTATGTGTTTAAACAAACATTCATGCATCAGTGAACATATATTTATTATTTAATAATTACAGAAAGTGAGCGCCATTGCATGATTTTTACCATGATTTGGGAGAAAATGATGTGATCTCTCTCAATTCAACAGTCCCTTAAAATGATTAGGATAGTTGGATACCTTTTTTCTTATTTACTGTTAGGATTGCTCTCATATTGAACAAAATGGCCACAACTAATGATTAACGTGAAAATTATAGCATATTAAAGATATATAAGAAGAAAAAAAAGAGTGAAACATTTATTGCTGAAAATGTCATTCCATGTAGGTTAATCGTGGCTGCGTTAATGGTCTCTTGTTGTCTCAGTACAATTTGCGGAGGTAGTTCGGCAATCTTGGGGGTATCTCCTTGGTATGATAAGTGGAGGTTTTACAATATAAAGAGGTTGACTACAAAGAGGTTTGCCTATAAATTTACATGTAAATCAGATGGGACCGTAGGCCTGGTATGATGTAAGGAGGTTTACTACGTAGAGGTTTTACTGTATATAGTAATTACATCTCAACCATTTTTTGTCCAGTCAAACTTATTCATTCACCCTGATGATGATGGGCGAGCCTTCCATTGAAACATTGGTGATACACAATGATTTAAAACGGTGGAAATTTCAAATAAAAGACTTCACGCAATCACCTGAAAGCTTTAGCTGCATTTTATCTCCGAACCATCACTCACAATTTCATACAAACCACATTACCAAAGTCTCAGGCAGGTTTACACACATTTAATCTTTTATTTGCCAGTTTCAATTCTAGGTGTTCCTTGATAACTAGGGAAATGGCTTCTCACGTCTCTGCCAAAAACTTCCCTCACTAAAAGCTGAGTAACTGCTTTGGTTCATTCAATAAAAATGTGTTCTACAAATTCCAAGTGAATGAATGAATTATATGATGGTGTATATATACACCAAATATCCTGATTTTGGACCTCCCCACTCACCCTCGATTTAGTTCTAACCATGAGCAAGCATAACCCCCTCCCTCTGGCCCCTGTTGACTGGACTGTTACACATATTGGCATGCTACAAGAACAGGAAGATGAATATTGCAAAAAAAGTATACATAAATGAAGATTAGGCTAAAGTTCATACAGTAAGAACACTTTGCTATACCCAAAAAATTGCTTGTTTAAAATAATAGCCGATAAGAATCTGAAAAAAGCCCAACAGCTTTTATGAGATTTAATAAATTAAGACAGGAACAGAATAAAAAAAGTTTGTGTAAGCACACTTATACTATCATGCCTCAATGCTAACTTATACCCATTGATTTAATACAAATGAGTAGCTTGAAGTTGGGTTTTGCAACTTTGATTTCTCCATTAATGTAAAAAATGAGAAATTATCGTAAAAAGGGTTAGTGTCATTTTTAATGCCTCTACATAGGCACTATACATTTGAATAAGCGCACACATCCAAAGTAATTACAATATATACGTCACTTACATTTGAAAGGGTACTTTATAAAACGTGAATGATTCTCATTTCGTGACACATACGATCGCAGCAAATTGTCAACCACAGAGATTATGTCGTGTTGCCATTCCATATTCACACATCTTCAACATAACTCAAATAAAAAACATTATTCCATTTAAGGAGGGCACTGGAAATAGGGCAAGCAATATCTATTAAACACAATATTTCTCAGTAAATGATACAGCAAACACGTGTAAGTACTAACTTACAATGGATGTCAAAAAGAGGGACTTATATTGCGCCAATATATATGCAATGAAAACAATCACAGCCGAAATAAGCAGCTTTGGCATTAAGGACAATATATCACTTGCGTAGTTTTATCTTCAATTGGGATAATATTCACGAAGAAAATTATGTAAACATTCAGTTCTCCATTTTCAAATACAGTCCGCCTTGTTGTCCTCAGCACCTCTCGCCGCCTTCTTCCCCGAAACCGGAACGTAGTTCAGCAAAATGCCGTCACGCACGGCGAGGCGCCTTCTGCACTTGAGCGACTCCTGTGGCGTTGGGCTCAACTGCGTGGTGTCGACTTTTTCCTGCTTGATGAGTCTTTTGAGTGGAATGGCGGAAAGCACATTTGAAGAGCGAAGTGGAGATGGTGAAGAGGCAGAGGAGAGGGATGAGATGGAGGACGTGGACGACGATGAAGACGCCCTGAAATAGAGAAGGTTTCATTTACGGAAGGATGATGTCTTTTCGAGATAAAGGCTAATGAAAGAAAAAGTCGTAGCCTTAAGCGAACGAATTCACTGCTTGGCTTGAGGGTGTTCTACCAAAAATAAGAGCAAATTTACTTTTAATATTAATGATTTTAAAACACAAAATTAACTGGTGCAAATATCGATTCTTCATTACCGCTATTAAATCAAGATCTTTATTACTAGATGGCAACAAAAATAAAAATTTGATTGACATGCAAATATTTTGATTTAAATATATATAATATTGGCCAATTCCTAAATTTCCATGACATTTCTTACCTTAACGTGACATTATTTCACCATGAAAATTGATTATAATTCAATTCCTCATTATATGAGGTCAACGTACAATTCCACTTTATTACGAAAAATTTTGTTTGCACCAGCATTATCAAAATAATTAAAAATTGTAAATTGACATTAAATTTTGATGAAATTAAATGAAATGTGCGAAAAGGAGATGGGAACGCCATTTTTTCCACATTAAAAGCGATTAATTAAGATTTAATGGCAGCGAGATCCTTTTACCTGTAATTGTATTGATAAAACGTATCCAATGAATACACAGGTTTTCGTACCTAAAACGTGGTTCATTATCATGAAAAACCCTTTTGAATCTTTTGACTAAAATTTCACCATTTTTAAAATGCAAGTCCATGAATCATCATTTTAAGATAGGTTTATGGCATGTATCATTCGTATTAATATCATCTCGGCTAAAGTCTGATTATGAATGTGTTGCAGTGGCGGATCCAGGATAGGGCTAAGTAAGGGGGTTAAAAGTCCAGCAGTATTGGGGGTCGGAAAAAATTACCCTTCTATCTAGTGTAAATTGGATACCCAAGGGGGGTTATAGCCCCTTGACCCCCCCCCCCCCCAACAGATCTGCCACTGATGAGTTGCAAAATACAATCTGAGAAATTGAAATAAATAACATATATTGAGATATCCTTGCATTGTCTTTCGCAGGGATATTTGGAGTATGATAACACTTGCACATGATTTTTTTCTCTCATGAGAGGTCAGTAAAAATAGGAGTACTTTAACCACCAATTCAACCCGGAACCCTGCAGTGTATAATTCTGAAAAACTAATTACTTTTTTCCACATGAATTTGGACGATCTTTTACATAAATAATATTATATGTATTTGAGTAGATCTACATACTACCCTGCAAGCCGTCTTAAAAATACACGTTGCGCGGGAGGAAGGGGTTTAGGGCATATGCCGTTAGCAAACGAAAAGGATATGCTCTATAGAAGTTACAGTAGTTAAATTGAGGAATTCTGTCACATGAAAATAAACAGTACTAGCATTTACCACGCTTGATAAATACTTCATATCCCGTGATTTCATTATTTTCTGACATCAAGGTCTGACAGCCGATAGCATATTGCCGAGATAACGATCGAATTCGTCGAAGTCAAGGGCACTGAAAATAATCGTATGATGCGTAAAAGTGAAGTTTATTGTTCTGTTTCCATGTATAAATATAGTATCAAGATTAGAACCACCTCTAATGCATGCAAATTGTCATTACTTGTGAAATTATTATTTGAAAATGAATTCGAAGGTCCTGAAGAAAATACGTTTTTAAGCGTACAGCATTAGAGTTGTTATCAAAAGTGAATTAAAATAGGTATTCAAAAAAATGTTACACTTGTACATTAACCGTGTATAACTCGTGTTCTCAAAATGTGCGAATTAGTGAGACAAAATTATAAAGAAAGTTATAGGTTCGTACGACGTCGGATAGCCGTGCCTGAGACGCCTAAAGGCGCCTACAGGGGCTATTTTGAATGTTGAGTTTTCCGACCCTTTCTCTTACATGCTTGCAGAGTGGATCTAGAGTGAGTAATAATGGCAATCCGGGGACAATATGACACCTTTGTTGACGAAACTTATAATAAGTACACTTTAAGCGAAAATAAAGAGGAAAACTAGGATTTTCACGAGGTAATTACGTTGAAAAAACTGGACGAGATCTTGTTAATTTTCTTGGCTAACAATCAATGTTGACTTTTTGTCAGCGGGAAAGCTTTTTTAATAGTCTTTTACTGTCGATAATAAATGCTGGTTGGACTCTTATTTCTTGGTCACACTTCTATTTTAATCAGTCAAAAATAATTCATCATTCAGGCTCCTCTCGTCGAAGGTAGTTTCGAGGAGCATGGCAGGACTTATGACGCATTTCCTATTAGGCCTAATTCATTGCTGTATTTCCACGACTTTGATGCAAGGGCGTACCCAGGATCAAAAACTAGGGGGAGGGGGAAATCCAATGTCGTTCAAGTTGCAGGTAATATTTATGCATGGAAAAGGAGAATGAAATCAACATTTTAAGGAAACTGTAACGGTTCTTTTCTAGTTTTTATGATGATTTGCTTGAAATAATATTATTTTCCTTAAAGAAATTAGCTCTTTTTTAGTTTTTAAAATTATTTTCTTGAAAAAATATTATTTTCCTTAAAGAAATTTGCGATTTCTGCTTCTAGGGGGGGGGGGGGCAGCTGCCCTCTCCTGCCCCTCGCTTTGTACGCCCATGCTTCGATAATATTTTCACTAATTCAAAAGCTAACTTCACATTATTCACCTAAGAACTGTTGCAACTACATGCCAGTCACAAAGAGCTTGCGAACCAACATGTGGAGACGGGTAGAGTGAGAGGGGAGGGGAAGGACCGCGAAGGAGGTCAATACGTTGAAACAACTGGATGAGATCTCGTTAATTCTTATGCCTAACAATCAATGTTGACTTTTGGACAGCGGGAAAGCTTTTTCGGCCGTTTCAGAAGGGGAAGGGGAGGAGTCATATTGTTCCCGGATTGTCATCATAACTCACTCTAGATCCACTCTGCCATCATGTTTTTGGAATTAGTTATTCTTTTGTTTATAGTCCACAAATTGACAGTTTTTCACTATTTACTTTTTCTCACTTTTAATGAAGTGCCTGCGAGCCCATATGGCCCTTCTCGAAGCAATAATTGTAGCAATCATCTTTTACTGATTTTTTGTGACCCTGACCGAAATTACTTTCCCTCTTCCGTTTGTCCTTGATCAAAAGTGCCTCCTGGGTATTTTTTTCGTGTTTTTTTTTTCTTATAATTCCTCTCGAACATGCACAACTGGCCTGCGAGTTCCTCAATAGACTTGACGTCATCTTTTATCAACAACATCCGACTTGATTTGAATGTCTCCAATGTGCTCGGCAAAATGTGAAAAATTTTACACATTAAAATCACCTCTGGCATGATATTCTCACTCTTCGCCTTTAAACCTTTATTTATCTTGGTCCACAGGCTCTTTAACTTTGCGATGTGCATTGATACATCCTCTCTCTTCTGATATCCAAACAAATGCAAATAAATCAGTGCAAATTTGAAATAATTGATCCTTACTTGATGCTTCGAAGGGTTGTTTAAATGCCTTCCTAGTCTCATATGCAGTTTCCTTGTCCATAATTTTTTAGTTGACCTCATCTGTCACTGAGTTTGCAATCGCTGACTTTGCATAGCTGTTCGCCTTACGGTACAAATCAGACTCCGTCTTGTGTCCCTTCAATAGGGTGGTTTCCTATTATTTTTTTATTGCTTTAATCGAAAGATTATTACTCCTGGAGTACGTATTTCACGCTTTTAGATTTTTAAATGACAACATCTATTTTTTTCGCGATTAAATGAAAAGGGAAATTTTCAAGCGCGCGAAAACGCGACGCTTAAGTATGAATGCCGGGAAATATCTCCGTGCGTCGTATTTCTGGTTCCCCCTCCCGCCCGGTGAGGTGACCTTGAGGCGAGGCGTAGCGCTGATACGTCGCAGGATGCTAGCGGATAGCTGAGTACCTTGCTGGATGGTAGCGCTTAGCTTAAAAAAGGTTTATTAATACCTTATCAAACGAAGAAAACTTTCCGAACTTAGCCAGTTTTAATAGGTGATCATTAAGACATGTTTCCCTGAGCTCTGTGCCTCATGCATGCATTGGTAACCTCAGACGATGTATAACTCCTATCCTCTCGTGTAGAAACTAGATCCCTGTGACGTCATGCGGAGTGGAATCGCATGGGCGCCAATCTGGCCTTTTTCAAATGAGGATAAAATTTGACCCTTGCCATTCGTCTAAACCGGTATTTCAAAAACCAAATAATTTGTGTATTATGAATACACTGATGGTGGGTAACGAATCGCAATCAATGCCTTTCGTTTTCTTTGATGAAGGAAGCTACCCTATTGTTTATCCGTCGCATCTTCAGCCAACGCACCTGGTTTCTCTAACCTTTTGTCAATGACATCGAGAGCACCTTCATGATAATCCAGCAAATCACGAACTTTCCTCTCCCACAGTGGCCATTCTCTCTCACCCGCCAGCGGCTTGATGTGTTTTGCTGGATTATCATGAGAGTGCTGGAATCAGGAAGCGTGCTGGGCCCATATCCTATTGGCATTAATTTATCTCTTGCTCCATATATTAGACACAATGTTAAGGCAAATGATGATCTAATCAATCTTTAATTATACACGTAGTTGTTGTCTCTTTGACTGATTCTCGATTTATATGATCGAAAATAAGCGCCGGCTTAATGCCTCAGGTAGTCCCGAGTTGGGTGTGGCTGTGGCCACCGAGAGTACTAGAGAAGTGTGTTATCCACCCTCGTAAGGGTCGCTCATCCGCAACCCTTTCCTAGAGTAGCTAACCCTCGCTGGTCTCTCTCCTCGGGTCTCAGAGCGGGGGAATCCATCCCGAAAACGGACCGATCCTAAGCACTGCTGACCATTATTCCGGTGGTAGGTATAAAAACAAAATTTTGGCAAAGTTCACAAAATTATAAATTTTTATCGCAAAAACAGTTCAGTCAGACGTACTTGATCGTCATACTGGCGGGAATACGATGCAAACAAACATTTTTAGTTGCGTTTCGCGATTGCAAAAGTTAGAATTTCGGTCAGTTTTTGAGGTGCAGCCTCCCACTCTGAGGGCCGAGGGTAGAGGCCAGCGAGGGTAAGGGATTTTTTCTTGGGGGAGGGGGGAGGGTCTGACGGGCAAACGGTCTCAAACATATTTTAAATTAATAACAGCGTACAACAATAACTGTTCGAAATGTTCTCTTTATTTTAATAAGGAAGTTATTAATATGATATTAAATAATGGAGGCTCCGTAATTCACAAAACATAGCGAATATAATAATAACCGTATTAAAAAATCTTGTCTATTTTTTAATCGTTTGGGGGGGAACACGCAACATTAAAGTGTGTGAATGCTTTGCCTAAGTAATAGGATATCACCAGTTTCCCAAGGCACCTGCCCCCTGACTGCCCTAAGTCCGCCTATGGGCCACACCCAACTCGGGAATGCCTGAGACATGGCCACAGAAATTGCACGGTAACCACGCCGTCATTCCCTGGGAGTTAATGCAACACGCAACGTTAAAGTGTGTGAATGCTTTGCCTAAGTGATAGGATATCACCAGTTACCCAAGGCTGCTGCCGATGCGACGGAGAAATTATTTGCACACGAAAAACGCACCCTTTAAAAGTGATTAAAATTTTTCGAGCAGCTTGACAACATCATGGAACTATCTAATACACAAGAAAGAAATAACGCCCTTAAATTGGTATTCGTAGTAAGAATTTAATCAGATACCACGTAAGTTTTAAGTAAACTTACCACAAGAAACGCAATTAAGGTAAAATTAAAAGATGGTTAATTGAAGCATGATATTATTCATAATAAATAAAATTCATTGAGTTGAAATACAGATAAACTTACAAAAAATTCATTGAATAAATATTTTTACTTTATATGTTATTGGTGCTGTATATTTCATTGAATATTGGGTATTTCATTTCTATATTTCATTGTATATTGAGCATGGGAATTGGATATTGTATATTGAAAAGGGAAAATCTTGCTAAGAAATTATTTATTTAAATGATTGCATCTTCTGACAAGTCCTTAACGACTTAGCGCTGTACTTCAGATTCCTTTCATTTTTTGTGTATGAATATTTTGTATTAATTGTGTTTACAAAGAAATGATGAAAATAATAACATAAATATTACTATAATTACTACCATCATCGCCAACATTATCATCATAATCACTCGTGATAAACACTTACTTACTCATGCACGCACTTAAATGAAACATTATGAAGATTATTCAGATATCCTCGTGAACTGAGCAAAATGCCCCTTATTTCTTCTTATAAATGTGTATTGGATGTGAAAATGGGTTGACGGAGAAAACTGTTTATCTTGAGTCAAAATATTGTGCAGTTACATGAAGCATGAGGAATGACAACACAATGAAAGAGATAGATTTATCTAGTGCAAAGGAATGTATGTTTGCAGAAATGGCAAAAAAGTTTCTGCGTCGACAATTCAGTGCACCTGAGGGAGCCAACTGGAACGTTGATGAAATGTTGTCCAGTAAACTGGATAAACGCGGAGGGAAACCCGGAAGAATCGCTGCCTACCGTCATAATCTCCCCGGAAGCCTACTTGAGTACTGATATTTTTTCTTCAAACAAAAAATCAAAACATGAGTACCCGTACCTCCGAAGCAACTAGTTCTTTTATAACCAAATTTAAGTGATTGTTATTTAAATTGGAATTTAAGTAAGTAATCTAATGGACTTCATAGGTGAAATGAAACTAATAGCATAAATCTTATATATTATTCTGATCAATAAAAAATGTGTTAATATCCTTCATGAAAATCTCCCCTTCCTCAATGATCAAAGCTCTGCTTCAATCTTGAAAAATAATGAATACGTTCAACTTTTATCGTAAAGTGTACTATATTTTTCAGATTTAGAGCTAATATCCAACTCATTTTCGTCATCGGAAGCTAATAACTATTTAACAAGCATTGTTCACCGACTGTTATCGTAGTACACCGGTGGTAGTTGATATGAATTCTACATGTACATACTGCCCCTAAGCCGCCTCAAATAGGACTATGGCAGGGGTTGTTAGCGTACAAATAAAAAGGAAATCCTGGAACGAAGATCCACCTAGCACTTATAAAAACCATTCATTTTTAAGAGGAAAAACAAATTCCCGTACCTATTCGCTCGGGAAAACATCTCTCTTAATTTTACGTTTCCTTCCAATCTGGAAATATGATGATGTTCTAATATGATGCTCTCTGTGTCGCTCTGAAAGACATCTATTCTCATTTGTTCAAGAAATCTAAACTGAGCGAGCAGCCTCCGAGTCTCTAGCGACTCCCAGCCTAAATCGTTTAGAATTTGTGTCGAAAGCTTTTTGTACGTCCGAAGCAGTCATTGACGAATCCCGCAGCGTTTCCTTTCTATTTTATCAAGTTAAAGAATTAAGACTTTCTGTTTTATGACTGCAAAACTGTGAAAGGAATATCACGCGTGCGAGATGAGCAAAACCTGGTGGGCTTTTAGACTGTGGCAACACGAAGGAGAAGATAGTAGGGGTAATAAGGGCTGGCTTAGCAACGGAGGGGAGGAGACGTACCTGTTGTGTAGGGCTCTGTTGGATACAGATGCTCGCTATCTGAGAGGGGGGAGTTGCGCAAGGAAGTGGGTTAGAATAAAATGGAGTCGTTGATTTAAAAGGTGCGCCCGCCCCTGCGTGGCACTCAGCGGCCATTTTGGCGCTTCGTCCATTTTGGTTGAGTACTCCTTGCGCAATCATCGTTTCCAGTTCCAATTTTTTTAAGGTGGATGTCAGATAGCAGTCGGTAGTAATTCACACGAGAAACACGTGTTATAAAGGCATAGTAAACTACCGCTATCTTCTAGAGCAAGGGTCTTAAACCCGCGGCTCGCCGGCTAATTATTTCGGCTACTAGAGGTTAAAGAAAATATTGTATTAAGAACCAAATATCGACACACTCGTCAATAGAAAACAATGTAAAAAATCGCATTGATTGATTGAACTTTTTTTAACCAGCATACATTATTGCACTTTGAAATTATGTGCCTTTTTTACTTATTTTATTGGTGTGGTGGTAAAGCGACGTGGAGAATTGTGGCCCTCCGGTCGATGTGAATTCGATTTTTGGCCCTTGCATGAAAAAAGGTTGAATACCCCTGTTCTTGAGCTTTCCCTATATACGTTGGTGCTTCATGAATTTCAACGAGGCAGCGAGCATTTCACTACATCGTGAATCATTGTTAAGTTTTGTAAAAGTAATTTATTTTTCATAGATATGCGGGAGTCCATACCATTCAGTCCTATATTTATATTAAATGATTTCTCATGAATTTCTTCCTCACGAACTCAAATTAAGTATTTAACCAAAATGGGAAATATATCTCAGGAAATACGCTACTTTATTTAACAATTAACTAATAATACCAAAGTGTTTGCCGATAAATTAATATGCATTGTCGTTATGTTATACATACTATCAGTGGTGGATACAGGATAGGGACAAGGGGGGGGGGGTTATGTTGGGGTTAAAAATCCAGCAGTAGTGGGGATCGGAAAAAAACCATTCTATCTAGTGTAAATTGGATACCGAAGGGGGGGTATAGCCCCCATAAACCCATATATCCGCCACTAAATACTATGCGAAATGTAAAATTTTCATTTTCACCTCAAAATTTTACTTATTGACCGATTAATTGTTATTCACGTGATAAAAAATATTTACAGCTTATAAAATATTGAGGTGGATAATTTTGGTGTTGTAATTGGCGCCCATGAATTATTGCGATGGGTCTATTACTATCGAGGATAGCGATCGTATGATGATATCCCCACTTCTGTCTCACCTGTCACCCGAATTGGGCTCCACTTTGAGCCTAGCCGATCCGTTGGTGCCGTGGTGCTCGCAGACGGGTGCTGTTGGTGTCTCCTGGGCGACGACCGCAGGGTTTTCTGTTGTGGCGGCCATTCCCGTCTGTTGGTTGGGTACTATTGGTGCCAGGCGCCTCCTCCACTCCACTGTGGCGCCACACCTCGGGCTGTTGGCATGGTGATCGGCGGCGTGGTGGCCCCGGCCGCCTCCCAGCACGCCGTTCAGCCGCCCCTTGCCCCCAGACTGCCGGCCCTGCGCCTGCGCGTTGCGCCTACCGCTCCCCGGGTGGGCCTGCTGACAAGAGAGCGGAGAATAATTTAATATCCCACACAGTTTCATTTATCTAACATGTCCCGTATATTTATGGAACGTTAATTTAAATAAAAAAGAACTCTATGCGCTTTGTTTCAATTTTTCATGTACGGGAACTCAAATAAGTTCGCAATTTTTTTTTCAAACGTTTCAGTGGGATAACCTACTATTTTCAATGACTGAGAATAGTGAGTTGTTCCACTGAAACATCAGACTAAAATTTTCGCGAGCGTCCCTTTTTCTGCGTTTCTATGTTTTAAAATCGAGTCATTCATTTAAGCGTTATCGTTAGAAACAATGTCTTCAATATTGCATATCGATGGCTAAGTTTTAACAACGCATATCTCAAAAATAGCAACTTTTGAGGAGAGCAAAAGAAACGATTGGTATTTTTAATTGTACACTGAAATTAAGGACCAAAAATTCATAAAACTAATAAAGGAGCATACATTTGCAAACAAAGAGTTGTTTTTTTGCTTGAATTTTATTTTTTTAATGTCATTACACTTTGTTTAAGATACCTATCTCAAACCGGCCAAATTTTGAGATACGTGGTGTTAGAACTTGGCCATCGATATTCATTTCTGTTTTCGGTTTGTTGGACCTTGTTTTCCTTTATGGCGTCTAAATAGTTTTATGCATCTGCATGGATATTTATCCATTTAATAATTTTTTATGGTTGGTGTCAACGTGCATGGTGCGATGCATGATCGGTGAGAGCTCACATCGCCAGATGGCATTGCATTTGCTCTGGTCTTTCCTCGATGAGTACGAAAACGTTGCGTATTGTATACTGAATGTTGGTGTATACTCATCCCCTGCCAAACACCCTTGAGGTTGCTAGGAGGATATTATGTAGATGACTAGAGATGCGTGAAAATCGCAAATGCGATATAGATGCGATTTGCGCAAATAAATGCGACATAGATGCGATGACTGGACTTTTATGATATTTTTACGCAAATTTGCCTTTTCGACGGCAAAATTCGTACATTTTGTGCCGAGCGCAGTTAAAATGCTCCGCCGACACTCGCCGCTTAATGCATGTGAGCGACTGGCCAGCTACTAGATGGCTGGGACTCTACGTGGCCGCGAACTACAAGTGGGCGCGGGAAAACTACAACACCGCCACTATATGTCTTATTCCTTAATTTATTATTTTGTTCGACAACATAATTATTTAAAATATTCTGTATTTGGTCATATAACTATGTTTCGCTACATTTCATCGTCATCTACCTCATCATGAAAATAAAAAAATAGACGCTACGAAATGCGATAAACTGTTGTTGAAAGGGCGATAAAATAAAAATGAAAGTGCGATTTTCACGTATCTCCATAGATGCCTTACCGGTGAAGAATCGTCATGCGAGACGGCGGCATGTGCTGTGTTCTGGTTGAGGTGGTGGTGGCTGTTGTTGTTCTGCTGTTGCTGTTGCCGCCTCTGCCACTCCACCACGCCCCCTAGCAGGCGGATGTACCGGATGGCCATGCGCAGGATCTCGTTCTTACCTGAGAAGGAAATCAAAGATCAAAGATTCAAGAAGAAAGAAGAAGAAGTTAGCAGAGTACCATGCTAGCTGGTAGCGCTTGGCTTAAATAAGGATTATTAATACCTTATCAAACGAAGGAACCTTTCCGATCAGAGCCAGTTTTAGTAGGTGATTATTAAGAGATGTTTCCCTGAGCTCTGTGCGTCATGCATGCATTGGTAATCTCAGACGATGTAAAACTCCTATCCTCTCGTGTAGAAACTAGGTCCCTGTGACGTCACGTGGAGTGGCATCGCATGGGCGCCAATCTGGCCTTTTTCAAATGCGGTTAAAATTGACCATTGCTATTCGTCTAAACTGGGATTTCTAAAACCAAATAATTTGTATATTATCAATATACTAATGGTGGGTAACGAATCGCAATAAATGCCTTTCGTTTTCTTTGATGAAGGAAACTACCCTATTGGACTATTCTCAATTTTGTACCCCATTGGAGAGCAATGATTGGCCAAGCTTGGCAAAGAAATTTTGTTGATGCACATGAATAATTAAAATTAAAAAAAAGGTAAAAGAAAGTGTGAACGGTGTTAAGGATAGAAGAAGACATATGAAACACACTCACGCTTTTGCTCAGACAGCAATCAACCCGAAGGGTGGGACATTAAGTATATCCATGCTACCAGTGATGTGATGCAAAGAAGTTAAAGTAAATTAAATTACTGATAAAGATTACACCTTTGATAATTTGACTTGTAATTGATACATTTTTAAAGAAATAATTTTTAATTGTTTGTGATTAATCCATACATTTTAGTAGTCAAAAGTGAAAATTAGAATTCCACGCCCGTTGATCAAAATAGCAGTTCCAGCGACATTAATCTCATCCACGGGTGTAAATTTTATGCAATGGCATAGAATAATAACTAAAATGCTGAAAACGTTTCCGTCCACTTTTCATGAACTTTTTGCGTCATCAAAGTTCTGGTTCTTTCATTCGTTCGGGGAGACGTGATCGCTGAGGGAAAGATTAGCTCGCGAGAGTGTTGATGACAACGAAACTCTTGATACGAATGAGCGATTCCGAAAAGGAACGGAGATACGGTGTTTGCCGCTCGGCGAGAGTCAGTGACGTCATAATCACGTACTCTGGGCATGCGGTCAAGATTTAAATAGAAAATAAAACGGATAACGTGATCTCCACGGTCAGCCATAACTAGATGATCGTGGTGGAAGTACAGCGCTCTATTGATAAAGTCTTCTCGGGAAATCAGCCGGGTAAGAATGGACATCGCTGCCAACGTTTCAATGGCCTTCTCTGCCATCGTCTTCGCCCTGAAGACGATGGCAGAGAAGGCCGTTGAAACGTTGCAACAATGTCCATCCTTACCCGGCTGATTTCCCGCGAAGACTTTATCAACAGCATTCGCCGGGAAAGCACCAAATTCTACAGCGCCCTAGTTTCCGTTAATTCACATCATGAGGTCCTTACTGAGCTTCTTGTCCGGTGGATGCGTGGGCACGAGGCGTCGCAGTTCCGAGAAGGCGCCGCTCACGTTCTGCTGGCGCCACCGCTCCCTCGAATTAGTCAGCACCTTTCCACCGCCCGCACTCGGCGTCGTCGTCTGCTGCTGCACCGCCTGCTGTTGGGACGACTGCCTCCCGGCCCTGCCGCCCACCCGAAGGCCCTGAGACGGCGTCTGAACGCTCCCCGGGGGCGGCAGGGGCCTCAGCAGGATGAGGGGCGGCGGCAAGGGCCGAGGGAACGCACCGCCACCAGATGGCAGCACGAGCGGGCGAACGCCTCTGGCGGCTGATGGTGAGAAACCCGTCTGCAGGCCGTTGCCAAGGTGACTGCCATCTTCAAACATGAAAGACCAAATAAAATGATTGGTTTGGAAGCCAAAGGGTACAAGTGATTTTTTTCTCAACGGAGTTAGGCAAAGTTAATTGCTAGAATAAATACACAGAGACCTGGTTGCCAAGGGATATGATTGAGTCTCTGTACTGTGCTGACATCGAGTGGAAAATCAAATGCACTACTATATATCTAATTGATAACGTTTGTTTTCTATACCTAATTTCTGTACCTAACTCGGTATAAAAAAGAAAAATTACTTGTACCACTTGGCTTCCGCTCGAATGTGTTATGGATTGGGTGATTTCACGGCGAATGATGTTTGCGAAGTTCCCTAAAGTTTCAGTACGGGTCACGATAATGGCTATTGCCAGCGTTTCCATGGCTACCTTCGTTGTTGTCCCTGGTTGCGTCTCAACATCAGCACCGATGCGACGATGGCAGAGATAACCATAGAAACGTCGGAAAGGGGCCAAAATCTGACCCAGATGGTAACCCATGAGAACTTGTAAACAAAACTGAATATTTTGATGACTTCAGGATCAAAAAGAACTTCATACCGATTCAAGTATTGAGCTTTCACTTTCATTCAGTCAAGTAACCGTATTGGAAATATCCAATTCTGCTCAATTCAATAGTGACAAATTTCAATTGAATATATGGAAATTCAATTGAATTTCCTCACATTCGATTGAATTTCTATATATTCAATTGAAATTTGTCACTTTTCAATTGAATGTAATTTAATATTTCCAACAGGGAACTCAGAAGCAAAACAATAACAACGAACATGTTATTTATATAAACAGTTGAAGCATAAATTGTAATAAAAAATCGCTTGTAAGGACGAATTCTTATCACCGTTTTTCCTTCTATGCCTGTCTCATTTTCTCGATTCCACATCTCGAATTACTCCAGTTCTCCAGGTAATGTTGCCAATTAGTGACAATATAGGCGTCTGTTGAAACTGGAATCGCATGATAGTTATGACATTTCTGGTTGAGATGTTGTGTGTTACGTGTAATCCACCAACTATAATTTTATCGAGGGAGTACTAGTATTTGAGGCTCACTTAACATTTAAAAAATTGAAAATGCAGTCCGCAACTGCACGCAAAGCGCTCACGATTCCATGAGCGCGCGTTTAAAGGCGCATTTGAAATTGCCGTCCCGGTTAGTCCAGTGACTCTTCCCAAACCAGCCAGTTTACATAAACAATGATTTTTTGTGCATTTGCTTGTGTTTTCAGTGTTAATCGTGGTTTGGGTCTAAAAGGAGACTTGAATCTCATAACTTAACAATGGGACAAAAATACCTAAAATACAATAGAGGAATCTGGAAGTGGCCGTGTTGTCTGAGAGGATGGGGAAAAGGTCTTTTAGGGTCCTACGCAATACGTCCACGCCCGGAAAAAAGGTCGTACAGAGAGAAAGGAACTGCGACGAATTGTCCCCGCCTAGTTTTTTTCGGGACATATGATTTTTTTCGGATCTTATTCCGGAGGAGGGGTTCCGGGTAACCCCTTCTCCTGAGAGCATGGTGTAAATTTGAAAGGAATCTATTAAGGGAGTCTGGATTATTACATATTCTGTGACCACGGATGGAAACAGATTTTTCCCGCGATGCCCTTCACTCGTTTTTAAAAGACCACCAAATCTGGCCAGCATCTTAAAAACAACCAAACCACTGCCCAAACAAAGTACCTATATTAAACCACAGCCCTCGCCCTGCAACCGTGCAAGATGCAAAACTTGTCACATCCTCATCACCGAACCCCTTCCCGATCAATTCCTTGCCTTCCCTCTCCCCTCTGTGTCGGAAATTTCTTGCACAACAAAAAACATTGTATATATACTGTTGTGCCAGAAATGCCCCGCTTTTTATATCGGCTTATCCACCACTCCCCTTTGCATCCGAATGAACGGGCATCGCTCTTCATGCAATAGCGTTTCTTCGGTTTCTGCTTCCCTTCCAGTCGCCGTTCATGCTTCCTCCCACAAAGCTCTGTTTGACCAATGCTATAAAGTGGGAATATTAGCCTCCCTCCCCCCGTCTACCACCCCCCTAGAACTGAAGGACTTGGAACAGGCATGCATATGGGCTTTCCGTGCGTTTTCTGGTCCAGGAATCAACCGCGCCCATTAGAAAGAACAACCAATCCCCGTCCACCGTTTTTCCTCCCTCCATCTTAGCCCTCTGCCCTGCACCCTTCCTTATGCCCTTTCCTCACTTTCCCTCCTCTTCTCACTTGAGAAAGATGGGCTGCGTCCCATCGAAAATTTGTAAAAACAACCTTTCCCCGTAAGTTCCTCACTTTTATTTTATTTTTCGTTTTTCTGTCAATTTCTAAGTTTTTTTGTGTGCCCACCCCAGGGCAAGAAGAAGTTCCTTTACATTATTTATAATGCTCGTGTGAGTTTATTTCAAACACTTGTTTTTCAAGATTAGAAATTATTCACATACATAAGATTACGAGGAGGTTTAGACATAGGATTGACTCATGGAAGAGTTTATTTGTTGAAACACCACGGACCTAATAACGTTGCCAAGGCCGTTGGGAGGCGGGGAAGAATCTAAGGAGGTCTCCAATTTTTTTCCTCCTAAATTTTTTTGAGATGCGATCTTAAACGTATACCCGTGTCTCTCAAAGCGAACCCACTCACGAAATAATTTTTCGTCTCCTACCCCAAAACTATTCCACACCCATAGACTTACATGATCTCTGGTTTCCGTGCAGGTTGTTGTGGTGGTTGCTGCCGTGGTGGTTGTTGTTGTGGCTGCCATGGTCACCGTTGGCGAGGCGATCCCTGTGCGACGACGCATTGGCGGCTTCGTCGTAGTCTTCCTCCTCTTCGGGGGAGAAGTCTGATAGGACGTCGGAGGAGGGCGGCGTGGAGGGGGATGAGGAGGACGAGGGGGGTGGGGAGGCGGTGGTGGAGGGGGGCGTGGCGGGGGAGGAGGAGAGGGGCGAGGAGGGGTGGGCCACGCCCCCGCAAGGACTCTCACCCCGCGCCGCCTCACCCCCGCTGCTGCACTCGGAGAAGTCCACGTCGAACATGGCCACCGCGCGATCGCCCTATCAATGAAGAAAAATTTAGGCCAAAGCATGGACCACAGATGGAGCATTTATAAGCATTAATTAAGCCCTATTTTTCTGTGGCCAGATGAGGAATTCTTTATTACTTAACCTTGAATATTAATTGGTATTTTCTATAGTTGTTAGTAAATAGCGCTTTTGAGGTCATATCTAATTTTCATCATTTATCATACCAATTAAGTCTAAATTTTATGAGGTGGTTTCCTTTTATTGTTTTTATTGCCTAAATCTAAATATTATTACTCCTGGATTACATATTTCACGCTTTTAGATTTTTAAATGACGATATCTATTTTTCGCGACTAAATGAAAAATGAAATTTTTCAAGCGCGCGAAAACGCGACTGCTAAAAATGCTGGGAAAAGCCTGTGTGACGTCTGGCTGCTGCTGTGTGACGCCAACTGGGTGCGAGACTATGAACACCGCTACGATGCAGGCTGCTTGCTGCCGAGCATGGCGGTAGCGTAGAGTACTCTGCAAGCAGGTAGCGCTTGGCTTAAATAAGTATTATTAATACCTTATCAAACGAAGGAAACTTTCCGACCGTAGGCAGTTTTAATAGGTGATTATTAAGAGTTTCCCTGAGCTCTGTGCTTCATGCATGCATTGGTAATCTCAGACGATGTAAAACTTCTATCTACTCGTATAGAAACAAGGTCCCTGTGACGTCACGTGGAGTGACATTGCATGGGCGCCGATCTGGCCTTTTTCAAATGAGGTTAAAATTTACCATTAACCTTCGTCTAAACTGGGATTTCTAAAACCAAATAATTTCCACATTCTGAATACACCAATGGTGGGTAACGATTCGCAATCAATGCGTATCGTTTTCTTTGATGAAGGAAACTACCCTATTGACATACTCGTATATATTTCATTTTGGCTTGGGGCAGCCCCTTGATTTTCTCCAATATTTTCATAGAAAACGGAGAATTGAGTATAATTGGGGAAACTGTCGACCTTGCATTGGAAGTACTTCTTTTTCCAGTTCGGCTCGCTGAGGACTTTTGAGTATAGATAGAATTTTAAAGAGAACGAAAGCTATTCACGGCTTGTATTGCATAGGATTGAGATTCAAGATGTGAGGTCGGCCGAAATCATGAATTTGAAGACTCGATGAGTGGTGAGAGTTGAACGTGAGGAATGTCTCTTTTTATTCGAACTCTTTTGATGGAAGCCATTTTCCCCCTTGTGCAGGTAAAGCCTGTATGTAAAGACTATTATTTCCATTCCTTTATCGTGATAGGTACAACAATAGGTTTTTCAGGGACCAAAAGAGTGACGTGATCCCTTGACGCATCATTTCCTGAATCACACGGCCATTCCCACTGTCCCTTTCATCGTCGCTTCTTCCGTCCCTTTCCGTACCATTCTGTGTTTACAATTGTAATTCCATTAACCCATTATAAACCAATGTTGCTTCTAAGTAACATCAAAAATTTATACATTTTTAGCTCTATTCAGGAAAGATTAAAACTACGTGTTCTTAAAATCATTAGTGAAATGTATACGACAGGTGAGATACCAAAGGATTTCAAGAGGAACATTATAATCCCTATTCCTAAGAAGAAAAGAGCGGAGAAGTGCGAAGATTTTAGGACCATAAGCCTTACTACACATGCGTCAAAGATACTGACAAGGATCATCTATAGAAGAATAGAACGAAAAGCAGAAGAGTACTTGGATGAGGACCAATTTGGATTCAGAAAAAACAAAGGCACAAGGGAAGATATTGGCCCTAAGACTGCTCATAGAGAAGAGAATGGAAAAGAACGAGCCAACATTCGTTGCGTTTGTGGACTTAGAGAAAGCATTTGACAACGTGGATTGGAGCACAATGCTTGGAATCCTAAAGGAAATTGGGGTTCTTTATAATGACAGAAGAATCATCCACAGTTTATACAAAAACCAAGTAGCCGTGATAAAATCAGGGCCCAGCTGTGAAGAAGCAAGGATTAAGAAAGGAGTGCAACAAGGCTGTACATTGTCACCCGTAATTTTCAACGTTTACATTGAAAAAGCCATTAGTGAAATAAAAGAAAAGGAATTGGGAGTGAATATCCATGGAGAAAAAATTAGCATGCTAAGATTTGCAGATGACATAGCCGTTATAGCAGAAACAGAGAGGGATTTGAAAAATATTCTGATTAATATGGGTAGGGTAATGGGTAGATATCAACTGAAAATAAGCACGAAGAAAACCACGATCTTAGTATGCAGCAGAAGAGAAGAAGTCAAGACTAACATTAAAATAGGGAAGCAAAAACTGATAGAGGTGGATGAATTCGGTTATTTGGGAAGCAAGATAACTAGTGACGGGAGAAGTAAGAAGGAAATTATCAGCAGAATAGCCCAGGCGAGGAGAGCATTCCACCAAAAGAGAGACCTGCTTACAGCGGGAAACTTAAATATGGAAGTAAAGAAACAATTTATAAGAACCTACATTTGGAGTATGCTCCTATACGGAAGTGAGGCATGGACAATGATCGCAGCGGAGAAAGCAAGGATAGAGGCCTTCGAAATGTGGTGCTACAGAAGAATGATGAAAATCAAATGGATCGACCGAGTTAGTAACGAGGAAGTCCTAAGAAGGATAGGAGAGAAGAGAAGCCTCATGAAAACCTTAATAAGAAGACGGAACAACCTTATGGGCCACATCTTGAGACATGATGGCCTGATGAAGACAATCGTCGAGGGACAACTGGCAGGCAAGAATGGAAAAGGAAGACCCCGAACAAAATATATGGAACAAGTAAAGAGAGATGTGAAAGAGAAGAAATACGTAGGTGTGAAAAGATTAGCTGATAAGAGAACTGAGTGGAGAGCTGCGTCAAACCAATCCTAGGATTGTTGACCAGTGATGTTGATGATGATGATGTTCTTTTGCACTGCAAAGTTTGATGTCGAAATATGTAGCTTCTCCAGTAATGATGATTGAAAAGAAAATTCTCACATTTTTAGAATGAGAAGTCTTGAAATTTAATTTTTCCCGGAAGCAGCTCTGGGTTAGAAAGGGTTAAAAGCCACACGTTGCGTCGCATTTGCTGTTAGCGGTCCTGCGTTCTGATTGGCTGAAAGAGAGTTCGTGCGATGGTTTGAACGACGGAAAAAGAAACGTGACGATTGATGTAAAAAAAGGATGGGATTTCCATCCCCGAGTTTTCGCGGAAAATGATCGCGTGAAAAGGTCGTTTTTCAGCCATCATTGGAATGATCACTGGAGTCATCGCTCAAGAGCGGTGAGAAAAATGATCTAATGATTCAGGCTTTAATTCGAGCGAGAAGTATCAATGGTCGAAAATATTTCGATTGAATACAGCTCTCTTCTGGAAATTTAGGTTTTCGAAACCAGGGGGAAGCTAAGTATGGGACTTTGAATACAAACATGACATTTTTCTAAATGATGGGAAATATATATATACTCCGACTATAATTTTGTTGAAGTATATCGAGAGGTAACTTGTATTTGGGGCCCAGTTTACCCAGAAAGTTTGAAAATTCTCTGGAACTATAACTCGTCTAGAAGCGCTTCATTCCCACCTCCACAGTACGATGGTAATCAGAATACGTTTCATCACATGTTTTGCATTGGTAATTTCTTCGCAAAGGTGAAGCGCAATCGCAAATTGCAGATCATGATTCCTCATAAGCACACCACAATCCGGAGTTAGGATTAAAATAATTTTTCTAAAACTTGTTTTGAAAAATCTCCTAAATTTCCTCTTGAAAATATCCAGACGGATTTTACGGCAACTCCTTCCCATTTCGACATTATACTTTATCTTAAATTGCATTTTTACATTCACATATACTACGCGGAAAAATCTAGAGTACATCAGAGAGCAAACCTACGTCAGCCAGTACAACAACATCTTTTAGACTTCATTTTGGCTTGTAGATTATTTAATGACTGAGTCATACCTCCCAAATTCGACCATATGTTTGCCCCTTAAGATACCGTTTTCAACCAAATTTGGAAAATTGTCTTCACTTGATTGGAAAATGAAAACCCCCCAGCAATTTTGTACTACATGCAACGGTTTACAAGATAATGCAATGTTGTAAAATTGAAAATTCACGAAACTTCATATTGGACGCCAAATCTCCGGATGCAAGAAAGGTAGGTATAAGAGCGTGCAATAGCTCACTTTAAATATCTTGAATCGACAAATATAATACATGTATTACTATATAAAATTTAAACCATTTAATAAAAATATTATCAACATAAAGTTCAGAAATTTATTTTAATAAACTAGTTATCCCTTGAATTTCCCTAATTTTTTTATACACTATAGCGTATACTCATCTACAAGTTTAAAAACAACCTGTTCGAGTTAATGTTTCATTTTAAAGAAGAAAACCTTTTTAAGGCAACGCGTAACGCTCTGGCAGCACACAGTGGTTGAAAATACCAGAAAATCGGATAAATACTTGAAAATTTTCAATGGAATATATTGAAATTCTAACATTGCGGTTCGAAAGGGCATTGATTCATACGCTGCATTCTAAACCACGACCTTGCAACTTCTCCATGAAGGCTTCATTCCCACCTCCAAAGTAGGATGAAAATCTCAAGTCTCTTCACGAAATGTTTTGCATTGGCTATCTCTCCGCGAGGGAGAAGTTTAATCGCACATTTCAGATCACGATTCCTCACAAGCGAACCGCCTCACTCTCAGGAGGCTCAAGCCTGACTCAAGAGTGCATCAGGCGTCTGGAAGAAGACACAAGTTCTTTTATGTATAGCAATAAATACTGTAGTCAGAAGTGATAAACATTTATGAAACCTCCAAAATAAAAGTGAAACTAACTCAAAATATAATAATCAAACATTTTTGCATGGGATTAAACTCGGTACCGATGTATCCATACCTTCCCATCCTGGCGACATTTGTGCGGTATTGCCTCATGTATTATCTCATTCCTAGATTTGTAGCTGCGTTTCTTTCAGTTCTTATAGTGACTATTATTTTCGAGTACATCTTGACTTCTTTCAAATGAATCGTCACGTGTTAACGGATTCGGCTACACCCGGGCTTTCCGGCACAGCTGCTGCACTTCGCCGGATCCCCCATTTGCGATACCGCGGATCAGGAGGATCGTGGGCGGCGGAGGACGCAGAGTGCGATAGCCGAGGAACGGGAGTGGCTTCCGCTCCGGATGTGCGCGATAGTCGCTGGCCGCGATGCCTTCGGAAGCCTAAGGTCACGGAACACGGAAGATGCGCGTTCAATTCAAATTATATTGGTTCCAATCCCACAAGTGTTGCACCGAAGTGTCGACACCAGATCGCGTTCAAATTTCACAGAGTAAATTCACTCATTCAGTGATTACATCCGAGAGTTGGCATGTGAAGGTGAGGGTAGAGCCAGTGGCGGATACGTTTGGGGGCCACGCTCGCCCCCTTCCCCCATTTCGGGGCCGCTCGCGCCAGAATTCATCAATTAGGGAAGAGAACCGCAAATGTAACTTTTTTACATTATAAAATGGCATTGTCTTATATATGTGTATAATCAGTTTAAATAAAACTTTCTTAAACTTTGCATGTGACTCGATTATTTTTTATTACGATAAAATTAAAGGTAACTCAAGATATATTTAGCGCCCCCACCCTTTGAGTTTTTTCTGTATCCGCCACTGGGTAGAGCTCACCTCGAACAAAGCCGCAGACGATCGAATTTCACAATTTCAGGTTAGGGGGCCAGTTCCTTACCCTGAGTCAACTCGCTCTCCGATGATTATTTTTTGCCGGTGTCCGAACAGGAAATAGAACCAGGGACCCCTCAATCAGTAGCCAAGCCCTCTACCCAATGGTTTACCACGCTCCCATCTCATAGTGGTATAAATTTTATTCATTTATTTATTATCAACTTCCCGCAAAGAGCACATAATGGTCTTTTACAACGGGGGTTTCCCACATTAACAAAGTACAACACTAACACCCATGCCCCGGATAGGGATCACTTACCCAGGCGGGATTCGAACCCACGGCCTACAGTTTGGCAGGCGAGGACTTGATCCCACCGCCACCATGGCCGTCAAGATGAAATTTTATGGGAAAAGTGTCTTTGATTCAGTGTTCAATGGACTTTAATTTTCGACATCTTCTCGATAGAGATTAATAGGAAATACGCCCAGATTTATGCATTTAGCGAAGCAATAATTGATCCTGCTATACGATGGCATTATATAACACCCAAGGAAGGAGGTCCAATTCCATCCCATAGGAGGCTGATTTCTGTTGCCACTTCGGCCGCATTTGAATCCGTTTTCAAAAATGTCCGCGGCGAGGTGATGAGTGCAATGCGACCCACTATTTTTACATGTACAATACTTTTCAGTGTAATGTACTTACGTAATTGCGAGGAATAGCATTGCCCTTTTATGCATTTGATAGATCACATCAGGGGCGCAGCTAGGAATTAAGACTGGGGGGTTTAGGTGCAACGAATACCGGGATGTGTGGGGGTATGGAATAACCACCAAGATAAGCGGTAGGTGAGAGATTAATAACTTGAGGAATTATAAGATAAATGGTTCAAAATGGTGAGTTTTACGGCTTTCTGGGGGATGTTTTATTAATCCTTACACTATTCTATTAGTAATATCAATCCAATTAAGTAAAATGAATTAAACTTAAAAATTTCTCCGAGCTCTTGGGGGGGGTTTTATCCCTCAACCCCCCCCCCTCGCTGCGCCACTGGATCACATCATCATGTATATAAAATTCAGTTAAAACCGGTAATTTTACCTTATTTCCAGGCATGTATCACCATGTTAAACCAGGCTATAACTCCAGGGAAAACATGGGGGTATAGCGGTAACCTAGTGGGTAGAGCGCAAGACTTGTGACCGAAGGATCTCGAGATCATATCCCGGGCTTGGGAAAAAACCACCGAACAACTATCGTCGAAGAGCGAGATGGCTCTCTTTAAAATGCTCGCCCCCATATCCTAAATGTGGGTTATTTACACGCCTCTAAGTTGATCAGGGGAGCGCTCTATCCTCACATATTTAAAATTCCCTTCGGGTTCAATTTCTAATCACAATTCCAGTAATACGTATTTAACTGAAGTAGGAAACTTGTGAAAAGAACTGAAGCTTGTTGGGTCAAGTTTAACTAATGATGTAAACTTTCATGGCAATTGTTCATGTCATATTGCTCAAATTAACCAAATTAGCAATGAAACGTAGAAAAATATTTCATTTAGCGAAGGCTACATTCGTTTCGCGAAGAAATCAAACTGTTTAACGTAATATTTTCCAATAATATCCTTTGAACCTATTAAAATACTTTTCACATTAATGAACATTGAGAACAACTTCCAACTTTACATAAATATTATGCAGTACATGATTTAATTAATTTTCATGAAATATTTTGAACCTACTTCATATTGATGGACCTACTTGATACATAATTGCCAATAAGGAGGTTGATTCACTTCTCCCACTCTAATCTGAAGCACCACGCACCAAGGACTAGGGGAAACCACTCCAGAAACAAATTTTGAAAAGGTACCTTACAACGTAGGTAGATGTACTGTTCCTGTCTTGAGGTGTCTGGCTGAGTATTATGTAGATAAAGATGTTATGCTAACTGGCATCCTTGAACAGCCTTGTCTTCAACGTAACCAATACCTCATTCACCGTCTCTAACATCTCTTGAATTTCCTGCGGGTTAGCCGCTCAAAATGAATTTCGTATGTTATAATTGCTTTCTGATGATCTTGTAATTCGCTCCACAAATCAACGAGCTAAAGAAACGGCGAAAGAAAGGTAACTTGAGGTATTTTAATTCATCAACAATAAGAACTGGAATACATTAGGTGGTTAAAGCGGTAAGCAGAACAAAGTAATTGTAAACAATTCGTTGTTACGGACGACGTCTATTTATTTCCCAAGCTTGGCAACGACAAAAACAAAGAAAATAGACGTGACCGGACAAGTAAAGAAAATGTGGATTAATGGGAAAATTATGCTCAATTAGAGTAGACCACGAGTAGACATTTTATGGCTTCTATATGGAAAGACACTTGAGATGTTACAAGTGTGTCTATGGAGGTGTGCGTAATCAAGCAAAGGTATGTGCGCAGCCGTGAACTACGCAGTAAAGGCACTTTTGTGTGGGATGTGGTCGTAACAGAGAAGGTCTTCACAGCACTTGTTTTTACGAATGGCATCAGCACAAGTGGTACCGTGGAAATTGGATAACAAGATCGAAACATTCGCTTTTACAGTTATTGAGTGCATTATCATGTGGGCGATTTGTGTTGTGCTCTAATTCGTCAGGGAAACTATATAAATCAACGTAAAGTACCTTCATTTAACATAACATCGGAGGAGCTTCTCGGAGAAAATTGGTTTCATACGATGGAGAGGAAGAATTCTGAGTCATTGAAGAGAAGCAGGTATGCGAAAAATTAGTGTTCTTTCCATCCTATTAATACATAGTTTACCCAATTTCATGTAGTCCTTTCTATTGCTAGTAATTTGCTAGCCATCGGTCACATTTATTACACGGTAGTAGCAAGACTCGAGGTTATTTGTGAAGGACACACTTAAGCATGCTACTTGGTCCACATATACATTTATCATTCAATATCATTATATATTATGCTCAAGAAATACATAAAAGTTGTGGACCAGTTTCAATTGAGAAAACTTGCTCAGTAAGAGGAATATAATACTGTTACGCAAAGCTATAGTGGGTGTTCATAGTGCGCGATTTTCAATACAACTATTGAATCAATCCCAGCTAAATTTTATCCATGTTCTCAGAAATTTTTTATAGGTTTTTTTTTAAATATATTTGAAAGGGAAATTGCAATGAAAATAAATAATATTGACGGAAGAGCATTGATTTTGGGGTCAGAGGCTAACAACTTCACTTATTTAAATTGGTTTTGCTTTAGTTTAAGTATTTATTTCATCGCCAATCAATAGAAAAAGTAATGTTGTTTCATAAAATTTCAATAAGTTTTTGTTAACGGTTAAGAAATTTCAGAAAATTTCGTTTGGAATACATGTTTTGAATTTTTATCATTTATCAACCACAAAACATTTCCTTAGTAGCCGTTATACTGGCTACCTTTTAGTGAAAACGCTTACACAGATAAATAATAAAATTATTTAAGTAAAATATTTCTCAATGAAACTATCCAAACTGCCAGATCAGGTGATTCCTCTATGACGAAATAATACAATCAGAATGGCTGCCAAAGCTACTCGCAATAAATATATTAAATTTGAAAGAGCACCTGAAATATTGATAGTAAATTTAAGAACGCATTTGTGAGGAAATAATTTATAGACTCAGATCATACTCGAACGCGATTTTGTCGCGGTTACATATTTTGAGGGAAGTGTAACCACATAGTTAATTTTTTCTCCACCGAAAACTCTCTTTACGATATTCCCACAGCTAAGAGGTTACGAAGCTAAGGATCCCATTTGGTGGGACATTATACTAAGTAACTTACAGCGAGCAATATTACCTTCAAGCCCCCAGACATACTTCTATCATGTATAAGTGAATGGTGGTAACAGTCTAGTTTTATCAAATGACCAATGTTTGTGGGATTTTCGCCAAATTTTGGATTTTTCACTTCTTTAACCTTTTAAGCAATCCTAGATATGAACGAAAGCGCTGCACAGTGGTCCCAATTGCGAATCTAGCGGGACAAAATTATTTTTCCCAAAAAACGTAGAGCTTTTGTCGTGAAAACATTCAGAATTGCTAAATTATATACAAAAACACAAAATAACACTAACATAGGCCTTTTCAAGGTGGTTTTTACGAAAAAAAATAAAATTTAATTTACAAAATAATTTCGTTTTACTTAAAAAAATTTGCAGAAAATCATTTTAAAAATCTATAGTAATGCGCTTTTCTTAATTTAATGAACTAATTACGTTAAAAATATACTCCTAAACACAGGATTTACACATAAAATCGTTTTTCACAGAATGTGAACTGCGGAATATTAGTCACCTTCATCATTATTACTCTCCCAACTCCCTTCATCTCCGAAATTTACCGACTCCACATCCTCCATCTCTTTAACATTACTCGTTTCATTAGGTACAGGTAATATTGGTTCCCTGAGAAGCTGTCTGACATCCATCGAGAGGGAATAACAATTCCTTGGGTGCAACGAACTATTACTGGAAACATAAGGATCAGATGTGACTAATAGTCGGTTAAAAATATCTCTCATTGTGTCCTTTCTTGAGTATTTTAGCGCGTGATTTTCTTTGAATTTCCTAATATGCTTGTTTCTTGGGCCTCCTCGGAAAGCATTGCGATGGGAACTAATGCAATGCAATGGGGGCAATCAATCACTTTTGTCTCATGAATTAGATTTCATGTAGTGTGAAAGGCATATAATACCATGAGTATGACGTATGTATATTTTTTGTTTTTTTTGAGCATACGTCTCAAGTTCACTTGTACTTATGGAAAACCACAGGAAAGTGCGCTAAGAATTGCTCCAAGCTATTGAAATAATTCCACCTCTACTCCAGTAATGCCTGATGAAATGTCGGGATTCTTTTAACATAAAAATTCTGACACTATGTACAATTTCTTCCCGTTTATTTCGATGACCAAGGGCATCAGTGGAGAGATCTGCGCCTCTATCTTTTGCACTTCTTTCACAGTTATCTCCTAACTTTCATCTTCCAGAAATAATTTAATGAGTCTACAATACCCGATCGAAGATGGCTTGGTTTTCTGCCATAAGATGTTGTTTTTATCATTTGATTTTAGCTGAAGAGGCAACATAGAAATGGAAAACATATGGGAATCGTCAACTGGATCTGATTCCTTACGAAATACAAATCTTTGGATACATTGCTTGTGCCCATTACTCCCATTTTAACCCCACTTAAATATCATCGTTAGTTTGAATTCATTACCAGACCGAAGGAAAGCGGCGACAACATCTTCTTGAGCCAAAATAGTGGTATTCACTGGAGCCAGTAATTTGACCTCGGCCGAAGTATCAGTAATGGTCAGTTCTTGTTAAGGGGGATAGCAAGACAACTTGAGTTCAAATTTATCTTGTATGAGGGATAAATATCGCACCGTCTCTGGTTGGCCTCTCTTATGATGTTTACGCACTTTTGCTTAGTAGGTTCTTTCCATGGAAAAGGACAAAGCTTTTAATTATGAATATGGTATTGGAATCAAAGGTGAAGACAAATAAGCCTTCTTATAGTTGGCTGCTCTCTTTGGTATGTTTTCAGTTATGTGTTTTATAATTGCAGCCGCATCTTTTTTCCCAGAGCTTAACAATGAAATCTGGCTTGCAAAACAGGTTCTACTTTCGATATATCCTTCAAAAGAGACTGTACACATCTAACAAAATCTGTCTTATTTTCTGGAGCACTGTTTCCACTTTTTATTAAAATTACTTTTAAATAGCATCACAATTTTCCTGATGTCCTTTGGGGTATATTCTTTCAAATCCTAATTTATGTACTACTGATTTAATAAATCATCTATAGCCTTTTCTTCCTCAGCAATTATAACAATTCCATGCGATTTACCGCCGGTACCTTGAATCGCTCTGAATGTGACATGATTTTCCCTATCGATATAAAAATGTAAAAAATTGTAAGCCATGTAATAACTATACCATAAATATTAATAAAAATTTATGCCGTACAAAACTACAATAGTTAAAATTAAAAATTTGTCTTCTCTAGCGAAATTTATCCCGATATTCCAGGCGTCGTCCGAGGAAATTCCCCCAGGCCCGCGTCTCAGCGGCTCTCGTTTGTTAACTCCATGGAACAAAAAGGTCATTAATGTCAAAAAGCGCAAGTAGGCGCAAAATGTGATAAAAATATCTATAACTATAAGGACGTTTCCACATGTCTTTGAAGGTTTCGCAATCCTACCTCGACATATATTTTTTATAAGTCAATTTAAACAATTGAAGTCGATAAAAAACGATGTTTTAAAGACTGAGAGATTGCCATTTGAAATATAGTATTTGAAATCAATTATATTTGAAGAAAAATCACTCTAAATAATGCTATATACCAATGGCTATAAGATCCAGTTAGAAATTGTCGTTCCTTGCGTTATTGCTATCAAGCAGGTACGTGTTAATGCTAGCGAGTCAGCCACCGTCGGGGTATAGGCGGAGGGTAGGCAATCTCAATGCGTGACTTTGCAGCTGCATAACATTGTTATAACTTATATAAACGTTGTAAAAGTTGCCAATCATGATGAAGCATTTAGTTGCGGATATCGCTGAACCTACGGCGACTTTATTTTTAAAAGTTGCAAAACTGACTTTTGTCCCTCTAGATTAGCGATTGGGACCACTGTGCGCTGTGACAATAATTAAATTAACTTTATGCATGATAAATGAGGGAATGGTATATTTCTTCCTAAATTATGTATAATCCAAGTGCATGTACATCGAAATTTTTATGCATTTTCGTCCCTATTCAGTATTGTTTAGAAAATGAAATAAGTTAAAATGCTATATTTTTGTAAACATCCAACAAAACTTGGCCATTTGATAAAACTAAACTGTCACCAATAATCATTTATACCAGCGAGAATAAGGATTGCTATTATACTTGAGCTTTCAAAATTAGTTCGAGCAAACATATTTCCTAACTTCAAAATTATTTATCTCATAGAAATGAGATAATCTGCATTAAAATTTAGAAAAATTTATTAACATGCCTATAAAAATGGTTTACACGATCATCCCGGTTCTCAAAATGCTGTAAGTAGCTTCGTGTCTTCTAAGGTGAACCTTTGAAGTCTCAGTGCAAGGTCGAAAGCCAAGGAATATAGTTTTCCGGGCAAAGCGTGAGAGTGCCGGAAATCATAACTACCCCATCATTGCAGAAGAATGGTTTCTTACCCATCCTACTTGAAATATCCACAAGTTGACCGAGTCTTGACAATTTTGGGCCTTCAAAAGGTTGATTAACTGTATCAAATACGTGAATACTATCTTACACCCAAATCTTTCATTGATGCATCATTTCGGGGTGAACAGAGTTTTCAAAGTGATTGTGATAGTGACCAGATTTAGTGATTAGAATCACCTTGACTAAATACCTATTGTGGTATACAGGTGGGCGACAGAGTACAGCCGAAGGAAGTTTGAAGGAATGTTGCGAAGATCAAATGTACCAAGTAAAATTGTGGCCAAACTTTATGTACACAGTTATCAAACAGTCCAATCAGGTTACACCTGACCACGGATGGCATGTACATATACTGGGCAAATTTCGAAGAAGAGCATTCGGAAGATCCCCCGAGGATGACCAGCAAGTCTCTGCTCGAAACGTCGGGACACATGGACAACATCAACCGGTGGATAACCCGAGACACTTTTCTGCAGTACAATTAATTATTACGTAGTAATTGATCAATAATTATTTGTGAAACTCGGTAAAGGTGGAATAATAATTCTTATTTAACGACTCTTGAATTTAACGAAAATATAAAATTAGGTTGGCAGTGAAAACCTCTTTCTTGAGAATTTTCAGATGAGCAATGAAACCGTAGATATTAATACAATGTTGATACCGGTACCAGAATCTATTCTATAGCGGCATGAAAGAATGACTTTAATGCGTAGGCATTGAAGGAAAGACATTTGTAATAGTTTAAAGGTGATCGTTCCATTTTATGTAATATTTTTATGTCAATAAATTGGAGTGTATTAACATATCTTTCATCATTTTAAAATTTAAATATTTTAGCTGCACATTAACCCAAAGCAAGACTAATAATGGCTGAGTGGAGAAATTTCAGAAAAGGAGAGTGCAATTTACAGCATTGCACTCCCTTTACCAATATTTAATCTGAATAATATTACATATATTGTTACCAATGTGTTAATAGTACGGTGTAATTTAACATTTTCCGTGCATCATTAATTTTAATCTACTTTACTTTAAATTTTGCATTTTAATCTTCAAAAAGCCCTAGGTAAGAGTAAAAGGATAGTACAACGTATTCAAATGTCCCACAGTTGATAGCATTATGATGCCTAATTATTTTTAAGGTATTAAATACATCCTATTTTTTTACCAAATAATTACATGGTACCCATAAAATTTATCTATCCTCTGAATCACTTTTGATGACGTCACTAATCGTTGTGACGGGTCCTCTCTCTCTCGGTGGTAACGACGTCCACAGTAGGAGTATTTTCATCTAGTCCCCAAATCAACAAATCGTGTAGTGATCGCCTGACGGATGCGTCATGGTTTTGGACCTTGTGAAGTAAGAATGATAGCTGAAATCAATGGAGTACAGCGCAGGGCGGACAGATTCGTGATGATTTGTTGAGATAAAAATTGCAGCTTTTCCAATATGTTAGGCAAATTAGAATGGGATCATTTACAGGAGCGTAGACCTAAGTATAGCCTAAATATACTTCGCAAATTCAGAGATTTTTTCGCGGACGCAGGGAAATATCCTTCGTTTACCGCCATATTATGGTAGACGTGAAGAGAAGAATGTTAAGGAAATAGTCTGCAAAACAGAGGTTAAAAATGTCATTCCTTCCTCGTACTGTTAAGGCTAGAAATGGTATCTCGATAAATAAAATTAACGGTGTTACTCTCCAGAACGAGTCGTTGCATTTTTTATTGTCCTAATCTTGCATGGATTTACTGTAGAAATAACTAACCGTTAGCAAGTTTTCCCTTCGCATGAATGTGGACGTATTTTTAATTTTGCACAATGTTTTTCTGACCGTATGGTGTGCATGGTGGGATCGTCTTGCATGATGCATTCTGGTGATTAGTCACCACCTACCAGACACCGTAGAAGTGGTTCGTGATTATGTAGATGTAGATCATTTGGCTCTCGTCGCAGTAAGAGGATAAGATTTATTCTCACTTAATAGAGCGATTATCTCCCCAAATCTGAATTATTAGCTAAAGTGCGACATCGTCGCAGAACGAAAATGAGGGGTGTATCGCAGCATTACCAGCCAAAACAACCGCACTCACGGAATATTTTTCATTTTAGCATTAAAATCTGTCGAAAGACAAAACGCCATCTCTTTTGAGAGATTGTTTAAGTCCAAGTCATGGGAGAGCCATTAAGTAAAGGAGTGTGTTCATTTGGCGGCCTGCGAGAAATTTTCTGCAGGCTCAAGGAACATCGTCGCCACTTGAGTTTAGTCCAACCGAACAAGTCGGCCATTGCTGAGCTTTGGAATGCATGTAGAAAAGACATCCATTCTGATGAAGCGTAAATACTCTGCCGAACATGCGATTATTGGGAAATAATATCTAATGAGGCAATGGAAATCCGATTGGAAAAGTGGCCTTTCATTAAGACTAAAGTAAGCAAGTGCTTAAAAGTAAGTGCTTAGCAACATTTTGGGTGCTTTTATGAAAACACTTAAGTTGCATAGCATGCGATACAAGTATAAATATAGGTCACAGTCATGACACCAGCATCATTCCCTGGTGAGGAGGAACATGTTGGACCTCGAAACGTTGGAGAAAAAGGACACTCTCGTCCGGCTGAAAACCAGAGAAAACCTCATTCAGTTTATTCAGCGGTGGAGCACCAGATCTTTCTTACTGAAGAAGTTTCATGAATGTGCAGTGTACACGGACCAACGATTATCCAACATTTATCCAAGGATTTGATCGATGGATTTTTCTCTTTGATGGGAAATTCCACCAAAATCGTTGGCACATTAATTACTGATGCCTGGTTTCGCTATTTAGTGGGCCCTCTCCTCTTCTATAGCGGAGAGGTGTTTACCCCGTTCCTCCCTTCCTTCCCTATCCCTATTCCAGAGGCGTCGTGGGGCTCCTATCGCGGCGGCGCCTCTTTCCTTGTTCCTACCCATCCAAACCCCTCCCCGAGAGCGCGGGCGTATTAGTCTCGGACTTGGTTCCCGGCCCCGGTGTGTTGTAACCCTCAGAGCACCTTGGTGACCTGATTTCTGTGCACGGACCATGGCGAAGAAATATTTGATATTTCGGTTTTGCGAGGTTTACGAGTGAGTTTTCAGTCGAAGATTTTGTAATTTCACAAATATTTTGTAAAAATCGTATTTGAAGTTTTATACACGTGACGATTCGAATTTCTATGTATTGCGGTGAAAACGTTAGGAGCAGGTTATCTCCAAAGTTTAGATATGATTTCATTATGCCGTGGCTAATACAGCTTTAAGAGAATCGATTATTTCATAAGTTACCTTGTTGTATTTTGAACCATTAGAGCCAATTCAGCGATTTTGAGGGTTAGGTCGCATGCTAAAAAAATTGATTAAAACTATGAAAGAAATTCAGATATGGGATGAGAAAGAAAGCTTTAGGTTATTGAAGGGCTATAAAAATTGTTAACCGATTTTTTAATGTCCAAAATGTTAATTGAAATCAAGTTTGCTACATCATCACCATCTGCAGCTGTCACGCCCGATGTGGGCCTTGGCTTCCTCTGTTATGTGCTACCATTCAGTTCTATTACTTGCTTTCTCCCTCCATCTTGTAACTCCCATTGCCTTCAATTCATCATCCACTTCCCGTAGCCATCTCTCCCGTGGTCTACATCTTCTTCGGGCCCTTTCCGTCTTCTAATTAAGTATTATTTGGGGTATTCTTCCCTTTTACATCCTTTCTACATGACCCAATCATGTCAGCCGAAATTTTACACACATTAAGGTAAATTTTTCCACTCCTGGCATTACTTGACAATTATTTTTGCGAAAATACTCGTACACCTATCTGACAACAGGCAGAAAACATTTCAGGTAGAATGAAAAAAATGGCTACATTTGAATGGTACACACAGTTAAAGTATGAGGTCAGAGTCATGTTAACTGGAAGTAAACTGAAAGGTTTTGAAGTAATTCCAGGAGTTTTTTTCTAACCTTCAACGGCTCAAAAGGAATGGCGGCTGCATGAAATGGTAGGAAAGGATGCTACTGAATAAACAGATCTCTGGCATCGGGTTGGTGTGGTGGCTAGAGTG
The DNA here is from genome assembly GCF_921293095.1 of Ischnura elegans. NCBI lineage: Eukaryota > Metazoa > Arthropoda > Insecta > Odonata > Coenagrionidae > Ischnura > Ischnura elegans. The sequence goes on along the minus strand of NC_060249.1, from coordinate 115,344,451 downwards.
TTGGCTTACCATCCAGTGGGTCCGGAATCAAATCCCGACAGAGGCTGATATATATCAGGGAATGCCTGATACTTGCTTGAGTGCTTTAAAGGAGAGCTCTTCAAGTACAGCACTGCGTCCGTAGGATGGGACATTAAGTTCTGGCCCCTTGGCACCTTCCGTGAAGACAAAGGATATGCCGACGCCGGGTTTCTCTCCCGTCTTTTTTCCTTACTCTTCCCTACGGTTTAAATCACCATAGCTGTCGATCACCTCCTTCGATACACATTCACATTGTCGGTCGCCTCCTCCATTTTCGCATTCAAAATGCCATTTTTGCTGCATGCCGTTAGGGAAGCGTGCTAATATTCTCGCAGAAAATAATTTTTAAGTAATGCCGGGGATGAAAAAATTTATTACCTTAATATATAGCAAACTTGATTTTTATTAATGTTTTGGGCATTGAGAAACCGGTATACAATATTTATAATAACCTCTCCAATAACCTAAAGCAAATGCCATCATACCCAAAGCAAACCCCATCCCACATTTGACATTCGGTGATGGGATATCGCTAAGAACCCCTCCGAAATTCAAGCATTCTTAATCCTATTGCCATAATTAATGAGTTATTGGTGTGCAAGTCTTCTGCCTGAATTCAAATTAATCAAAATTGATGGATATTTTGGATTGCTGGATTTAATCGAAATTGATGTGTACATTGTATAAGCTTAGTAGCCATAAACAAAAATTCCAGGAAAGTGAAACTTTTAGTTTCCCTTTTTGTTAATTTATCACTGAATTGGTTATTTTGGTAATCTAAATTATTTTAACACACTCTCATAAGCCTATATTTTGTTTATATATAAAATTCAATTTAATTTCAAGCTACGACGAAGGAAAATAAATTCTCCGCAACTTTGGCAAAAATTACATTTTGTTTTCTTTAACACGAGACCTACACTCCGAGAATCTCATTTAATTTTAAAGAAGAGCTCAATAAAATAAGAAAAAAAACTCATTTTAACCCTATCACCGCATTTCTTCTCGACAACATGTAAGATGCCTCGTTACTACAGTTTGCTGCCTCGCCGATGAAATTACTTGAAATCGTCTCACAACGATCAGTGAAAGATAACATACGTAGGCTTAGACCACAATTACTTTTGAGTATCCTCAATTTTATCACTGGGAGTTCTTTTATCACGTGGAAAAGGAAACTCGTGTGGTCCAAATGAGAGACGGATAAGGCTATTCCGAGGAAAACAACGTGTACTTTGTAATCACATCCTGAGTGCATCCGTCTTAAGGCCTAGCAATCGTATGATCAAAGAGATAATATGAGTCAAATCGAAACTGTTGTATCTGTGACTTCTTTGTTGATGTATAAAATTGGTCAAAAAACTAATAAGTATTCCTATGCTGAAAAACTAAAGGATCACAATACATGAAGATAGTAGATGGAGAACAATGGACGTGAAATTGATAAAAAACGTTCATCTTTGAAACACTTACGTTGGTAAATGAATGTTTGTCCCCTTTTGAGCTGTATTTTAAACAATTCTTTTCACTATTACACCTTTGTACATTCAACAACTATTGAAAATCTATCACGTAATTCAAATAATCAAATACGTCACCTAAAAACCATTTGTACACAGTCTTCAGAAACGCAACTTGAATGCCTTTCAACCCTCTCCAAACACTTAAGCCAACCGACAGTTGGAGGCAAAATATCCCGCACATCCCATTTGAATACGACACATTGTGAAAAACTAATACTCAATACTACCAAGTATGAATAGTAAATGATATGAATCAAATGTATAATGTAATAATTTATTTTTGCACAGCACGATGATATCCTGCCATACAAGGGCGTACCCAGTATCAAAACTAGGGGAGGGGGGGCAAGCCAAGGTTGTTCAAGTTGTAGGTAAGATTTAAGCATGGAAAAGGCGAATGAAATCAACATTTTAAGGAAACTGTCACAGCTCTTAATAAGTTTTTTTTAAATTATTTGCTTGAAAAAATATTATTTTCCTTAAAGACACTTGCGATTTTTGCTTCTGGGGGGGGGGGGCAGTTGCCCCTCGCTGGGTACGCCCATGCTGTCATAGACTTGAGGAAAGGCCCAAGATCACGACTGCAATTAGAACTTTGAACCATCGATAAAAATGGACAATTTGCATATTTTCAGATTTTATATATTCTACACATACATGCAACAAAGTTCGACGTCAAAGTAAACTTGTCTTGTAATAGACGCTTAATTGTAAATGACCAAATTAAAACATGTAATTTGCAAGCAATTCATGAACGTAATTTGCGGAAAAATGGAGACGATTGCTGCGACTAGCTTCCCAAGTGGTTCGAGAAAATGTCGAGGTCGTTCATCTCTTGGATTCATTGCTTTGAGATCATATTATCGCATTTATTGCTGTATCACCTGTGGGTACCATAAATCTATTGAAGCTTAGCTTAAAAGTCCGTGGCAAGTGCGGGGACTAAATCCCACCCGACATTTTTTAGAGATACGGTCGTATATGTACTCCCTCCACTCGAACCCCACCCAAAATTTTTTCCGGCTTCGTCCTCCCCAAAAATATACGATATCTATCTATCTATCTATACGACTTTGACTATCGAAGACAAGTATTCTGGGTGAGCATTCTACTTGAATGAGGGTGCTACTACAGAAAAAGGTAACTTACGCTTCGGAGAGGACATTCAGCGTACCTCAGAGACGAATTTCAAACACTTAGTAGAATACACGACTCAAATACGAGGGGAAATGAAAAACTCGTTATACCTCACCACCGGACAGTCAGATTCAATAAATCATTCATTGTTACTGCATGCCGCGAATGGAACAACATTGACTTACCACTACGTAAATCATCATCACTCGCCTCCTTCAAAAAGGCACTACACGTAAAACTTCTTCGAGAACAACAGCGAGACATGTAACATCACGGGAACAGTACGAAAGATTCATCAATTATCTCATCCGGCTTCATCTAATTTTCCTTTTCTTTACAGGTACTGGGTGACATTTTCCATGTAATTCATTGTATTTGTATACTTAGGTTTACATTAGCTTTCTCAGTAGGTTTTCGCAGGTTTTTCACGCCCCCCTTCTTGTGTGGGCGTTTTCCTGCAGTGGGTTTTTTCCAATAAGGACGACAGTCAATATCCTTAGGTTTTTCCCACGTTCACTAACATCTTTTTACACTTGGTCAATAGTAACTTTGTTAAATTATAATGCTAATTGTTGATTGAAAATGGAACTTCTACTTATTTTTATGTAATTTCTCTGCATTTAATTTCATGAGCAACTTGACAATGTATTTAACTGCATATATTTAATGTTTGACGAGGGGTTAGATGGAAGATGGGACTTTCTAGTCCCAATATCGCCCAATAAAGACGTATTATTATTATTATTATTATTATTAAAGAGCGCTGTGAATCGCATATGCGATGACATTTTTTGGACGCACTCCACGTCACTTTTCTAATTTCGCGTACACTGACCCTTCCTACGTCCTATACCTCGGAAAAAAATTTATCTTAATCTTTTTTTAAATCTCTCAAAAAAATTAAAGTTCTGATTGATAACTCTGGAAATCCCTGTCGTTACTGATAAAAATAATTCCTTTTTTCTGTCCATTTTCTAAGAAAAAATATTTAATGTGTACCTAAGAGAACACTTACGTAGATAAATTAGATTTATTTTCATTTTTATATTACAAATTACCTGGGAAACTTTTGTCTCACTTTTCTATTCCTCCTGATTATTACCTTTTGTCCTCAGTGCAATTTTACTTTGGTGTAATATTTTGGCTCCTTAATGCCAAGAGAATTGTGCCAGGTATATTTTTCTATCTGAGCATTTTACGTATGTATTTTTACTTTCTTTTGCGGGGAAACTCAGAGCATAAATAAACTTCATTCATTCTTTAAGAAATATTTCTGATAAGACTTTGCAACAGTGAAAAAAATGTCCATATAAGTATGAATCCTAGATGTTTTTTCTGCCTCCTGAATTCGAAATCGATGCTCCAAAAGATCGTATCACACACAGCTATAGCGAAAATCACATACTTCGTCAAATTCATACTATGTCGTTTACACAAAAGTAGGACAATGGTACCTAAATGGCAAACGAATCGTGTTGAAGTTAAGTTTAAACCGAAAGCATATTAAAATATAAGCACAGCGAACAGATACATAATATGGATTTGGATCCAGACATGCTATAACATCATTCACACAGGTTTCTTAGTTACCATGCGTTGGCGTGGCCAGGAATTTTGTTTGGGGGGTCCAAAACCAGGGGGAATTTTTTTAAAAACAGGACTCTAAGTAGAGGGTTTTAAACTGATTTTAACAGTTCTCATAATCGAAAAAAAACCTCACTTTTCAAAGAAATCTTTTGTAAATTCATGAATATTCAAATTTGGTTTTTCTTTTGTGTTGCAAAGTAAGACTGCTTTTATATTTCGGGGTGGGTCCGAACCCCCCAGACTTCCCCCCTCGCTACGCCACTGTTACCAAGGCATAGCCCCAGTTTATTTTCCATTGTGGAGCATTCATTCTGTCTGCTCGCGGTAAAGTATTTAGCAGTCGTTGCCCATCATTCAAGCATCCTAAATTTTCAGTTTTAGTTGTGCAATTTCCTTGAATTCTTGATGGAACCTTTCGCACTATTCCAAATTTTACAGTTTGCAGGATACCTTTACTAAAAGATCATTATATTACCCTCTCATTAATTCCTAATGTTTACCATCTATCCAAAAAATTGTGGGTGATGCGATTTTTTAATGCCTCATTCATATTTGGGAGGTCAAAATACTTTAACAATTCCTACGTTTTCGAAAAAGTGTTTTCCCATTCAAAAGGTTAGCGACGCCATGTCTTTCATAAAATCTCGCAAAACTAAATCCATTATCGTCATTAAATAACTGTGGTCAAGAAAATGAAATCAATTTATCGATTATCACCTTCCGAAATATTACATAAGTATTTCTAGCGATTAAAACACTATATTTATTATTTTTGTAATATATTAGAAACGTGCATGAGAAATTTATACCAATAACTGCTAGCCAAACTCAATTTTTTCACACCACCCTAATAAATTGCATCACACCACCGCAGCCAGTCACCAAAAAATAATTAGAAATGACACGGATAAAATAGTGAACGAATATTTTCATTCCCGATTTACGTATAACATCGTGAAGAAAAAACTCTCTTTTACGGTGAAATGAAATTTCACGCATGAAAGGGCGCATTAAATTCCTGATACCACTGCATATTGAGTATACTGAGTAGCAAAAAAATGGTACTGCATTAAATTTAAAGCAAAAGCACTCACCGGAAATATTGCAACTCTTCTGATTTTCGGCGTTTTTTCTCCCAATCCAGAAAACCGATTGAATGCCGAACGAGGAGCGGATTTTAGGGCAATTCACTGTGGGCTCCAAAATAACAAATGAAAAGAAACACTACAATCGGTAGGAATGGTATTTTTCCTGCCCTCAAAATCTTCGAGTGGACCGCACCGAGGACGTCACCGCAGCCACACGGGGAATCGAACACTCGCCTCAAACACAGACGCACACTGCACGTGAGGATGTACTGGGGTGAATAGGATCGCCTGGAAGCCGGGCACTTGTGACAGGAGCACGCGGTCTTCAGCCAGTCTTCACGAGGCCCAAGTGAAGGACAGGCGGGAAAAGAACTGACACGACTACTTGCGCACACTGCTGACGGGGGCGGTGTAGGAATTGAGATCGGCAGGGAGGGTGATGCGGAGAAATGGTGGGAGACGAGGGCATCAGGGTGGAGGGGGTGGAAATCCCGCCGGCCGTTGGTTGGTGGGCTCTGGGTGTGGTGCGAGAGCGTTATGACTGTGTGCGTACGAAAATGGGTGGGGGTTTTCGGAGGGTGCCTGGCTCGTGGCGATAAGGGGATATGTTTCTCGCGGGGTGAAAGGGCCTCTCCCCTGCCGCTGCTCGTTTTGAGGGATTGGCGGGTGCGGAAGTGTGTGATGGGGAATTGAATGCTTCCTGAATATTGCGGTGAGGGCAGATTACGGCTAATGCTCGGTGAGTGGGGTGGGTGGGGTGTGAGGGCCCGGTCGATGCTGGTGCATCTCCCGCCAAGCCCCTTCTCCCGGAACCAGGAGAACTACGTCCATCCCCGAAGAAGCTCGATTCATGCCGCCACTTCGATCGCTTTTTTTCGACTTACAAAAATGTCCGCAACGCAACAATGAGCGCAAAGATATCCATCCATTCCGACGTTTGAAATTATGCATCTGCTCACGCATTGAAAGTTAACGAATATGATAGATGATTTTTTTTATTATTTTAACTATTTACCAATTTTTGCAAGACTAAGATATTGGTATTCAGCATAAGAGAGGAGGCTTCAGTCATGGACGTACCCAGCGGGGGGAAGGGAGGGGGAACTGCCCCCCCCCTTGAAACGAAAAAAAATTAGTTCAAAACAAAACAAAATTTCCTTTTGAACAAATTTTCCTTTTGAAGAAAAAAATGATATTACAATATAACATCGAACTAAAATAAAAATTATAATTTTTTCAAGTAAATAATTATGAAAACTAATAAATTGCTGTCATAATTTCCTTAAAATGTCTCCTGTGCAAAACAGTTACAACTTGAACGACCACGGCTAGTTTCCCCCCGAGAAGTCTTGAAATTTAATTTCCCCCGGAAGCAGCTAAGCTTCTTTTTTTCCTCAATGTCTCATACTTGAGATAAATTTCCTATCACGCTGTCTATCATTGCGTCATTTATTCTAAATTTCCTCTTTGCAAAATGGAGATATGTCACCCAAATTTTAGGGGAATCCCTTTTTTATGGGATTAATAATTTTAAACTTTGAACTCGAGCATCGTCTACCAATGAGGCGCTGAATCCGCCAAAAATAGGAAAAGAACATGTTCTAAATTATAACGCAATTTTCCGAGCAGAGTGTCAAAAAACTTCTAACAACTTTTTTCAGATTTGAAGCTTCGATATTGATTCGCCACCACGGAGAGATTGTCTTAAAAACAGGCAGGCTTTTTCCGATGGATGAGCATGCGATAAAATCACGGATAGTTCATGATTTTTCACCGCTACGAGGAATAAATACAGTGATTTTGATGGAATCTGTCACTCGGAGTCCTTTCGAACAGGTCAAAGATTTTTCCCAGCCCAGGTTATATTTAACAATAGGGTAGTTTCCTTCATCAAAGAAAACGAAAGGCATTGATTGCGATTCGTTACCAACTATTAGTGTATTCTTGATATAAAAATTATTTCATTTTTGAAATCCCAATTTAGACAAATGGCAATGGTCAATTTTAACCTCATTTGAAAAAGGCCAGATTGGCGCCCATGCGATGCCACTCCATGTGACGTCACAGGGACCTATACGAGTAGATAGAAGTTTTACATCGTCTGAGATTACCAATGCATGCATGAGGCACAGAGCTCAGGGAAACATTCCTTAATAGTCACCTATCAAAACTACCTATGGTCGGAAAGTTTCCTGCGTTTGATAAGGTATTAATCATCCTTATTAAAGCCAAGCGCTACCAGCTACCAGGGTACTCTGCTACCTGCTAGCATCCTGCGTTGTATCAGTGCTCAAAGCCTCGCCCCAAGGTCACCTTACTTGCGGCAGCGGGAACCAGAACAACGTCACACGGAGTTTTCCCAGCATTCATACTTAGCCGTCGCGTTTTCGCGCGCTTGAAAATTTCCACTTTTCATTTAATCGCGAAAAATAGATATCGTAATTTAAAAATATGAAAGCGTGAAATGCGTACTCCAGGAGTAATAATCTTTCGATTTAGGCAATAAAAAAATAATAGGAAACCACCCTATTTACAGAGCACTGTCACTTGAAGTTTTTGGACATAGTTCTATAGCTTCTATCATCGACCAATCTAGAGGCGGATACAATTGGTGGGCGAACCCCCCCCCCCTTTCGGGGCCGCCCGCATTACCGAACATTGCAGAATCACAATAATAACTTTTTTCAATCATAAAATGGCATTTTCTTGTGCATGAATATAATCAGTTTAAATAAAGCTTTCTTAAACGTTGCATGTTGCACTTGATTTTGTTTTTATTGCGATAAAAGTGAAGGTAGCTCAAGATATATTTTGCGCCCACCTTGAGTTTTTTGTTTATCCGCTACTGAACCAATCTGGCGATAAAGGGGATTTAATATTTTTAATAGTTTCGTTTGAACCTCGGTGCAAGGATTTTATTTTCCATCCGAACAATAGGGTGGTTTCCTATTATATTTTTATTGCCTAAATCGAAAGATTATTACTACTGGAGTACGTATTTCACGCTTTTAGATTTTTGATTGAAGATATCTATTTTTCGCGATTAAATGAAAAGTGAAAAATTTCAAGTGCGCGAAAATGCGACGGCTATGTATGAATGCTGGGAAAACTCCGTGTGACGTCGTTCTGGTTCCCGCCGCCGCAAGTGAGGTGACCTTGGGGCGAGGCTTTGAGCACTGATACGACGCAGGATGCTAGCAGGTAGCAGAGTACCCTGCTAGCAGGTAGGGCTTCGCTTAAATAAGGATTATTAATACCTTATCAAACGAAGAAAATTTCCTACCTTAGCCAGTTTTAATAGGCGATTATTAAGACATGTTTCCCTGAGCTCTGTGCCTCATGCATGCATTGGTAATCTCAGACGATGTAAAACTTCTATCTACTCGTATAGGTCCCTGTGACGTCACATGGAGTGGCATCGCATGGGCGCCAATCTGGCCTTTTTTCAAATGAGGATAAAATTGACCGTTGCCATCGTCTAAACTGGAATTTCTAAAACCAAATAATTTTTATATTATGAATACACTAATGGTGGGTAACGAATCGCAATGAATGCCTTTCGTTTACTTTGGTGAAGGAAACCACCCTATTCGTTTCAAGTGCATCGCAGGCATCGCTCCCCGCCGGAGACGGATGAGATCAAACGTATTGACGCAACAATCATGCGAGTCCTCCCCAACCCCACCCCCGCTACACCCCACCCCCCGCCCTCGCACTACCCTCCCCTCACGTCGAAGTTCTGGGGGACGCCATTGGCTCGTGGGATGCCTGTAAGCCACGCCCTCTATAGATAGGGCAAAGCGAACGAGAGGGGGAACGGAGGAGTGAATTGCATATACATATATGTGTACGGACTGAATGATGAGAAATGGTGAGGGTGAGCACCGAAATGATGGCCTTTTGGGGCGGGTGGGGAGGAAGGGTCGGATCAGTGCGGGGGCAAAAGAAATGGCCGGCCATGCGGGGGGTCCGGGTTCAAATCCTGATATATCTCGGTACCTTAATTCCACTATAGTAACTATTCCGTTTAGATAATATTTCTTGCCTAGAGTTGCTGCGAAAGCTCTTAGCCTAACAACAGCGATTTTCTAGACGCCGTGGCAACTAAGAAACTCTCTGAAACCTTGGACACAAATTTGTGCACTTTTTGCAATAGATAGGTGAACGAGAATCGTAATTTTTCTGGAAGACAGCTCTACTTACTACCCTAAGACAAATGATGCCAATACGTTTGCTAGGGGTAAGCAGGAAGTTACTTCATATAATGAAAAGGTAAATAATAGATAAATGATTACCGCGCTAGAGAAGGTTTCTTAAGTTTCAAATCCTTTCATCAAAATATCAAACGGTGAAATTATTTTGGTTTCGATGATTAACTGCGGAAAAATTAAAAATATATTCCCTCAGGTGTATATTTCAGTTCGATTGTTCCATTTTGCCTTTAACTCTCCCTTTAATGTGTATCATAAATGTAAAAGAAAATCGACAATGAGTCGGAGTCATGGCAACAGATAGCCCATCACAGCACGCGTACAATCAAGTGTGTTTCGTACCGCAACAATGCGAACTCAATGACGACCTCATGCACGTTTGCGTAACAAGTCCGTAGCAACATGCAGATAAATTCAGGGGAAGGGGAAAAAAGCAAGAAACACACGGAAAAGACCACCATGAGATGACGCCGATTTCAAGTTGACCAAATGGCAAAAGCTGACAAACATCTGCGGTCGAGCCCCTTATCTATCGCCGAAAAGATTACCCGGTATCTGTTGTCGAGGTGGTGGGCGCCAGGAACCCCAGCTAAGGCAGAGATTTTTGTACCAGCTGAAATTCTGATTTCCTTTCTCAGAAAAAGCTTTCTTTCATTATCAAGTGACGCCCCTCACTTGTCGAAGTTATGTGACGGCGGTCGCCAGTGGTCTGACAGCTTCCGAGTCAAAGTGAGGAAACCCTTCCATTATTTTAGCAAGAGACTGTCGCCGTTGTCGCCTTGGCCGCCCTCTCTGCGCTTCCTTCATCGTGGCAGGGTGGGAGCCAGGCTTTTTGCAGATAGTGGTGGGAAGGTGGATAAGAACGGATAGCTTATGCTTACTCGGCCAAGGTCAGGCATTGAGATATGACTGTGGTTTCCCCTTGTGGATCTTAAGAAATCAGAGGAGAAAAATGTCACTATCTCGGTGAAGATCAAGAACCACTATGACCTCAGACGATTGCGAAACTTTCAAACCTTTTACTTTCCCACGATTCATGCAACAAAACTGATCCTGAGTAAAAAAAACGGTTACAGCGCTACACCGACTGACCACAACTATATGAGATAATCACAAGGGTAAATGAGATGCCGTCAAACGCTTTCATGAACAAGTGCGTACTTTTCTCGGTGCTAGCTCAAGGAAATTCTGCTGTAATATCGGAAAAACCACGCATGAATAATGGAAAAATGCAAGGGAACCTGGCTGAAATGAGATGTGAAAATGATGAACACAACCACAGATGCAACACTAGATCGATCACTCACTCAGTGATTCTACCCGAAGGTTTGGTTTGAATAGGTAAGGGTAGAGATCACGCAGAACTAATCCACAGGCGTGTGAATTTCACACATTCAGGGTATGGGGGCCAGTTTCTTTCGCCCCCTTTGGATGAATAATTAATTTGGATTGGCGAAAAATAAATTGAAAATAGTCTACAATGGAAATTTGAATTTTTTATTATGGAGAGTCTCCATAATAAGCATGAGACAGAATGCTAAGGGTTTCCACATGTATACAAGCAATACATTACATAAACAACATTTAAGAATGAGTCACGGAGTGGTGATCCGCTCGTTGCCAAGCTGACATTCTAAAGGCATCGACGTAATCACGAAGCATCAAGTCCAAGAGATGGCGGTAATTTACAATTACTTTATAACACGTACGTCTTCCGAGAAACATCGCCCAAAGTGCAACGAAATATGTGGAGATCTTTTATGATAGCCCGGTGGAATGGTGTATTGCACGAGATACATTGGCCAATAAAGGGTTAAAACGGCAGGTTGGTCATCTTTTGCACATATTCCTGCAGCATTCTCAGTTGCTAATTCAGACATCTTGGGGTTAAGTTTTGGCCAAATTTTGCACCGATAACCTCTTCTTCGCCTTCTTCTCTTTCTTATTCTGTACGCAACCGCAGCAAAAAACCCAGGAGCCTGATTTTTATTAAAATTATATTTCCCTGACCTTTATGAACTCTGCCCAGTAGAAAAAGACAAGACAGCATTATTCAAACCATGAAGCATGCTTTTGTAATGGCCATCGTCAAGGACTATGAAAGTTTTCCCTGCCCGACGAGTAATTTCCCTGACATTTCCCTGATGGCGACATGAAATGAAGACTATCGCCATTCCCCGAAGAAAGTTTTTTCATGATCAGTATCTAATTTCCCTTATATGAGGTCCCGATTTTTTCCCCTGACATTTCCCTGATCTGTATGAACTCTGCCTAGTAGAAAACGGGACGACATTACACAAAACAAGAAGCATGATTGCTTCGAGGAAGATCATCGTCATTCCCCGATGAAATTTTATCCCTGACCAGTATCAAATTTCACTGACATTTCCCTGATATACGGTCCAGATGTTTATTTCCCTGACTTGTATGAACCGTGCCTAAGTAGTAGGAGAAGACGAGACCACATTACACAAACCATGGAGCATCATTTTCTGATGAGCATTATCGTCAAGGGGTAAGACGACGGGAATAAACGGTCACCAAGGATGCTGAAGAAAACACTTGCCTCAACGTGAGAAGTTTAGCTGACGGGATAGTCGAGTGTAGAAATTCGTCAAATAAATTTGTTCGACAGTACTTCAGGAAGATCTGTAAATATTTTTGATTCCATTCAATGCTCAAGATATCCATTTATACGACGACTTCAATAAAAATTTCAAATTATTTACTGAGAACTCATAAACTTGTTGCCAAAGCAATGATTTATACGATAACGTACCAGTGGCGGATACATAAGGGGGGAAGGGGCGCTTGCGGGCCGCCCGCATTGCCTAAAGGCCGTTTTACACGGGTCACGGAATTGCGCAGGTTAGAGCTGCATTAATTTCTAAAATGGCGTGGAATTGCGCGAATGCATGAACGAAATTAGAACAGGGGCTATTTTGCCGCCTCGCATCCACGCATTCTCGCATGTATTCTAGCAATTCATCGCTTTAAGGCCGTTTTACATGGTACATGGAATTGCGCAATCTGACGCACGCGCGAAGGCGCAATCAAAATTGCGTCGTGTAAAGCGGTGAATTGCTAGAACACGTGCGAGAATGCGTGGATGCGAGACTGCAAAATAGTCTATGTTCTAATTTCGTTCATGCATTCGCGCAATTCCACGCCATTTTAGAAATTAATGCAGCTCTAACCTGAGCAATTCCGTGCCCCGTGTAAAACGGCCTTTACACGACGCAATTTTGATTGCGCCTTCGCGCGTGCGTCAGATTGCGCAATTCCGTGTACCGTGTAAAACGGCCTTAACATTGCAGAACCACAATTGTAGCTTTTTAATATCATAAGATGGCATTGTCTTGTATATGTGTATAATCGGTTTCAATAGACCTTTCTTAACATTTGCATGCGACTTATTTTTCAGTAGGATAAAAGTAAAGGTAGCTAAAGATAAATTTTGGACCCCCTCCCCTTGAATTTTTTTCTGTATCCGTTACAGTAACATCCCGGTGGCGGAACTTGGAGCGATTAAGATGGAATAAGGACGCAAATGAGTTCATCTCCCCCGTTTGACGAGCGAATAAAACCTTCGTCACGCTAAAATCCTTTTCAATCCCAAGTAATTAATTCAGATTCAGTCGGATTGAGGAGGGGAGGTTGTTGGGGGTGAGGAATGAAGGGGGTGGGGAATCTTGATTCTGTGAAAAGGGGGAGAGGAGAAATTTTTAATCTCGGCGAGAGAAGAGCGGCGTTATCAGCCGGAAAATTTGATTTATTTTTTATCAATTACTCCATCCTTTCAAATTTCTCGAGGATTGGGTGAAAATTAACGAGAAAACGGAGAAAATATTAATTTCCTCTTTTAATCGGTTGATCTTCAAGGTTCTAAAGGCGATGAATATTACAAACATCATAATTTCTTTCCTTGAGACCCTCGCTTCTACTGAAAACATTTGGTGTCTTCCGTTGAATAACTAACTCCCTCAGCATGAACGGCATAACAATTCGTTGATTGAATAATTGAAACTGTTAACGATTACGTTTCAGGTATTTTCCACTTGTAATCGCTCCCTTTGAAAATATGTACCTAACTCTGATTTGTAATCTACTCATTACTTCATTAAAGTGATCGTTACGTTCGCATTCTGATTGTACCAACCAGCGAATTCCAAGAAACTTGTGTGAAATGATGTATTTCTACGCATGAAACTCTGACAAAGTAGACAAAAGTAATACGACTAATGATAATGTAACAAACTTGAATTATAAGGAAAAATTCAATAGATCCTCCTGAATGAATTTCGTTGTCAGTTTTCAAAAGTTTTTATGAAAAAAGACTTTGACTAGTTTCTTTTTGAATTTGTATCTGGTACTTGTAGCTTGTAAAAAAAAATTAAAAGTAACTGTAACATCTCATTCACTTTTTTGGTGCTCTAATCATCTCTGATTAAAACTTACTACCAATTGTTAATTTACAATAGCCCAGAATTCCGCCAGATTAACCCTCAATCAAATCTCTACAATTCAGTCATATACGCTCATAAATTCATTAATTCATTGTTTATTGGGGATGAAATTCGTATTTTTCATTTGACGAAATCCCTGGCTAACTATCACCTTGGCATTTAAACCAACAGCCAATGGGAAGCACTGGTTCATAAAATAATTATAGAAGCCATTGATGAACGGATGCCATTATCTCACGCTAAGTGCTCCGCACGGATACTTTATTTCTATATTTTTCTATGAACCGTCCTTGTTAGGGTTTACATATTTACTTCCTAGAAAATTTGTCTGGTGGGCTGAATCAGCAAAGTGGCTGAGACCCAACCCTCCTGATGACTACGGTCAGTTGCTGGTCTAGATCCTGGGCTAACTATGTCCATTCCCAGATTTCTAGAGATATATGTAATTTGAAATAAATTCCATGATTTTTTTAGACCTACTTATAAGAATGAATTCATGTGCTCTTATGCATTGCATGAAATATTTTATGGGATCAATGGCCAATGATCACTCTACGTTGGGCTAAGAGCTTGATTTAGTGTACCTATTTTCCAACGCTCACGCATTAAGTAGCACTTAAATATTCATCGGCACGGGCAGTGTGCTCTCATCCCACTACTCCCGACCGAGCGACGCCCGCGCCGCCATCGAGCAGCGTGGGAAATGGGGAAAAGTAGCACGCGCCGCGAATTCTTTGACGTTTAACGCGACAGATTTCAATTTCAACACGTGCGACTCCGTTCTCTCGAGCACCTTCTATTTATTTTCTCAACAATAGATCTCCAGGGAGCGACGTCACCGACCAATGAGGGATTTGAAGGCGAGGGCTTGGTGTTTCGCCACGTGTGTCTCGCGGTGTCCACAGGCCCCGAAGGACGGGTCGATTTGTCGCATGAAGGGAATGAGAGGGGTGATAAAAGTGGGGAAGGGATGTGCGTAAGGCACTACGACACCCTCAGCGAGGCGACACCTCCCCTCATCCCACGGCTCCTGTATCCATTGTATCCCCTCCCCACCCTCAGACCCATAAGAGGTAGGGTTTGATGGGCGCATGCGCAAAAGTCAACGTCACCTTTTTCCTCATGAATGCCAAGCCCTTCCCCGTACTTATTGTTAGACCCTCATTGACCCTTACCAAAATAGTCCTTGGAATTCCCGGCTATAAACTGAGGCACCACCAATGTTCCCTTTTATGAATTGCAATATTCAAAAGCCTTTAAATTATTAAGTTTCTTAGTTTCATTTTCACGCAAGCAACGCTACAGACGTCAGACGTCAGACATAAAGGAAGGAATCGTAATGGTACAACATCGAATTATCAATCGTATTTAAGTAATATCACTTCAATGATAACGAATATCCAGAGATCCATCAACCTTGAGAGACATTTATATTATAATATCTCAATCTTTTTCCATCGCCACCGAGTGACTTGGAGACATATAAATTAATTAATCCACAAAATCGTCGAATAAATACCACTTATCCCATAAAACACATTATGCAAAGTTAATTGCGTAAGTCGTTAAACATTTTATTTACAGCAGATCGTTAATTAGAGCGAATGAATTCACATAAAATAGGATATGAAGCAGCCGTCCAAACTGAGCAACTTCACGGCAACGCGTTGCCGTCATGTTGCTATCATCCACGGCGCAACGTCAAAGGATAAACTGTTGCCGCCTCGTTGCCTTGGACGTTTACATAAACGTCGGAGAGTGTGCTAGCTGGGACGACTGTAGAACATATGCGCGAGTCATTTTATTTGTACTTTTGTTATCTGACTGGTTGAGGTGATATTGGCTGCATTATCAGCCAGACTTCACTCAATGTTCGTGCCTTCGGTGCTACCATTGAGTGAAAACTAGTGCATAAAGTAACTAACCGGTAAGAATAAATTTCGATCGAAGAACCGCTTAACCTTTTCAGAATATTGATTTTGTAAAATTTACATGATTTCCCTGGTGTAGTAATCCAATCCTGCCGCGTGAACGGCTGTGAAATTCACATGAATTGTCATGGTCGTGTCATTGGTCATGAGAAAAAAATTTTCATGACAATGCATGTGCAAGGTCGGGACCTTGTGCATGTGCATTGCACACTACCGCCATACGCGGCTCTAACGGAAGTTTGAGGCTCTCAACAGGTTGTGGCTTCATTAAAGTCCTTTCTCCTTCGCGTTGCCATCTTGGATGGACCGCGAGGGATTAACATCTACGCAGTAGCCCGGAAAGCCAAAGGTCCGTGATTTTATTCCCGGTACAGGTGATTTTTTTCTAATGGTAACTCGTGTGAATCCTTATTTCAATTGTGCCTTCAAATGGTAGTAGCAAACGAAAAAGGCTCTTCTTTCCCTAACTGGACGCCAAAAATTATATGTGAGTCTGCAATCATTCAAGGAAATTGCCGTGGACAAGCCAGCGGTGAACTTTTACGGAGTAACGCACAAGTATGGTTATTTAAAACAGAAAGAGCTGCATGTCATGAGTAGCTGTAAGGTTTTTTGGAGACATCTCCTTTAAGTCTTCTAAAACCTCTGAGGACGGGACCACTTAGATGGCCACGCTATGAGGCGTGATGGCCTGATGAAAACGATTGTAGAAGGCAGGTGGAAGAGAAGAAGGGCAAGAGACATCCCCGAATGAGTTACGAAGGACAGGTAATAAAGGATGTAAAAGAGAATACATACGAAAATACATACTACGAAAAGGCTAGCGGATAGGATAGCTGCGTTAAAGCAATCTTAGGATTTCTGACTTATGATGATGAAACATACAAGTAAACATTAGAGTGCGAAATATTCGCAGATGAAAGATCATTCTTTTACGCCAGGATTCAAACCCGGAAACCCCCGAAAAAAAAGAGGAAAAATATACCTCGGTAGTATATTAGAAGCAGAAAACCTGGCGTTGATTTGGGAGGTCCGGGTTCCAATCCCGGTATAGGCAAATGATATTTCCTCAGTAGAATTTCTGCGAACTGAACATCAAAAGCATTTTATCGCGATAGGCAATGTATAAATTAACTATTCGATCGGATGAAGGTTCCGCTCATTCTATTGATCACGGTATTAATCTAATTCTACAATACACAACTACCCTGAAGTGGGCTCTAGAGGCGTATGGTAGGATTTGTTTATACACCGTTAGCATGTACGAGGACGCCAGAAAATAAGTTGCTCGCCGTGAGAGATTTGACGTTTTGTGTCACACAGAGCATCTATTAAGGTCCTTCATTTTTCGCAGGACAAAGGAATTACAACACGTCTCCGTTTGGCTGAATTTCAATTTTTTACCAGGAAATGCCTCGTAGTTTATGACGACATTCTCCATATCCCTTTACAATATCTTATTTTCTTAACTGATCAAGCAATAGGGTAGTTTCCTTCGTCAAAGAAAACGAAAGGCATTGATTGCGATTCGTTACCCACCAGTAGTGTATTCATAATATACAAATTATTTGGTTTTACAAATACCTATTTAGACGAATGGCAAGGGTCAGTTTTATCCTCATTTGAAAAAGGCCAGATTGGCGCCCATGCGATGCCACTCCACATGACGTCACAGGGACCTAGTTTCTATACGAGTAGATAGGAGTTTTACATCGTCTGAGGTTACCAATGCATGCATGAGGCACAGAGCTCAGGGAAACATGTCTTAATAATCACCTATTAAAACTGGCCAAGGTCGGAAAGTTTTCTTCGTTTGATAAGGTATTAATAATCCTTATTTAAGCCAAGCGCTGCCTAATAGCAGTGTACTCTGCTACCTGCTAGCAGCCAGCATCGCAGCGGCGCACAATATCCCCGCCCCAAGGTCACCTCACAAGGCAGAAGCGGGAACCAGAATGATGTCACACGGGGTTTTCCCAGCATTCATACTTAGCCGTCGCGTTTTCACGCGCTTGAAATTTTTCACTTTTCATTTGATCAAGAAAAATAAATATCGTCATTTAAAAATATAAAAGCGTGAAATACGTACTCCAGGAGTAATAATCTTTCGATTTAGGCAATAAAAATATAATAGGAAACCACCCTATTAGTCCGATAGCCCCAGCACCATTCTCCCAAGTAACTATTTCTGTCTCTTGATCCATCACATATTTAGGTGAGTAATATAAATAAAAAATTTATGGATTCCCTATAATAAATCTCACAATTCTTGGTCTGCATTCATTTCTATGAAAAAATATGCCCTGACTCACAAACGATGTGTATGAGAGTTGGTTTTTGTCGCTACTATTTAGAAATAAGTAAAAAGGAGGATTTCAAATTATATCTCCGACCGGTATGTCATGTGATAAAATTTAACTATGGAGAGGGTATTATTTACTCCAAGGAGCATTATTATGACAGTTAAATCGCGCCGCAGTCTAAGGAGGATAATGATGGTCATTGAATATCTGAGCTGTTCGCTCTGTGAAATGTTTAATCGGAAAAAAAAACAGGAATACTTGGTCAGTAAACTATCATGGATTCATTTGAAAGTGCACATAATATCTTCAAAAATTAAACTGTTATAGTAAAATTAATTTATATTTTGTCGCGATGATATTTTCTGGCGCAAGTGAAACTATGAGACATAACTGAGAACCATTGACACCTCTAGTTGACCATACCATT
The DNA here is from genome assembly GCF_921293095.1 of Ischnura elegans. Classification (NCBI taxonomy): domain Eukaryota; kingdom Metazoa; phylum Arthropoda; class Insecta; order Odonata; family Coenagrionidae; genus Ischnura; species Ischnura elegans. Next base: position 115,325,757 of record NC_060249.1, on the reverse strand, counting down.
GCAGACGGGATACAACCATCAAAGCTGACAGTGAAATTCGCAGGCTGATGGTCTCGTATTATAGGAGTTACAATATTTCCGATCAAACGAAGAAATAGAATGGGAATTAAAAGGGACATAATCTTCACCCCACACTCCAGAAGAATTAAAATGATACCCTTTCAAATTAATGATTTGTGAGAGGCCTAGTCTTCACGTACAATGCAATACCTATCGATCTTCGGAAGAACTCGCATTATATCGATCAGTAATGTCCGCGACTGAAAGTAAACAGCCTGCAGCCTTTCACCGCAACAAATTGAATCGACCAATCAACAATTGGCGTGTTGACGCCACGTGCAACACGAGGACATGAGCAAACAAGGAAACTATATGGTAATGAAAACGTGCCGAAAACCCAAATTTTGGAATGAGTTGGCACGGTTTCTCGATTTTTTTTTCATTTGCAACGCTCCTTATCGGCGCGCCGTCTACGTCAAAATTTGGTATTCGGACGCGTGTCGGGAGGCAATTCCAGCATGTGTGTTTCCGATCACGGCGCGGTGCTGCGTGAGAGAAATTTTTACGAGAAGAGGATCAAAAACCTCCTGGCGGAGTATAGCGAGAGAATGGAGAACTAGCGGTACGAGGGTGCGGAGTGGGGAGGCAACGTGCAATGCGCATTCATTGAATGGCGTCGGCACACGTTGGGTGGTATCTCATTGAATACAAGGCAACGAGCCACGAAATCCCAGTCGATGGGCCACGCGACCAAGGATTAGGGGCGGCAGGTTCCACATAGGGGTGCGAAAGAGGGAGGGTGGAGGGGTTTGGGTTGGGGTACGGGAAGATGTGGGTACACAGGATAAAACCAGATATTTTAAGGCCTACTCCCTTTCATTTCTTTCATAATAGGTTTTCAAAAATGTCCACAGCTCTGATGATGATTGGATTAGAGCGATCCATTTATTCTTAATATTTATTCTCTTATATCGTATAAAATAAATATGAATTTGATAGATTAGGTCATCGCGAATATGCATTTCGGTGAACAGCCCTGGCTGTGGCATATTTCTCCGCGACAATATAGGCTCGCTCTGCCTGTTGGCAACGCGAGTGGCGGGTAAGCCCATAACAATGCGCGGACGGTGAGAGAACACATCTTGAGGCCGACTTGGAGAATCCTCCAATTAAGGTCGGTTAATATATTCGGTGGGTCGCTTATAAGTATTCCACCAATTAAGGTCGGTTTGAATGAAGTATTTAAACAAGTATTCTGGCAGTCTCTCCACCTTTCATGGACTGCACTCTTCAACTCAAAATAAGGCCAACTCCCTTTCACTCTATCTAAAAATCCTATTCTCATCCTTCTTCTCCCTCGTTTACCTAACATTCCACCCTCACAGGGGCGCATTCCACCCCCCAGGAATTAAGGCTGGGGTGGGGGTTAAGGTGCAACTAATACCGGGTTGTGTGGTGATATGGAATACCCGCCAGGATAAGCGGTAGGTGCGAGATAATTAAATTGTGGAAATTTAAGATAAACGGTTCAAAATGGTGAGTTTTACGGCTTTCTTAGGGATATCCTTACACTATTCTATTAGTAATATCAATCCAATTAAGTAAAATAGATTAAACTTAAATATTTCTCTGAGCTCTGGGGAGGGGGGGTTTAACCCCCAAAACCCCCTCCTCGCTACGCCACTGCACCCTTAAACATTGTTTTCAACATCCCCTCCCCGCTCAGTGCTCCCTCCATCTAACCCTTGTCTCCCCCGTATACAAGCAGTCTCTCCTCCGCCACCATGTCCAGCACTTCGTCGTTCCTCCTTTTCTTCGTCCACTTTCTCCAGACCCACATCTCGAACGCCTCCAGTCAGTGGCGTAGCTAAGAATTTCGTTCAGGGGGGGGGGGGGGGGCTCAAAATCAGGAGGGAAAATTTTTGAAAAACAGGGTACTAAGTAGAGGGTTTTAAACTAATTTTAACACTTTTCATAATCGAAATACATAACTTCATTTGTTAAAGAAATTTTTTGTAAATTCATGATTTTTCAATACTTTGTTTTCTTCCATGAAGGAAAGTAATTGAGTTTTTATATTTCGGGGGGTAAGGGGTCCGAACCCCCCCTGGCTACGCCACTGCCTCCAGACTTCTTTCGTCCTCCTTACACCCACTATATAATTTTCTTTTTTTTTCAAAATTAACGAAGCAGTGAAACAGAAATAAAGAAAAGAATCTGTGCCAACTTGTTCCCAAATTCGAGTATTCGACACGTTTACTACCTACCGCATTACATGTAAGTATACAGGAAGGATTCCTTTCAGTGGCGGTTTGCCCATAAGGACTCTCGGACGCCGCCCCTCCCAAATATTTGAAAAAGTAAAAAAAATAAATATCCATTAATTTATAATTATACATCTGATTAATCAAAGCGTTTTTTCAGTCCCATACATCGAAAGTGTTGGAAAAACACGAAAAGAAATAGCGCGAGAAGTTCGTATTTGTAGCCGTGGGGCGCTGGCCAGAACGTCCCAATCCATCCCCATGCAGTTACATGGAGAGTGGTAGTGGTGGGGGCCGCTGGTGCTATGACGCGTCTAACGTTGTGTCTTATGGAAGTCTTGGGACGTCGTCCGAAAATGCGCAGAGCGCCGAGTGAGTTGACATCGCTGCGCAGGCCGGCGGGCGTATAATCTGGCGTCTACTTGGTGCTGCCACAGAAAAGGGACCTACGGAATCAGAATGGTCACTGTACTGGGTGTAGTTATACGATTTTAATTTTTAATTACTGATAGGTATTGCTACAGTAAATAAATTATCCCATTATGCTTGCGTTTTTTGGTGTTTGAATTCCGGAACACATAAAATCCAACCAGTTAAAGGCCGTATTGACGAAGGAAAACTATTCTCGAGTATTTGACACAGTTCTGTTATGATTACGAATTTCAAGAACCTTGGGGAAACTAATATTATAATATTTAGGCCTTAACAATGTATTCATATCTTCCCGATGATTATAAATGCGGTACCTATTTTTCAGATAAATTTATCAAAAGACCTGCAGTATTAGGAAAAATCAGTTAACATTCCCCACAGATTTATAATTTAAGAAATAGTTGCGTGCGTGATAGGGTGAAGGATTAAATATGATTTAAATCGTTAAGCGCGACTTTAAATAGAGTCATTCAATTAATGTCATGAAGTGCCGCGTACAATGCACCTTTTGTGTGTAGGTTCATCATTTTTCCAGCCGTCCTTGTTGTATTAGTTCATGTTCACCTAATTCCTCAGCGGCAGAGCGGTAGCTGTCTGACAGAAAATGCCCACTAGGGTCTGATTTAAGTGGCCTCGAAGAGTTCATATCAGTGCGGAAATCCTTACAGCTCCCATCTGTAGCTCAGTCGAGTCGTCCTCTTCTACGATCTAGAACTTATTTTCTATTATATCATGGCAATGATTTCGAAGAGACGGTTATTCCAAATGCGACCCGTTGGCGTCTCGTGTGTTTACCACATATGAATCTTAGACTCAAGGAGATGGTACGTGACGTCCTTTGTTTACTTGAATGCCTTTGCTGGCCTTAAATTCGTCCCTCAGCTGAATCAGCATTAGTGGACCACGACTTCTATCTCCCTTGAGTCGTCCTTATAGTAACGGCAAGACTCTCGGAAAGAACGGAGTGAAATGAGTTCAGGCATCATTTTCGAGGAGTTAATTGTGCGTAATTGCCGATTAAGAAGTTTCTTAGTGCTGTGTGTACATTCAAGAAGACAATTTTGAATTAATCAACAGTGCTCGTTTTTTTTAAGGGAAATATAGGGAAAAATTGTCCCAATTCTGTGTCCAGGCACCTTGTTCGTTTTGGTCGTATTTTTCTTCGGCCTATTTTATGTCGTCCCTTGTTTATTTATAGACTAGTGCCCTTGCCATGTGTTCAATCAGAAAGAAATTGTTGTCCAGCGCTGATTTCAACGAACGTGTAATTGATCACTTTGCTGGACAAAATGAAAGAAGGATGGACTTTTGCAATATAACTAAAGGCCTGTGAGTATTTCATATTTTGTTAAAAATGTGTGAGAAATGTTTAATTGTTGATTTTAAATCATACTGTATTCAAGAAGTAACGCGAACACCGCCATCAAAGTTTACATCTGCAATAGCAAAGCGCGCGCATTCTAGTAGTGTTTGTTGCCTAGTGGAAGTCAGTGACACTCTCCTCCCTCCTCAGGTGTTACAAGTGTCATTGCTACCTAAATCATTGCAAATGTTGTACAGATTTGACAAATAACGCATTATGATTGCAAAACGAACAACAGAAGTGTATTGCGGGCATATCCGCACGAAGAATGTAGACGCTAAAACCTAAAGTTACGTGTTTTCGTTTGTATTTGCAAAATATCGCAGCAAATATATTTTTATTCTTCAAGATCATTGATCAGTATCATCGAGAGTCCGGACTAAGCCGATCCGTACGACCGAGAGTCTACTGCATTTAGTATTTATTAATCAAGCTTTATTAGGAAAACTAGGTATTTTTGTTGAAAAAAACGGAACGTATGGCATCACAGAATTTAATTCCTAGATTACCGTAAAAACTTAATAAAATACACGAAACATTAAAAAATTATGACCACCCGGTGGATTGCGCCCCCCCTAGCATTTGACTCACGAGCCGCCACTGATTCCTTTATACCTAATGTCCGTTTTCTGCTTCTCGAACTTAATTTTGAATTTGTGATCGTTCCTACCTACACAGCAGGGTGAGTCCAGCTTTTGACCCATTGCCTTCCTAGCCCACTCTTTTATAAACGCTTTGTTGACCCCCACATAACCTGTAAATGCGGGGGCCTCATAAGAAAAAGAGGGAGTAAGGATATTGCTGGGAGGGGGTGAGATACACGTGGCTGAAAGCCCTGGTCTCACGGCCACATGTGCGGAAAGTTTCAGTTAAGAAGGGCGAGGGTCCATCAGTCAGCGTGCGGAGATGGAAGGATAAGGAGGTGAGGGAAGGCACTCACACAGGGATGCACCTAACAATAGGATAGTTTCCTTCATCAAAGAAAACAAAAGGCATTGATAGCAATTCCTTACCCACCATTAGTGTATTCATAATGTACAAATTATTTCGTTTTTGAAATCCCAGTTTAGACGTAAGTTAAAGATAAATTTTAAATAAATTATTAAAATTGTCTATGGTCGGAAAGTTTCCTTCGTTTGGTAGGGTATTAATAATCCTTATTTAAGCCAAGCGCTACCTGCTAGCTGCCTGCATCGTAGCGGCGCTCATGGCCTCTCACCAAGGTGACCTCACACGGCGGAAGCTGGAACCAGAATGACGTCACGCGAGCTTTTCGAAGCATTCATACTTAGCCGTCGCATTTTCGCGCGCTTGAAAATTTCCACTTTTCATTCAATCGCGAAAAATAGATATCGTCATTTAAAAATCTGAAAGCATGAAATACGTACACGAGGAGTAATAATCTTTCGTTTTAGGCAGTAAAAAAATAAAAGGAAACCACCCTATTCCTTCCCCTAATCCAGTGGCGGCTTGCCCATAAGACCTCTCGGACGCCGCCCCTCCCAAAGATTTGAAAAAGGAAAAAATAAATACCCATTCATTATAATTATACATCTAATTTATCAAAGTGTTTTTTTCAATCGCATACATCGAAAATGTCGGACAAACACGCAAAAATAGAGCGAGAAGTTCGCATTTGTAGGCGCGGGGCACTGGCCAGAACGTCCCTATCCATTGCCATGCAGTTATGTGAAGATTGGTAGTGGTGGGGGCTGCTGGTGCTATGAAGCGTCTAAGCTTGTGCCTTATGGAAGTCTTGGGACGCCCCTCGAGCATACGCAGAGTGACGTATCTAGAGAGATGACATCGCCGCTACGGTCGCCGCTACTTTCGACCACCACCGGTGGTCGAAAGCATTCTCCTGACAAGGCTTCAGAAAGTGCTTGAAACGAAAGCTTATGATACAGCATCCTCCTCAACTCAAAACACAGATTGGTATTTCGGTAGCATTCCTGCAGTTTTATCGAATGGCCAATTTTTGTCGGATTTTCACCAAGTTTAGGATTTCATACTTATTTCACATTCTAAACAATACTTAAAATGGCCCCAATTATTTTCTTGTAAGGCCCTACGAGAAAAAAAACCGTACGGATATTCCCCCACAAACAACCCCTGAGTCTTCAACTAACAATTAATTTGAGATTTAAAAAAATCGTTGAGTCGATATCTATCGAATTTCTCCTCTTCCCACCAAATGTGGAGGAGGTTCCTCAGTTAGGAGACGCCCATTACATTGCATGAGGCGTTTACTGGGGAGAAGGCCGAGCAATCTTACGAGGGGGTGGATGATGGGCGAGTAGGTATAAGAAGAGCACGTAATTCTTTTTCGCAATTAACTGGGGAAAGTTGCGGCATGAATTAATGTATTATTATACGCTCGATTGTCGCAATGTGATTCTAGTCTACCTTGCCACTGCTACCAGTTACGCGGGGTCACCGGCGTTTTGCATGGTTACTCCTCCCTCAGTCCCCGTATATTATCTGCAACAATCATCTTTGGCTTGGTAACCGTTAACAATGGAGCTCCCCCTCGTTTCTTCCGCCAGATGCGAAATATTCGATGCGATTTTCTGTGCTAAAAACAATGCGCCGATTGACATTCATTCCTTACTGAGTGGAGTCTATCGAGCATAAAGTTTGATCGAGAAAGACTCGAAGAATACTGTAGAGGATTCAAAGACGGACAAACAGCGTTCTTGACGGGTTCAGACAAATGATTGCGAAAGTAAAAGGCACTGATCTTAAATCTCGAAGAGTATCGGTTTAGGATCTCTGCGAGATAACATCTGACATCAGCAAGATCTGTACTGGCAAGATTTTGAAAGGCCATTAAATGTATGCCATGTTTTCTATACCATTATGTTCGTACGTACGATCTTAGTTCCATACTTCTCATGTCAGAGGTTTTCAGCTGCCAGTCAGAGGATATCAGAGACTTTTTATTACTGGTACAAAAAAATCACGGATTAGTCACGGCACAGTTCAGGCAATGGTAGAATGCGAAAGGGGTATGGGTGGAGGGGGTTAAGGGCAATTTTGGGAACTTTGCGTTTCAGGTTGAGTGGGGGATCGTAGCCCCTGAAGTGTGTGAGCAGTTGCTTTTCTGTTTTTGCGAAGGATTTTGCAAAATTGTTGAGTCCAGCTTTTAAGAGATGGAGGGGTGAGATTTATGCCTCGCCTTATCAGTTTGTTTCTTCGGAACCAACATACTCCGAGTATTTTCCTGATTATTACGTTTTCCGCTGTAATTTTTCAAATGGGATGGGTCAGCATGGCGGCAAGCCGGAAAGGTTATGACTAAACATGGGTTGAATTGTGCACATGCAGAGTGTGTCCGAAAATTGCTTACTATGAAGACCAAATGACAGCGCTCGTCGGACTTCGCCCGAACAACAATCGATCTCATAAAAAACTTGACCTAATCGGTATGGCCCGATACCTTAACCTTCTGACATAGTGCTCTTGTTTTCTTCGCGTGCGTCGCGCCATTTCAATTTGTCTGTGCCAGTGGCGCAGCGAGGGGGGAGTTTGGGGGGATAAAAACCCCCCCAGAGCTCAGAGAAATTTTTAAGTTTAATCCATTTTACTTAATTGGGTTGATATGACTAATAGAATAGTTTTAAGGATTAATAAAATATCCCTCAGAAAGCCGTAAAACTAACCACTTTCAACCATTTATCTCAATATTCCACAATTTATTAATCTCGCACCTACCGCTTATCCTGGTGGGTATTCCATACCCCCACACACCCCAGTTTTAGTTGCACCTAAACCCCCCCCCCCCAGCCTTAATTCCTATCTGCGCCGCTGGTCTGTGCCATGTCCTTAACTCGCCAAATGGAGTCGTTCCGAATGGAGAAAGAGTCAACCGTCCGGTATACCCGACGGCAGCGCCAAAATGGATGATAGAAGAACTACTCAGTATGCAATCAAAACAATGCCACAGAAAGAGTTAACCTTTTTGGTAGACTATTAGATTGCATCAATTACTTATTATATGTGATAAAATAATACGACAGAAAGAGTTAACCTTTTTGGTAGACTACTAACTTTCATCAATTCCACAGCATGTAATCAAAACAAATCCACAGAAAGAGTCAACCTTTTTGGTAGACTACTAGATTTAATCCATTACTTCTTATGTAATCATAACAATGCCACAGAAAGAGTCAACCTTTTTCGTAGACTATTAGATTTCATCAATTCCATAGCATGTAATAATATCAAATTCTACAGAAAGAGAAAACCTTTTTGGTAGACTACTAGATTTAATCCATTACTTCATATTGTAATCATAACAATGCCACAGAAAGAGTCAACCTTTTTGGTAGACTACAAGATTTCATCAATTACTTCTTATATGTGATAAAATAATACGACAGAAAGAGTTAACCTTTTTGGTAGACTACTAACTTTCATCAATTCCACAGCATGTAATCAAAACAAATCCACAGAAAGAATCAACCTTTTTGGTAGACTACTAGATTTAATCCATTACTTCTTATGTAATAATAACAATGCCACAGAAAGAGTCAACCTTTTTGGTAGACTACTAGATTTAATCCATTACTTCTTATGTAATCATAACAATGCCACAGAAAGAGTCAACCTTTTTGGTAGACTATTAGATTTCATCAATTCCATAGCATGTAATAATATCAAATTCTACAGAAAGAGTAAACCTTTTTGGTAGACTACTAGATTTAATCCATTACTTCATATTGTAATCATAACAATGCCACAGAAAGAGTCAACCTTTTTGGTAGACTACAAGATTTCATCAATTACTTCTTATATGTGATAAAATAATACGACAGAAAGAGTTAACCTTTTTGGTAGACTACTAACTTTCATCAATTCCACAGCATGTAATCAAAACAAATCCACAGAAAGAATCAACCTTTTTGGTAGACTACTAGATTTAATCCATTACTTCTTATGTAATCACAACTAATCCACAGAAAGAGTCAACCTTTTTGGTAGACTACGAAATTTCATCAAAAACGTCTTCTTTATTGCGAAAACGGTAATTAGAAAGTGGAAGCAGTACCAATATTAGCCGTACGTGGCGCTGCCGTCGGGTATACCTTGAGGTTGACTCTTTCTCCATTCTCTAAGACTCCAAAGTTGCTGCCACCTTTCGAGCCTCTTGATGCGATAGTTTGACTCACCAGTCTCTTCGTGCCTGGAGTCATTGTGGGAAGGAGGCGGGGGAGGTTTGGGGTGATTGGGGGCTCCCCTTATCAGAGAATATGGGGGTCCTCCCCCAGTAAATTTTGGGAAATTGCATTCCCAGAAATTAGTAATTACACTATTATGGCTCATAAACACTTATTAGAATTAATAAAAGCAATTTCTTACGAAAAAATATGTATGATGAAAAGTGAGAATTTCACAGCTTATAAAATTTAATGATGCATTACGGTTCCTACATCTATTTAGTGAATTTATTTATTTTATTGCGTAACAGTTCTATTACATATTTAGTGAATTTGTTCCTTGAAACTGCACTGAAATCTAAAACAAAAAAAACTTTCATAAAATAACACTTTCGAACAACCCTTTACAAAAAGCCTCAGGTTTCCTTGTATCTCCTGACACCTTATTTTATACATTTTTTATAGGAATCTTTACGCAGAGCATAATGTAAATAAAGAAACTAATAAAAAATTAGAATTTTATAATTGCAAAAAAATACTTCGGTTCAAATAATCTCAGTCTTTTCACAAGAACACATTTCATTCACGCACTTCACGATAGACGCGAGAGTTGTTTAAGCTCAAGGCCCTCTGCGATTGCCGACCAGCTCACCTAGCCAAGCCACCCCTGGAAGGAGACCTTCCCGCAGCCACCAACTGCATTGGGCCAACCAACCAGCAGGATCAGACAGAAGCAGAGACAAGATAATATGGAGGCCACAATGTCTTCAGCGGACCCGCAGCATGGGGAAACATGACTTAAATGCACAGAACCAGGTTCTTCTATCAGAGAATAGTGTTCCTCTTTAACTGTCCTAACTTAATAGAATATTAATAGCATAAAAATAACTTTAATAGAATTGGGATTAATAACTGTTTTAAACCATGTTTATGCACATGATAATAATAATCTGTACTGTTGGTAATAATTTTTTACTGTAGCGTTAAAAAAATATACATTTAATTATATTTTATGGCAATGAATAAAAACTAATATTTAATTTTTATAAGGTACTTCACAGGATTGGAAGATGATGCCAGATTTTAATAATTCTTTTTTTTGTTTTTCTTGTACTAACATATCGCGACTTTTCCAGGGATGCCGACTAACAAAAAATATTGGGGGGGCCCAAACCAGGATCTGTCCCAGGGAAATTTTATAAGTAGTGAGTTTTAAGTTTTTTAAGCATTTTAGAATAGTCATATGATCAACATTAGAACCCTGATAACTCGGATCTTGATATCTGGACACTCCAGGGAAAATCAACAAGCCTGATACATTTTTTTCCTCACACCTATAACTCTCAGGCCCCATGGAGTCGGCGCTACTGGAATTTTCCATGCTATAGTGACACGAAATTTGTAACTTGAGTTTTTTCAAACCATCCTAATACGCACACAAAGCAAGTCTTTCACGAACAAACTTCAATTTGCATTTATTTTTTAATATCATCTTTTTGATTCTAATAAAACTGAGAACACTTCATTTGCTGAACTGCCTCGAATGATGCAATTCCCTAAATAACAGCAACTGCAAAAGTAGTCTACGTACATAGTTTTTCAATTATTACTCAAATAATTCTTATTTCATCCCTAAGGACCTGATTATAGTTTTTGAACTTTATTTTACAGTTACTATCACATTAATACTAATACTAACCATAATACATTATTCTATAGATTTCAAATTTCACTACCAATTGTGGCGCCCCTGAGCGAGTCACTAGCACACGATTTACGGGCTCGCCAATAGAGGGCGAGGAGCCCTCTATTGGCGCAGGAGTAAGGGGTGCGAAAAGAGCCGTTAGTTTTTGGTTAGAGGGCTGGCAATAAGGGTCGTGCGTGCGTGTCGCCTGAGTGAATATTGGCTGTGTTACAGTGTGCTGTGTACATTTTTTTTTTTTGGAGTCACAATAAACTCCCATTAAATTACATTGGTGAGGAGTCTTGTTATTGCTTAATCACCCGTACATCGCGTTTTACACCATTCACATGGCTGTTTTGGAATTACCATTTTTTCATTAAAGCATTCAATAAATAACCAACTGGAATAGATAGTTTTATTGGGTTAGAAAAATATGTTTTGATGGAGGAAGAACATGAAGATATTATAATAAAATAATGGCACAGGCTGATCACTTCTTGATGTTGCCACTATCATCCTCTATTCTGGATCTTACGTCATCGTGTATATACATAAGCATAAACTAGGTTTAATACATAATGTGGTAACCATCATAACCAGGCTGAAAATTCCATAAAATACTAATAAAATTTGAAAGGCTTCACATCAAACAACAATGAAATTCCATTGGCAAACTTCTAGCACCAATATTTGCACCAAGTACAAAGTATAAAAATGATTTCACTCCCTCATTTCAAACTCCAGAAAACCTCTTTCGTTGGAGATGATCAACAACACACAAAACCAGTCTTGGCTAAAGTCAATAAAATTCTTACAATAAGGTAACTCCCTGCAGCATAGCCTATGCCATATTGTCATAAAAAATTTCCCCGCATAAAATCAAGGAGTGTCAAGACATTGATTCACGTGGACTTCCAGAGGGCCAAGCTCCATATACGCCTTGAAACACTTGGGACAGGTATATATCTTGGGCTCTGAAGATCCCTGAAAAATGCAGACGAATACAAAAATGAAAAAAGCTACCAAGAACAATTGAAAATAACTCATCATATTACATATTTCTATCTTCTCTACTGCAGAACCCAAAAGCTAATCAGAAATTTTGCATGAAATTAAGCATATTCCCATAGTGATTCCCCTATGAAATTCACCAGCAAAAAATCATTCGGCTTAGCTGGAATTGAAACCCAAATCTCACGATTGCCAGTCATGTATGTCACCAATTACACCACCAAGCTAACTTCTTCCAAGGAAATTCTCAGACTTGTTTAATGCAGTTCTTTGGACTGATTCGAAAATGAAAAGGAGACTTCGTTGACTTCCACTGATTTATTTCGTCCGTACGACATGTTTCGAACCTTTGAGGTCATTATCAAGTACAACAAATTTGAATGGTAAGCAAACATAAATACTCCTTGAAGGGGATGGGGGAGAGGGTGGAAGTAGTTGGTGTCAGGAGGGGGCAGTGAAGGTGTTGGGTTGGAAACCTCAAGTGGAGGTTGTATTGAGAACTGAGAAAACAACCGTTGGAGGACGGCCCTGGTGAGACGGAGGGGGGGGGAAGACTTGAAAGGGTTTTCCCGAAAGAGTCTACCCCCCCTCCCTCTAATGGATATAATAACCCCATTGTAGCCTTGCATTAAAATTCAGATATCCTGGTGCGATTTTATTTTTTTTATAAAGATCTTGGAGAAAGTCAGAGAAACGTGAACTCATGCATGGATAATCCACAACACGGATAAACCGCAGTCAGATAGTCGGGAGTCTGCTGTATACCATTCAAATTAGTAATAATAATAATAATATTACTGTCGTTAAGCCTTTTCAGCAATAGACAACGGGGTCATTCCACGTCAAATCACCCAAAAATTTTCAAAATGACACCCACCGACTCGGATTTTAATGAAATTTTTGTCACTAGCTACTATCACCTATCTAATAACCCATGTAAAATATTTTCACTCTCACTCTCATAGTTTGCAAGATATGAGGAGTCAAAGTTTGAGATGTTTGCTCAGAAGTGGCGCTAGTGGGAGTCAAATTCCAGAGTGCAGGGCACAGGGTAAAAATTCATAACTCAGAAACCACATAATATATTTGAATGAAATTTTGACCCCTTGTCTATCCAAGTGCATAGCTTCCATAGTAATGTCTTTTATTCCCCTTGCATTGTTATGCTAGCCAAAATGATGTCAACAGTTGTTAATTAACCGATTTTTTTAGCTCAAAAACATTACTTCATATTTTCTGAATTATCACCAAAAGGCAGAGCAGTTAACTCATCCAATTTTTTTTTAAATTGAAGGTTAATATGTGCTCCAATATACTGTGAAATAAAAATGGTGGTGTTTTGACTGCCACTATGAGTATTTCAGGTTTTACTTTTTTTTCTGCCCCCGTGAGAGGGATTTTGGACACGTACTGTAAGATAATAAGTATAAGTGTATCCATACCTTCATGAGGATATATTTGAAATATTGGTCAGTAAATCTAAGACCAAACATGTAGTCTAGTGAATGTGGCTCTTGTTCATACAATTTTTTTAATAACAATACTTGGCTTGTGGCAGCTGAGGGGAAAAGAGTCCAAATGGCTCAGAAATGTGAAATGATGCTTTTTCCTGGAATTTACCCATTTTTCAAGTGTTTAGCATATGGAAAAATTGGTATCAACATACATTAGACTCTTACTGTGCATTAAGAGGATAAATGGAAATACTAATTTAAATAAAATTATTTAAATAATACACTTCAATGTGTTTAAGGCATCTCCCGAACATCTCTGGAGGCTCTCTCGGGCAACTAAACGCTTTACGATACCACCAATTCCATCACATGGGGATTTTACATGGCTTATAGCAAAGAATGTCCATGATGCCATTAAAGAGAAATCCTGGTAATGCATGCAAAGATTGAGATATTTTTTGCAGTTCTTGTACCGTCCTGCACAACCATCACTAGAGTAACTCAATTTTTTGACTAAAGCAAAATTTTCCTTCACAAAGCAAAATATTATTCTTTGGGTTCCATAAGCAAAAGCTACATCATGCTACAAATCATCTGACAAGATGCATAAACTGGAAATAATAAGCTGTTTCGTCAGGTGATCTCGAGTATAAATCACAACAGGGTGTACCGTGCAACTATCACTTGTCCAGTGATACCCTTGTGCCTCATCTTGGATAACATATGAATAGTTCTCATTGAAGTCAAAGAGAACAACTGCTTCATGGGGTCCAAGATTTTCTTTCATTTGCTTAAGGTAGTTTGCCTGTACCTTCGTAATAAATGAATGGGGCACCAGTTTTTCCACTCTTTCAATTAAAGTTAATCGGTACTCATCAAATGTCACAGTGAAGTTCACCAGTTGAGATCTGTCACGGGAAACCCACTGACTGTATGAAACTTCATCTCCGGGGTCAAATTCTTCAAGCTTTTTCAGCAGTAAGCTTTTCAATTTTTCACGTGAAGGACACTGAGAGCAATGTTGCAGTATACAGTCCCTATTTTTTCTAGAGCACACTAAATAACCAACTAGGTCCTGGCTTGTTTCCTCTATATTACAGGCATTAAGCAGTAAGTTGACATTTTAATGAATTGTGCAAACACACACTGAATGCGTTCCAGGAGATCCTGCTACCAAAAACCATTTTGGACCTAGGTTGCAGAATTTAGAAAAGCCTAATTTAATTCTGGGGAAGTCAAATTTAAAAGTGGAATACAATTCCTTCAAGTTAGCAAGTAATAATCTCTTCTGAACGTGTACATTTTTGGAGATACTAATGGAATCTTTCTTTCCAGGCATCATTCTGGAGTACTCATCACTTTTATAGAAAGTCCTAACTAATTGTAATGTTTTATATTTGCCTTCCTTTTTCTCAATTCAGGTGCAGCCAATTTTCCATTGTCACTGCAAAGTTCTCTTGCTTGGCGGGCAGTGTACTCACTCACATGAAACTCTTCCATTACTTTCTTCCTGCTCCATAAAGTTGGTACCAATGATACTTTCCTTGATGAGTGCTTGATGTGTCAACTTTTTGTTTGATTAAGTCTATGAGCACATCCATATCATGAACTTTCTGAAGTAGTTCTTTTGGCAGTTTTGGGTTATCCTTTTCTGGAGATAATTCTTTATCAAGAACTCTTTTAACTTTCCTTTTAAAATTACTGCATGCTGACTCTACTTTCAGGGGTGCCGACTTATAAAAAATATTGGGGGGGCCCATGTCGGAGGTCTTGCCCCGGGAAGACGTTAAATTCAAAGTGTGTCGCAGCACCGAAACACTATCTAATTCACACCACTTGATTCAGTTAACCTGCTTAACCTTATAATTATTTGTTTTAACACATTGTTGAATTTATTTTAAAAGGTAACTATCGTCAAACATGGGAAATAAAAATTACCAATATATTTTTGTGATTTCACGAAGCATAATATAACCTAATTATTTTCTTGAATTATTGAGGGGGCTCCACCCCCCCAAACGAATCTTTGTGGGGGCTCGGGCCCCCTCAGGCCCCATGGAGTCGGCGCCACTGTCTACTTTCCTTTTAGCATAGGTTGACCTTCTGTGAGATGATATGCCATGAAATTTTAAAGGTGACTCCTCTCTATCTTGCAGCGTTCTGTTAAGTAGCTCAGTTGATTTTTCTGGGGATAATGTTGTTTCAAAATTCAAAATACTATCATTGCTGTCACTATCTACTTCTTCAACACCAGAAAGCTCATTTCCAAACCTGGAGTGTTTCTGTACTTCCTCCCTACATGGCTGGCATATTTTCATTCCTGGCACTAATTTCCGAAGAGTTGGGATTTTACAGGCCTTTTCTGCAAATTCAAGACTTAAATTTCTCAGTGATTTTGATATTTTCTTCTTGTGGCTCTTAAAAGGATGAAGACAATATATTTGGTAGGTTTCATACTTTTTCAAATAGTATATTCTGTGATGTTCGCAGACATTGGATAGGACTTCCCCAGGTACACCACTTCTGAGAGATAACAGCTGTTTTTCAAGTATACTCATGATCTCAATTTTGTTCAGTTGCACCACTGGTGTGTAGGTTTTTTTGAGGCAATCAGATGCGGTAACTTTTCCAATGCTGCACAGTTCAAAAATTTGCTCATTTTGATGCACAGTGGAGACACTAAACTTTTTTAATGTTGAAGTTCACAATGAGCAGCTTTGCCTAACTCATAGCACACACTATTAATGTACAGGTAAAAATACACTGATCGTACACACAGAATAAACTTGGACACCCATGGAGCATCTTCACACAAGAAGATTTGGCAGAAGACTAAAAGTGGTACCCTAGAATCTATTTTGATTTATCATGCCCTCACTGTGATACATTGTAAAATTTTATTCTTCCTAATGTAGAGGTTGCACTTCTCTTATTCCTTGGTAGATGGAAAAACACTGAAAAGTGAGGCTGAATAGGTTTATTATTTCCAGTTTATGCATCTTTTCAGATGATTTGTAGCATGATGTAGCTTTTGCTTATGGAACCCAAAGAATAATATTTTGCTTTGTGAAGGAAAATTTTGCTTTAGTCAAAAAATTGAGTTACTCTAGTGATGGTTGTGCAGGACGGTACAAGAACTGCAAAAAATATCTCAATCTTTGCATGCATTACCAGGATTTCTCTTTAATGGCATCATGGACATTCTTTGCTATAAGCCATGTAAAATCCCCATGTGATGGAATTGGTGGTATCGTAAAGCGTTTAGTTGCCCGAGAGAGCCTCCAGAGATGTTCGGGAGATGCCTTAAACACATTGAAGTGTATTATTTAAATAATTTTATTTAAATTAGTATTTCCATTTATCCTCTTAATGCACAGTAAGAGTCTAATGTATGTTGATACCAATTTTTCCATATGCTAAACACTTGAAAAATGGGTAAATTCCAGGAAAAAGCATCATTTCACATTTCTGAGCCATTTGGACTCTTTTCCCCTCAGCTGCCACAAGCCAAGTATTGTTATTAAAAAAATTGTATGAACAAGAGCCACATTCACTAGACTACATGTTTGGTCTTAGATTTACTGACCAATATTTCAAATATATCCTCATGAAGGTATGGATACACTTATACTTATTATCTTACAGTACGTGTCCAAAATCCCTCTCACGGGGGCAGAAAAAAAAGTAAAACCTGAAATACTCATAGTGGCAGTCAAAACACCACCATTTTTATTTCACAGTATATTGGAGCACATATTAACCTTCAATTTAAAAAAAAATTGGATGAGTTAACTGCTCTGCCTTTTGGTGATAATTCAGAAAATATGAAGTAATGTTTTTGAGCTAAAAAAATCGGTTAATTAACAACTGTTGACATCATTTTGGCTAGCATAACAATGCAAGGGGAATAAAAGACATTACTATGGAAGCTATGCACTTGGATAGACAAGGGGTCAAAATTTCATTCAAATATATTATGTGGTTTCTGAGTTATGAATTTTTACCCTGTGCCCTGCACTCTGGAATTTGACTCCCACTAGCGCCACTTCTGAGCAAACATCTCAAACTTTGACTCCTCATATCTTGCAAACTATGAGAGTGAGAGTGAAAATATTTTACATGGGTTATTAGATAGGTGATAGTAGCTAGTGACAAAAATTTCATTAAAATCCGAGTCGGTGGGTGCCATGCCTGGGTGAACTGACATGGAATGACCCAACGTCAAACATATACAAATATCAAAACAGTATTCATTGTAGCCTTATGAAATTTTAGACAATAATATTATATAAATACAATTTCTTTTACACATTGACAGCAATTATAATATGTGGACCAGCAATCCCTAGATTTTTGATTAAAAAAATTCCTGCAAGGAGTAAAATGGTCTTGCAACAAGCCATTCGAGTATTTTATTTTTGAAATTATCAGCAGGTATATCTGCCATACTACATGGTAACTTATTGTATATTCTTATCCCTATGCTCTTGTAGTTGTTAAATGATGTGGATAACCTGTAGTATGGTAAATTTAATTTGTTTCTATTCCTTGTGTTGTGACACTGAATATTTTGTCTCTGAAGGAGATGAGGTAAATTATTCTTTGTGTGTAATATAATGGAGTAAATATATAAATTAACAACTGTCAGTATTTTAAGTTTGATGAGCAATGGCTTACAATGAGCTAATTTATCAGCATTCATCATAATACCAATTACTTTCTTCTGCAATAGAAGGATTTCATTAATACGACTGCAGTTACCCCAGAGTACGATTCCGTGGGTGACTATGCTTTGAAAAAATGCAAAATAAGCAGTCTGAACATAATGATCTGAGACATGATTTTTTAACTGTTTAAGTAAAAAAATAACTCTAGAGAGTTTTCCAGTCAAGAAGTCAATGTGGTACTCCCAGGAGAGTTAACTATCTATTAATACTCCTAAAAATTTAATGTGAGTCATACAATTATTTTCTGGTGTATTTCTTAAACTAAAATACAGCTCAAAAGTGGTCTCCTAGGAGGGATTCAAGGTCCCTCCCTATATTGAGCCGTACCTGTGCATCACAGTATTCGTCACATACTCCCAGGATATGTCGCATACTTAAAGGGCACCTACACTCATCACACTGAGGGGGTAGCTTCTGTTCAGAAAAGAGAAAGGCATTCCCCTCATGTCCTAGAACCCAGAGAAAACAAACATTCACTCCCTTTCTCATGAAGGTTAGCAGCATGGAGTGAGTGTCTTGAACAATTGGGTGCATGGGTGAGAAGCCAGAAATAGATTGTAGAGAACTAAGGGAGTTGGGCAAGGGAGTGGAGTTTATAAATGAAATGCACTTATGTGGGTAGCTACATTGGGCAAACTTCCACATCACTGAAATTCTGCTTAAGAGAGCATCAAAGAGCTATGAGTAACAGACAGTTGAAACTCTCTGCGATAGCTTTGTACACATAAACAGACCACATGCACAACTTAATATTCAAAGAGGCCCAGTTAATATCCAAAGAGAGGAGATATTTTCCCAGGATAATATGAGAGGCCATAGAGATCAGAAAGAAAACTTCAATAGGGAAGATGGTTATTCCGTAGCCCAGGCATGGAAACATGTTTAGAGAAAGAAGGCTTTCTCCATCAGGAGCTATGGGGGTTGGCAAGAGCCAATTAGGAGCAACTTGACCAATGGCTAGGATATAAAAGGCAGAAAAGATTCTGCATTTCAGTGATCTGAAACAGCAGATTGCAACACCAGTGAAACTGTCGTCCAGAGGAAATGTGGTACAACACTATTTGATTAATAATGGCCAGCTATTTAATTGACAACACACACACAAATGTTAAAATAAGACACAGTACATACCCTGGCTGACCTATCTTGGGTCGCTTGTCTTTGTTCGGGCTCAGGATTCATGAATGCATGCTGAGAGCCTCTCCCAGGGGCTGCCAAAGTGTTGAAAGTACCCATTCTGGGATACACACCACTGCAATACAAAGAAAGTTTCAATCATAAACCTTATTCAAGTAGTTATCAATGTACTAGCCTTTTACAGGCTTCATAATTTTCACATTACCACAGATGATAACTCAATTTTTTCAGAAAACCCAAAAAAACCAAGCAGTCAATGCATTAGAATCTACCTTTTAACCAAATCTATTTGCCTGACACAACTTGGTTTGTGTACTGTGATGAATCCCTTACCCGGCAGGAGCAGTTGTAGTGGCTGTTCCATCTGGAGGGGTTCGATTCTCCTGGGCTTCCCTCCTCTCCAGGGTCTCCATGTCTTCAAGGAGCTGCTGATTCCGAGCCCGGAGGCGGTGCACTTCTTCCACCAACTGCTGTTTCTCGGCTGCCATGCGTGCTCGTTCCTCCCTCTCTGTGTCAAAGTCCACCCGATAAACCTCCACCTAAAAAAGAAATAAATGTGAACGAGATTAAAATGTACTCATTTTCTATGCCACAAGGTTACATTTAATACTGAACCACACACGATATTTACTATTGACTATTTTTCTGAGATTGAAAATAGGTAGGTATTCAGACCAAAACTTGAGAATTCCCTCACATAACACTGCATTGGCTACAAAGACACAATATTTCATGACAAGATCAGATTTAGAAAGCATGATCATTTGGAAAACATTATTTAAGACATATTTATGATGGTATCATTTGATATCTGTATTAAATTATAAAAGTTAATCAAACGATATTAAAAATTACATTCATCAAAACACTAAAAATGACGTCACCACTTGAAGTTGATGCTGAATCAAACATTTATCATACCATATTTTGTTCAAATACTATTACGATGTCTTAAAAATTTTAATTCCTATAAAAAAATAATATGTAAAATCACTTCACTCCACAGCAATTAGCATGTAGAAGAAAAGTCTATTCATGTCTTTTGTCCCCGTCTGCGACAGAAATTTCATAACACTACCACTGACCAAATGAGCCATATTTTTGTTTAATTACATCCATTTTTCAAGAGGGGCAGAGTGTGAATTACAGTGTGAGAAATAATTTGTGGATTTTATGACAATTTCAAGCTTATAGTGGGAAATGCTAACAATTTGTGACCATATTTCTGGCAGACTGGTGTGAAGTTCCCTTCAGAGGTAATTTGAAGCCACCCACAACTGATGAGGATGAGAAACTGATCCTTGAAGCACAAAATTTCAGTAAGATGGGAGTGGAATTTGTCCACATGGGAATAACAAGGTACAATTTTCTACATACATAACATTTTATTCTCCTGGGGTTAGGGGTCAACCTGATGATGACGCAATTACATTAAAACCTGGGTTGACTCAAAAGTTATTTTTGTGGTAAATTACATTTTGTTACATCAACGATCTAATAAGGTTTCAAATGAAGACATGCAATTAGGTTATCTTTCTATGCCAAAGATGCAAAACTTGTAAAAACAAACAAAGTACAAATATTCTAATTTATGAATCTCCAGTATTTTCCACAGTTTCAGGGATTTGAAGATTTGAATGACCCATCCCTAAATTGTATACTTAAGGAACATTAGGAAAAATACACAAAGAATTAATACGCAGTGAATCTTTAGTAACATTGGCACTTACTAAGTGTGAAAAGTGAAATAAGTGGCAGAGTCATTAAAATAATTACTAGCCTTAAGCCCAGTTCTAGTTTCAACATTTACCTGATTCTTCAGAACGGGGATCAGCTCCGCCTCAGTTTCTGCTTTCCTCAGTCTTTCTTGCATGCCGACTGCCTCTCTCTGCGAATTGCCAAGAGCCTCTTCCAAGTGCGCAAGGCGAGCTGTCACCTCATCTAGTTTCTGCCGATACCCTCGTGCTTGTGCTTTGTGATAGTCTGCATCGGCATTCTCCTGTGAACAACGTTGAATGGATTTAGAGCTTGAATCTACTAGTGCATACAGGGCGTCCCATTTATCTTGACCACCCGAAATAACTTTTTGTCCAGATGTGAATTCAAAAATGTGTCAAGCAAATGTTCATTAGCCGTCTGGGGAACATTAATCAGCATGACTGCCTTCCTTGTAGCTTTGTTATTTACAAAGATATGAACAGCGGTATGTCTTTTTAAAATGGCACAATTATTAACACTTAGTGTAGTGAACATCCACCTAAATGCCGTTCCTTATGCGTGAAACTTCGTAATAAAGCTCATTTTGTAACCGCTGGGACCAGGACTGTAGTTCGTAATTTCGTAAAAACGAAAATTTCGTGATAACGTTTCTTTTACTGTAACTTGGATAGGCTTTTCGTCGGGACCAACAATTTGCTTCGTAATAAAGTTGTTCGTATGAACAAGAGTCTACTGTAGTCCCCCCCTAATTTTGAGGCTTCAGTTTCGAGAAAAGTTAAAAAAAAAAAAAAAAAAAAAAAAAAAATAATGCGTTTTACTATAGTCCCCCCCCTTTACTTTTACCATGGGCATTTTTGGAAAAAAAGGGGGGACTACATTCAGATAAATACGGTACATGGAGCAGTAAAAAGACGAGAAAAATCATGTTATTGCTGCTAAAAAGTTCGCGGTCGCGAAAAGAAAGCAGCAAATGATTCCAAAAGCAGCATAAAAAAACAGAAAAAGTGCATAAGTAATAATAAATTGTTTGATTTACATGAGTTATGAAAATTACATGAAATTAAAGTAAAGGTTTGGATTATTTGTGCCTTCTGAATATTCGTGCCGCCTCTCCCCAATATTAGCCCGGATGCCCAAAAGACCAAGGTACATTTGTCAAGGTATAAGGCACATCCATCAAAAACATAAGTTACTTCACAAAGCATAAAATCAGCATACATGTATATCACATATAATAATCACTCATAACAAAGAAAGGAAAAAAAAATCACATTGCATTAACATTCCATCAAGCCCTTTACTCATGTAAGTATTCCTCCAAAGAGTAATATGAACCTGAAAGAAGGAACCTTTTTAAATGCATTAAATTTTTTAATATTTTTTACACCAACAGGGAGTTTATTATATAGTTGTACCCCCATTTCCCTCGGACCCAGTTTGTTTAAGTTTGTCCTTGTAGTAGTGTAATGTATGTCACGCTTGCATCTCGTGTGATGGGAGTGATGGTCACTATTAAGGGCAAAGCTTATGATATTAGATTTGATGTACAACACAGTAATCATCATATAAATGCAAGGCAGTGGCAGAAGGCCTAGCTCCTTGAATAAGGGTCTGCATGAGTATCTGGATGGTTTCTGGGCTACGATTCTAACAGCCTTCTTTTGAAGTCGGAAAATGCGCAATGAGTTGAGATGAGAGGAAACCCAAAAAATTATACTGTGTACGATATGGGAATAAAACTTTTTAAATGTTGATTCAGCACTGAATTTAGACCTCGAACTGAGAACCGCAGCCATGAACCGAACCAGAACCAAAATCAAGAGAAAACGACCCATACCTACATATAAAAATTAGAATATTTTTAAAATACTGGTGTATATTTGACATTACCAAATTGAATGCCCTATTGAAGGTCATTTTCAATTTAAGTTTTCGCAGAAAACTTAAAATCAATGTGCTTTTGTCATCTATGCAAACATGCCATAATGAAAGCCTTTAATTCACCAAAATGAATTAAAATTTAAAATCCAAATCAAATATCTAGGATAAAAATCTCCATACCTTAATTGCTGAAGAAACTGAAGCATCTTTCGCCTTTAATGTATCTAAATCTAACTTAAGAACAGCCAAAAGGTTTTCTGCCTCACGCACATGGCCCCTGGAATGCGATAAAAACAAAGGATTTTTATAATGACACTAGTTAAAGAAATTTTAGCAAATGAATTTTATACCTAGTAAACTCACACTAAGCATGCAGCAAATTTTGTTTGAATAGCAGGATGGACTGGTCAACAAAAAAGGGGTACACAACACAAATGGCAACACAATAATTGGAAGAATTTCAAGTATTCAAGCCATACATAGTCACTGACATTTAAATATCCTATTATCTACTTAAGGGCAGTTCTTTCATTAACCAATGCCTCTATTGACTAATGCTTTTAAAAGGTGTTCAAGTAGAGTTAAGTTTTTCCTTTTACTCCACTTGACTCCAATATCATAATTGTCATACATTCCTACCATATACAGTTCCAGTCGCATTGCACAAGGTCCTCGACCTCCTGCTTATCATGCATGGTACAAACTCAATATAAATAGTAACACAATCACAAATAAATTTATTCTACGGTAAAACACACCTTTGCTGCTGCAACTCACTAGCGTCATCAGAAATTTGTTTCTTTAAATTCATAACCTCTTCTTTAAGTTCCTTACACCTACTTGGATCAATGTCCATCAAGGAGACAATGATTTGGTATAACTTCTGCATCCATACTTCCAGCCTTATGTCACTGAAAATAATTAATTTATACTTTAAAATGGATATCAATAAAACAAAGCTATCACTACGACTAAATAAAAAGTGCTGCAGCAAATTTTGGAAAATCACTATCAATAATCAATATTAATACCAACCAAAAAATTCAATCAATACTATTGTTACGCAGTATCAATTTTTCAAAGTAATAAAAAGAAATACCTCTTCAGGAGAGTAAAAAGGAGGGTTACTATGCATAAAAAAATAACTTGAAATATAATTGTTTTATTTAATTTTTACCCTTGCTGTGAAAATATAATTTTCTCACAACATCAATGGTACCCACTTTAAATGTTTGTAACTGTTCGCAACGGCAAGGGTAGGGTTGCAATATCTGCTTAAAGGCCGCTTTACACGGTGAAAGATCATTCGAAAGATCTTTCGAAAGATCATTCGAATGATCCATCATTCACCGTGTATAACGGAAATTTCCAGCATTCGAATGATCATTCGAATGAAATTTCAGGCCTGTTCTAATTTGCTTGAATGATTTCCGTGAATGATATGAGCGCACAGCGTCCATCTTGCCATTGGCATCCACCTCGGAATTTTAATATTTTATATAAAACTTAGGAAGCATAGTAACCCATGAAATAGCTCAAATAATTAATATGTACTTTGAGAGAACATAAATTCACAAACATCAACTGTCTAAAGGCAGTAATTCTGAAGTAACATTTCAGATATTAAATGAATAAAAACGTCGTTTTTCTCCTTGATTGCGTCTATATTTTGTTCAATTTACAATTATTAAACTACAGTAGAACCTCACTTATGAAACTTTCAGCGGAAAACCAAAAAAAGTTTCATAAGTGAGGAAGTTTCATATGTGAGGTTTTTCGGTATTCAGCATGAAATCCTTTCCTATAGGGGCTGGTTTGTCTCCAGGATGCAATTACTCATTTGGAGGCAAGAAATTGAAGCCTAATAATCTTATTTTCACACAAGCAACACCACAGATGATGTGTAACTTTAAGAGAAATATAATTCTACATTCCTGAACAACATTATCCGCAGTTGAACATCTAGCATTTCTGGTACTGATCTGCAAGGCTATCATACTGGAGAGATTTCGGAATGATGACACTAAATGTTCACAGAGAAGCCAATTTTTTTAAAAAGTTGACTCATTAAAAGCAGTTTCAGGAAATTCATTTCACCCCCTATAGGCAAACCCATGATTGTAGATTAAAGAAATGAAATACCTAAGGAAAGTCATCCAAATTAACCCCATAACTAGGGAGCAAAATTTCACTAATGCATCACGAAGGCTTCACACCCTATGGACCAGGGTTCATGTCATGGCCGAGGCAGAAAGCTTTCAGAGATGGCTGTATCCCTGCTTGAAAGTAGTGTGGACGGAACTTCCAGTGCAACACCATGTCCGGCAGATGGAACGTTAAGCCCTGGTTAAGCCTATTGTTACAACCTGGCTAATTCCAACACAGGGTTTCTATACTCCCTCCCTTACCTCATGTCGAAAATGACCCCAGCTGTCTGTTTCTTCCCTCTGAATACCATGCCATAGATAATATGGAGCACCCAGCAGTGGCGTAATTATGGTGAGTCGATGAGGGGATAGATCCCCCTCCAAAGCCGCAGAGAATTGAAAAAAAAATTTAAAACAAAAGTCTAGCTTTGATAAACAACAACTGCATCTACTCAAAGTTAAATTTTGTAAATGATGGAGCCAAAATGATGTAAAACATAATTACAGGCATGCTCTTTTTTTAAATTTTCCGGGAATCCCCGATGCCTCAGGGGGGGGGGGGGGGGGGGGCCCCCTCAGGTACTACCATCACCCCCAAAGCATATTCCTAGTTCCGCCCCTGGTATCCGGGATATTCCGTGACTAATTGCAAGACTTTTCCGGTGCTTAGATCACTTTTTTAAAGTGAGCATTTGAAATAACCGCGCAACTGCCGTCAGTGATGATTGAACAAAAATATATTAAGAGCTCGAAAAAATCTCCCCTCTCAAAAATGTTTACGTACTAAAAAAGAATTTTTCCGTGAAATTTTAGTAATAGTAGATTGAATCTACCGGGTATAGCTTCTCTGTCGGCATTCATACGCGAATTCAGCGCCGGGAACTTCGACTCACAAGCCGTGTGACTCATCTTCACGTAATATTTTGCTTCCCCATATCTGATCACAACACCAGACTGTTTTTGTACTTTGGTATAATGGTTATAAGTCATTCCAGAGTCGAAAGGAACTGCCTAATCTTTCGCGTTTTGAATTTGACTCTAATGATTACGTTACGACTGACGACGCGAGTTATTCTCCGAGGACATTCGTACTAACTCTCGTTCAGTTAAAAAATAAACGCTTGCCAGCAGGCAGACTCAAGCTAATAGCTACTCAAGGTCCAACTTTGTTTCATTTAAACCCACTGAGATACAAGTTAGGTCAATTTTGATCGGCGCGCCGCGTAAGCAACTTTCCCCCGGCTCAATTCGTCCCGCGGATGCGGGATTAGCCCACGGAATGAGACCATGCATGCTGTTTTTATCATCGTGTTGAATCACCATCAACTTACGTCTATACTGCAAATGCGATAATCTCTTTTGGATGACCTTGGAAGCCAAATTTTTGGTACGGGAGGATTTTTAACGGCTCATTTAGGTGTTATTTCGCTGGGGCGACGGAAATCATAACCTTGGAAAATTCTAGACAATCTTCCGTTAGAGATAGATATTCCGAATTAACGATCATCTACTGCAGTTAAAATTAATATCTAATAAACAGCATCGCTCATTATTAAAACTTAGTATTCTTCATTGACATATCTATGTGATGAGCACATACTACCCCTGCTCCTGTGACTAAAATCGGCGCGCGTACCGAAATCTTCTCGTAGAGCAGTTATCTGAAAAGTCGTATAAGTGAGGTATTTTATCTCATTGGACTGGGAAAATACGTTTCGTAACGGAGTTCGTCGTATAAGTGAAAAGTTTCATAACTGAGGTTGGAAATACATGGGTTCATATGGGGTTATTCACCGGACCAAAAAAAATCGGCGTATAAGTGAGGTCATCGCATAACTGAGGGTCGTATAACCGAGGTTCTACTGTATATATCATGATTTGAGCGCTAAAGTTTCGGGTGAGAGTCCCAATTAATCACACAATATCTGTTTATTCGGTGAACACATTCCAGCCAACGCGAGCCACTACGTTATCTTGGCTCACCTATGGGATCACAATATTGCCTATCTCTAATCATTCAAGGAACTCACCCGAAAGAAATTTCGAGCATGTCCTAATTTGCTTGAATGATTCCGTGAATGATATGAGCGCATGGCATCCATCTTGCCATTAGCACCACCTCGGAATTTTAAAATCATATATATAAACTTTGGAAGCATATTAACTCATGCGATAGCTCAAATCATTAATATTTACTTTGAAAGAAAGTAAATTCACAAACATCATTCCTCAAAATAGAGCATGTATTTTGGAAAAAACATTCCGGATTTTTAAAGTTTAAAATCGTCGTTTTTCTCCTCGATTGCGTCTATATTTTGTTTGATTTACAATTATCAAACTGTATTTAATGATTTCAATGCTAAAGTTTGGGGTGAGACTCCCAATTAATGACAAAATATCTGTTTATTCGGTGAACACATTACAGGCAAAACGAGCCGTGACATCACATTGGCCCACCTAGGAAGTCACAATCTCACGGGGTTGCCTATAATTCAAGGGACAAACCCTATAAGTTAGCCCATGAATATCACAGTCCACTTTCTTCCCCTGCTTCGATTGCAAGCAATGAGATGACACTGAGCCAACTTCATTGTAGAAAGTATGAGGATGCTGAAGCGCACTCTTTCGAAAATAGAACAGGTCGCTTCCTTTTTTCTCTTCCCGTTACCTTTCTTCTATTGCACAGGAATGACCTTTGTTCGACTAGATTGTAAAGTACCCGAAGGGACCCCAAACATAAAAACTCATGGTCGACCAGCCTTCAACCCTGAGGAGCTTTTGCTTTATTCTTATTATGTTCTTTTTTTATGGGAGCTGGACGCTGCGGCGTCGATACGGGACTGAAATAGGATTTTTCTGAACGAGTAACAATGTGCAGTTTTTCCCCAAATTATATTTTCACCAACTTTATAATTTAATGAATCGGAAGGGAAAAGACCTCGGGCAGCCATTTGAAGAGTAAGTTCCTTTAAGATCATGTTACAGAGCAAACTATCTTGAAGCATAATCATCTTTGCTCTGCAGCGAAAACAACCAATTATGTACTTCGTTACGGGATTACAAAACGCAGGATTTATTAAAGTGGTTTTCCACTGTCAACTCGTACCGTTCTAATTCCTCTCATTACTTAGTGCGTCATACCCCACCGAAAGTCAAAGCAATACCAAGGTATATTGAAGCGCACATGTAAACAAAGCGTTCCATCGTCTGCGAGTTCCAAAACAAATCATGTGGTGAGAAACGGTCGGAAATATCGTTAGAATCGAAATACACTATCGATAGTCGCACCAGTGCGCATCATTTCTGCGCAGAAATTTCACCGAAATCATTCACCGAAATCTTTCACCGTGTATAGCGGTACCGGCGTATGAATTTCTTGCGAATGATCATTCGAATGATCTTTCGAAAGATCTTTCGAATGATCATTCACCGTGTAAAGCGGCCTTAACAGCAGATGAAGAAAATACGCAAAAATACTACATATATATTTATGTAGTCCTCGTAGGATTCTAGCTAGGATTAGCTGTATATACTTTTGAAAAAATATGTATGTATATGACATATCCATTGGAGTTTGCATAATTTAAAATCACACTTGAGGAGTAACACAAAATCAACTTACTTTTTCTCCTGCGCAAATAAAAATTCATGTATCAGCCCCAAGCGTGATTCACAGGCTTTGACGTATTCCCTGTCATCCTCATGAGAGAATTCCAACGTGTCCCACCTCGGAACTGAATTTTCTTTCAGCCTCTTCTCCATGGTCACTATGAGCTCCTTTTTAGCTTCCTTCTCCTGATTAAGACTGGCCATTACCTCTGCAAGCTTCATGGACAGGTTATCCTTATCCAGCTCTGCTTTCTTCTTTAATGTCTCCAACTCCTTCAACTGTAAATATAAAAATTACATTCCCTCAGCGTGAATCATAAATACTTAATGCAGTAGACCTTATTTTGTAGGTTTCTGAAGGGCCCACAAAAAAATGAACGTGCTATCCAGGAAAACATCAGGGAAGTGAATAATAGCAATTGCGGTAATTGCAATCCGTGGAAAAGTGGTCATAATTACAATTACTGTCCAAAGTTCTTGTAGGATTGCCGTGCTGAACTCTTTTCACATTTAAAATAATGAACATTATCACTAAAATGCCAGAAATACCATGTGAATGAAAATCACAATGTTTTCGTAGATTTGCCAGAGAATATAACATAAAAACGTCATCACTCTTCAGTGTATCTGTCGTATTTGTATTAAGAGAACAAGTTAAGTTAGGTCATTTCTTCTTTCCCACAGATTACTCATAGAAAATGACAATAACCCTGACCTATGCCAATTGGTTGTTTAAAAAATTAATAAAAATTGGGCAACATTTTCTTTGCCAAAAATCCCGGCAACAGCCATACACATTCTCAGAATATTGATGAATATATCGAATAATATATCGATATTGATATGACGATTTACAAGAAATTTAAAGATTATTATAAGCAGATTTTTTAATCTTCTACAGATTAAAGTCTCTTGAAACATTTGTCCAATGTTGTCTGCTTTCTATTTCTTGTACAGAGATATAGTATTTTTGTGTTAAGTTTCCCGAGGAGATCCAAAGCATCATCTCCTGCCGCAACACTTGTCAAGTAATGACGTGCATACTTTTCGCATTGAGAAATGCATTTGGATGCATAACGGTCGTAGACAGAGAGATGTGGGAGGAATGTAAGGAGATTAATTAATGTCTGATAATAATAAAATAACTAATTAATTCGCACATTTTCACACTCAGAAGATACTAGGAAACGACTTACGGGTTGCTTCATGCCAAATACCGTATTTCTCTAACTATAGTCCCTCCCCCCTAATTTTGAGGCTTCAGTTTAGGGAAAAGTTAAAAAAATGTTTTAGAATATAGTCCCCCCCTTTACTTTTACCACAGGCATTTTTGGAAAAAAAGGGGGGACTATATTCAGACATATAAGGTAATTGAGCGTACTGCCCAGGAAAGCACCACAATTTAAAGCGTACTAACCAAATAGTTTTGCCTGTATTTTGCTCATGGTACCAGTACCAAGAGAAATTGCCGTACTAAGGAGGAAAACGTGCTACTAACCAAGTTCCACTGTACCTTCATCTGTCTCCTTTTCAGTCACAACCTCTCACAAAGGGTGAAAAAATAATACTGCTCAGTGGAGAGAGAAAAATAGCTTCTGGTGCAAAGTATAAACTAAACACAGAACTAAAGTGCAAGGATGACAAGCATAGAGGGAAAATTTCTGAGACAAAGAAAAGGCAAATCTCACACTGTGCTGTAAAAATAAAGATCGTGCAAAAACTAATGGGTGGTAAATGTTGTACAATGAGTAAGTGGAGCCTATTTCATTACCATAAATTCAGTCACTCACCGCAGTTTCAAGGACTAATCTTTAGGTTCATTACAAGAGTCTTGTCATACTATTTCCCGCATCAATGCAAAGCCTTAATCTGTTGATGGGACATGCCAACCCATTGTCAATTGGCATGATTTCGAAATCTGGCATTAATTCTCACTCTTAATTAAATTGACTACAATGTTTGTTACACAGTGAAAGTCTACCTAACTGTCCTTAACCCTATTTCTTCTACTTGTAGTCATCGACTGCTTCCCAAGAAACGCCACTCCTATCAGAATACATATGTGATGTAGAATGTTGATTCCAAAGTAAAAGGAGTAGCCACGGAGATGTACAGGTGGGAACAACACCTCCCCACTTTCATTTAGTCGGGCAAAACATGAAGCACCAGGAAATACGTTTTCAATAGCATTCTTATCAGAGATTTCAATTTATCTTGTTCAACTTGTGTACCTTATCTTATACCTCATCTGATGTGCCAATTCAATTTCATTAAAAATATAGTGGAACTTGTTTAGTACGTTTCTGAAGGGACCACAAAAAATGAATGTGCTAACCAGGAAAACGTGCTAACAAGGAAAGTAAAAATTAGCAGCTGGGGTAATAGGGTGGTTTCCTATTATTTTTTTATTGCCTTAATCGAAAGATTATTACTCCTGGAGTACGTATTTCGCGCTTTTAGATTTTTAAATGACAACATCTATTTTTCGCGATTAAATGAAAAGTGAAAATTTTCAAGCTCGCGAAAACGAGACGCTTAAGTATGAATGTCGGGAAATATCTCCGTACGTCGTATTTCTGGTTCCCCCTCCCGCCCGGTGAGGTGACCTTGAGGCGAGGCTTAGCTCTGATACGTCGCAGGATGCTAGCGGATAGCTGAGTACCTTCCTGAACGGTAGCGCTTGGCTTAAAAAAGGTTTATTAATACCTTATCAAACGAAGAAAACTTTCCGACATTAGCCAGTTTTAATAGGTGATTATTAAGACATGTTTCCCTGAGCTCTGTGCCTCATGCTTGCATTGGTAACCTCAGACGATGCATAACTCCTATCCTCTCGTGTAGAAACTAGGTCCCTGTGACGTCATGCGGAGTGGAATCGCATGGGCGCCAATCTGGCCTTTTTCAAATGAGGATAAAATTTGACCCTTGCCATTCGTCTAAACCGGTATTTCAAAAACCAAATAATTTGTGTATTATGAATACACTGATGGTGAGTAACGAATCGCAATCAATGCCTTTCGTTTTCTTTGATGAAGGAAACTACCCTATTGCAATCTGTGGAAAAGTCGTCATAATTACAATTACTATCGGTAGTTCTCGTAGGATAGCCTTCCTGAACTCTTTTCACCTTTAAAATAAAGAAAATGGGCGCTACATTGAAAAACAATACCATGTGAATAAAAATCACAATGTTTCATAGATTACCCAAAGACAATTACATGAAAACGGCGTCTTTCTCCCGTGATTTATCCTGTATGTATTTATTGAAAGAGGACAAGTAAAGCTAAGTCATTTCTTTTTTGTCACAGCTTACTCGGAGAATATAACAACAACCCTGAGTATGTCAACGGGTTGTTTTTAAACATCATAAAAATTGGACAACATTATATTAACCTTAAATTATGGCAACAGCCGTACACATTCGCTTCTGGAATAAAGCCATATCGATTGTTATATCGATCGATATATCGAATAATAACACGCAAGATTATCAGATTACGACGTAATTACAAGAAGGATTTATATTATACAGTTGAAATTTACTTTAAAAATTTGTTTAACGTCGTCTACTTTCGTGCCGAGATCAAGTATTTTTAAGCTAAGCTTCGCGTGGAGATCCAGAGCATCGTCTGCTCCCGCAGCAGTAGTCAAATACGCACATACTCCGTAGCATTGACGTACTGCAGTACTGCTTTAGATAAAGTGGGAATTGGATAAGACTCATTTCTTCATCATGATAACTTGTGCAATAGCAACAATTGCCCACTCGTGAAATTTGTGCGCAGTGGGCACTCCAGGGGCAACAGAAGGTGAGGAGCTCGGGGTGGGGAAAATTGGGGCTTCTCATTGGCTGCAGTTTTTCATAGTCAGACATTCCTGATAAATGGCCATATTTTATTATTCATCACATCATAAGAATTGAGAAATGCATTTGGATACATCACGGTCGAAGAAAGATATGTGGAATGAATGCAAGAATGTTAATGGCTAGTAATAATAAATTAAATCGTGAATTCGGAGCTTTACGACCCTTAAGAAGATACTGGAGAACGAATTGCGGGTTGCGTCACGGCTAGCAATTGAGCGTACTAACCAGGAAAGCACAATTTTTTCAAACGTACTAACCAAATACTTTTGCCTGTATTTTGTTCCGATGGTACCGGGACCGAGAGAAATCATCGTACTAAGGAGGAAAACGTACTAAGGAGGAACGTACTAACCAAGTTCCACTGTATTTATGAACTACGATAAGCATTAGTATTACTTAAGATGGAATTTTAGACAATTATCAACTAAAAACAATAAAAAGTTCAGTCGCTTCCTACATTATCTTATGATAAAGTTTGAGAAAATAAACATCTACAAATATTCACACGGCTTATTTTATGGGACACTATTCTTACATTTAAAACATTATTGCAGCATTGAATTCTAGGTAAGACAATAGGAAGACAAATATAAAATAAAAATCATTCCAATCTATACTTCCAGCAGTTCAGTTTAGTTCATAGTTTCAAACAGATTTAGTTCATACAGTGAAACCTCGATATAACGACACCCCAAGGTGCACTAATAAACACTCGCTATAGCGAATTGTCGCTTTACCGGAGGTGGAGCAAATAATAGCCAATATACCTGTTGCGAACAGATATACAGGAACAGGAGTGGTGCAGCGACAGATAAACATCTATCCGATAAACGTAAGCATAAATCCAGACGAAAGGCGATGTTTTTTTGCATCACTAAATTTCCTTACTCAAATAACGACCAACTATTCGAACAATTTATAAGCGCCGCACTGAATAAAAATCATGCAAAGCATTGTTTCGTCATCATTATATTTATCGAACGACAGTTTACCACATAAATTTGAGACTGAGCACTCCATTAACTTCATTTCTAACAGATCGCTAGCAATTACAGAGGTTAAGGAGTCTTCATGAAAGTCTTCCGGCGGTGAAACCCTCGCTATGGCGAGAGCCAACACCGAAAGGGTCTCGTAAAAACGAATTTTTTAACACGCTTATTATAGGGTCAATTGACGGTGCATCGGCTATCTCTCGTAATAGCGGGGGTGTCGTTATAGCCCGTACTCGCTTTAACGAGGTTCCACTGTAGTTAAAACACGAGCCCATATTTAGGACCACAAGACTCTCTATTACCAATTTGAACGAGGATTTGAAGATTCTGTACATTAAGTTTTCGCATTGGCACCTAGCTATCCACGAGGGAGATGGCATCTCGCTGTCTTTCGTCCTTGATGCACCGAGTCATACAGTATGGGCTTGAACTAAATTCATCACAGATTTTTTTGGCTAACATCTTGTCATCTGTATTGTAGTTTTCCAGAAAAAAAAGTTAAATATCCTAAATATTGGGCTCTATTCATCACCAAATTATTTATCAGGCTACTAGTAATGAAGAGGCACTTTCAACTCTAAACATGAACTTGCTCCCAGCACTCCTCCCCATCCCCCCATTCCGAGAGATCTTTCTTTCCAAAACCTTTGTTTACTCTCCCCCACCACCTTTTGCTGATCTTCCTGACGCAGAACTTTCAAACTCCCCTCCCCAAGTATTTTCCCCCCTCCTAGCGGTGACATAGCTCGAGTGCGTTATAGAAAAACACACCCCCCAAACGTAGTCTCAGGCAAGGCTGAAGGCCCTTTACCCACCCCTCTCTTCCTCCCGCCCTCTGCACCTCCCTTCATCCTGCCCCCACTTCCTCAACCAGGCAATATCCATCCCACGCTTACTCACCCCAACCCCTTTGAACGTATTGCGGTGGTGGAGGAGGACATGATTCATCTCTACCGGCAACAGGGACAAGTTTATAGCCACCAACAACCACTGATTTAATTTGCATGTTAGAAATAAGATTCTTTTTCAAATGACTTTGGAAGCAAAACTGTAAATGGGAAGGTTTTTAATGGCACATATGGAGGTAACTTAGTCACGGCAGCATAAAATAATCAAGTTTGCAGAATTCTAGACAGCTATAACAACAAATACTTCAAATACAACAAATACTTCAAATACAACAAATACTATAATTAATTATAATCAGCGAAAAGTCACTTGTCTTCATATCACACCTCAAACGCATCCAACTAGGCATCAAGGGGCTGTGGTAAGAAATGAAGCATCCTTCTAAAACTACCACCTTAATTTTAACATCTATGTCATTTCACAATTGTCTTTTCTTTTTGCCCTTTACCTTCAATGATTGAACAGGATTCAAACATGTTTTTTCACCACTATTCTTTTTGGTACTGGTTCACCATTATCACCAATTCACTCGAATAACAAACATTCCTGATTTCCCAAGATATTCCTTAACTTTCCAAACACAATGAAATTTGATTTTAAAGGTTTCCCTGGAATATCGTTCACTCCGACAAGCATCCCGTACTCCAATGGGACTGAAGTCATCCACTCACCCTGTCACACATGGCCCTCCGACTCCTCTCCAAGGCTTTCCTGTCCTCCTCCAACGCTTGCCTCTCAACCTCCAGCACTTTCTGGAGCTCCTCCAGCTGCCTCCTGTTTGCCTCTGCTTCCCCGGTCCTCTGATTCACTGACTCAGTTTCTGGGACAGTGTTTTTCCAATTCTCACCCACCATGAAGAAACTGCCTCCGGAGGAGTTGGGCTGTGGAAAGAAAAATGATTTGATTATACACCCATGTCTCGTATAGCGCAATTTCGATACAGCGCAAATTCCTTCCTCAGGGAAACATTGCATTGCAGTGTAGCCTAATCAAAAATCTTAAACGCTCTCGTGATAAAACGTGAACTTGCGCTAAGTACACACGAAATTTCTATCATTTTACGCATATTAATATTATTGCTTGCCTCAAATCTTTTTTGTTTATATATTAATCGAAATCCATTGCTGTGCAATGGCCTAAAGCATCACTTTTCATTGGGTCCATAAAGCCGGCTTACCAAAGTAATTTAT
The DNA here is from genome assembly GCF_921293095.1 of Ischnura elegans. Classification (NCBI taxonomy): domain Eukaryota; kingdom Metazoa; phylum Arthropoda; class Insecta; order Odonata; family Coenagrionidae; genus Ischnura; species Ischnura elegans. The sequence continues at coordinate 115,290,211 of NC_060249.1, read as the reverse complement.
CTCGTCTCTTAAACAGCATGACAATAGTTAATTTAAATCATCAATTCAGCGTGGAGCTAGTGGAAATGAGTTTTTTTTAAACAATACAGTTTGAGACATAAGTTTTGCCATCATAGGTTACCGGGTGATTGACTTCCAGGTAGAGGGTCTACGCTAAAGCCTTCAAGGTCATCGGTATTCACGGGGGAGAAATGGAGCGGTGGCCGAGTTGCGCATGAATAGCATCAACACATAAAAGGTTCCGCTATAGAGTCTCAAACACAATGGCTTCGTTCCCTCCCCGCAGTCGTAGGCCTTCTGCATCTCAGGAATACAGTTCAGCAGTAGAAGGTGATTTAGATAGAGCCATACAGAGTAAAAACCAAGAGAATATGGCAAAAAATAGGAATGCGTGTAGAAAAATCAAGAATTTATCAAGAAAAACCATAAACCTAGAAGAGGAATTGAAAGAGGTCAATTGCTTTGAAAATGGAGGGCGTCAAAGCGATATTGCGCGGAAGTTTAAATGCACGATGCCTTATTCTGAATAAAGACGAAGTTAAAATCAGTGACCTCAGCTGCACCAACTTCTACCAAGCGATCTACACATACGGAAAGTTCATAGTGAATCAGTACAATAAGACGAGAGTGGTAATCGCTCCGAGACATTTAGTGAAAGCTCCGGTTGGTTCCAGAATTTAAACGGCAAGCAGGTATTTTCAGTGCGGCGATATCAGGTGAATCTGCAAGTGTTGATAGCGCAGCCACCACAACATTTTCTGATGAACTCCAAGCTGTGATTGAAAGTGGCTCCTTTCCCCCTCAACCAGTTTTTAGTGTTGACGAGACGATATTCTTTTGGAAAAGAATGCATTCTCGATCATTCATTTTCAGGGAAGGAAAACCTGGGCCAGGTTTCAATGCATTTAAAGACTGTTTCACGTAGCTGCTAATGACTCGGAGGACTTCAAATTAAAATGATTTATCATTCATAAACTCCGGTAGCTATGAAATGGCATTCAAAGTAGCATTTGCCTGTCATTTCGATGGGAGACAAAAGGGCCTGGGTGACACAATAGTTGTTTTTCGACTGGTTTGAAAAATAGAAAAATAATCAACTGCCGGCAATGCATTACGAACCCCTGAGATAGTCTTTGAATGCGTGCATACTACCTTTAAAGATGTTTTAAACTATAAACATTTATATAAATAATGATTTCTACGGCTTTTTATGGGAATATAGATGTTTCAGAGGAAATTCAATACCCAAGACCTATGCTACCAGGAACGCATCCCTATCTTCCCAATGTTAAAACGCTCTTGTATAACGCAAATTCGTACAGCGCTAAGACCCCAAGGAACGCATCCCTTGCGCTATACGAGACATGGGTGTATTCACCACTCCAAAGGACTGATAAAGTTGAGACGTCACGGATCTTGAGTCATTAGTTTATTTTTCCAAACAAAACTTTTCAGCCAATATCGAAGCATTGAGTGAAAGTTTAGCCATTTCTTAGCACTGAACTAAACTCATTAATGGTAATCATTCCCTCATTTATTCAACCTTAAGGTTGTTTTGGGTGGAAGTGAATAGAATTCACACCAGACTAAGGCATAAGTATTTATATTTCATACAGTCAAGATTAGGGGGTCAGTTTCTTTGTCCAGGGCATTCTTACGCTAAAAGAGGATTTTACATGGGGATTTGGAATGAACCCACGAGCCTTCACTCAGTTGGCTAGCACTTAAACCATCACGCTACAAATCTCCCTTGAAAATAATAGTAAACCCTAAAAGTAAACAGCTAATTTTTATACCTTGAATGCTCTGTTTGAAAATCTAAAGATTTACATGCACATGATGGCTAAGGCCATTGAAGAAAACCATGATGCCAACTGACCTTTGCCTTTCCGGGGGACGTCTTCAGTCTTAGGTGATTTGTTTTCTCGCTTCCACCCAGTTCCTCCTCATCAGCCGTAATGGCAGCATTGCCTTTCGTGTGCCCACCTTGAGAGCTCCCCCCCTGGTGTTGACTTGACTTCTTTTGCAATTCTTCCACTTGACTTTTCAAGTCTCCTATCTCTTTTTTAAGCTGAAAATGAATTTTAACATTATTAAATTCAATATCATTACTTTAATGAAATGTGAACACACATCATACGATTTTGTAATTCAAAGAGATTTGCTTTTGAAACTATGATTCTAATTGAATAGATATCATACAATTTACCCCTGAGTCAAACATTAAACCTATGTACAAAAGAAGGTACTGAAATTCAATTCTGAATTTCAGCACCTTCTTTAGTACCTTCTTCTTTCTTCTTCAGCACCTTAAGTTCTGAATTTCAGTACTTCTAAGTTTGTGCATGTTCAAGCAGGGTTCCCACTCAATCTAAATTTTAAAATTCACGGTTTTTCCAGGTTTTCACGGTTTAAATGTCTTCAAAATCACGGTTTGTAGATAAACCATTTTAGGCAGAAATATTGATCACATAAGAATCATCGGCTCACGTTCACTAAAAATTTAACAAACGTGACAGACACCGTGAATGCAAACGTAGCAACCAAATCTCTTCTTACGTCACATAAACGTTTGCAAAATTCAGCTCCGGCGAAAGGTAGTGAGTGAGAAAATGGTGGGACCAGGGTGCCAGGGAAATTAAGAAGAGTCTGAATTTTTGCAAGTGTTCATGAACAGTTTGGTTACCAGTCTTCCGGCTTTGGTACAGGCTTAAGGTCATTGTGTCATCATAGTACAGGCATCCCCCGAGTTACGTATGCCTCGACTTACGTAAATCCGTACTTACGTAAGTGATAACCGTACTTCAAGTGATTGCGTTAATTTTCGAATGCGAGCGCGTTGAAGTAGATATTCGCTCGTATACTCAATGGCAGAAAAAATGTCGAATAGTTATCGAGTTTTTTACGTGCTAAACAAAACAAAGTAACCCATTTTCATCATTCCTCGAAGGAATTTTCATTAATTTCTGTAGAATATCGCTTATAAACCCCAAGTCAATAAATAACATGAAAAGTAGCAGTTCTAGTGATGGAAGTGGTTGTGCCCACTTCTGTACGATACAGCTTGTCACGCAGCGTACACACCCGAACTCCGACTTTCAAATATTTAAAAATTGTATACTTAAGCTTGGACATTTCCATCTGTGGAAATAAAAGAAAACAAAGTTCGAGCCGAAATCTTTTTGTGGAAAGGAATTGGTTAGTACCCGCGTAAAGGCATTGAAATTTTAGGCAAAGAACGCTACGAAAAAGTGAAGAAAAAGTTGACAGACGATATTAATTGCGTACTTGTTTACATATTTCTGGCGATTGGGTTGCCGTATTGTATTTTGCAAAGATTTTATTAAGCTGCATTTTCTCGTTCTCTCATATTGTGTGCCAATATAAATGAATACTGCATCATTGAAAGCTTTTCCCCACTAACTTTGTTGCAAGTTAATGACGGAGTTAGCTGAATAAAAGCTCACTTTTAATTAGCTTCATGCATTGGAAATACTCTTCTATGTTTCCAGCGAAGTAAATATTCAAATGATGATATTTTCACGTCATTTTATTGAGATGTGAGAATGTGAAAGTATGTTTGCGTGCGTGAAAGATTACTGTGGCAATGAAACCGCCAGATTCATCAATCTACGTAATATATAAAAGGCAGAGGATATAATGATTATAAGTAAGTAGAAAATACAAAATATGGGCCCTTAGTTCGCAGTATAACATAATGAATCAATTTAAGTATTAAGTTTAGTAATGTAGCGTTGAGATACCGTACTTTCCCGAATCCACGCGATCGGTCAACTCGGGGAATAATATTACGCTTTTTGATTGGCAATGCTCGAGAGGAACTCTCCGACTATATTAATGTTATTGATTTTTTATCTAATTACGTAAGAATACGCGGAAGAGTTAATGAATATCGCAGTGAATTGAATGAAACTCCACCGAGAATGTACCGCAAACTTCTCCGCTGAGAATTTCACCGCACCGATCGAAATCTCTGGAGCACTAATGCAAATGTTCGACTTACGTAAATTTCGACTTACGCAGAGTCTGCCGGAATGCATCCCTTACGTAACTCGGGGGAAGCCTGTACACGGACAAATAATTGCGCTTCGAATATCCGTGTGCAGATGAATCCGTGGCCATGTCTGCGCATGACTGACCTCGAAATATGATCAAAATATCCATTTTTCTTTTAATCTGTCAATCGTTGTTCTGCGATCGTAAAGTCAAGATTGAGACATTTTTAAGGTTTTATACGAAATTCATGGCTATTTCCAGGTTTTTTAACAGTATACAAAATTCACGGCTTATTCACGGTTTTAAGGTTTTCATGGTTGAGTGGGAACCCTGTCAAGGCAAAAGCATTACCATCCATCAAATTTAATCAGGTGACAACAATAATTAGCTATTTAAAACAACATTAAAAAGTAATACATTTACCAAATTAAAGCTTATATAAATATCAAGAGAGTATTCCAGGCTTCTTGGACTACGAAACAATAAGTATGCACATTGAGGATGATAAGAAATAAAACTTATCTACAACTAAATCAAAAATTCATCTATAATAACTTATTCACAATATAGCTAACTTAAACACCATGACAAAAAGTAGAGATCTTAATGCCTAAAATCCTTTAACTAATAAGAGAATTGTTTCCCATTTCAATAAAAAAATACGAGATACACACCAAAAATGTCAAAGTAATCCTGACAGGTCAATTCAGACGTACCATTAAGACGAGGGAATTTCGAAAAATTAACAATGATGGTAGTAGTGATTTTTGTGTAGACACAAAAGAACGAGTAATTTTATAAGTAAAAAATCATACATACAGCAGAAAGGAACAAATAAAGCTGGTATCCCTCACCTGGAATTCTTTTAAGCAAACAACCTTTTCTCTGGCCTCAGCTTCCTCAAGCTTTCTCCTGAATACTCCGTTTTCAGTCTGCAGCTAAAAGTAAAATATGAACAGTGAATAATTTCAAGAACCTGAATGAAATGCTTGTGAGAAGTGAAAAAATCTTGAATTGAAAGACTTAATTATCTACATTAAATTTTCCGTTCAAAAATTCACTGTTACTGCACTGAATATAAAATTAAAACTTTCCTGACTGATCACCAAAATACATTTTTGGCCTGCAGACTATTTTCTCCATTTTGAGTGAATTAATTATAAAGATTTTCCTGCTTTCAGACATTCCTACTTTTGCTGAGTGGCTTTCACACCATGGCACATTGATTTTTAACAGCCATTAGCTTCAGTGACTGCCGTTAGAGGCATCAAACCACTCCATAAATAGCTCAATGGATTGGCCATAATGGTGTTGTGATGAGTGGCTCCTCGGGTTGGGATAATTGCGAAGGGGTGAGCCACAGCCAGTGATGACTCAAGGCACTATCGCTCCTTCGCATATCTCTATTCGTGAATCTCTCCACCCCTGATTGGGTATATTAAGGGTATACAATTGACAATAAGGGAGTTCCATCCCTCGTTTCCTGGGCCTAGTCTGCAAATGTCAGACTGCCACCGCACCGTCAGCCAGAAGGCAAGACGAGCAATCCCGACCATCTCCCCGACCTAGCCAGCGAACATCAGACTGCCATTCCAAAGGAACTCCAGCTAATTTTCTTCCCCTACCATAACAAGTAAGTTGTACTTCATTTCTACAATAAATATACACTCGGGTCAACCTTGTTTCTTATTTAACCCTAACGTCACGACTACAATGGTGTCTATTTCAATTTGACAAAGCACTGCCCCACAATTCAAAATATACATGGATCCAATGATGATCCGTATTGTGAGCAAAGGTTACATAACCCAACATGTATTCAACTGCGACGAAACAATTGTTTTGGAAAAAATGCTCCAGAGAACTTTTATCACTGCAGAGGAGATAATAATGACAGGCTATAAACCCATCAGGGACCACCTGATCCTTGCATTGTGTGCTACTGGTGATTGAAAAGTCAAGCCTCTGTTAAATTATCTTTCCGGGAATCCTCAAGCCTTTACAACTCACAAGATTCTAAAAGAAAAACTGCTGGTTATAAGGTGTGCCAATCCAAGGGCATTGATTATGCATCAGTTCTTTGGCAACAGGGTAAATCTCACCTTCAGCCCTGTGGTGAAGAAATATCTTTTAGAGAATAAACTTCCACTGTAAATGTTTTTGGCGCTTGATAATGCTCCAGCCCACCCACCTGGCCTTGAATATGTCATTTTCGACGAGTTTTCTGTCAATTTCTCATACCTCCCATCTATTCCTGACTTTAAAAAGCTTTACACAAAGCAATTGCTCTGCCATTGCTTCAAGGTGACCGCGTCCATTACTGTCGATGTTTCGACCAGTGACCTGTTGGTCGTCATGAGGAATGCTTCGATGCCATTCGTTGGATAGGGCTGTCAGGTGTATTGCCTGCCTCAGCTCAGGTTACTGCTGATTGTCAGTTGGCCTACCATTCCTTTCTTCCTTCTATCTGCATGAGAATTAGCTACGAGTAGGAGCTTAGTTGGAAGCCTGATTCTCTTGTACATGTTTCTCTTTCACAGAGCAGGCGCCTGTAGCCAGACGGACAGTATATAGTGCAGACATGTCCAACAGATGACATGGCAGCAATCCTAATGATGACCAATAAGTCACTACTTGAAATGCTGGCAGTAATCGAGCAACTCACCCGGTAAATAACCCGAGAATGTTTCATTCAATTGAGATGCCAGGAAAGCACCAGACGATTGTTTTTATCTTCACTTGCTGTCATAAATAAATATTACTACCCAATTGGAGGACCTCGAAAGTACATTTAAATTAAACATCTTCAGCAATTTATTATGGAGGGGAGCTTACAAAAGTTAACGTAAACACTTAGAATCTTTTAATGATTGTCCTAAGGGAAAAAATATGAAAAATAAATGCATACTTTACCTTTGCCAAGTCTGGTGAAGATTGTTGTGAATTTTCAAGATCAGCCACTACTTTGCGAAGCTCTGCATTTTCTGACTTCAACTACAAAAAAAGCAGTACATAAATCATTATGTGTAACTACTTATTACAGCCTCAAATTTTAATAACAATAAATGTAGCAATACGATAGGATAGAAAATGTATAGATTGATTCACGATTAAATTAGTTAATTAACCATATCTTCATTCCCTGATGTGAATGAAAACAATGAGAAACTTCTTCCATCTTTCAATCTAGCATGGAATCAATTGATGGCAGTGCATCTTGAAAGGGAATCTTTAGATTTTTTGATAGCCTCTGACAGAGAAGAGATAGCTGATACCAACAATTATAAGGGCTCCATTATTAAATCAACTAATTTCCAATAGTTCAAAAGTTCAATACAGTTAAAAATTGCTTTTATTTATATTGCTCTATTGACCTTCCACCACGATTACAACATATGAGATATGGTTAATCACTCCATACTCATAAACAAGTGTCACCAAAATGGAATCAGAGGAGTCGCACTGGAGTGGCTAAAATCATACCTTAGCAATAGAATGCAATGTGTTGAAATGAGACTTAGTGACACACTATGTAAATCAAACCAAAACAAGATAACGTCAGGTGTCCCTCAAGGTAGCATCTTGGGTCCTCTACTCTTCCTGATATTCATTAACGACTTGCCCTTGATTGTTAATAGCATCCATGTCAAACCAGTCCTCTTTGCAGATGACACAAACTTCCTAATTTCAGCTAATGACATCAATGAAGTGCATCACTATGGTCAGCATATATTAGATTTAGTCTGGAATTGGTGTCTTTCCAACAAATTAAAATTAAACAGTGCAAAAACTCAGTCTATGCTGTTTAACCCGAATCATTCCAAAGATTTTGGAACATTGACACTGAACAACCATACACTGAGTCTAACTAAAACTTGTAAATTCTTAGGGCTACAAATTGAAAATACTGGGAACTGGTCCTTCCATGTAAAAGACTTGTGTTCGAAATTGTCCCGAGTACTGTATAGTGTGAGGTTCCTAAAAGCATCCTTACCTCACAAGGCGATGATGTCAGTTTACCATTGCAACTTTATAAGTAGAGTGACTTATGGTATTGTATTCTGGGGATCAACTGTAACGCTATTAGATACAATTTTCAAGATGCAAAAAAAGATTATAAGATGTATAATGAGTAAGCCTTATACTTATTCTTGTAAACCCTTATTCAAAGAACTGAATTTGTTAACAGTGCCTTGTATATATATATATACCAACTATGTTTACTGATAAAAGAGAATATTAATGATTTACCAATTAATAATGATGTACATGAGCACCTAACTAGGTCTCATCGCCACATCCATGTTACCCTCCATAAAAAACGTATAACAGCAAAAAGTCCCATTGCAATGGGATCAAAAATATTTAATTTCCTTCCCAAAAGTATTAATTTGATTAATTCTAATAGGGAATTTAAATCTTCTTTAAAGAAATTTTTAATTAATAAGTGCTACTACAGTGTAAATGAATTTTTAAATGACAAATGAACTCTGACCATTTTTACATTTTTAAGTGTTATGTTGATTACTTTGACGTGTCTTATATCTATGTTGTATTCATAAGATCCTTGGACAAATAAAAAAATTTATTTATTATTATTATGGAAAAATTAATCTGTTAAGCTTGAAATTAGTGTCAAACCTTTAATACTAAATCTTTGGTTTCCTCAAATTTCTGCTTGTGGTTCTGGTGGACTTTGAACACTTCTTCTTGCCACATCACCAGTGTGTCAAACTGTTTCTTCATGGCTAAATTATTCTGCCTCAAAGCTTCTGCAAAGTGAAAGAAGAAAAAATGCATGTCCAAAGAATTATTATCAATTTCAATTTACAATTTCTTTAGGCAAGCAAATGAATTATATGAACATGCCACTAGTAATAATTTTTCACCACAAGCTTTGAAAACATTGCATACACAGGGTGACCAGTCAATCAAAGCAGAAATGCATCATCCCCAGTTTTCCAGTAAAATTTTACAAAATTCCAGGTTAATCATACGAGATTACTGTGATAGATAAGAATTTTAAAAACCCAAAATTACTTCAATACTTTTAAATACAGCACACTCCTAATTATCCAGGCTACTGATACTATTACGGCTTCATATAAGAACTGGTTTCGAAAACCACACATCCGTGGCTTTTTCATCACGGACACAGATAAGTGGTTTGCACGAATGCTTCAAAACCACTGCGCGACGTCGGAAATCAACACTTTCAGGCACCACACCACGTAGTAATATCTCGAGCATGTAACCTGGGTTACAACTGCTGCAGGACGTGTGTATCTGTGATCATGGAGCGCGATCATGAACTGCGAAGTTTCGAAAACAGGAACACGGAGCTCCCGTGAATGCAGCTAGCACGCGATCGCTTCCGTTTTACGAAGGGGATTCTAACGGAAATAATAAGCCCATTGTATCCCAGCATTCAAATGCAGTGATTCCAGTGATTTTGCGTCCAATTTCATTTTTTTAAAGTTTGCTGAAAATATTGAAAACTAAAAATAGAGTGAAAATCATGCACGGATAATCTGCAACACGTATTTACCGCAGCTGCATAATCGGGAGTCTGCTGTAATATTATACATATTTATGTCTTTATGGGGACAAGGATTAGTTTAGTTTAGGCGCATTGTATTTAAAATTTAAATTTATCCAATGCAAGCCAAGAAGCTGCTTAAACCTCATAAGTATGTAGATGTTTACGTCCCCTGGCATTCTACTCTTCATTTTTCTTTTAATCCTACTTGAGTTAAGAATGATAGACATTTTGATTCTGTTGCCTCGGCTGACATTCCACGTTTCGATGCGGCTGCAAAAATTCTACTAATGTACTGCACTTAATTACGTTACTTAATTAAGTAGTTACTTAATTACTAAATTACGAAAAACACTGTGTAGGCCCGAAAATGGTTGCTGAACTGGCAAAATTTTATGTGCAATAAATCTGAAATAAAAGACTTTGAAATTCCAGATTGGAGCATAAATTCATGAATAATTCACGCATAGTTCCAGAGTTTTCCCACTGCTGGACACCCTGATATAGTGAGAATCACTACATTCATTTAGCCCTGGAAACAGCACAAATCGGCCTATTATATTGGGGTTCAGCAAATGATGATGGAGGATCACTAACACCCATGCCCAAGATAAGGGCCACATAACCAGGTGGAACTGACACCAACAACCTACAGGCTGGCAGGCAAAGAGTTTACCCCACCACTACAGCCATGTAGGCAGAATTATAGAAGTGGGCAAGACATTTAGGTAAAAACAACTACAACTGGTAACTTCAGGCTTTACTTTGCGAAACCTCTCCATATTGGAAATAAAGAAATAAAACTTTGTAAGGTTCACTATTATTTTAGTATGGGCATGATATGGGTTTTGTAACGTGGTTACATCTTCACTTGAAGATGTAACCATGTTACGAAACCCGGGTCGTGTCCATATTAAAATAATAGTGAACCTTACAAAGTTTTATTTCTTTATTTCCAAAAACAACTACAGTGGAACCTGGATGATTCAAACTTCTTTAATTCGAATATTTCTCTTGGTCCCTAGCATTTTGTATTCAAACAATGCAAAACATTAATAATAATTCGAATTTTTGGTGCATCAAATTCAGGTATAAATTATAATCTGCGACTCAAAATAATTGAGAATCCACCAAAAAAAATGCTTTCCTAACGCATTTGACGTTTTTTTGAAAGCCGAATTAATGTAAGAGAATACTCAACTTCTCTTCAACTCTACTCCTCTACCTCATACTTCAACTCTATGAATATGTTGGAATCTTATAAAACAGCCGAGAGACTTAATTCGAAGAAACAGGCAAAAATATCATCTTTTTTGAAAAACAGTAGGTTTTGTTTTACAGTTGCCATCCGAGGAGCTTCATGATCATTTTTCAATATTCTGTCAGTCAATAAAGTACGTATTCAATGTTTTTAATCTCTTAGGTTATTATGATTCTATTGCAGTGTACTATGCTATGACATCTTGTCTAAACATATAGGATTACGAGTTAAGTTGGGAGTGCACAGAAGTTACTTAGTAGTTTGTTGAAATAAATATTCCTGTTTTAATTACTTCAATGTTGTTAATAGGCGTTAATCAAAGTATTTATATTTCAAGAGTGTCAATTTAATTAAGAGTTTTGATTGAAAATATGAATATTATTGTTTTCGACCTATTTATTAAGGACTTTATTTATTTGCATTTTTGGATAATTCGAAGTTGTTGACAGGTCTCTTGATGCTCTAATTATCAAAGTTCCACTTTGAAGTTATTCGTCATAACAAAAAGTCATTTTACTCTAAATTATCTGCATCTGTTAACTCATATTTATTTTGAATAATTTGTCACATTCAACCACACTAACTTCACTAAAGTGAAATTTATACCACCCATATGCCTACCTTTCAACTGGCCATTTTCTTCCAACAGAGCTTGAAGTTTGTTTTGGATTTCATCTGGACTTAATCCATTCAAAATGGAAGACGAGGCACAGCTCACAGACATGGGATCCTGGAGAGACAGATGACAATTCAAATCTTAGATTTCAAAGTAAAAATGCAGGTAAAGACAAGGCCAGTGCATACACAAAACTGCACTTGATTGGGTCATGGATGGTGCCAAACTCTGAAGACACATGGAAATCAGTGAAAATTGACAAGCTGGCAACATTGCTGTATCTAAAGGCCGTTTTATACAGGGCACGGAATTGTGCAGGTTAAGCTGCATTAATTTCTAAAATGGCGTGGTATTGCGTGAATGCATAAACGAAATTAGTACAGGGGCTATTTTGCCATCTCGCATCTATTCTAGCAATTCACTGCTTTATACGATGCAATTTTGATTGCGCCTTCACACGTACGTCAGATTGTGCAATTCCGTGTACCGTGTAAAATGGCCGCAAGATTTCCCAATCTCCCAACTTAACAATTTGCTATTGCAGAATTAAGGAAAAGACTGGATTTTTTGCACGTTGCCTACTACCTCTAATGATGAGATCGTGAAGTGCCACATTGAGAAATGCAATACTAAAAAAAGATGCTACTGTAGAGATGGCTTGGCATTAATATCATATTGTTTTAAAAGGTAAACCCAATTCTCATTATAATGGACATCTACTTTCATTCTATGGCTTGTAACATAAGGCTAACAATAAGCAGTTGGTACGCATTAAACACCAAGAAGTTGGCATTACATTCTGCTACACAATATGAAAGTATAGCAAAACCAAAACAAGGGAAGGAGAGAGAGAGTTCCACTGACAAAGTGAGTGGATGAGCCCAAGTGAACAGGAGATGAAAATGAAAAACATGTTAAAAGAAAGAGAAACAGGTGAAGGTACCAGCGAAAAAAATATGGGTTTTCAAGGGCAGATTAGGAGTGCAGACAAAAGGTATTGGCGACGCAAATCACCACAAGCGGCGCAGGCGCACAAATAAAGAAAGAAGAAGGAATGAAAGAAATTAAACCATAAATGCTTGAGACTTATCAAGAGGTTATTACAGTTAATCCCCGAGACGAAATAATGGAAAAGACTGCAAGCAAAGTTCGAATACGTGAGAGGCTGAGCTGTGAGAAAAGAAAATTCAGTTACGTTACAGTTAAGAGTTACATAAAATATACAGTTTTGGAGGTGTCATAGAAATGCGAGAGAATTAGCGAAAGATCTATTAAAGAGGGATGATTTTCAGGCAATAAGCCAACAGGCATCAGAGATTACTATAAGGCACAACGCAGCCTATATTCGGCATATGTGTTACACGTAAACAGTTCACTCTATCACCATTGCGCTGCTTACATTTTTCGCCTCTAGCTGGCGTCTTCCGGGCTGGAATCGCGAATAGAAGGAAAACAGAGTTATTAAGGCAAGCTTCTGCTCAGCTTCAAGAGAGGAGGTCCAGAGCCTAGCATGGAAATCCATTCAGATGACCATTAAACAGATCCACTTTTGGAGCAAAAAGGAACAGAGATTTCATACAATATTGAAATAATTAACCCCATCCCTGTTAGATCAGCCATTAATATTTTTCTCTTTTCATTAATATATTTGCATTATTCCATAAACTGGGCCCAACCATTCCTCTGAATGAATTAAATCTACGTTTGTGAGTGATTAAGATGAAATTTCTTTTAAATGTCTTTCCTGAGATTTATGCACACATTCCCTCAATGAAAGATTGTGTGTAAGATAAGATAACTTTATCTGGTTACTGGTTCAATTTATGCAAAGAGTATTCCTGGAGTGGGTGTTTGTTGCATGTAAAAATGCCACGCAATTGTGGAAGTGTATGGAAATTAGTGATTGGTGCCAATGGGCAAGAACATAATCTCACATTTTTTTTTACTTTCCTTAGGTTTTTATCAATGGAATTCACAATTGTGAATCCCTGCTTTATCCCATTTCCGGCAGTACAATAAAACAGCGGAGGCTGGAAAGGTGTATTTTCCATATAACATTTACATCCAATTAATTAAACTCTTTCAATATTAACAATGTATCACAATTATTGCCCAAGAGCGGAATAAAACAGTAATGTTACCAAGTGAGAGGTGGAAATTGTGTAATGCTCCATTAAGAGGTGAACTGCGTGACACAACTATACATCGTAGCAGTTATACGGAACTACTTCATGAATTTTCGATCAGGGAACTGGGGTTCTTGCATAAATATCAGGCAAATTACTGAATACCCAAAAACACAAATATACATAAAATAAATTTCACAACATTTCCTCGGAAATCTGTAGCCTTAGTCAGGGAGGTTCGATGGGACTTGCATATTTGACTGCTCGAAGACAGAACAGGCTCTTCAGCAACAAATAAAGATCTAATGCTCCACACATTTTAAGCAATACGTTGCTAAGCGAGGGACCTTAAAATGACCAACCTCTTGGACTGTCCTTACTAATTTATGGAGGGCCTACGCCCAAATATATAACTTTCCGTGCACTGAGAAGCGCGAGCTAAAACACTTCAAATTTTCGATTTTGACGTTAAATAAGACACTAACTACACTCACCTGTAAGGTTGTTCCAGACTGGGGAGGTGTAGATCCGTTGACAACTTCACGTAAACTAGAATTATTGGGCGAAGGTGATCTCCCAATAACAATGAATGACTCTTCATTCTGAATAGAGCTCGATTCCAACGACGACATTATCTGCGGGCTAACTCCTTGATGGCTCATCATGTCACTTTAACAACAATCTCACCGCGTCCTATGTAACTAACAAAGAGAACTAAGATAAAATAGCAGTTTGATAAGAGAAATTTAAGAACGTTTCATAGGCGATGGGAATAACATGGATAACGCATCCCCTTCAAATAACGCAAGACTAATAACTTGAAAGCACCAACCTTCCCACCGGTAAACAGCTGATATAGAATCATGCATGAACGTTAATACACAATTGAACCATCATAAAACAAACACAAACATGACCACACGTGACTCACACCATGATATCTTCGATAAAGTTATTTCATTGGTCACCTCCCCACCTACACAGCAAAAATTTTACGACTTTAAGACGAGAGCCATCTGTATGTTCTTATTTACACTACCAAGGCCACCAAGGACCGAAGCTCGCCTGGAGGAGCACATATTTGAGTTAAAAGATCTGTATGCCATTCCATAGATGGGAGAGAGAATTAAAAATCGCAACGAGGAAAAAATTGCAAATGCATCAAAAGTAATTGATTCAGTTTCAACCTCTGACGAATTCTGTTAATTTGGCGCAAAATTTGAATATGGCAAGTAATGGCGTGATAAAGTTCCACTTGTTATATCATTAATGCCAATGCTTAATCAGCTGGTTAGCGTTCCCATTGGTGGCGTAGCCAGGGGGACCTGGGGGTTCCGGACCCTCCCTCGAAATTAAAAAAAAAGAAAATTATTTTCCTTCACAAAAGAAAACAAAATGTTGAAAAATCATGAATTTACAAAATATTTCTTTAACAAATGAAGTTTTTCGATTATTAAAAGTGTTAAAATTAGTTTAAAACCCTCTCCTAGGTACCCTGTTTTCAAAAATTTAGAGCGAAAGCGAAAATAAATTTAGATCAAAACTGAAAATTTTCTTTTAAAGAAAAATGATAATAGTGTAAGACAGGGAACTAAAATAAAAACCTTTATTTTTTCAAGCATATGATTATAAAAACTAATAAATCGGTGTCAATTTTCTTAAAATTTTGGTTTCATTACCCTTTTTTGTGCTAAAACGTTACAACTAGAACTACCACAGCTTGCCCCCCCCCCCCAGTTTTGATCCTGGGTGTATGATAAAGAACAGAAATGTTGCCATTAATTATGTATTGTTGGCTACGCACGTGCGTGTACATCACAGTCTTTTTTTATTACCCTTTCTGCTACCCAACCATATTACAGAGGACACTAACAACAGGGTGACTGATTCTCAGAGCAAAAAGGGAGATAGGAATCTTCATAACCTATTAGGATGATGAAGAGGAGTTTTTTCCTAAATTAACTATTCAAAATTAGCCAGCATTGTAACAATTTTATTGAAGCTAATTTGGTGAAGTACCTACAAATGCTAATAGTCAAATATTATACCTAAGTAATCATTCTCTATTTTAGTCAATACCAATGAGTTTGTTTCAAGGTTGTAGCCAGAAAATATTTTATTATAAGGGGTTATATTTCGGGAAAAGAGGTATCAGGTTTGAACACCAATGCTCCTCATCCCTGATTAACATGATCTTGTCTTGTTAAAACTTAATTTCTTGCCAAAGGCCTGAGGTGTTCAGTTCTCTGATACCAAAGCAGTGCCAATGCACATCAAATGTTAAAGTAGTAACAAATGAAAATTAAAAGCACATTTTTGTCTATGCCTAAAATGTACATTAATTGTGCATAAGTAATACTCTTCTTTGTGTATTTAATGTAGGTTTTATGTGTGTTATTAGCATACTCATTGTCATCGTACTTTTTGTCATTCATCATATTTAGGCACTTACTTAATTACGTTACATCTTTGAATACAGTGCCTACAAACTAGTCTACAGTTAAACAATCTATACATCTAATACTGATTTATAAGGGACTTCTCAGCAATTAACTGTAAGAGGGTGAGTGGGTGGACAATTAAACAGGGGTGTATGCCCGAGCCGTGCTTGGCCGCAGGGACTTATACCGGTGTGCCCTCCAGACTGGAAATCATTGGCACCCTCCTGCTCCAAAACTGACAAATTTTATAGTTATAATACCCCCAGGTGAAAATGAACTGTTCATAAACCATTCCAGAAGTGTTACACTAAGTGTTCATGACTTGTTCCCGAAGTATTCTTGAACAAGGGTGCCGACTTACAAAAAATATTGGGGGGGCCCAAACTGGGGACCTTGCCCCCATAAATTTTATAATTAGTGAATTTTAAGTTTTTTAAGCATTTTAGAAGAGTCATATGATCAACATTAGAAGCCTGATCACTCGAATCTTATTATCTGGACACTCCGGGGAAAATCGACAAGCCTGACACATTTTTTCCTCACATCTGTAACGAATTTTTGGGGGGGGGCTCAGGCCCCATGGAGTCGGCACCACTGTTCATGAACTGTTAGGGAACAGTTCACGGACTATATTTTGGCCCAAATAAGGTGTTATGAACCGTTCAAACAAGCCGTTCATAAGGTGTTTCCCAGCTGTTCATGAAGCGTTCTCTAACTGTATAGGAAGCCTTTAGCTAGGTGTTCAGAACCTGTTCCCAAAGTGTTCATGAACTGTTGAGGAACCTTTCACAGTCTGTATTTTGCCCCAAATTAAGTGTTACAAACCTCAAGACTGGAAATCTTTGAACGGTTCCCCAACAGTTCATGAACACTTCGGGAATAGGTTCTGAACACCTAGTTGAACGCTTCCTGTACAGTTGGAGAATGCTTCATGAACAGCTGGGATACACCTTTCAAACGGCTTGACCTCCTGTCCCGAAACTGACAAATTTTATTGTCAGAATACCAGCATTGAGTAGTTGACTTGATTTCAATCATTTCTCAATCTAACATTATAATTAACACAGTCTCAAGTAAATTATACAATGATTTAAATTAATTTAATTCATTCTGGATTATTCTGGTAGTCCTCCCCCTTCAGTGTGCTCGTGCCCTCTGGCCACGACCGTCCACCGCCCTAAGAAGGGGTCCAGCACGGGCTTGGGCATGCCTACTTCTTTGAGATTTCCCTTGAAACAAGGGTGGAGGAAGGTTGGTTACTAGGTCCAAGGAGCATGTCCCAACCATTAGAAATTCTCTTAGGATACATGCATGGGGGCAGGGTCCGAAAGGAGGCACTGAGAGATTTAGCGCGGAGGAAAGCAAATATTGAACGTGGGGTAGGGTGGACCATGGGGAAGACATGGCTATGGGGATGAGGGGTGGACTGAATAGGGGAAGGGGTGATTTAAAGCGGAGAGGGGGGAGGGTTGAAGATGGACGTTTAAGATAAAGAGAAGGGGGGAGGAATAATCGAAAAGGGGTGGACTTAATTCCGATGCATGTATCCTAAGAAAGGAGGATACATGCATCGGGTTGCAGGGCAATGAAATACAAAGGGATCAGAAGTGGCATCACACCTTCTTTCCCACTGAAACTAAATATGTAATAGGCTAATCACTCCACAGTACACGTTGAAAGATATTATGTCAAAATAAATAAAATCCACCGATCCCAAGATATAGTAAGTCCGCCACCTGAGCGTAAGATTTGATAGTAAACAAAGTACACACTTGTGGCTTCCCTGGTGGTGGGGGTGGCAATGTGTGGATAAGCAGAATTGAGGAAAAGGAAAGTGGGTGGCCAACCGGGTGGTGTGGGCAGGCAGAATTGGGCTAAACGGAGTCGCAGAGAGACCCATAAGGCAAATTTGGAAGCTGTCTCACTATTGCCCCCTCAGGATATCTAGGGATTTGATCGTTGGATTATTCTTCTTATAGGATAATCCTCTAAATTCGCTGGCACATTAATGGCTTTGCCTGGTTTCGCTGTTTAGTTGGGCCCTTTCCGCTTCTATAGCATTAAGGTGTTTTTCCCAGTCAAATCCCTTCCGAAACTATCCCGGTGTGTTGTATCCTCGAAGGGCTTCCCTTGAGTCATCATTCTCTCTGCCCCCTCAGGATCCTCTACATATACTTTGCCCTGACCACTGGGGGAGGGGGGCAATGACGAGCGGATACCGTGATATACATCTTGGCAGCTCAACACAAAGGTTGATGGCACAAGCCAGAATGGAGCCCCACGAGCCACTCCATCAATCCATTCGCATCCACAAGTGCACTGGTACACAGCCTGAAGCTAGCCACAAACACCACAAGCATAACGGTACGCATAATGCATAGTGACAGGGGCTTGGCTAGGAATTAAGGCTGGGGGGGGGGGGGTTTAGGTGCAACTAACACCGGTATGTGTGGGGTATGGTATACCCACCAGGATAAGCAGTAGGTGCGAGATTAATAAATTGTGGAATTTTATAGATTAATGGTTCAAAATGGTGAGTTTTACGGCTTTCTGAGGGTTATTTTATTAATCCTTACAATATTCTATTAGTAAAATCAATCAAATTAAGTAAAATGGGTTAGACTTAAAAATTTCTCTGAGCTCTGGGGGGGTTTCATCCCCTAAACCCCCCACCCCCTCGCTGCGCTACTGCATAGTGATATACATATCAGTTGATCCTACCGATATCTTACGAGTTTTTTTTGTAAGTTTTTGGCCAGATAGTGTACCTGATAGTAGCTGCCATCTGGTGGCTATTCAGAAATTTTTTTCTAAATTGTAAATCGCCCTAAAAATATTTATACTTCAACCAAATGTAAGCTAAAACTTAACAACACATCAAAATTTGGTCAAAATCAGTCAAAAAATAGTCTATTAAATGTCTTATTTAAAGAAACACCACAAATGTGTTCAATTTCTTTAACCCTTAACCAGTGACGTGAAATATTTGTTACACTACCAGTGACGTGCGGTCTTGGAGACAACAATAAATCAAAAATTCATAAAATGTTGCAACGCCATTGTTATTGTTTTGTTTAATTTTTGTTTGAATGCTTAACTATTCTTAAACTTATATTAAAATTTTTACACTCCCTTAACGAACCAATTTGTCATTAAAAATTTTGATTTGAAGCAGGCTCAAAAAACTGATGCCCAAAACACTTGAGTTATAATTATTCTATTTATGCATCAATATGTCGCCAGATTAAAAAAAAAGCCTTAAATGTTAAAGTTGGAAGGCTAAGTAGTAAGTAGCTATGAAATTTATCCAGCTTATTCCTTTCTTGATGCTTTCTTATGCTAGTGACGTACGGTCTCACAGACCACTAATCGAATTGAAATTCAAATGTACAAAATTTAATAAAAGGAACATTAATTTTTAAGAGTGGGATATCCTTGTTATGCATAAATATGAAGCTAACAAGAATTATAGATATTTTGAAATATTAATTTTGAAAATATTCATAATTTTAGAAACGCAGCTGTCTCTCAGACCGAACGTCACTGGTTAAAGGTTAAAAGTCAGCGGTGTTTGGGGTCGATTTAAATCCCAGGGGATGGATGCGAATGGGCTAAACCAGGGAACCTGCCACGGCTCCAATTGTAAAATTTCCTCGGACTTAGATGGCCATTAACAGTATTGTATAGGTAGTGCAATTCCCTTCTAAAAAAATATGTACTTGTTTCCTAACACGAGAAAAGTATACCTCTTAGTAAGTTACCTCTTACATTACTGGGTCACTAACTCAAAAATCACTGCATACTAATAGTATTCCTGAGGAATCTTCAGCAAGTCTAGAAATGCTTTTGAATATTATCATCACAATGAAATTCAACCAAGAACAAACATCAAATATGCATTGCCAATGCCACATAACCCTAAAAGCCTCAATATGTATTAAAATCACTGATAATATAATTAAAAGGAAAGGCTACCAAAATACCCCCACAACAGGAATTTCATTTTCCTGATGAATAAATGCAGGAATGTTGTGAGTGTTCATGGTCAGACAAAATTTGCTCAGTCACATTTGCTAAACATCTTCAGAGAAATATAGTCCATATCCTTTCCCTCAGATATAAACTCTTGGTGGTTATGAGATCTTGGATCCTTAGCTTTCTTGCACGGCACTTTTGTTTGGAGGCGGGCATGAAAGTGCGTATGACCCTGCAAGGAAGTGGGGATTGGCTATGTTGTCACATCAGCATCAACTCTGGACTTTTTTTTTTGCACATGCTGCATTATATTTTTTTTGGACAGATGTGCACATATACATAAAATGGAGAACATAACTTTAGGAGCTAGTAATCCAGAATAATAAAGAAAACATGCTTAGCGGCATATGAAGAATGATGGACAAGTGCAAAATCAAAGTCTTTTAGGCGCACAATTCATAAACCAAGTAAAGTCTAAATAATGAATTTTTTCATGGGTTCTCCAAACACCAACAACTTGTGATTAATGCTTGATTAAAAACATAAGGAGAAAGAGGATTACTGTTGACAGTCAAGATTAAAAATGAATGAAAAATCTAATACATTACAACAGTTTTATTTATGAAATCACAAATTGCGATTAGCTTCAAGGCAATTAAATGTTCATATCCAGTGAAGCGTAAGTATTACTATAAATAAAGAGTTTTCAATCACTCAATACCTCACAAAAAAAATATTTCCGCCAACTTAGCAGCTTCTTCTGCAGTGCACTCATTATTTTCCACACAACTGGCTAATATCTGCCTGGAAACTAAAAAAAATCATTCCATTACAATTATTTTCATATTAAGCAAGATTTATACAGTTCCTCAACATATAGAGTTATCATTGTTGTGATCATTTCCTCAATTTTAGATCAAAATCTAAAAATACATTCAACTGGATTTATAGTGAATGAACATTGAATGTCCGCAGACTATTGCGGAATGATAAAGCATAATAGGAATATTTAATTCTATGCATAACTATGATATTTCAATACAAATAATTGCCAAGAAATCTCTTGGCATAGAAAGAATAAGGTCATAAATTATTGCATTGTTTAATATTGAAAGAAATACATGCAATTTTCCACTGTTATAAACATGGGCATACCCAGAATCAAAACTGGGGGGTGGGGGCAAAACTAGCTGTGGTCGTTCAAGTTGCATCTTTTTTGCATAGAAAAGGTTAATGAAACCAAAATTTTAAGGAAACTATGACAGTAATTTATTAGTTTTTATAATTATTTGCTTATAATAATAACGATTTTTATTTTATTTCCATGTATAAAATTCGAAGAATCAAGCGCGATGGAGTGGAATTGATTCATAATGAAACACTGACTTGCAATTTTCCACAAAATAAAATTTAATTCGACTCGAGTTTCGATGTTACTACATCATTTTCAAGGTACAACTGCTGTACCTTGAAAATGATGTAGTAACATCGAAACTCGAGTCGAATTAAATTTTATTTTGTGGAAAATTGCAAGTCAGTGTTTCATTACTTCCATGTCTTTACTAATATCATTTTTCTTCAAAAGGAAAATTTGTTTACGACTTTTGTTATGAGCTAAAATTATTTTCGCTTCTAGGGGCTATTACTGGGTACACCCATGATTATAAACTTTTTAAACAAATTGTTGCAAAAAATGCTCAAATTCAACAGCTGGTACCCTCTTAACATAAATTTCAAAAATAAAAAAACTTTAAAATAAAATACGGCTTTGCGGAGGATAAAAAATTTCGGCCATGGGAAGGAATGGAACGCGGGACCCTCCTATCACCAACCCGACTGTTTACCCACTGAGCTATTACTAGCTCAAGGTCACCAAGACGTAATTTTGATTATTTGTTATTATTGTAACACTGAGCTCCTTCGTGTGCTTCTCCTACGGCTTCTCACTTGAACGAATTTGATCAAAATAATCACTTTCTCGGTATATTAGTCTTTTATTCGTTTATATGATTATAACTTGAGCACGGAGGCTTTCGCATACTCTATGTTTCGGCTGGTTAGTATATACAATAGGAATATAATGATGTTGTCGCCTGCGACTTCGGTATGGTGTCGTCTTTTTAAGTTATTATTATTTGTTATTATGTTTCAAACTCGGTACTTGTATTTCTAATGAAGCAAGCGTATACATTCATTACAAACAGAAATTCTGTTAGGATTTGCTTACGTCCTTCTTACTCGACTTGAAAGGTTTTATGAAATGAGCTGCAGTTCCACTGATGCCTTAAACATAAAACGTATGGCCAACAAACACATTTCCTAATACAATTTAACCTACTTAATGCAAGTAGATAATTCAATTAATAATGCTAAGTAAGTATCCTACATTATCCCGAATTCATCAGTGTATATGTAAATGATTGCATCTAAATAAGATAACTTAATCATCAACGATATAGCAGCTTAGAGTTATTATTCGCATTCACACTAATTCAGCAGTAGAACATATTATCAAACAATACCTGTTGAAATCCGACAATCATT
The DNA here is from genome assembly GCF_921293095.1 of Ischnura elegans. NCBI lineage: Eukaryota > Metazoa > Arthropoda > Insecta > Odonata > Coenagrionidae > Ischnura > Ischnura elegans. The sequence goes on along the minus strand of NC_060249.1, from coordinate 115,267,692 downwards.
AAAAATGGGACTTTTAGCTGGAATTAAGTTTTCCTCGTCATACTTTGAATAAGTGGAAAGGAATACATCTTTACCGATTGACGGACGTCGGAGAACTCTGTTATTACTTACGCAACGATTAATGCCGATCAGCTTAACTAATTCATATTTTACGTGTTTGCTCAGATATTTATATGATGAAACACTGGGAATTTCAAAGCTGCCTCGTATCATATGTCGTACATATTGTATTAAAACATCAACCCGAGTCGATAGATGTAAACAAAAGTCTACCATGTTCACAGTGAACGACTCGTGATTTCCAGCTCTCTGAAAAGAGCTGAGATCACTCAAAAAGAGCCAAGCTACCAACTTTTTAAAATCTCTCCGAGGAATTACCTTCGATCTTTCCTACTGCATTAATTGCTACAATGTGTTTGGGGGAATATCATGAACATTAATTTCACTTAAATGGAAGCGGTCAAATCCTGAGACTGAAAAGGATGACAAAATACCTCAACCACCCAATGACTGGTTCTCCATGCATTGAATCATGAAGACTAGTATTGGATTGTTGCATACACCCGAAAACCATACAATTTCCGGGCACAATCTTTGTGGAGCGAAAGTGGCGCCGCTCGATTTGTTGCAAGACTTTTGCAAATGATAGTACATCACCTGCAAGCTACAAAATACATAGTACCATAGATTAAGTACCTTATATGCCTGAATATAGTCCCCCCTTTTTTTCCAAAAATGTCTGTGGCAAAAGTAAAGGGGGGGGGTCAATATTCAAACGCATTTTTTTAACTTGTCCCGAAACTGAAGCCTCAAAATTAGGGGAGGGAATATATTTGGAGAAATACGGTATATATCGCCCGACCCAGAACACAGAGTGTGGCTGATGTGAGCCCAAGGGAGCATTGGGAGCGTGGCGGAGAGTTTGGAAGAGGGGAGGGCGGGATGGAAGGGGAAGAGACCAGAGAAGGAAAGACGACCTTGAGTGAGGGTCTTTCGCCTCTTGCTTGCAACTCCGGGGCCATCTATCTGCTCTTTCAGAATTAAAACCAGGGTTCCCACTCAAACTAAATTATGCATAAAATTCACGGTTTTTTCCAGGTTTTCACGGTCTAAATGTCGTCAAATTCACGGTTTATTGATAAGCCATTTTAGGCAGAAATATTGATCACGTAACAATCACCGGTCGCACATTAACTACAAATTTAACAAACGTGACAGACACCGTGAATGCAAATGCAGCAATGAAAGTGCTATCTCTCCTAACGTCACATATCGTTTGCAAAATTCAGCTCCAGCTAAAGGTTTTGAGTGAGAAAATGGAGGGACCAAGGTGCCAGGGAAGTTAAGAAGTGTCTGAATTTTCGCCAGTGTTAATGAACACTTTGGTTACCAGACTTCCGGCGTTAATACAGGCTCAAGGTCAATGTGTCGTCAAGGCACACGGACCAATAATTGAGCTTCGAATATAGGTGTGCAGGTAAATGCAGGGACAGTGTCTGCGTGTGACCCTGAAATATGACCGACGTATCCATTTTTCTTTTGATCCGTCAATCGTAGTTATCAATTTTGAGAGATTTTTAAGGTTTTATGATGAAATCCACGGCTTTTTCCATGTTTTTTCACGGCAGACAAAATTCACGGCTTATTCACGGTTTTAAGGTTTTCACGGTTGAGTGGGAACCCTGTAAAAACTGTTGATACCATTTCTGCCTATGCCTATAATAAGCATATTTCAAGCTCTGGATTCCAATTTCCCTCCCCCTGCATGCATTTAATCTCACCTGATAAGATATCTAAAACATTGAAAGCATAAGGATGTAAATTATGCACAATCTGCAAAAGAAAATGAAGACTTTCCAATACATTGAGAAATAAGAACAATGGATAAAACACTAGGCATGGACTGAATTCTCTGCTGAAGAGGCAAGGTGTACATATACTTAAAGAATCAGAACGGAGCAATGAGGCAGAAAGGGCATGAAAGATCAAAAGGAACCGGAGATTTCATCACACTTGGACATATTTACACCGTGACTAGTCAAAGTCAAACTGGAGAGGAAGGAAATAATAGAAGTGACGGCAGTGGGGGAAGTGGAAGAAGAGATAGCATAAGTTATAGCCAGGCACTCGCCTGTGCAGACAAATTGCCAACAGTCCAGGTTTCCTATAATCGCTACTGTGCGATGGGACGATCACGTGCCCATTACCTTCACGGAAGCTCCTTGTTTATGTTATCTAAACATCACGGTGCGTGACTGCATTCAGTGATCATGCAACCGCATCCCTCAGAAGTTGCATACAGGGCAACTAGCACGAGACGCGACTACCTAGCATGGTGCCTGACAGTGTAGTTTCCGACATCGTGCAGCGATTTTGAAGATTTCGTGCAAACCAATTTTCTGAATCCATGATTTCGCACACACGGTTGCATGGTTTTCGGAAACTAGGATATAACATGTAACAATAAGAATATGAGTAAAATCACGTTATCACTGCTAAAAAGATCACGGTTGGGAAAAGAAAGCTCTAAATGATTCTGGAATGCGATCTAAAAAAACAGACAATGTTCATAATTAATAATTGATGCGTAGTTAGATTTGCCTAAATTATGATAATTTCAAGAATTTACCGTGAAAGTTTGGATTATACGTGTTTTCTGATTATTAATGCCGCCTCCCCCAATCATTAGCCCAGGATAACTATGTCAAACTATGCCTCGGGATTTGTAACCTTTCATTTTCGAAAATGCCTATACCTTCCTCTTCCTATTCCTCTTTGTCGAAAACATCCTTGTTTCACCTTCCATAAATAATGGACAATGGAGACGCTATTGCCACTCAGATATTCATACTCAATCTCTGGTCACTCATCCCTTGTCAGTAATCAGTCACAATGTAGCCGTCAGAAGCGGGGGTCGTATGGCCCATGTGACCTTAGGGCCTCGCTATCCACCTGTGCCATCACTAGCAGCTCCTCTCCTTCCTGAGACTTTGGTAATTTCCTAAATTTTGGCTATTCTAGACCCACAAATTCATTATTTGGTACTTTTTCTTTGAATTGATTTACAATTGGTATTTTAAATGGGAATAAGCTTTGGGCAAAACTTTAAATATTTGTGTGTGATTATTCGCTTCCCGACACCAGGGGCAAAAACCCACACTTTAAAACGTATAACCCGTGACTTTAGGTTGCGGGCCCCGACGTTACACATAGATCTGCAACATAGAATACAAAAAAATAACCTCGAAACCCGTTGATTGGTATCACAAATCTACTTACCATTTTGCTCCTGCTCGTTCAAAAACATAGCTAACGTAGAAAACCGAGGTACTTTACACAGGTGCTTCATGAACTCATAAATTGAATGATGGCCTCGTGGAATTGGATTCTCGACAGGTGAGGATTTGATGACTTTTTGTCCCAAAATGGATAGCATCTCCTCCAGAACTGATATTTCCAACGAGTCTCCAAACACCGAGGGTAGAGATTCTGGTGGTATTTGCTAAAATGGAAAAGGAAATAAATCATGAAAGACAAAAATGGTAGAAAATGATCTAGGCAAATATGTGCAGTGGACAGAAGTAAATGTACCACAGATGAGCTACCACTAAGAGCTAGCGAGAAACATGAAAAATTTGCATTAAGGGTTATCTTCAGTTGGCAATGCTTTTGAAAGAAGCAGCATGAGGTGGATTGGAAAGTAGTAGTCGGGGAGAAATTGGGAGCAGCAGCACAGGGTTCCCGACTCATCAAGCAGGAATTGCATGGAAGTGACTTGACTTAAACCAAGGAAGAGATAGGTAATTTCTCCTGCCTGTGAACCTCACAATGATAAATATCGGAACGGGTTTATATGGAGAAGAAATTAAACTATTAAGTACATTTAGTATTACAAAAAAATGTTATTATCAATATTAATTTAGAGATATTGAAAAAATGAAAAGAAAATTTACTGGTATTCTGACAAGGAGGCATAATAAAATTGGTTGTCCCATAGTATGCACCAAAAACAAAGGAGACTTAAGAGACTTTTGGAATTTTATGCCCTTAATCTATCCCTCTGGAATACACCCAGTGTTCCATGCATCCACTCCAGAACTGGAGTTTCAATTAAGGCTTGAGGTGCGGCTTATAAATGATGCTTGAAGTATTTATGGGTAAGTACATATAACATCCAATCTTAAACATAATGATTTGGGATTAGTAACGAAAATAACATGAGGAATTGAATCCCCTGTAACTTCAGCAATAGCCCGATCCCCTTACTTAATAATAGAAACAGCAGTTAGCTGCATGAGAAAGAGAAAAACTATCTTTTCAGCAAAAAGTGGAGCTTCTGGGAAAATTAGAACGAGGTGTCAGTGTTCCGAAACTTTTCCCAGAGTATGCTCTCAGACAGTCGGCTATTTATGATATCACGAGACGGAAAGATATAATTTTGCAGTCAAACAATTCACTAGCTCGGCGAAGACTCTCAAGAAACATTTAAACTGCTTAAAAAATATTGCAAGCTCAAAAAGATTCCAAAAAATTCTCCACTGTTTGGATCTTCTGTATAATTCTGGATTATCAACCTTGCAATGTACACATTTCCAGTTTCTAACGATTATTGAAATTTAATACTTAGAAGGAAGAGAGTCATCCTACATGGTAAATGGATACAATGACCAGTTGTTGAGGGAAAGAGAAAACTGAAATAATGAGGAACTCTTCCTGAATAAAATACATAATCCATTCTTGAGGGCAAATGTGAGAACTTTCTTATTTAAGATTAAAATCAAGTGGATCTGAACTTCCATTGCATCTATCAATTTCAACATTGGTGTCAAGACACAGAAATGTATTTCCCAGGTGATAAATGAAATTAAAAATGATGACACACCTGCAAGTACATCAAAGCCATGTCTGGATGCATCTTAATATTCTTCCAGTTCATTAAGAACTGTACTGAAGTTTTGGGAGCCGGAGGTAGTTCCGAGGGTGGAGGCTCCGAAGTTTCTATTTCTATGTTCTTTGCAGGTAAATTGCAAGGAATGCTTGATTTATCACTACTACCAGTTTCCACTTTGCTTGGTGCCAAATCCCTAGCACCACCTGGGCACACAGGTTCATTTATCTGCACCTCTAGAACTGGAACTCTCCTCAAAGGCTTCTGCAACAAATAGTAAAATTTCTCTTATAGAGAGACAATTCCAGTGCTTACCTTAGACAAAAATCAATTGTTTAAGACACAATACTGAACTCCTAGGGAAGTAGAGGAACAGAGAAACAGTGTCAGTCATTTCTTAGTGAAGAGGTTGCTCACTTTACATTAAGTGGTGCCAAAACAAAGCAACTTCCACTTCCCCAACAAACTCCTCAGACCCATAAACTCCTCTGCCCCTACCCTACTTCATCCACCTAGGCTACACTGCCCCTCCAAGCATGGCATTATTGAGGTGCCTTCTCTCCCACCCTCCTCCCCAACATTTTTTAAGTACCCCCCCAGAAATTTTCCCCTCGTCCCCTGCCGGACTTACCGCAGGACTTTCCTACGTAGCATCTTTCGTGCTAAGGATTTTCTTGCAAAGGCCTTAAATTCAAAAGGCTCGAAGACTTCGGCTCGGGTCTCTAATGCTAGATTTCCTGATGTCTTGGGATTTCTAATACCTTGGTCCCTGCCTCCATTCCCTGCCAAACCAGGAGTTCAACACTTAAATAGCAGTCCTGCAGACGAATACTTAGACTTTGGAAATCCAGGGGAAGATTGGTCAGGCATAGTCTGCAGTTTGGAGTGAGTAGTATTCGACATTTCACCTATCAAATCTCTCTCTTCCTCCGAGACCTAATCCTATCATTTCTCTCCCCTCATTGGCTACCATTTTCCCATCTGAACTTTCCTCACCCTACCTGGGAACTTATGCAACTGAGGAGATTGTGGAGAGAGAGGTGTTCCCCACCGAGAACGTAGGTTCCCTAGCCATGCTTGGACTAAGAGTACTGTTCTGGAGTTTCTTGTCAACCTGGGTGTTTCAGGGAAAATTGGACAGTTTGCGCTGACCGCTGTCTGAGGCCACCTGTTGTTACCTCATCTCTCCGCCTGGAGTTTGCAGCCTCTCCTAAACTCTTCCCGTGAACTATAGAGTATTCCACATTTAGTTGACAGTACGGGCCTTATGGATAAGTGTTGCCAAGCTTCCGCTCCGCTGGCAGGCATCCTGACAGCATATGCAACTACACATAATAGAGTGCCAAAATGGTGTAATTCAAAAAGGAGTTTGGGATCGCTCAAAAGATGGCGCAAATGAAGAAATTTATTAGCGTAAACTAAAATACATTTGCAGCAATATAAAAGGAAAAGTCTTTTGTTTTTATAAATGTGTATTTATTCAATGTACACCAGCTGAATAATGAATTATCTGTAATGTAAAAAATTATAATTCAGTGAAGGATAATAAAATTTATCGCCACTTCTGTTTGCGACAAAATTTCCAAAATAATGCCTATTTTGAGGAGATCCCGAAATGCTACTTTTTGGAAAAACTCAGAGTGCCCTTTCGTATAAGGCATGCACTGGAAGGGGTTGTCTTTCCCACGGATTATGAGATATTTCCTGTCTTGGTGTCCGTGAATAGACCAAAAGACCCAAGGCGACATTTGCATCTTATTTCCAAGTCATCAAAATTTGCTCTTTTTCATGTACCACTGTATTGAAACAAAAACATTGCTGTTACAACGCATGAGTATTCCCTGTTCAGGATATGTGACAAAGGAGTACATATTTCCTGGCATGGATGGACAAAAATCTCCTTTTCCACCCAAGATTTTTCCCTCCGCATGCAAGGAGTTGGCAAGGCAAGGCGAGAAGCTCGGCTCAGTGGTGCCATAATATTTTTTCTTAACCATTAACACGTGACGTGCGGTCTGAGAGACCGCTGCATTTCTAAAATTATGAATATTTTCAAAATTAAGATTTCAAAATATCTATAATTCTTGTTAGCTTCATATTTTTGCATAACAAGGACATCCCACTTTTAAAAATTAATGTTCCTTTTATAAATTTTGTAAATTTGAATTTCAAATCGATTAGCGGTCTGTGAGACCGTACGTCACTAGCATAAGAAAGCATCAAGAAAGGAATAAGCTGGATAAATTTCATAGCTACTTACTACTTAGCCTTCCAACTTTAACATTTAAGGCTTTTTTTTTAATCTGGCGACATATTGATGCATAAATAGAATAATTATAACTCAAGTGTTTTGGGCATCAGTTTTTTGAGCCTGCTTCAAATCACAATTTTTAATGACAAATTGGTTCGTATTGGGAGTGTAAAAATTTCAATATAAGTTTAATAATAGTTAAGCATTCAAATAAAAATTAAACAAAACAATAACAATGGCGTTGCAACATTTTATGAATTTTTGATTTATTGCAGTCTCCAAGACCGCACGTCACTGGTAGTGTAACAAATATTTCACGTCACTAGTTAAGGGTTAAGACCAAAACCTTGTAACTCTCTTCAAAATTAAGATCAGTAAATGATTTTTTCACTAAAAATAACTTTGTAGTTTTCTTCAAATTTGATAAGCAGCATATAGGGACCTAAGACGTAAGAAACGTAAGTTAGGAGGCGACTACTTTTTACATTGCAAAAATCCAAATTTTCTTGTCCTAAAGGGTGTTATATCAGTACAACTACATTTTTTCTCAATTATTGTAAAATTGGTGAAAGCCTTCAAAGAGAAAATAGTATGAAGAATTTTTTTTAGAGGATTCAATTCAATATAGTTCACGGCTATACAAAAATTGCAAGAAGAAGATAAAGTAAAAAAATACACATTTGTAACATCAATTTAAGGAAATATTTTTTATGGCCTTTGCTATCATTTTTATGCCAAAATTATTGACCCCAATGAATGCAGCATCTCTTTCTGTATTATAATACACTGTCAAACAGTGCATAGCGCAATAGTAATTTTTATGCTGTTATTGACAACACCGCTCTCCCAGCATGGAGATTAACATGGGAAACGCATCTCCATAAGAACCCATACTGTCAACTGAATGTGAAACGCTCTACACCTAACTACCTCCCCTCCGTTGCTAGTGTGATTTCCTCCCCATCCACCGCTGCAAGTTAGCCTTGGTGCGAGGCACCCGCTCTCTTGAATTGGCTATCGTCGGAGTTACTCGCTCATGCTTTCACAGAGATGTCTTTGGTACTTCCACATGCCGTTTGACTTATTTTCTTGTATGTTTAAGGTTCGTTTTGGGGAACAGTAGTTGTTATATGTTATTACTGAAATAACTTTGCTTGAAATATTAGATAAATGAATTTTCCATGTACATACTGTGGCATCCCACCCCTGGCTCGCCCGAATACCAAAATAGAACCGGGGGGAGATGTCTCACAAAAACAAAAGAAAATATATAAATCTGCGTGGATTCCTCCCGCATGGGACCTATGGGACAAACCTATGTCACTCCCTTTGTACAATTTACAGAAATTAAAAATATTCCCCTTCTTTGGAAATAATGGCGGGTGGGGGGGTTCCCGATTCAACCTGATGGGTAACGTTCGGACGCTTATGCACTCTTCCACAACGCATTCACGGAAAGAAAAATGAACGGGGCGAAAGGAATGGCGAGGGATATTTTTCCTTAAGATGACCCGTGAAGGAGTTACAACAAAACACTTACTCAACACTTTCAGCGAAACAAAATATAATTCAAACAATAAGACTGCATATGACTAAACAAAAAGAAACCCTCTTATAAACTAGTGATGTATTAATTGGTGAAAGCAATTAATGAAACATCAATGATAAAAAAAACACAACAATATAACTTGATTTTCAAGATGAAATTAGAATAGCAAATGATAACAACAAAATATAGTTTGGTTGTGAACATGTAAATAATGATACACTTATTAATTATTTCTTGACGGGGGAGGTAAATGAAAGTCCATCCCAACGAATGTTAATTTTACTTAGGTGATTAATTTCACTTTCACTGAGTAACGGGTGCGTTTCGTGACTGTCTGTCTTGACACTTGGCAGAAGACAAGAGGGGGCTTAGGGGGGGATTCTTGCGATCTTACTTGATCGTTGCCCGAGGTTAGACCAGGTTGGATCCAACAAACTCTCGTTCCATTTACCGCACACTCCTTTCTCCCTTGTTGGAGGAAGCTGCATCCGGAACGGAGGTAATGCGTCCTCTTCAGCTGGTCCTTGCTCCTTCGGACAGGGGGGGGGGGGGGGTCTTTATTTTAGACCAATCAGTCGCGTGATTTGTTAGGCCCCTCGTCTTCTCTGCCGTGTCGCACCCCAAATTCGGGCATGGGCTCCGCCCGGCGCTCACTTCAAAATAATGCCTTTCTTCCAGGCGCACAACCTTTTTATAATCCCCATCTTGGGGTGGGGTAACGCACAAGAAAAGGGAGGAGGAACACGCTATTCATGAGAAAAACCCGAGTTCCCGTCCTCCCAAACACACTCATACACAACCCTGACAATCTTACATGACCACATTCATCCCCACTTACACATTCACGCTATCCTCCACGGGCCGTGGTCTGGGGGGGGGGGGGAGGGGGGGGGGGGGGGGGGGAGCGGGCAAAGGGAAATGAATGCACCACGTAAAATGGTATCTGAACCATTACAATACATACTTATGATATAATTGTACTCCCATTCATTATGTTCTTTGTCTATGTGGAGTTTTTACCTCACTTGTTCAGCGGCAGGTGAAAAGATAGTCCTTGCGCCAGGGATATCATTTAAAACTAGTTTTTGACAATGTTACGCCACACTAGGCTCCACTGTCCAGCTAGGTTAGGCTGACCCCCTAGGCCACCCAGGACACTGCTAAACTAATCTACTCTCTAAGGCTAGGAGCGGATTAGGGTCATTGTTTTGAGGTGTGAGGGACGGAAGGGAAAATCATTACTACCCACAATGCCCTGATTATATGCAATACATAGGTGTGATAATGCATTTGAGGTCTTACATACATGCATTGACAAGAGACTTTTAGATATTCATCAACCGTTTTTACACATTTTTTGTTGAGCTGGCAAAATAAAAACTTACATTTAAGAGCCACCTAAAATACTACTATCTATTCTACTCTCCAATTGCTCCAAGGTTTACTGTCATACTTGGCTTCCCTGCCAACCATCTTCTCTGCCTAACTAAGTTTCTTAACTACAGACCATGGGAAGTGGTATGTATAGTGCTTGGTTAATGATTGATGGGTGCGATATTCACATCTTGGGTCAAGTCTTTTACACCCCCTGAAACACCAATTTTTGCACTGAAAAGTGGCCCAAAAAAAGGAACTGTCCCAACTTTAAATGTGAGAATTTCACATACCTTACACTTCGACTGGGGTGGGCACTACCCTTATCTATCTAAATTAACATTCACATCGAAGAATTCAGTGAGGGAGCTTCAGACCAATCGAATTAAATTGTTCTAGTTAGAGATAAACATAATGTGGTGAAGATCATGTGAGACCATTTGATAATATTAGGAAAGAACCTGCACAAATGGTTGTTTCATACCTTTGATCGACGATGTGGAGGTTTGTAGATAGGCTGAATTATTTCTCCTTTGTAATCCTTCCATGGAAGATCTCCATCAAACTTAAATTCTCCACCTTGAATTAAATGATGGATTCATTAAAACAAACTCAAACAAAACTGCAACCCAATTGCAGGTCTATATATGTACAGGTCAAAGAATCGATAAGTGCAACAAAAAATTTAACAGTGACCAATAAAGTGCAAGCCATTTAAGCATCTTTTATTTAGTGAGAAACACCATGAGATCTACATAATTATTTAAATGCCAATCTGGCTTCACCATTCTATATGAAAATAACTAAGAAATAAAGAATAAATCCAGTACCAATAATCACAATTTGAGTAGAAAACCTGAAATCACACATAAAAACTCAATGTCTATTTACAATGTGTGTCTGGTATCAACACGTAAACGAGAACTAAGTATGATCTGAAATTTATCCATTTCAAATTCAGAGGTCATAACATAAATGCTAGAAAAAACACAAGCCTTCGTTGGTATCTAATGAAATGACAACATGTCACTAAGATGTGAGAAAAATTTTTCCTTTAATTTGTATTGAAACCCAAGCCACAAAAATTAGGTGATTAGAGGCATAATTTATCATTTTGACAAGTTTTTCTAGCACACCAATTTCACTCATTTACTACCAATTAGTCACTTTTTTATCACTCATAATACTCTATAATTTCCGACAGTAACAAATAACTTCAAAAGAAACTATAAGTTGCTAATATAGACTTCCATCTAGGGAGAAAAATTTTCAATTCTTACTCACATGAGGTCATAAAAAAAATTGTGTACTTCAAGCGAGAACCTTAAACTGAAACACCACAACCCTTAAAATACATGCTTCATATTCCGTGCATTTGTATCAAACTCCTAGTGGACAGGTAGCACCAACTTTTCAGTTGTTATTAAAAAATATTTGAGCTAATTTTTGGGTGAAATAAAACTTATTCGACCACAGGGATTAAAACCAAGAAGCAGCTGTCAGCTTAAATAAACAAAAATTCTTTGCGAAAGAACAAAAGTTTCAATTCAGTCTTCAGAAATGTAAGCCAAAAATGGAAAAGACGAGTGTGCTGCCAAGCCACTCAAGGTGGGAAAAATTCAGCTTCCAGCAATTAGAGAGTGATAAATGTTACATCAAAGGTATACAGTCAACTTAGGAAAGCATTGTGCTGTCTTTGTTTACCACCATAATCAATTATTTATTTCCTAATACAGCCATGCTCTGTGTTACGTTCTTCCACTTCCCTCTATCAACCATTTCCTTGATTTTTCTCTCAGTTACCCTGTTTCTTCAGGATCCCTCAACTGTCAATATCTACGCCAATAAGTACGGCAATAGTATGTACAAAAAATGAAGCAAATAATCATTTGGGTGGTAAAAGTTTTGACAGAGTATTTATTCTTCCAGTGCACATTTGAAATTATTAAGGGATAGACACTTGAGATGAGCTGGTAGTTTGTTGTGCATCTTATTTGCTGAATAAAAAGGGCCCCTTTGAAAAAATTTGCTGCAAAAATCCCTTACATGAATGTCTTAGTTCTTGGCCTCATTGATTTTTCCACTTTTAGTCTTATCCCACCCTTTCCTTATGCTCTGCATATCTCTTATTTTCTGAGTACTATTCCCCACAAGTTCCAGGACATTTTGTCGAAATAAACCGTGCAAAAAATAGATATCGTCATTTAAAAATGTAAAAGCATGAAATACGCACTCCAGGAGTAATAATCTTTCGATTTAGGCAATAAAAAATATTAGGAAACCACCCTATTTGTTTTTGTTAAAAATTTCTGATATTCAAGGGAAAAGAATATAATGTGTTCCTCCTGAACATATTATATATATTTTCTATTTATATCCTGTTCATATATTTTTTCTGTGGAGGGAGGGTGGATGGAAGTTCCTGTGTCAGCTTTCCTGGCCTCATCGTCTCCTACTCCCTCATCTGCCCCCCTCCCCCAACCACCTGATTGCTAATAAAATCAACTGATTTGGGCGTTACTTGGTGGAACGATGAAATATTCATGGTGAAACAAAACACAGTTTCGACGTTTACACCTGCTGCCCAACGTGATTCCCACACCACAGGGGCATTCCACTCCTCATTGCAATTGCATCAGAATCTCTTAACTTTTAAAGTTCTGACTAATGCATCAGATTCTAACCCCCTCCACCTCATACCCAAATGCAACACAGCTACATTTCCATAACCTCCATTCCATTAATTTACTAAATTTCTACTTTATTACCTTAAAATTGGTGCAAATTAGAATACTCTACATTATATTCAAATAAACTATAATCTTGGTGAAAAAATTATAAAGGACAGAACAATGTTCAGTTTAAGATAAATATAAATATTACAGACTGCATGCAACTGTCAGCAATGAGAAATTCATAGTGACTGACCAACCATTTACACACCTACAGAATTTGTCTCTCCTGTATTTCCACTTCCATCACCACAACCTTTTTCCTGGTTCTGCTTTGACATCAGAATCTCTGCTTTTAAAGCTTTCAATTTTGATGAAGCTCTTTTATTCTGAGGTTCAATTGAAAGCATGCTCTCCAGATCACGTATGGCTTTCTGCATGTTTCCAAGACCTTCCCATGCAGCTGACCGCCTCATCCAAGCCTTAGCATATGACGAATCAAGGCGTAGAGCCTCATCGCAGTCACACTTAGCCTTCTGGAAACTTGAGAAATAAGTTTGCATATTAAATCATCTAGCTACTAATTTTAACATCGCAACCACTCTCTTAGACAAAAATACCTAAACATTTTACCAACTAAGTACATAAAGGCATCATTAGAAAGTCATGACTTTGATAATGTGTGATGGATATCAGGGGCGGATCCAGAATTTCTTTCTGGGGGGGCACAAGCAAGGCCGTGTCCAGGACTTTGTTCTGGGGAGCACTAGGTTATCTTGTAATACAAAACGAACGCAATGATAATTGGACTTTAGTAAAATTTTCCATATTTTTTAATGTTCTGGGGGGTGGGGGCACGTGCTCCTGTGCCCACCCCCTCCCTAGATTCGCCTATGATGGATATACATAACAGAATTAAATCTTTAAAGTTATTATGAATATGTACATATATGTTACCACATACCACATCAGTCTCACCTATTGCAAGGAGCTAATTAGTACATACAGTGAACAGCCTGTATTTTAATTTGTTTCCAATGAAGTATTGCACACCAAGAAAAATTCTTATCATGATATTCTTATATATCATGAGTGGGAATTAAATTTTTTGCTACTGTGATCATAAATTTGATCAAATTGGCTCCACAACTTTTTCATTGATTTTGCAAGTTTTTACATTTTCAAAACAGCAAATTGGAACTTTTTAATCACCGCTAATTGTAACTGAATAGAAGTCCATGACAATAAATGACATTAACAAATATGTTTCAATGCAAATAATTCTCACTAGCTCCAATCGGGGTTGTTAGACAAAAACCTGATTTAAAAATATTCTACCCACTGTTTTCTTGTTTTATTGCAGAAAAATTTATGCCAGTGTTTTAAAATGAAGATATAAAAGCATAAAAACTTACCATATGCATAATCCTACTTACTAAATACATACTATAAATGAGGTAGCTGTACTAGGTGTTTGTAATTGAAAATGCTAAAAAATGGTTGCAGTCACTATAGATTGGATCGGCCTTTTTAATAATGAAAGACACTTTGTTTCTTCCACAAGCTTAAAAAAAATTCCATTTTATTTTCGGTTTCGGCATTATCAAATACTGTTATAATATTAATAAAAATAATAATAATATAAAAAATAATATTATAATAGCATTTGATAATGGTGTAATAGCCGAAACCGGTAATAAAATAGAATTTTTTTTAAGCTTGTGGAAGAAACAAAGAGTCTTTCGTCTATCTTTAGGGCAGGTTAATCTGTAAGGCACGTTTCTGAAGGAGAAAGACTTTATTCAATAGGGTGGGTGAGCCACCCCAGAGTATAATGCAATAGGTAGCTCTGCTACAGAAATGGCCAAAATAAACAGTAAGTAGAATATTTCTGGACACAGAGGACTTTAGATATCGCAAACAAAATACATATTGAGGAGTGCAGTAGTGAAATGAGTTTGGAGACATGGGCATCCCATTTTCCATTGTACTGGACATGTACACCTTAAAGTTTAATGCATTTTGTTGTTTTTATTATGCTGCCATCCAGCATTATATCTGGAATTCTTGTCATGCAATTATGTTTAAATAAAACCAATTCAGTTTTTTTGCTATTTAGCTTGAGAGAGTTCCTAGTGCTCCACTCAAATACTGAGTCAAGTAAAACTTGGGCTTCACGAACTAACAAGTCAATGTTGGGGGATGAGATTAAAAAGCTGGTATCATCAGCATAAGTTACATTAATAATAATAATAGATTTATTGGTCGTTAAGTAAATAATTTACACTTGACCTCGTCAGTTCAGTGTTACATACATATAATTACAGTTTGCATACTTAAATAAAGAACAGGATTATTCAGAAAACCATATCTGCTTCCTGAGTAAAAAACTCATTTACGGAGTACAGTGCTTTAGATGCTAGCCAGGAGTGTACAACAGATTTAAATTTAGTACTGTTGCTTCGTCTTGCAGACGCAGGTAAGTGATTGAAGAGCTTAATACCCATGTTTGAGAAGGAATTTTGTGTTATATTTAGTCTCATTTGACCTGCAAATAAGTGATTCTTTCTTCTAGTGTCATGGTCATGTATGTCGGATCTAATTGTGAAAGACTCGAGATTGTCTTTCGTATGTACAAGTACTCTACATATATACATACAGATTGAAGACAGTGAGTATGTTCAGTTTCCTGAATACCATTACCAACATCGCTATTGTTCCCAATCCCTAATAAGTCATTTATAAAAATTATAAATAATATTGGGCCAGCTACAGATCCCTGTGGTACACCAGTTTCGATGGATAAAGGATCGGACATGTGTTTCTGTTTATCATGGGTTAAACAAACAATTTGGTATCTGTTGCTTAGGAAGGATAGAATCCAGTTTAAAGCCACACCCCTTATACCAAATGCATTGCATTTCTTAAGCAGCAGTTGATGGTCGACCATGTCCAAGGCTTTGGAATAATCCAGAAACATCCCTAGAGTACATTTTTTCTCATCCATAGAGTTGAAAATAAAGTGCATTGCATGGAAGAGGGCAAGAGAAGTAGATCGCCCTTTCCTGAAGCCCCACTGGCTATTAGATAACAGTTTATGATCCTCCAAAAATGGAATTAAACGATTTAAAAAGATTTGCTCAAATATTTTGGAAAACTGCGAGAGCAGGGATATGGGACGAAAGTTATTTAAATCATCACTATCACCTCTACCTTTGTAAATTGAAATAGTTAAATGAAATATGGAATAGTTAAGTGAAATATTATTTTTTTATTTCCAAAGGACAGTCCTAAAACTTTCACATTTGTTCTGGTGACTCAAGCAAGCTAAAAAAAAGTTTGCTAAATAAAATTCTAAGAAAATTTTACTCCTTTTTCATACTGTGTATTAGGGTGGTGCGAAAAAACTCAAGTTCCAAATTTCGTGTCGTAATAGTGCGGAAAAGTTGCGATACGTTAGTACAAGAAAAACAAAAAAAGAATTATTAAAATCGGACGTCATCTTCCGATCCCGCAAAGCACCTGAAAAAATGACAAAAATGAAAAAAATTGCTTTTTTTTCGTGGTAAAAAAATTAAATTAAATTAATACCTTTTAATGCTGTAGCAAAAAATGATTACAAATAGCATAGGTTATTATTTATATATGCATATTTATGGCTTTTAACTGTTGTTACCTATCACACAAGATCATTAAAAATGTATAAATTTTGCAATTTCACCTATTTTTCAGAGTTTAGTAATAATTCCTTGAGGATAATTTTTGAGAAGTTTTAATTAGCTCTTTAGATCAAAAAAGACAATAAAACTGACCACTAGAATTAAAAGGCAAAATTGCACTTTAAAAAGGCAGCATGTTAACCCTATTGAAACCGAAAGTGAAGATGTTGAGGTTTTAAATGACGCAACGCAAAGTTCAACAATCAAGGAGAAATTTGTTGACTAGGAAGATTACATGCCTAGTACATACAAAAAAATATAAATCACCATGGCAAATGAGGGTAAAATTCCAAAGTACAGCTTTTCATTGTGATCAATACGGGGTGTCTCACCGTACAGCTACTGCTATAGCATCAAGTGTACTTGTAGACATTGGTGTTATAACTGAAGAATATACTTCTAAGTTCATTGACCGATGTAGAATTAAAAGGGAAAAGAAAAATATTATAAGCGATTTACAGTAAATCCATCTTGATTTAGGTGAGCTACACGGTTATACTTTGACGGAAGGGTAGACAATACCATAGTAATAGAAATGATTGAATCGAAGGAGTACTGTCGGACAGTTATAGCGGAACACCATTCTCTAATAAAAGAACCGGCTTTTGTGTATTTGAGTTATGTTTCTCCAAGCTCCGGGTCTGATAAAGATATAGTGGTCTCCATACTATCTTATCGCTCTGATCAAGGAGTATCATTAGAGTTCTTAGAGTTAGTTTGCTGTGATGGCACGAACATCAACATTAGATGGAAAGGTTGCACTATTAGAAAGCTCGTAAAACACCAATGACACCCGCTGCAGTGGGCAGTTGGGTTACTTCATTTCATTGAATTACTTTTGTCATATTTTTCAGTATTTAGATGGTGAAACAAGTGGCCAAAAATAATTTAGTGGGCCAATTGGACTAATATGAATGGTTATGGAAAGCTTCCAAACTGCATTTCCTAACAATTGAATGTGAAATTCTACAAGTTGATAGATAAATTTTGAGCAAGGACCAAAGATACCTTATTGACATTAGTCAAGCAATCACAAGTGGCGAATTTCCAAATGACTTAGCAAACCGGGATACTGGACCATTTTCACATGCTAGATGGCTCGTGTGAACAGAGCAAAGGAAACCTCTCGATACATACCTGGATATTAAAAGAAAGTAGTTTTCCCTGCTATTGAACGGAACTCTTAACTTTGATCACGAAGAGATTGTATTGATGGCGATGGTTTTTGATTACAGAAGGCACATTAGAGAGCTGGGGCTAAAAAGAGTATTTAAAGCCAGACAGACTTAACCAAAAGGCAAACCTATCGTAAACTTCATTACTCCTACCATGAACTTCGAAATAACTGGCCATATAGAATTGATTGAGTGGAATGTAGTCAAACTATCTACTCCACCTCTTCTTATGAGAATAATTACTAATGAAGAAATAGCTTCCTTCATTGAATCTGGCGATACACAAGATTGGGATATTATAACTTCCCATATCACACGCAAGCAATGGAGCCGTGTGTGAAATTGGTAACGGAGGCATCGACCTTACCACTAAATCGCAGTACAAAGTAGTTTTCAAAAGTTAAAATTTTAAAGAAGGACAAAAAATTTAAATATTATAGAAGCAGTAACCCTCATTGGTTGGATGGATGGAGGGTGTGGGTAGAACTCAAAGTGCAGCCACCTCTCCGCGGTGAGTTCTGGGTTGTTTAATTATTATTAAATCATATATAAACAAAGGAAGAGCTGCATAATCAAACATGTATTTTAGACTTAAATATTACCTTAAGTTATTATGACACAACTCTGAAAAATCGGCTAAATTGCAAAATTTATACATTTTTAATGGTCTTGTGCGATCGGTAATAACAGTTAAAAGCCATAAATATGCATATATAAATAATACCCTATGCTATTTGTAATCATTTTTTGCTACAGCGTTAAAAGATATTAATTAAATTTAATTTTTTACAATGAAAAAAAAAACAATTTTTTTCATTTTTGTCATTTTTTCAGGTGCTTTGCGGGATCGGAAGATGACGTCCGATTTTAATAATTCTTTTTTTTGTTTTTCTTGTACTAACGTATCGCAACTTTTCCGCACTATTACGACACGAAATTTGGAACTTGAGTTTTTTCGCACCACCCTACTGTGTATTTCATATCTCACTACCTGACAAAAATAAGTACTTCATAGTGATAACATCACTTTAGCTCATGCAATACAAGCTATGGCATTAAAAAAATATACGCATAATTAAGACAAATTACTCACTCCTTCAGTTGAAGGTAGCAATGGGCTCTATTAGCAAAAAAAATAGCATCCTTTGGATATATCTTAATAGCCTTGGAATAGCAGTCGATGGCCTTCTGCCAGTTTCCATCTTTCACATGGCTATTTCCCTAGAAAAGAAGAAAATACTATTAAGTTATTATTTAATACTATTAAGCTATTAAATTAAAAGAATACAATACATATTTAAACATGCAATAATGATTCATTAACTTATACCAAGTTCAATACCTTTTCCTTCTCATACACGGCTGCTTTTTTGATCTTCTCAGCTTCATTGAAATCTATTTCTTCACATACTTTTTCCTTAAAAAAATGCAAAAATTGAAAAAAAATTACTATCTGAACCAACAAATTTTCTGGTTATAAAGCAATTCTCAGAAAATAAATCCCCACACAAAAGTGTCTGAGTCATTCTAATACTAAGCACGTAATCAATTAGTACATCATGGTCTAAATTCTACTTCCCCAGTGAATGTGCATTTTCATTAATTTAATCATCTTATGATGCACAATACTTCATTCCAAATCCATTTTAACGGAGGATCAAACTTTTTCCTTCTGAATAGTGTTACAGTAGACTCTCGTTATGACGAAGTTCACGGGACCGAAAAACTGGAGGTTTATGAATCATCAAAAGAAAGAAAGCATGCTTTTTCAAAATTTCTTGTCTCTTCAGTCTCCTGTAATTATACTCGCACTGCGGAATAGCTTACAAGCGAGTCAAGTGAGTAATATGCGCGATTGAAAATTTACGTGCAAATACATAAATACAAGCAAATTCCTATAAATGGAATCCAGGAGAGTTGTTTTCCTGCAGAATGCAACACTGCATCACAATCGTGCATAAGAGAGAATATTCACAAGAATGTAGCTAATTATTTGATGTAGCGTGCATATTGATGTATCTCCTACTGAACAAAGAACAAAAATTGATGCTCTTGGGCACAGTACAAGAACAGAACCTAAGCGTAGATCAATGATGATAACATCGTGTACATCTGCCTAAATGCCGTTGCTTTTTCGTGGAACTTTGTAATAAAGTTCATTTTGTAACCGCCAGGATCAGGACTGAGGTTGTATTTTTCGTAATAACGTTTCTTTTACTATAGATTGGATAGGCATTTTCACCGGGACCAACAAATTGGTTCATAATAACGAGAACTTCGTAATAACGCTGTTTGTATTAATGAGAGTCTACTGTATTACCTTGCCTCCAAATATTTGAGGATGGATTGTAATCAGAACTGCACACTGCATAAAAGCCGGTCATGCCCTGCCTGAGAATGTGTGGAAGGAGAGGGACTCGGGTCCACTCTTCCCCCTCTAAACTGGAAGTAGGAACCGAAGGGGTGAGGGAGAACACTGCTTTGGAGGTGCTCATTAGGTGAGTAGGCCAGTGATCGTCCCCTACACCGCCCACCACTCCCAAGGACTCCCTGCCAGCAACCAAGGGAACAGGCGACAGCACTACTACATACTAAACATATGTGAGGGGGTGAGAAGCCAAGGGGTAAAAGTGATTATTTTTTCTCAACAGAGTTAGGTGAAGTTGATTGTTAGAATAAATACATGACAATTGGTTGACAAGGGATGAGAGTGAGTCTCAGTTCTGTGCTGGCATCGAGTGGAAAGTCAGATGCACTACTAAACATCTAGTCGATCTCGTTTGTTTTCTATACCTAATTTCTGTACCTAACTCTGTATAGAAAAAAAGAAATTACTGGTACCCCTTGGCTTCCAACTCACTCATATATTGACAAAGTTTTTTTTTGCTGGTAAAATTAAATAAAGCTCTTTGATACACTTTCTTAAGTCTGATAAACTAAAGCATATCCAATTATGCCATGATCATCACAATACATTTGTACTCATTTAATTACCCAACCACATGATGTCAGCCTTTAAGTTTTATGGCTAGAATGTATAATGTCTGATCTGACTTTACACTATGCAACCACTTCCTTACATACACAAACTATACCTTCTTTACACAAAGGAGATGCTTTTTCCAAGGTTGATATCAGTAATGAGACATATCATGATGTGAAGCATAAAAAATTAATGGTAGAAGTTATTTGAGTGTCAAGATTTTCAATGTATATACTGATGCCTAATATATGAAGTGATTAAGTAAAAGACATCAAAGTTGTTGAAGTAAAAATATAAGTCTCTATAGATGAAAATGCCACTTACATAAAAAAGCAAAATATTGAACTCTTTAGAATACATGTCTGCATTATTGTTAACCATTATTTCCTTCCTTAATCTTAATATTAACTCTTTGATAGATTAATGGAGAAGGCGAATCAAGTCGTAACAATCAAGTTTAACGAATTTTCGATTTTGAGGTAACATTTACACACTCCAGAACACAATGTGTGTCAGCTAGGCTACCAAACATTCAAATGAGTGAGATTTGAATGAATTTCGACGGTGTAGGAATAACATCATATTGCAAATGAATAAAATCAAAATTTTATTAATTAGAGCACGACCCTTGACGGGTGGACGGACGGGACGGGACGGACAACTCATAATGGCGCAATGACTGATTTGTTAGGGGCCTCCTGTCACGGTCGATGGCAGGATTATCATTTTTACTGTACAAAATCTTAAATGACCATTCACATTTTTAGCCTTTTGATGAGCGATGTACTTTAAAAACAGGCATTAACTTAATGGACATGAGCCAAAAAAATACGAAATAGCATAAAAACGTCTGAGGTATAGACAACATACCACGTCCAACTTATCCCAGGATTCGTAATCAAAGCCAGATATTTTCTTCTTTTTCTCAAATGTTTCAATTTCGTTCTTGTCCTTTTTGTACTTGCTCCGTATTTCCGGATACAGCTTCTGCACATGGGATTGTCATTAATGCATGTCAGAGAAAAAGGGTCACATTGTACGTCAAGTAAATGTGAAGGATTCATTCTATATACCTCTTCCTCAATATCAACGCCTCTCAACTCGGCATCTTTCTTTTTTATATTTGCTTCCCAATTTCTTAAATCTCTTAAATACGTTGCCACATCTTCGGCGTTATCTTTTACAGATTTTTGTATAGCTATTGGATCCATTCTGAACAGAAACAAGTCTTAGCCCATTAAAACTAGAAGATAAATAGCTTAGGAGAGGATCAGGCACACACAATCATATCTTCAAAAGCCTGTACATTCTGAAGTTCGCACGACAACAACTTTTAACCGCATGAACTGCACCGCACACAAAGAATATTTGGAGCAATTTGGAGCATCAGTGCACACGTTTTATCCGAGATATCCGCGAACCGCACAAAAATAGTAAACAAACAAATGACTAAAGAAAATTTCGCATTTGCTTGCACAACACAGGAAGTAATACCCATTATTTCCTGTAGGTGACATGACTGCGCAAGCTACAGCGCTGGTGGAGAAAAATTGAACTTTGTTATCTAATGAAAAAAATAAAGTGATTTGGGAAAGAGTTGGTTAGTGCGACGAGGTTACGATTTTTTGGTATTTGTGTATTTGTGGTGTGGTTTCTGATGTGTGTCTGAATTTCAAGGTACTGCTTTGTCAGAATAAGAATCTGGAATATATTATAAAATGAAGCCTGGATTTTATAAAGTAGACATAAATAGAACGGAATGGGAAGTGCCTCAGAGATATCAAATGCTATCTCCTGTAGGATCTGGAGCCTATGGTCAAGTTTGGTAAGCTTGTAGAAATAATGTAATATTTATTTTGAAAATATTTCACATGTTGTCATAGTGTGATTCGTTTTTAGTATCCCACTCGTCACTGTGTAACCGGTTGGCGCAGTTGCCTTTCACCTTAGCATATGTCATAACAAATCATTTATGGGGGAATATGTCTTCAATAGGCGGCATTAAAATAGTATTTTGTTAATCAATTTGTGGAAATATTATGTGTATTGTATCCACTATTTCAGCTCTGCAATTGATACGCTAACTAGAGTGCAAGTGGCAATTAAAAAATTGGCTCGGCCTTTTCAATCTGCTGTGCATGCCAAAAGAACCTACCGAGAACTGAGAATGTTAAAGCATATGAACCATGAGAATGTCATAAGCCTGTTGGATGTGTTTACCCCATCTACAACGCTGGAGGAATTTGATCACGTGTAAGATTATGTTTCAACAATTGTAATTTAGTCAATTAATTTTAGAGGAGTGAAATGTATCTAACAACTGATGCGATCTTTAAGTCCATAGTATTCAGCCTTCTACGGCTTGCTTGAACTCGTAGTATTAATTATTATATTCGAATTATTATTGATGATGACAGAAAAATAAATGAACAGGGCATTTCTCAGTAATTTTCCTCCCCCTTCGTATGACATGTTACTGTGGAAGATTTAGTGTATTCTGGTATTTAAGCCAAAATGTTGTCGCATGATATATCTACACATTTTTGTAAATGCCCTCTTTTGAAGAACATTAACTGACGTTTACATGGCAGTGTCTCTCAGGTATGCAAAGTGGATTTTCTAACCTTAGCTTAATGAATGAAGACTGAATAAAGATGTACGAATATATATCATGCCGTGCTACCAAGTGTGATACTGCCATCAAAATTAAAACTGTGGGAACTATTGATGGCTGCTCATTGTTAGTCAGTCCCGAAAATTCAATTAGTGTTCACGGCTCTTGATTATTGAGTGCTACCTTTATTGCTCTTCTAATCCCCCCGTGGAAATCGAAATTCATAGTCCATTTAATATTTATTGGCTTTTCAACACCATTGTCTAAATGGCAATAAGCATTGTAATTCTTCTTATTGATCATCAGTGGCCATTTCTCCCATATGTAATTGTCTATTGAAGTTGTCATGTTCATATTCCAATTTGAAAGTCTAGTTCGAAAATCATTTTCTTTGAGTGTCGGTTATACAGGGGAAACTTTTACTCGGACTAGAAACAGTCTTTCCGAAAGCATCAATCATCTTGTACTCACAACACATAAGCTATTATGGTATTGCCTTTCCCTGGGGATAGATTTATTGTGGAGTGGTCTAGTTTGAAAATTAGTCCTGGTTGAATGCCTTGCTGCGAGTGTTTAACCTTTTGAATGAAGTGCTATGTGAGCAAATATGATACCTTATGTTATTGTTTTACTGGCTCTGTCGGTATTGGCACCCTAACAATAATCTCAATCAGTGGAGTAGCGATGTTAATACCTTTGTTCACCCCAAACAGTATAAGGTTTTTCTCAAATGCGATTTCCATGGGAGGACTCGTTAAAACTGAGGTAACAGAACAGGTAAAAATGCATAGTACCTGTAATAAACTTAATTTGTCCTTCCTTGAATGCAAATTTGCAAAACTTAGTGTCATAGTCAGATGTAAAACCCACGTTTAAGACCTTCATTACTGTCCATCATGTCTCCTATGACCGCCAAAAATCTATAGCTAGGTTCACAGTGAACTTAAGCAATATGCATGCGTGCAGTGAAGTGGAGGGGACTAGAATTAAATGCGAAGACACACGAAGGGTGAAATTCACCATGGAAGAATATTTTGTCTTAGCCAGGATTCAAAACCAGATCTCCTGATTTCCTGTCAGTTATGCTAACCAGCTACACAACCAAGAAATCCTCCAAGGCAAATGTCTAACTGACCCAGATGCTCACATTTCAAGACAGAACTTTGGCAGTGCTCGTGATTGCATAAAAAATACTTGTTTTTTGCTGTATTTGGATAACCTTTGTCGCTGAATAGCGACAAAAGTAGAGTTTTTCTCTCCAACAGAGGCCTAGTAAACACAACACTTGAGATGTCAACATCTGCTTTGGTTAAAACCCACTAGAAATTTGCCGTGGAAGAAGGTGTCATGGTGGTGTAACTGGTTAGCATACCTGACTGTAAAACAGAAGATCTGGGTTTTTTATCCTGGCCCAGCCAAATTATTCTTTCATGATGAATTTCACACTCACTGGATACCGTATTTGTCTGAATATAGTCTCCCTTTTTTTCCAAAAATGCCCATGATGGAAGCTAAGGGGGGGACTTTATTCAAACCCATTTTTTTTTTCCGAAACTCAAGCCTCAAAATTAAGGGGGGACTATATTTGGAGGAATACGGTATTTCCACTCATTTATGTGACTCCATACAAAATAATTATTTCACACATTATGTTAAAACTAGACGAATTTACTACTGTAGGTTTCTTGTATAGAATGTTCAACTATCCAAACTAAGGTGTAAGATAATGTCAAATATCTAGAAATAACATCAAAACTGTTGTTGGGTCACAGGTAATATATCGATGGCTAAGTTCCAACAACACTTATCTCAAATTTGGCCGGTTTGAGACAGGTGTCTTAAACAAAGTTTATTTACATTTAAAAAACAATATACTAGCAAAAAACAACTCTTGTTTGCAAATGAATGCTTCTTTTTTCAGTTTTATGAACTTCTGGTTTTTTAATTTCAGTGCACAAGTTAAAAAAAATAATCGTTTTTGAAAAGTTGCTGCATATTTTTGCGATATGTGTTGTTAGAACTTACAACTTGTTAGCCATCAAAATGCAATAAACTCTCGATTATACGAAGCAGGATATTACGAAGTGATATTGCGGTCCTGGCAAAAAGCCTATGGTAAATACATGGCACTATTCCATTATACGAAGTTTTGATTATACGAAATGTTTTGAAATTACGAACCTCGGCTCGGTCCCCAGGAGCAAATGGCATTCGTTTATATGAACTACGGCGAAATATTTGTCAACAAAACTAGATACGCCGGCGTAAGTAGCCAAAAAAAATCAGCGCTTCCCACTTTGGTCCATCCAAAGTGTGAAGTTGTAAATGATAGTGCAACTTTGGAGAGAAAGGGTTCGCCTAAAACCTCACGGTGGGAATTAATTAATTGGGTGGGTACGGACGAAATAAATCAGTGGTAATCAACGAAGTCTCCTTTTCATTTTTTAGTATTAACTTCCACAAAGTTGAGCCTAATACAGTTGAACGAACTTTTTTTTTCTCATCACTGAGCGATAGAGGGCGACATAAATGGCGGTTAGGCCCTTAGAGTATGGTTAGGCCGGCTGCCGCTAAAATTCTGTGGGTGTTGGAAACAAATATCTATCTTACGCGTACTTAATAGTTGCTATTTGCTCCTAACCAAAAATTTATAACATTAAATTCTAATTATAAACTTTGCAATTCATTATTTGATTACGTTTTCTAAACTGGCTGGGAATTTCTGTAGCGATCGTTGATATTGAAGTATGTACAAGAAATGGGAATTTTATGGTGGTATAATTATTTAACGATCTTTTACAGCATAAATCGATAACAAAAAATCGGTTCATCGCCCGTTTTGTGGGGTTTTGTATTGGAAAAATGAAAGAGAGGTGCTACTTCGCACTGATTAGGATGCACCTCTAATATGTGGTGTGGATATGGGAAATGGCAATGAAAGATTTAATCCACAAGCTAAATTTAATATGAAGGAAAGTTCTGCAAATTGTCAAAGAATGCTGAAAATAATGTTATTTATGGTACACTTTATCAAATCAACTGCATTTAAATCGTAATCCTCCCATGTGCAAATATTCCATTTATGGGTTGAAGCCTCAAGCTCGAAATTCAGCTTCTATTAAGCTTATGCTCTATAATACTTACAAGTAACTTGTTAGTTTCATTACATGGACTTTAAGTTGAGACTGTCTTTCTATTATTTACATCTTTTTTTTTACTATTACAACTGTAAGCAGTTAACAGAGATCACTCTATGAAAATGCCAGGTGTGGGTGATTAAAAAATTGGTTGGTTTGATTAGGAAAGACTTATTGCTGACTTAAACTGGAATTTAAGAGAGGTTATCTTTCTTTTATTATATTAAAAAATACCATGTAGCCGTACCATTATTTAAATGTAGTTTTTTATTGCATCGTTTGTTGTTTTAATTTTACTTTTATAAAATTCTGAAAAGTATTTTAATTTCCAGATATTTAGTTACTCATTTGATGGGAGCTGATCTGAACAATATTGTAAGGACACAGAAACTTTCAGATGACCATGTTCAATTTTTGGTGTATCAGATATTACGGGGTTTGAAATATATTCACTCAGCTGGGATAATTCACAGGGTAAGTAATTTTTTATCACTTTTAACTCTCATAAAATTAAGATGCTCCTGATCCACAAAACAGAGGATCATGTACCAGCACATTGCTGTAGAAAGAGATTTTAGGCTGCATAAACGTATCTATTGAAGACATAAACTTTATTTCTTAAATTCCAGGACTCATAGAAAGTTTATACCTTTACAGAAAGATAAATCCTTTCTATTCTGTGCGCAAAGTATGTAGTTCCTTTGGTACTAGATGTGATGTGAACATGAATATCTCCTGCTTGCAGACTCCTCGGAGATGGCCATTGTTTCACTGCTTACAAGATTGATACTGTATTTGTCTGAATATAGTCCCCCCTTTTTTTCAAAATTAGGGGGGGGGGCATATTCGGAGAAATACAATATGCATTGTCATAAGTCGGTTATTCATTTAGCATCTGTCCTTTAGCATAAATTTTTTAAGTATTCCGGCACTAGTCACGGTGATAACTTTACGGGGTCACCCTCAATGCACAAATTATGCAAAAAATCCGTAGAGAAAAAAATCATTCGCCTTGACTGGGATTCGAACCCGGATTCCCCAATTTC
This sequence comes from Ischnura elegans, assembly GCF_921293095.1. Lineage (NCBI taxonomy): Eukaryota > Metazoa > Arthropoda > Insecta > Odonata > Coenagrionidae > Ischnura > Ischnura elegans. The sequence continues at coordinate 115,240,284 of NC_060249.1, read as the reverse complement.
AGGTGGAGTGCTTTAGCCAGTAAAGCTACCGAGGCATCATTCTCCCCTGTGGAAATTTGAGAACTACTCAGGGCAAGGTGGTATGGAATGCCTCGGAGGTATGAAGCGACTGCCTCAATGTGGTCACAGTTCAGGCTTAGCTCTTCGGCTGTGGTGCTGTGCGCACGATTTGGACTGCTTGTGGCATTATATGCTCAGCAGTCCATGCCACCTTGTCCGGTATAGTCCTCAAATTTCCACAAGAGATAATGATGATGCCTCGATAGCTTAACTGGCTAAAAAACTAGGCCGGAAATTGGGGGATCCGGGTTCGAATCCCAGTCAAGGGGAATGATTTTTTGCTAAATTTAGCATTCGGTCACATACTTTAAAGGACAATGTCTAGTCAGGTTCTATAATCTATATCTCAAAGTTACTGTTTTCTCTCTAAAATTTTAATTGTATATAGACCTAAATTATGTGTCCGTGAAATTAAAAGAAAAACAAGAGAATATAACATACAGTGAGTCCTCGTTTAACGTCACTTACCGTTCCTGAAAAATGTGACGATGAACGAAATGTCGTTAATCGAAGCATAATATCCCATAAGAATCAATGTAAAAAGTGAATATCGGCTCCTAGACCTCACAATTCCTGCGCGAAAAAATGTTAGCGTATCATATCTGGGGCATTTTTTACAGTGGGAATGCTAAACTATCGCATAAATACGAGTTCCTGTCTTCATCAACGACAATGGCAGCAGTGACGTAAATCCTTCTCCATTTTTGTATCTTCCAGCATTTGCTTTTCGGCTTCGCTATGGTGGTCGCCCGGGCGAGCGTCACCTCGGCATCATCATCGCTGAAGCATCGTCGCAGTTACAGGAACCAAAATTATTGTGAACTCGTCAAAAAAAGTGACGACAAAAACTCCGAGTACTACACGGAAAAATGCCTTGAAATCGCTTTTTAGGTTCCTGAAAACCATTATGTCAAGTAAAACCTTGTGCATCTACGCAAGAATTCATTTTGCATAAATTTTTGCTAAAACCATTGTCGCAATTAAGAATGAACACACCGTTTTACACTTTGCTTAGACAGACTGTATTACCGCCCACAAAACGAACAACCTGCAACGCCCGCTGCTTCGCCTTTTTTTTCGCGCGAAATTTAAAGGACGTGACGTTATCGCGAAGCGTAGGAGCGATAAACGAATGACGGTCTCAAAATTTTCGTGACGTTATCGCGAAATGACGTTAAATGGGGTGACGTAGAACGAGGACTCACTGTATATACTATTTTTCCAGACATATTTTGGGAAATAATTCACGGCGAGCCTTGGTTAGCATAATATTATTGTTTATAAATGTTTGGGTTCACCATTTGCTCATGAAGTAAAACAAGAGGTTCTAAGGTTAGTCCTGCTCATGTGTTCACTGAAGTAAAGTTGTCTCTGTCTGACGAAATTTCATGCTATGAAATATTTTAACATGCAATTTTATTATATGTTTTATGGTGTCACATTTTGTAAGAAAATGGTACCAAGAGGTACATGCCTTGTCTCTCACTGAATGTCCTTGAAATTTGAAAAAAAATGTTTAAATTATAATGGCCATCTTTCTTTTTTCTTGGGAAAAGGGTAATATTGTTACACCCGAATTAAAACCTGAGTTATTTCTAGCTAAGGTCCTAACATCTGAGTCGTATAAAAATGTCTGCTGTTTAACTCTCTTGATACTGTATTGAAGATATATTCAGCATTGCCCAAGGCTTAGTGCATGTAAATTTAACCATCATTGTAACAAATGAAATTATTTTATGTCAACAAAATAAATCATGTGATAGAATAAGGCATTGATGCCAATTTATAAAACCATTATTGTCATAGCAAATATGGTTTTGTACAATGTAGCCTGGCCTGGCACACTGTTATTTTGTATTTTGAGCATTTGCAATGCGTGAATGTTCATTTTGCAAAAATGATTTTCAGGACCTGAAACCATCTAATATTGCTGTGAATGAAGATTGTGAGCTGAAAATTTTAGACTTTGGTCTTGCTCGACCCACTGAAAATGAAATGACTGGATATGTGGCCACAAGGTGGTACAGGGCTCCAGAGATAATGCTAAATTGGATGCATTACAACCAAACAGGTATGCTCGATGAAAATATCATTTTGCAATCGTGTAGAGTTGACTTATTTTACTTTGGTATGTCATAATTTATTAGCAAATTGAATAGCTGTTACTTGAACGGTATAAGTAGTATTTTTTAACATGTAAAATGAAAAAGGTTAGGAACGATGCTGATACAAAAAATATTGAACGAAAACTTTTGATCCGAAAATGTGAGATTCATCATAAATGTTCATATCCTAATAGAGGATGATACATCCAAATTGGGAAGGCTTCCTTTGCTAGGGCGCAGATAAATATGAGACTTGGCGGTCACTTCTCAGGAAGACAATTTGGCCATTACTACTCTTGTCTGCCCTGCGACGCAATTGGCTTTGACACCAGATTCTGGGCTCATCTTTGAGCATTGATTGCTATGGAGCCTGCCAGGGCAGCTGGTGGAATCGCCGCAAACTGGTTGTCATGCCCCTCAACCACATTGAAGCTTTTATTTAATGTACTGCAATACACTTCCATTATATAGAAGATTTAAGTCATAACTACAATCTAAATCATGGTCATAAGGCACTTTATCGCACTGAGCCTATTAATGAAACTGTGCTATCAGGTGACAGCTGGCTGGGAATGTTCTGCTATCTCTTGGTTTGGCTATTGTGTTGTCTGCCTCCTGTGCACCAGTGATAACAGTGTTCTATGTGATAATGAATCTAAGGTATTCACCATTGTGTCTAGCAATGTCTGGCAGTTTTATAGATCTTTTCTCATTTGTATTGTTTACCAAGAGAGAATGTAAATAGAAGCAGTTGGTAACAACTTCCTAAAAGTGAGTGGCTGCACCACCAGTTAACATGTGTACATGTTGCCAACTGAGCAACTGTGAACTCCCCCTCACAGTGTTGAAGAAATTTGCAAACACGGTCAAGGCGTTGCTCCTTTTGTCTGTCAGTCAGCATCCGGGGGACCCAGGAAGTGCACATATTGCAATAACCCAACATTTCTGTTAAGTTCTCTCAATTGTGGCATCGGAAGCTTCAGGAATGCATTCAACAAATTCACGGACAAGTACCCTTTGATGATTTTTAGTGATTTTTCCGGGTATTCTTCCGCGTTTATCCATTTTGTAGGACAATATTCCAACATTCCAGTTGGCTTCCTCAGGTCCACTGAAGTGTCGATGCAGAAAGTTGTTCATCTTATATACACCCCGTTTGCCGCCTTTTCTGTGGAGGTGTGCCCTGATTGGTTAGGATCTTTGAAGACCCTTTTCCACGTATTGGTGAGATTGTAGCCGTCTTCACGGTTGAAGTTCTTTGTCGTTTTGGCAATTTCAATTGCCTCTGTGATTATTCTCGGGTAGTAGCGGCTTTCATTGTTCAAAAGAGAGGCGTTGTAAAAGTCAATATTGTATGTCGGTCCACTCCATTGGTGTTCCGCCACCGCTGACTGGGTGAAATGTCTATTTTTTACGGCCCTTCTGTGCTCTTGGACTCTGCATTTCAGTGCTCGTGATGTTTGGCCGATGTAGGAATCACTGCTGCTGCATTTAATCTGGTATACTCCTCCACTGATGTCTTTAGGGTGGTGGTCTTTCGTGTTGATGAGGATATTCGACATCTTGGTGACGCATTTGAATCTGGTCATGATGTTGTGTTTCTGGAGGGCTCTCTCGATCTTTTCCGTGGTACCGGCGACGTAAGGTAGGATAGCATGTGCTCTCGCCTTTTCTGTAGTAGGGCTCTCTTCATTGGTCCTTTTCGGGGCCATCAGCGACTGCTTACGTTCCATTTTGTGGGAAATCTTCAAGATGTTTTCTCGCTGGGAGCCGTTCATCTGGAAAGTTTCCATTAAATGTCGTTTTTCTTTTTCGATGGAGGCAGCGTCTGAGAGGGAGCATGCTCATGCTCAAACATTATTCCACCGAGCATGCTCGGTTTTGACCATTCTCCCCTTCCACCTGCCCTTCATGGACAATTTTCATCTTACCATCATGTCTCATGGTGTGGCCAATTAAGTTGTTCCGTCTCCTACCCAAGGTTTTTATAAGACTTCTATTCTTCTTAAAATTGCCATATTACTAACAAGTTGTCTCCATTTCTTCTATTTCACAACTTTAATTCATATTAAATTACGTAGCTGTTAGCAATAGACACTGTTGCAATTACGAAGGGGAGTTGAGGCGGAGCAATAACTTATATCCCTGTGATCCCTGCATATGCCTCCAACTGGCTATCTGTCTTTCCTTTGCCTCCATTCCCATTGTTTGAATTTGGTAATTATACATGCTGTATAATGTTATTGAGGAGCAACATGTGAAGCATGGTGGTTTAACCCAAATGACACTGAGCCAGACCTAAGGGGATTTTTGGAGGGGAAGTCGTTTGGTATGATTCATTTCATGAAGGTGGCAGGTGACTTAATTTTTTATTAACATTTTTTTTTAAAGAATAGTATGCTTGAAGCTGTTGATAAATTCTGATAGATTAGAAATTTATGTGTTACTTACATTGCTCATGTCTATTTGTTTATTTAGTGGATATCTGGTCTGTGGGCTGCATCATGGCAGAATTACTTACTTCTAGAACAATCTTCCCTGGAACAGATCGTATCCTTTGATTCCCATGTTTAAGTTATTTTTTTTAGTTGTAATAATGGTCAGTTTGTGGATAACTAGTGAAATTTATTATTAGAGTTTAATGTATACAGTAGAGCCTTGATTATCTGCTATTTGATTAGCTGTTCATTGGATGTCATTTCCCTAGCCTGTCCCCGTCAGTACTCACATACCCGCCAACATTCACCCTTTTTCACCTCAAAATAATGAGTTTTTCAATGTCATGGGTCCTAAATATTCCCAGTACGCATAAAGTTGTTACAAACATTGTCCTGAAAATATTATCTATCTCTTTGCATTATCCGTGTAAGCGTTCCCTTCGAGTGGGGCAGATAATCAAATCTCTACTGCACACTAAATTTCACTGGACAAAATCTCTCGTCTTTCTTTCACAGTCAGTTCTCTTCTTGATATTTATGAATATATTATGAGTTCCAAAAAAACGAGTATGACACTTCTCAATGTATTAGTGCTTTAGCATAATGAACATATGCAGAGTTCCTGAGTTTTAGCTTATTCACTATAAATGTCAGTTAAAACGAAGAAATTAAATTTTTATTCTTTCATAGGATCTGACAAATTCCCTGTTTAGTGTATCTTTTTGTAGGACTCATTCCATGTTTCAATTAAACCATACTACTTATTAATATTAGTTAAATAAGATGTTGCAATATTTCCAACGAATTCACTTTTGCATGACATGTTTTGGTCTATCAACAACATTTGAGCAGTGGCAATTGAAAATGATGATGCCTTCATAGAAGCTGAACACAATTGGTATTCTGTTTGGCACACCTGCTCTTCTGTTCCAAAACGCAGTCGTTGTTCATCCAGTAATGCATAGTGGAGCAATAGACGAAGCCATGCAGAGCAGAGTAATAGACAGAGCTGAGCGGAGGTTTGAATTCCCTTGCTTACTGATTATTGTGGAAACCATTAGAGTTGACTCTGGTCTTCGTTGAGCCAGAGTGTCAAGTTTCCTCCATACCCTCCACAATGTAAGTCTCAGATAAGCTGGGAGTGATACAATTTAGACGCGGCACTCTCCTCTGCAGTTCTACTTACTGCATATTACATAAATGACAATGGAAAAATAACCTTTAAATGCATAAGGCTAATTTTTTTTAAATACTTCATTATAGAGGGACACTTTCTATCTTTTGGGACCAAGGGCAAACTTTGTTGTCGGGAGTTTTTGTAATTTAAGAGGTTCGTCACTGGCTTTTGCATGCATTGTCCATTGGATGGGTCAGAGATTGGGCCAGTGACGTCAAAATATGGAGGTTTGCTTGTAATTTCACTGTTTGTTGCATTGAGGTTTTACTGCATATGTCTTGAAAGTGGTGCGATCATCTGTTAGGCATCTTGGCCAGAGAACTTTTTTTTGGCATTTTTCTAATTTCTATTGCACGACTTTCAGATCTAAGCGTACGTTTTGGCGTGGGACCTTGGGTATCAGAGATTAATTTCTTTTTGCTGAATTTAATAATTTGGCTCAGACTTCAATTCCGTGATAAATTGCTCGTGGTGTCTCATTACATTTTTGATTTAAAAGTTTGGAAGTAGAGGACTCGCTGTGAATGAGACTTCATTATTTTGATGTGGAAATTTGTGTCAAGTTAGTTGAGTAGTACATATTCTGTACTCTTAATTTGGTGTTCTTTTGGGGTTGTCCAGTGATTATTGAGTTTGTTTAGTTGCTGTACTTCACTTACGTAATTACTATGTATGTTTTTATGCGATTCTCCATTATCATCCAATGCAATGTCTTGAATGTTGTTAAAGATGATAGTATTCTTGACTATATTCTTACTTTTGAATTTACTTGGAAATTGTCCATGGTAATGGTGATAGTAATCATATGTCAAAGTTATGTTGTAATGAGGTAATAAATTAGGGAATACTATAGTGGTTATTTTTTATTACCCAAATGCTGTTCCTCTATATGTTGTGTCATATTATTGACTTCACCCATATTATTGCCATGTACACACATTTTGCGTTGACTGCTTCATTTTTTATGGAATACTATTTTCTTAGATGATTTTGTAATTTATACTTTAAATTTTTTGATTATCATATTTAAACCACATCCATCATTCGAATATGAAAACATACTTTTTAGGTTATTTTTCTGTTGGTAATTTAGTTCTGAGGTAAATTAATTTTGGTTTATTGAAGCTTGTTGCTTTGAATCTAAATTAGGGGCAGTTGCTGGCTGAGGATTTGAAAATATGTTTTTCATATCGTATTTCTCTGATTATAGTCCCCCTCTGAATACATTCCCCCCCTAACTTTGAGGGTTTTGGGAAAATTTAAAAAAATGTATAGGTATATGGCCCCCCTTTACTTTTTCCACGGGCATATTGGATAAAAGGGGGGACTTTAATCAGATAATTACGGTATTTTCTCATAGTTTGTATGTAATTGTATGAAATTTTATTGTTATTCATTTCCTTGCATATCAAATCATGATCTCCTAAAGCATGAAGGAGTATAAATTTGCTCAAAATATTGCACTGTGAATGCCTTTGATCCATTGAATATGAATGGTTCGTGTTGAGCAGAACTCTGTATTAAAGAGAAAGTCATGGCAGTAGTTTGCAGAGTTTGTTATGTATGGCAATGAGTTATCATGATCAACTTCTTGCAATATTTACCAGTTGCCTTCAGTACAGTAGTTCATCTCCATCCAATTATCAAATATGACTTCTTTTTTGGCATTCACTTGTCTTTAAGAAATTGAGTAAATTACGGCCTTCTGTTCTTTCTTCTCTTTTTTTGTAATTACCATTGGGAATGATTTAGGGTGAGTAAAATCTGCATCATAGATTTTTATTGCTTAAGAAACAAATTCTGATCACATTTCAGAATATGTGTGTTTCATCTGCAGCACAGTACTTGTTGTGTGGTCACAGGTACCGTCAAGTACAAGAAGTATATTTTACATGAATATAATAAGTAGTACTTGGTTGAATCCATTTTTATTGAATATTTTTTCTAGCAATAGGGTAGTTTCCTTCATCAAAGAAAATGAAAGGCATTGATTGCGATTCGTTACCCACCATTAGTGTATTCATAATATATAAATTATTTGGTTTTAGAAATACATGTTTAGACGAATGGCAATGGTCAATTTTATCCTCATTTGAAAAAGGCCAGATTGGCGCCCATGCGATGCCACTCCATGTGACGTCACAGGGACCTAGTTTCTATACTAGTAGATAGGAGTTTTACTTGTCTAAGATTACCAATGCATGCATGAGGCACAGAGCTCAGGAAAACATGTCTTAATAATCGCCTATTAAAACTGGCTAAGGTAGGAAATTTTCTTCGTTTGATAAGGTATTAATAATCCTTATTTAAGCCAAGCCCTACCTGCTAGCAGGGTACTCTGCTACCTGCTAGCATCCTGTGCCGTATCAGCGCTCAAAGCCTCGCCCCAAGGTCACCTCACTTGCGGCAGTGGGAACCAGAACGACGTCACACAGAGTTTTCCCGGCATTCATACTTAGCCGTCGCGTTTTCCCGCGCTTGAAAATTTTCACTTTTCATTTAATCGCGAAAAATAGATATACATTGTCATTTAAAAATCTAAAAGCGTGAAATACGTATTCCAGGAGTAATAATCTTTCGATTAAGGCAATAAAAAAATAATAGGAAACCACCCTATTCTTATATCTTGCTACTGTATCTGTCAACTTTGACAATTGAGGGTCCATACACTCTGGATTCCAAGTTGCGTAGAGCTGGCTTGGGGCATAGGAGTTTTGTTCTCTACCCGGGAGACTTACTCAGGTTGAGTTAGACTGTGTTGCGTTCTGGATGATATTTATTCAGCCTGCTGCTTGATGTTTCTCTCTCCCTTGTATCTCATTGGTCTGTGTTCCTAGGGTCATTTCGACACTGATGGCAGGCTGTGTCCAACCTCTATTATGAAGTTCATTGGGTTCTTTGTTATTTGTGTCGCCTTCGTAATATTTCTTTCATTTTTCCTTGGCCAAAATCCAGCGAGAGAATGGCATTGCCTGGCCTCCAACCAGGTCAAGGAATTTTTAATACTAGAGTTTTCAGTTGTTACATTACTATGATGTGACATGGGTAATATTTTTTCCTCTGAAATCAGTTGTTTTGAATGTCTAATTCGAAGAATACTAATTTTCTGCCTTGTCGTTCCGCAAACCATAAATGAGTATGAAGGTGCAGCCAGTGCTTGAAATGGATGAATGACAAAATATGCATTATAGCAATGCTACATATCTTATTTTTAGTTGAAGCATTTCTCAGCCTGTGGGGCTAAGAATACTAAAGGATAAATCATCTGTCTTAGGGGAATAAATCTGCCATCCTTTAAATGTATCTTTTTTGGTGGTTACAGATGATTTTTGATGATCAAGCTCTTGCAGCATACATATTCAATTGGTACTTTTATTTCTTACTGCCCTTTTGAAGGGCAGCTAGAAAGTACCTTAAGTACAGAATTTGGACGTTTACATTGTTACAACCTTGCATGACACAATTCCATATAGTTCTTGCCTATAATCTTCTGCATTCCCTCTCATTGACCTGATGGCTGGATAATTGAAATTGAAGTGCCAAAAATTAGCCTAATTAAGTGGAACTCACCATTGCTAGTTATTATTAAATAGAGGTAAAAATGACTGGCAGTTTGAAGAAAAATAAGCTCAAAACATTTTTTTCAGTAAGTTTTTTTTCCTAAGCCTACAGGAAATTTAAGTTCAATACCATCAGAGTTAGAAATGAAAGTCACCACCTCCAATGAGGATTTAGAAAAATTTATTAGTAGGTTTATTTACGGGCAGTTGTGCAGCTATATAGTAAAAAAACATATAAATTATATACAGTATTAAACACTTTCATTACTTATGAGTATGATGGAGTAATTCTGGAAGGTAAACCACTCCTGTTATAAGTGTAGGAGCTTCTATCTTGATCTTTTCAGCTTCATTACCTTAGTTTAAAAAAAATGAGACAAATCTACGAAAAAGATATTATACTGTCTCATCTGGTCTATAGGAAAAACGCCCTTTAAAAAAAGATTTACAACAAGGATGAAATTCACCATGAAAAATCATTTGGCTTAGCTGGAATTCGAACCAGGATCTCATGATTGCTGGTTAGGTTTTCTGCCAGCTATACCACCAATGTACCTGTTTTAATTTTATCTTATATTTACCTGTTTACATGTGTTGACCAGCTTTCACCAAATGAGTCAAATAATCAAGTGCTATAATGTATTAACATCTTTAGCCACGATTTTATTTTTTCTCCCCAAAATTAATTTTTCACTCTTTGTCTGAATGAAGTGCAAAATTTTAAACGGATGGCATTCGCGCTTCAAGCATCTTGAAATAAGGTTCATTTTGCTTTATTTTCCATTTGCCACCCCTGGTGCACATACATTTGGGACTTTCAGTGTATAGTTTAGAATATTTGTAGTGGGAATGCTTATAGTTCTCTAGTTTGATCACCAGTATTTTGATATTGAGGTATCTATGGATTTCCTTATTCTTATTGTAGTAAATAATGGATGATATTGCTAAAAGTCTGTTAGATCGAACTTGTTGTAGTTGGCTGCTTGATAGGTGCTAGAAATGATATGACATTATATGGATTGGTATGTCGTTGAATATTTTATTGTGAATTTTTCAGTTTTATATTTGTTTACCAATAGTATGGTGGCTTTTTTAAGGCCATGGCTGTATCAAAATTTTTGGAGCACTTAAGATGTGTTTGCTCTTGTATTCATTCCATATTTGGCTGCATTGTATTGGTAGTAGCTTATGTAATTTTTATTTAAGCACCATGTTTCATGCATTTCATTCTCTTATCATCATTGATGTTGTTAATTATTGAGGTGAAATCCAGTATGGCATTTTAATTGTGTTTACAGTAGCAGGTTGGTGGCATTTAAATATGTACCACATTCAATCAGAGTATGCATTGTTCTAGTTTTGAAAGTTCTTCCAAACATTCTCATGGAGTCAACTGCATTGGCAGCCAACTACATTATTCACTGCCACTATGCCACTGTTTCTCTACAATATTTGCATGAAAGTAGAAATATTTCCTCCCTTAGCCATCCTTGTAGATATCCACCAGTTAAATCTAATTATGGAGATTTTGGGAACTCCCAAGGAAGAATTTATGCAGAAAATATCAAGTGAATCGGTGAGTACATATATGAGAAGTCAGGAGTGAAGAAAGGTCTTTTCTTGCTTGCACTATAATATTCTTGAATACACGATTGTTTTCTTGCATACGTTGTTGTTGGCAAGTTGCCAGCATGTTGCTTGATTAATATTGCTTAGTAGTGCTACCTTAATGCAAAAGTGCTCGTATGTAGTACATATGTTCTTAAAGATTAGCATATGTTGTTAGTGCTTTGTAGTCTCCGTTTCAATTTGATGTGACATTCCTCCCTAGCAGTAACTGCTCCCTGCTCTTTTTTCTGAAAGGTGGTGACACATTACTTTATAGTCTCAAGTCATAAAACAGTAGAAATTATATTGATAGAAGCTTTGAAGGAGTTAAAATGATAAGATTAAGATAAGGAAATAAGCGGTAAATTCTGTCCCTTTTTTTGGTGAATAAGGCTCGCTCATGATAATGTATGTTGCAATGTTAACATATTTATTTGAATGATTGAGGTCTTAATTTTTCCATGGGTGCAATTTTAAGTGTTAAATACCAGATGGTGTTAAGGGTCTCAAGAAATTCAGATTGCAAGATCAGTGAAAAAAGCACCTTTGTTTATCTCACTGTCCATTGTGCAAAATTAAGAAACAAAGAACTTTACCTGCCAGTTTGAGCTTTGAACACTTACAAAGGTTTCTGCTAGTGTCTAGCCATCTGGTTGGTGGTCATCATCCAAATGCAGGCTTAGCGTATCTTGTAAAGCTTGGAGTGCAGAAAAAGGGAAGACCTGCGTCAGACTCAGGAGGCCTGGATACGTAAGGGGTTTTTGTGTGTTGGGGCCCTGGATCTCGAGTGGCAGAGTGACCGAAATGGCCGCATGCTTTTTAGATTGTTAGAAGGCATTAAGAATTCGATGTGCCTGCATACTAGTCCTTTTTCCCAGGGCAAAGGTCAGCCCTTGGCTATCCTCTAGCAAATAACATGGAATACTCTGTCTCCCTAACTAGACAAAGATACTGTGGTTAAAGTGGTGATAATAATCATTGTAATATTTTTTGTCCTGAGATAGTATGTGATAGTAGAACACTCTAACATAGATATAGGACTTGTCAGGAGAAATTAATTTTAAAAAAGCATTGATGCATATTGAAATAAATTCTAAAAAATGCACAAAAATAATCACAATAAAATACAGGACAGATGGCTTAGAAATTTTTAGGGATTGTTGTTGAATGATAGGAATCTCTACAAGCATTTATAACTGAGTAATTTTTCACTTTTCCATGTACTTTCGGCTTTGAACATTTTTGTGAAGGAGATAGATTAGCAGGTCATGGTCAAAGCTTTCTGGTTTTGGTCATATTCCCAAAAGGCATCTTTACAGAATAATATGTACTGAAAAATATCTTATTTTGCATGGCTGCTGAGCATGAATTTTCAGAGTAAAATTCTTTCATCACAATTTGCACCTAATCTGCTACCTGTATTGTGATGGAAATTGGACAGTTTAATCGAATGAATAAAAACCAAGGGTTTGAATAAATTTTATCTAACATGAACTTATACTCAAAAAACTCTTCTTTCAATTTATTTAACCCATTTCTTTTTCGTATTTATATTATTATTTTGTAATACATGTACTGATCACATTGAAAATTAGTCTTCCAAGTTTTATTTTGGTATGTTTATAAAATAATTCACAGATGAAATAAATATCTCATGTAATCAACTCAACCTCAACAACATTATCATTTTCAGCTTTGAACTTAATAGATCACATACCATTTTATGTTCAAATCAGTCATATATATTTCTGCGAGAGCTTGATTTACCCATGATAAGAATCGAAAAATTAACTTTCCAAGGATGCTTTGAACCAAATGTAAAGGAAGCAATGAATAGTATATCTTTGATGCCTTTGAAATGCATCAGGGTCGGGTAATTTGTATTACATATTTCCTTTTTTTCTGTTGTATTGTTCCACTTTTTTCTACCAGTCTTTCATGGGCATTAAACTGCCCTTAATTCATTCTTCACTGAATAAGTTGTCTCTGTTGCTAAGTTGATAAAAGGCTTGCTGATAATTAAATGACACAGTGAAGAACTTGGAAAATTGATGATCTAACATCCTATCATTGGAAACCTGTATTCCAATTTTTGTTGCCCATTGGCATAAGAGAACTTTGAGCAGTTGTGGTTGGAGATTTTGCTGCCTTATTGCCTACTGTATGGCAATGCCAAAATTTCTTTGGTCAACCTTGCTATGGTTTTTGAGATGAAGTCTTTTTTTTTATTTATTTTAAAGAAAGAGAACCACATACAGCATGTACTTGCCATTTTATAGCGGCCAGGTAACAATACATAAATTAGAGGATGAAGACGCAATATAACACAATACAATAGTAGAAAACAATAATTACATTTACAAAAACAAAAGGACAACAATGAATTGCAGGTACAGACTAATTCAGTGACAGATAGGATAGGGAAAGGCTTATGAAGGATTTCAATGGAAGTGCAAAGGGGGTGTGGAGGGAGTGAGTTCAACACAGAAGTAATGCGGTAGAAAAACGAACGTTTAGTGAGTGAAAGTCTAGGAATGTGGATTAGGGGATGAGAACGGGTAGGGCGGGGTGGAACTTTAAAATTGATAAAAGAGAGCAATGCAGGGCAGTCGATGGTGGAATTGAGAATCTTATAAATAAGTTTTAAATGTTGAGTGAACCATAAAATCCAGTCATGCTTCTGTGCCTCACCTATATCCTGGAGTGATTTTTGCGATTAAAGTTTGTTAGAATCATTAGGTGATGGATTTTTGGTCTTTGCTTTAAATGTGTTACAGTACTTCTGTTGGAAAATCTAGTCCAACCCCTAATTTTACTCTAGCATCATATGCCAACATTTTTTAATTCATATTTTTCAAAAAGTATGGGTTAACACAATCTCATTCTCAATAGTGAGTTTTCGTGTCACATAAAAGTTGATTCAAACATTAACAGCTCTTGCTCCCATAACTCTCTTGTAGGTTGAACATACATCTGGTATGTTTTTTCCTAGTGAAATTCACCTTATTACAATTTAAATGTTTCAAGTGAAATTCTATCCTCTGAAATGAGTTTTGGGATAATGTCAGGTGATATTGTTTAAAAGAAACGTGTGCGTGATTACTTTTTGTTTCTTTTTCAATTGTGAATATTGTGAAGAAGAGAAACAGTATTTTATATAACTTCATGCTTTATTTGCGTGTACCAGAATGGGCTGATTCACCAACTTTTCTGTATTTCCATGCCTGATATATTAAGAGAAGTAATAAAGTCCACATTTTTGTATCTGCTACCTATTTTTATGGTAACGGTGTGCCAACATCATCTCTCAATTGGGAAAGTTACCTACATAACTTAGAACAGGTGGACTCGGCCATTGCCATTCTTTTACCATTGTTTTCATATTTCTTATCCTTTTTTGATCTAGCCTCTGGTATGTTATTCCTTTTTTATCTTTGTGGTTCTTTATTTTTCTATTAGTTTTATATTTTTATAGATCTGTCTGCCATAAAATTATGTCATCAGGGGAGGTGAGCAATTACCAATAAAAAATCGTCATGTTGTATGTATACAGTAATCAGTCAAGTAGGAGGTGTAGGAATTTTTTCCTGGTATTTCATCGGAACATTTCCTATTTCCTAAGTGGCATTTGGTTTGGTGCCGGTTTTTACGTGTAGGCAATAATTTATGTTGCTTTTACCCGTGGTTCTTTTCCTTTTGTGGTGAAGGGATTGAGTGACCAATGTTCATATCTCTTCAGCTTAGTTGAAAGATTGAAATTTGAATGGTGTATAGTATTATTTTGATTAAATATATTGTTTACTAGCAAACAATAGTGTACAAAGTTACGGATAATAGAATAAGTACGTATTATTGCAAGGAATTTTGGCATTTAATTTGAGAATAATATCTTTTGCTTGAAAGGCATATGTGTGGTTGAGTCATCTATGAAATCTTGCATTCTTTTTGTTATTATTGGTACTGGAGAAGAAAATTTGGGTGGTTTTTGTACATTGAAGTTATTTTGATTTTAATCCCCTTTAATTTGTGGCCTGTGGTTGGGTGTATTTGTTATTCTAGGTGTGATTCTCATTTTATTATCCTCGATTTTGCTTAAATTCTTGCATTTGTAACTCTACTGTGTTGACCTAATTTAATCAGTTTCCGACTTAGTGTTTAGATTCAATTGAAATAAGTTTAGCATAAGTAATATCTCCATCAATTCTATGTAAGTGTATCTCTTGATTATTGCTTTGACTACATTTTGATGTATACATTTTTTTCATCCCATTACTTATTGTTTCTTAATTATTGAAGGTTCATCTGATCACCTACAAATATTTTTATTTTCACTTTAATTTAATGGAATCAAGTCACCCACTACTCAAGTTAAATTTTAATTTTCTTTTATCTCTTTTTAATTTCAATTCCCTGTACTTTATACTATATACTTTCAATGCATTGTAATTATTCAATACAACTATTTCAGTAGTTTTAGTGATGTACTTTTATTTGCTGGAGAAGTATAAATCAATTTTTCCCATTCAAAAGGAAAAAGAATTGTAATCAGTGAGGCTGTGTACTTAAATCTGACCTGCAATTGAAGCATTTCACTTGGTGCTAACAATATTAGATTGGCTTAATCAGGTATGGACTGCTACTTTTGATTTTTTTTATTTCTACCAGTTTTTGATGGGAGATTATCTAATGATAGCACCGTAAAAAACTTAATGAGGTGATTTCCAGAATAGCTAGTGGAGGCTAATATTGCCATTGTATAATTTTTTTAAAACTGCTTTTCTCACCTGAATTATGGATGATCATGTATATTTTTAATTGGATTGAAGTTTTTGGATTGTAAGAGATCTTAGAGAAGTAGACTTATAATTCTTAATCGCTAGGCATGGTAGTCTTCACTTATGCATCTAAACATTGCTTATTTTATAATAATTTCAAGTGAGTGATATTTATGCTGCTTATTTGGCGTCCAGTCTAACTTTGGTCAGCGTGAGAAGCTTAATTGCTTAGCTCCTTAACAGCCTTTGATCAGATATTGATCTTTTAACCCGCATTTTTGTTTTGTGTGGCACACCTAGTGATGAAACGCTGCAGAAAATATCATGCAAAGAGGTAGGGTGAAATGTATTTTCTGTCTCCAAACCTTTGTTTTATGTTAGGTTTAAGTCTTGACCTAGTGTCTGTTATTAATTTCGTCATTCCATCAAATCATGATTCTTTTTTCTTTGTCAATTTTATCCCTTAAAAAAATTATTTCCTATCATGTTTGTCATTTGTTCAAATGATGCTGTGTGCAACTGATCCATGTAACACTGTTCGTGCGTAGATGATGTATGTTATAATTTTTGCTTCAAAAAATTTTTGTCGCCTTGTAAACGTAATTGTCCAGTCTTCTTGTTGCACTAGTGATTTCACAAATACTTTTTGTGATACATGTTTTAACAATCAATCTGGAGTGTAATAGTAAATTTTCATCCCAAGGTTAGCTGGAATGTGCATTAGTCTTCCATGAGATTATAAGTTACTTTTTTAAAGTCATGTGGGTCCCCTGAATATTTATCTTAAGAATAGCTTTGTTAAGTGAATGTATAGGAGACAATTTCAATTTTCCAATATTGTCTCTTTTGCTATCCCTCTTGAGTTCATTTCATACTCCAGTGATAAAAAGTGTCCGGAAGTCTCCTTAGTTACTTGGATATTTTGATTCATATTTTTTCACATTTATCAATATAAGACATGGTCTCCGGCGTTATTTTGTGGAACTGTTTCATGTTAAAAATAAAAAAATACTTAGTTATATTCCACACTTTATTTCAAACAGTATGACCCGGGTTTCTGCATATGATGCTATCATCAGGTGTTGATAGCATGTCACCTGATGATAGCATGATATGCAGAAACTCGGGTCGTACTACATATTTGAAATGAAGCATGGAATATAACAAAGTATTTTTTTTATTTTTCACGTCTATCAATATTTTATTTAGCGGTACGAAATACAGTGGAGCTTTGGTTATCCATTATTTGATTCACTATTCACTGGATTATCCACTTCCCGAGCCTGTTTCTGCGGATACCCTCGAATACTCCCACTCCTTTCCTCCCCTACTCTTCCATTCTTACCCTTCCCTCCTCAAGAACATCTAGTTTTTTTTAAGAGCAATGGCTACAAAAGATGCAGGGACAGGATGGCACTTTAACCAAAGTTGACATTGAGTTGTTAAGAAAATTACGATGTTTAGGCATAGGCATGTTTTGGCTTTTTTTTTCGTGTGGTTCCTACAGTGCTTGTTACCACCCTCTTAAAAATTTAGTCATTTGTATGCCTATGAGAGCAAGAGAGTTAACTTTCTACAATTTAGAAGCTATAGCTTTTCCTTATTTATTTATTATGGTATTTTAGGATTAAAGTTAATATTTTGTATTAGATTGTTAGGGTTAACAAAGGGTTATTGTACCCCCTACATGTGGAAGCCTTTGTAGTCTCCTCTGTTAATAGGTTTCTTTTTTTGCTTTCTCCTTAATTAAGATGGATAATTAAAGCTCTACTGATTGTGAAATTTTAGTGCCATTCCAGGAGATAAAAATTACAGAAAGGCGAATCTCAAATCATTGAATTTGATAGATTTTATTGGATTCATTCCAATCTTGTAATTCATAACCCATTCCTTCTTACAACAGTGGTACTTCTTATCTCTTGTCAATGGAAACAAATGAGTTTCAAATGCATGAATTAGCTGGGATTCGATCAAATCTTGAAATCCCTGGTTCATCTTCTTAAGATGTTTCGAATGCAAAGGAAGTTATCTTGGTGAGGGAGTTATGAAAATCCTAGAACAAACTGCTAATTCTCTGACTTCTATCATTAAAATTCTATTATTAAAATAAGTTTTAAAATTTTGTATCGATAGAATTTGACTAAATATTAACACAGTTACATGTAATATTGTGAATGCATGTATATTTTTTTATGAGTTCATTTGTGAAGTGTGTATTTTTTTTTAATTTGGGAATTAACCCCTTATTTTGACTAATTTTAATTTGGGAAGTATCCTCATGCTCGACCCTGCAGGAGTATTGGATTGATTTGATTGGATTATTATATTTAGAGAATTGATGTCAATGGAAATGAAGGAAGAATCCCTCTACCACCCATTATTTCAAAAATGCCCGTTTGTACTGCAAACATTGTCATCTTCTTGTTCATGTCAGTAATGGGGTGCGTATTTTTGCGTGCATCATCTATTTTGTGTCTCTTTTCCCTCATGGGAATCCCATGCTAGATCTCCTGTTATTGGGCTAACATTTCTACTCATGATTTTTCCAGTACAACTCTGCAGTATGTAATTCCTTTCGTGTGGGTTGTTGTTCAGTGGGATGGATGCATTCTTAGGAAATTAATTATTATACCTTGGGAGTATTTTGGCCCGTGTGATCCTTGGTATTCACTAAATAGTCTCTCCTGTTTCTTTGTAGAAGAATCACTTAAGGGGAATCGTAGTTATTCATTCAGCCTTTACAAGTACGTATGTATATTGGAGAGATATGTCGATAAAGATTTGATATTGGAATTTTTTCCCTGTTTGGTGGTCTTGAAAAACTGAGGTCATTAAGTTTTCTTTAGATTATGTAGTACTGTGAAGGTGCTCTTCTGGTCTTCTATTGAGTTGGCACTGTTAGGTAGTCCAGCAATATCATATTTATTATAGAAATTAATGTGGATGTGACCTTTTGGAGTATGGGTTATAGGTTAATTTGGGTTGGGCTATGGTTTACTATGAGTTAGATGTAAAGAATTCTTATCAAAAAAAGTATTAAGCATATTGAGGGTAGCAAGTAATGCTGTTACTGGCAATGTTTTTGAAGACTATAATGTTTCATGGGATGGTAGAAGTTGCATGTTTTAGATTCATTCTTTTACTTTCATATTCGTTTATTTTCTATGTAAATTTTTATTTTGTCCGCCTTTGAGTTATCTATATCCATGAATTTTATGCATGCATATGGCATTGTGTATTAAATTGTTTATTTATTTTTATGAGAAAATGTGCATTTTATTCTATTTGGTCGAGAACCACCCTATTTTGCAAAGTGTGCACTTACATCATTTAGTTTTATGTTTTTTACCATTGTCGCTGTATTTTTCTTCTTTTGTTATCTCTGTAGCCAGTGTTTTAAGAACATTTTTGAGTGATCAAGGGTAAAATTTTGAAATATAGAGAACACTTTTCATTTAGGTATTAGCTCTGAGTGGAACGCTCCTGATCAGCCTAGTGAACACTTATTAGGGTTGGGGATGTGCTTAAAATTTTAATTATTCTTTCAGATTTTTCTAATAAAAATTATTAGTATGTTCATTCATCTATTGTAGGGTGTAGTGCCTTCATATGTGTGTTTAATAAGCTTGGTCAGGTCCCTCTATCAGCTTTTTGGGAAATTTAACATGAATTTGGCATACATAATTAATAAAAGCTATGCAAAATGTAAACGTTACTTATGCCAAACTGCAATGTGTATTATCAATTGAAAGGAATTTTTCTTTCAACTTAATATTTTTTATTGCTGCCCATCATAACCATCTATTTTTTCTACATGGCCGTGAAAGTTATAGGTGTCACAGGTTACTATGGCAGAAGTCAAGTATTACTGGATAGGTGTGAGAATTAATTATTCTTAGTCTTTCGGTTATATGTATGCAGAAAAAAAGAGCAAATTTTTAAAATTACATATTGTTTGTTAGACGTGATATGACCTTTTCTATGATTTATGATCTTGAAACTGTGGCTACAGATGTATTTTAGTGAAGTGAAGTTTCTATGTTCAATGGATATAAAATTTTTTCTTATGAATTTTCAGTCCTCATCCCTGTTTCATATGTGTTGTATGAATGCGTGTCATATTTGCAAATTTCCTTCCAAATGTGGTCCTTTCCTACTTCTTTAATTTACTCCTTTTTTCTGTTTCTTTTTGGTTCTTGAAGGGATGCTGGCTATTATTTTTACCATGAAATTTTACATTTTTGATAGTATAGTGGTAATTAAATTTTACTCATGCTTAAGAGAGTGAATTCATTGTGATGATGATCTTATTATTTATTTGAAGGATTACTCATGGTTTCTTTTTAGGCCAGAAATTACATTAAATCTCTTCCGGTGCTGAAGAAAAAGGATTTCAAAGACGTTTTCAAAGGTGCTAACCCTCTGGGTGAGTATTTCATGGACAAACATTCTGGAGTGTTATTGAACTTGCTGACTAATATTGGTACCTTGTATCAAGCCTGTAGCTATAAGAAAATTTAGAGAGGGACTCAGTTGCAGTGGGTATATTTAAGATTGTATCTCCCAAAAATTTAAGAGGGGTTTCACCCCTGGACCCTCTCGTGACATGCTGGCTGCAGCTATGTCCTGGAGTCTGTTAGGTCATTAGATAATTCCTGATAGAAACACTTAGCATTTTATTTTTTATTTTCAAACACAGTATGTACTATGTTCAGCTCACAGAGCCATCTTAACCCTTTCGTGCCAGACGTCGGCCAATGTGGAGCCGACGGAAATTTTCAAACCCATAGCACCTGATGTTGGGTATAGCTGTTGCAGATTTTTCAACGTAAATGAGTGGACGTCGGCTCTAGCTGATGCGAGGGAAGGGAAGTGATCGCTGAGGTAGCAATTGTCCGATGCATTCAGGCCTGGTCTGGGGAACAGCTCAGCGAGTCCTTACGGCCACTCCCCATGCAATAAAGCGTGACCCTCACACTCATTTATGATCATCCTCACCGTAGGGATCCGTTGCGAAGTGGTTATATCATCAGCAGTTTTTTTAAAGGATATATTTTGTTGCATACTACAACTTTTCATATGTACTTAGAAATGAATTCTTTGTTTTGTCCTGTGCATAAACAATTTTTATACGAAATTTTAGCATTAAAAATAATGTACTTCCGGACTTATAGCCTTATTACCTTTTATTTACTAACTTATTTGTTATTAATGCTGGAAATCCGTTTAAAATTCCACTATGCTTAAAAAAATGTTATTAATTATTTTAGAAGAGTAAATTATTGAAAATCAAATACAATGTTTGGTTGAAAAAAAACAGTGGTAACGCAATAAGTTGACCGCGGATTGGTGCTTTGATAGGGTTAGAGAGTGTAGTCCAGTGGCTGGGGTAAAGGACGGCTGCCCTGTTGAGCTGGGTCCCAAATCTCAGGGACGAAAATATGTACCAGCGTTACTCCACCCAAAAGAAGATCTCCGCACAGAGAGGGGTTTAAAATATTCTCATGCTACTCGTAGCTCGGAAAAGGTTTTCCAATTGTTGGCACCTGCGGGAAAGGGTTGATAGGTCTTACACCTGGAGATGGCCCTGTGAGCTGAAACTGGTATTGTGTTGAAAATAAAAAGCTGGGAAATGGCTTGTGTGTCTATTGTGGAAACTTTCCAAGATAAAAGGGTTTTATGGGGGTTTGACCCCCAAACCACCCTCCTTACTCATAATGGCCTTTCATATCTGATTAATTTGAACTAATAGATACATAGTGCATCCTTTCGGAGAAAATGAGTGTTCGTTCCGGTTAGCTTAGCTTAGCATTTAAGAATGTGATGATATTAATGGGGTTAGTCTTAAAACTCAATTTTAGTGTCCAGTAAAATTTTAATTAGACACTAAAAAAACAGTATAGATATGATTCATACTTTCAAGGTCTTAAAAAACTGGCCATGAAATGATAAACTTACATGCCATCATATTATAATAGTGTGTTTGCTCATTTCTGTTTATGGATTGTTGCTATTCTAGCTATTGATCTCCTTGAAAAAATGCTAGAATTGGATGCTGATAAGCGAATCACAGCAGAGCAAGCTCTTGCTCACAAGTATCTAGCTCAGTATGCTGATCCTTCAGATGAACCGATTTCTGCTCCTTATGACCAGAGCTTTGAGGACATGAATCTTACTGTGGATAATTGGAAGAGTGAGTTCTATGTTTTATTTATAAAATTGTTCTATTTTTAAGTTCTTGTTTTCTCATTGGTTCCCGAATTTTTCTGGGGTTTGTGCTTTGTCCTAGTGATGCCTTCAATTACCATGGCGATTAAGGTAGATTCCCTATTTCAACCATGCTTGATAAATTATCCTGATATTCAATTTCTATTGAAACATAGTGTAGCAAGCACTCTCAATGGCCCATAAATCGCTTGCTACATGTATGGAGTAATATTTTAAGGTGGGAAACAAAACCCCTTTATTCCTGCAATCGTTCTTAATTAACATATTTATTTCTTTATTTGCTATTTGAAAAAAGGAGGAAGAGCTGTTTTGGCAATCCATTGCAAAGTTATCTATGATTTTCAATGAAATGTTAGAAAAGAATTTACTTTCAGCCGATATGTTGCACTAGCTTAGTCGGTGCTGCACAAATGATATTCATATTACATATGCATATAGAATAAAGTGAAAGGGCCGATATCAACTGTGTAAATAACTTAGTTGTGATAAAATATGGAAGCATAGAGGACGCATTTGCTGTGTCGCACATGAGAGAGAGGTTAAACATCAAATATCGTACTGGACAGTCCTGTATCACATTTCGACCATCTCTTTGTTTGTTACCCTCAATTGTGCAGTTTGAGCCATATACAGGTTACTAGAGTCACCTATTCCTTCAGTCTGTGCCTTTTTTCTTAAAGATGTCTATTAGTTTCGCCCAGTTCACTTGATGAAATGATTTCTCATAAAATTATTGATCAGAAGATTAAAAAAAAAAAAGAGTCAAAATGACCCACCTGTACTTCTAGGCAGTGGAACACTACTGTTAAAGTCTGTTTTCTGTAAAGAAATCGGTTACCCGAAATGATTATATGCATAGAAATTATGCCACATCCAAACACTATGATCTTAACAAAGATCCATACTCTGGTAGCCGATAACCGTCATCTGAATTCATGTTGGTTACCAAAATATCGGTAATTTGTAACAATGCTAATTATCTGTGGTCACAGTTGCTGGCACAGCCAAACTGGAAAAAGTATAAAGAGAATGATATGATCATTTTTGAGGCATTGAGAGGGAAAATAGAGGTGATTTTCGAGAAAGATAAATTAAGTTTATGTATTTGCAGTGTAATTCATTTTTTTGCCACTGAGATTTCATATGTACATGCTTCAAATTTTGGCACACGAGGACAGCATTTGGTTACCAAAGTCGTTTGAAGGCTCATTGGTTGGCACTAAGGCACTGCCCAAGGGCATATAGTTTTGGGGAATTTACTTGTATATGTGCTCATATTACACTCTAATTGTTATATGTATTTATGATAATTTTCACTTTCCACAGAGCTTGTGTATGAAGAGGTGATAAACTTCGTTCCACAAAGTACACCACAGGCTCCAAGGGAAGGTGCAGCGGGTGCATGCTCCACCGCCACTCCTGTTGCATGAAGTTAGCAAAATTTGTATTGTACAATGACTGCTAGCCATTCTCTTGCCTACTCTTTCATAGTTTCCTGGCGGAATTATACTGTCTCTCGTATTTTTCCATTTAATGAAGGAGGGCTATTGAGTGGGAGCATGTAAAATTAGGCAATGCACGTTGTGCATTATAATTTAGCTACACTATTTTTCAATTGCTGAATCTAGTGTGTATACTTGATGGTACAATGCTGACTGTGGTATTTGACTGATTTTTCACATTGGTTGTTGTCATAATCGAGTTCTCTCAAAAGGTGAGAAAAATTACACGTAAACTTAGTGCGTGTTATTAAAAGAAAGCCATCACCGAATTGGCCTATGTGTTTTTCACATCTTTTCATACATTAGTTTCGTTATGTTATTTTGAAGTTGGTTTGTAAAATGTTTGTGAGAATGAAATGTTTTGTGGGCCGGTCAAGTGCCTTTGAATGTTATTCACCAGTGCAAAACGATATGGAGGCACAATGCTATTGGTTTCATTGATTTTTATTTGATGAAATTGTCTTTCAATTGCACAACTTTCTACTTCTATGCATAGTGACTGTTAATAAGAAATAATCTGCTTCTCTAAGTGATGCATTATTGATGTGCCTTAGTTGGGTGCTTTAGGTAGTAGTTTCTGTCAATTCATCACATAATGCCTGGGTTATGGCTTGCTCATTTGTGATATGCTGGAGATTTGGGTAAAGCCCTTCATAAGATCATCACAATCTATGTGCTAAAATTGTTATGACTGTCACCTTTTTGTGGTGAGATGGGTAGAATTAAACGTTGTATCGTTGTTGTTTCTTGTGTTGCTTATCTTTTTGAAGTTAGCATTCTTGTTTTGAAATATTTTGGATCGAGCACTCCAAAGTGAAAAATAGCACTTTTCAACTGTAAATAAAGCAAATTATACAATGCTTAAAAATGATGCAATAATAAATTTAGGACAGGGTATTTAACTATCATGTGGAAGGTGTTTCATATTTCTATTGTTGGTTACTGCCCCTATTTTCTAGTCGAGAGGAGGATACAGTGACGTTATGAAAATGGTGTTGGTTCACCTGATTGGGTCATGGTGTTGTAGTCTACCCTTCTTCAGTAAATCTAAAACACTTGGTTAGACAGTTTTTCGAATTTAATCTCATTACTTGCGTATACCCTTGGCTTTTGTTTCAAATAGATGTCATTCACTAAAATTTCTTATGCATAGAATTATCAGTTGTTGTTGTCTTATTAACTCTTCACAGTTTTTTCATTGAACGTATGGATTCTTTCATGCACTACTCTATACATATAGCTTGGCTCAGTGAACTTTGTACCCAGTCGTTTGCCTAAATGGCAGATTTTCTTGTTTCCTTCAGTCTGACTCGAACTGTAACAAATTTCTCAATTTTTTTATGCTTTGATTTCATTTATATATTCCCGTTACCTTTCACAGTCCATGATCTGAGTGCGGTACAAGAAATTTTTCTTCGACCCTAAGGACTTTGCAATGCTTATGGTCCTTTATATCTATTCCAATTTGCTGTATGGCATTGTAATTCATCACTCTTAAGAATTTCCATTTTTCTCAAGTTGAGAACCTGAGGGAAGTAGCTTTGTGAGAGGGACTACTTGGAGTGGGATGAATTTATTCTTTTTGGAAATAAAATTTTTGCATGAATGCAGTCCGTATTGTCCGTCCATTTTGTTTTGATACTTCATTGTGGCATGCCGTTTTTACTTTTAAATCAATTTGAGTGGATTTTTCTAGGAAACGTGCTCTTAATAAAATTGGAAAATGGATTTGGTGACCATTATCTGGAATATGCTGTCTTAGTAGTGTGGGGGGAATGGTTCCCTCGGGAGGGATGTTTTATCCTCATCAAATTAGTGAAATTTACCTCAATATCCAGTAATCAACGTAGTTTTTCCTTTTTTTTTGTGGAAACTTAGATAAGTATCTTTTTTTAGACTAACCGGGATAATTGAGGTAAGCAACCGATTTTTGTCACCGAGTCCCTGTCGTTCTTCGAAGCTCTTTATTTAATCTTATTTAGGATACAGCTATTTGGATATAATACCTATACTTCAAAGCCACTTATTTTCCCGTGCTTTTATTCCTAGATAGTCATGCTCCTCTTTCTTACGCATCAAGTTTAACAATATAATAATATTAATTTTTATAATAAAACAATTCATAGAAACGTAAGGTTCTCTCAAGGTGAACATTTGTTAATGCCATATATTTTATTGAGAACTAGCATGGTGGAACATGCTCTTCATTTTCTGTGATTCCTTTCTTCTATTGGAATATTTGTTTACTAAATCTCATTTTCACCTACGTCGGTTGTGCAAAAGAAGCACTCCATTTAGGTATTTCATGCTTCCAAGTATACTTTGGTTTAACCTGTAATAGTTAGTGTGAAGTTTTCTTATTTATTTGATTCACTCTGTTTTTGGTTTTTCATCATCCCAATGCCTTGATATTGATAAACATTTAAGTTCACATAGTAAAACATCATATGATGATTATAAATCAACTTATGACCTAAGTAGTTGTTGTATTTCAGTTTTTTTTAAATTCATTATGTCAAACATATGAATGTTTACTAAATGGTGTAATATTATTCAGAATATTTATGGATTCATGATGGGTCATTTGTAGCTTTAATAAATGATATTAAGTTCATTGTCATGGAATTAGAAAATCATCACATGGTGTAATAATGGGAATGACTACCTCTGGAATTGGTTGAAAATTTTTTTCTTTAATTGGATTCTGTTTGAATCTCAGACATTTCATCTTTTACTGTACTTTTTAAGAAGTATCAGTGTAAGTTTTTAGAGGATGAAGGTTTTAAAGCTCTTTTGTGTCAATTTAAGTCTAATAAAAACAGTGGCTAGTTGGCAACTATCTTTAAGAAACCAAGTATAGATCGCAATTCTTTTTGTGGAATGATGAATGTCATGCATACGTGTCACTTATTGTTGCACTCGATTCCACTCTCTTAAAAATTATGATACCATACATATGTCTATCATTTGTTGTGTGGTTTCATGTTATCCTGAGAAGTCGAACTATTATTTCCTTTTGAAAGCTTATACGTTAGAAATTAGGTTTTAAGTAATTATTTTTGTTATTGGCTATTTCCGTGAAGTATATCTAAGATAAAATTTGGAGGTTTTAGGTGGTATGTGCCGCTAGTGATCTACTTTTTTTTGGAAGATGATTATGTTGCTGTAATGCTTTTCATTTTTGTTCTCTGATCAAAACATCCCAACTGCTGAATGTAGAGATATTGGTGATATATATATATATATTTTGGTAGACATATAATGAAATCTTATCTTCTCCGTAATCTAATTCAAAACAAAATAGCAGTATTGGAATTTTTTTTCATCATTTCTCTCCTAACAAACTCTTCAACCACAATGCTTACACAGTCGCTCAGTTCAGCGGTTTAATCAGTCACTAATTATATCTGTACTTACTTAGTTGTATTCTCAAATGGCTTTGTATACAATTGTTAATATGAATATTATCATCTCTATCATTCTTTTAATTATGTTGTGCCATACTTTAACTCTTTTTTTCTTATAAATGTTAAAATGTTATAGGGACATTACTAAGCGTTTCCAATTTTTTTAAATAATCGTGTAACTATCAAGGTTTTTTATTTTCTCTTTTATGTTGTTATTGAAGTGCCTGTAATGATCAATTTTATATCTGAAATGTATATTCTTGTATTTATTACTGCTCTCTTAATCACTAGCCTGGAAACATGAGGTAGTAATGATTTTTAAAAAGTGATATGGCTTAGAATTTTTATTATTCCTTTGAGGCTATGTGAATTCTTCCGAATATTCTTGCATGAAACATATTTTGCTTCATTTAGATCATGTCAAAATTTCTTATTGTCTAGCTTCAATATCAACAATCAAGAAATGTTGAAGATCTTCAATTTGCAGGTATTCCTTGTAAATATGTTTATTGTTAATTTTTTTTCTTCAAATGTGGTAACTTATCCATCACTTTCTTATTTGAATACACCAAAGGAATGTACACATTTAAAATTATCTCGCAGCGGCAATAGATAATTGATAACTCATCTCTGTGAATGTGTGTTCCATTCATTAAACAAGGAATTAAGACCTCGAATAGCATTTGATATTGAGTCAAGTGAATTTTGGTCATAAGTGATAATATTAGTAACTTAAATTTAAAAATGATGCCATTTCTTAACAGGACTTCTCTAAATATTTGTAAAATTTTATTAATCGCTTAAATGTTGCAAAAAGTTAATTATATTTTATAATTCATCTCTGTCATTTAATGACTGCCATGGGTTGTTTCATGATAAATGTATGGTTATTTGATCTAACCTTATATGTACTTTATTTATGATTTGTTATACATTTTATGTGCATATAGTGATTCCCTATTCCTATGAAACTCTACATATGGCATGCACCTATGTGACTTATGAGAATTTAACGTGTTTTTGTTGTGATGTTTATATGTTTTATGTAATGCTACAAATGTGTTGTGCCTTTTAAAAGACATTGTATAATTAAAGCTATGTTAATAACTTATCTAAAGCTATCCCAGAATAAAATAGTGATTTGGCTATAATGTTCTCTCAGTGAAGTATTGAAATGCGATTACTATACTCAAGCATGCTTGGAACATGTATGTACTTTAAACACGTCTATAACTTACTAAATTGGTAAGATAGAACTTACCTGCAAATACTAAAATGTTTCTCATTACACATGTTGCCGTGAAGCCACAAAAATAGTTTCTCTTTTGATTATCTCACACTTGTTCCATGAAATTTGCAATACGCTAACGTGTAACTGTGTCAAATTTGCCAATAAAATAACTAAAGATCTAAAAGCATGAATCACACTTCCATTTTTTCATCCCACATAATAATAGCTCCAGTGATAGGTTTTCAGGGACCAAATAAGTGATCGCTCGATCCATCATTTTCAGAATCGCTCGGTCATTCCCAGTCTTTTTCCATCGCTTATTCTGTCACTTTACATATTTACGACTGTCGTAAAATTACAAACCAAGCTAGGCACATCAATCACTGTTAGCAGCCATGCATTCAGATTGGCTGAAAGACGTACCAGAGACAGACAGTGTGCCATGGAAAAAGGGATGGGATTTCCATCCTTAGAGCCATTGTGGAAAATGTGTAGCAATCATTTTTTCGCCATCATGAGAGCGATTGCTGGAGCTGTCACTTTGAAAGGGCAGAAAAATGATCATGTGATCCAGGCTGAAGTACTTAATGGAATAATGCATAAGTGACAAAAAACACAAAATCTCAATTCCAATATAATTTCTCACTAAATTCATATTAAATGTAAAAAATTCTTTCATTTTTTTATGCTGTTTAAGTTAGTACTTTTCCTTGTAGTGGTGATCGATGCCTCCACTGCACAATCGCTCAACAATCGCCCACCAAATCAAATCCGCTCACATAGTTGCCCCAGTAGTATTAGATGAGTGGATTTGATTCGGTAGGCGATTGTTGAGCGTTTATGCAGTGGAGGTATCACGATGTCAATGCTTAAAATCTGGCTTGTTTTCTCATTCTCATGAGGCATGGGACCAAGTAGAATTTTGCACTGAAGTGATTTATTCATTGTATCTGGACTCTGATCTCTGGACTAGTTCACTATTGAATTGACTTCACATTCTCTGTGATTCTATCATCATAATTAAGATTATCAGATGGATTTAGACTGACAAGCTTTGTCACACTAAGATGATAGGTTTGCGACTACACAATCCAAAAATACTTTTGCATCTATTTAGTTCAAGTTTTTCAATTCTAGATAACATCCATCGGGGATGTTATCTAGAATTGAGTCAGTACTTTTTAAGGCTATGTGCCAAATGTAGTGCCATTTTCATGTAACTGCTGTGATTTGACTTAATGCATTTTATAATAATTCAGAAAAAAGTGCAGTTGGAAACCTTAGTTACCCTTAACATAATTCTTATGAGGAAATTCTGTTTTCTGTGGCTATCAGTTTAAGTACAACAATAAGAACATTGTGAAATTTTCATTTAAATTACAGCATTCAACTAAATTGAAAGAGGGGAGTTTTTTGGTTATGTATTCAGGGTCTCACTGTAGAAAAGTGAAAATAGGTTTGACATTTCATGCAGAAAAGTCATATTGCACAAAAGCATGGAGCTCCTATTTATTTACTTTTCAAAAATATTTGCTTGAATGTTGTATCTACATGTATTAGAAATAGACAAGTACCGTAAGTTGGGGCGAGTTCGGACACTTTTTTACATATAAATGCGATTTACGCATCGAAAAACTTGTCAAAATGCGTGAAAATCGAAATTTAAAATCCTTAATCCTTTGAAAATACTAAGCAAATGAATCATAAGATATTGTCTTAGATTTAACTTCGAAAAATGATCAATAACACCATTCGAACAAGCCTCACGTTTTGGGGCGAGTTCGGACGCATGCGAGTTGTTAGCGTTAATGTTGTTGTGAACGAAATATTTTTCTTAAAACATGTTAATTTATTAAAAATATTACTTTCTACTTATCTTGGTGATGTTAAACGGCAACTATGAGCTTTTATTTTTATTTTACTATCAGCAAATTTGTTGAAATTGAAAAGCGAATCGCATATCTCGCGAGCGTTGCATTGATAGATGTGGACTAACATATGGTGGCATTTCGCGTCAATTTTATACATTAAATACAGACGGAGTTTTAATTTAACTCTTTGGTATGAAATAAGTATCATTGAAACAAGAAATTTCTTTAGGTTAAACTCTCAATCGGACCGAATAGCTCAGGTTAAATTCCGAGGCCTCGACATGGTTGTCGATGAAAACGGAAATGAAAAAATTTACAATAATATCAATTTTTCACCAGTTTTAATAATGAATTTTTAATGACAATCAGATACAAAATTTGACATATTAATCGACATCATTAACATCACTTAAAGAACTAAAAACGAAGCGGCCCCTTCGCAAGTCCCTTGGCGGAGCAAGCTGACGAACAATTTGCGATTTTCCCACTATGCACTCGTCAGCAACATCTGGAAACCTGAAATAAGTTTCCTTCGCTGTATTTTTTTTTCGAAGGCACTGCACACGGATTTTTTTGTTGGAGCAGACTTCAATCACTTTCCCTACAAACAGCCTATCTCGTTTATTGGTCCCAAATTTTAATAACACGAACGAATTTTCTGTGAGAGAGCCGGGAATTTCAAAATCGACTTCATTGTTGACATGCAATGCCAAAACCTCATCAACAGACAGATTTTTCTCTGAGGAAATGTCAACCACATCATCACAAACAGATTCATCTTTAATTTCAGCACTCACACTTTTTCCTGCTTCAACATTTAGTTTCTTCCCCCGCGATTTTCTACCCTCTGGTGTTTCTGCGCGGGATGATGCTAACATCTCCAGAAATGCGTTGGACCAAGCATCGGAGGCTGCGTCAGAATTTTCCTTTGGATTTAAAGAGGGGACTTTACTAATGACTCGACTTTTGTCGAATGGAAAAATTCCCGTGGCTCTAAACCCTGCACAAATATTGGGAGACAATGAAGATCCCATGGACTCAAAGGCAGACTTTAATGACCTGGGGAACTCACTTTTCGGAAGAACGCCACGATTTTTGCGCTTCCACTGGTCTAAACATTTTCGCCATGCAATTTTGAGAGGTCTAAAAAAAGCTACATCGAGGGGCTGGCATAAATGGGTCGAATTAGGTGGAAGCATGACAAAGTCTATTCCCATTTCTTCACACTTCCTAATTACTTCCACCGAGAGGTGACTCGATAGATTGTCCCCAATCATAACTTTCGGCCCCTGCCTGTTTTTGAAGAATGGCACGCACGTCGTGGTGAACCAGTCTTCGAAGGTTGTGATGTCAAACCATCCACTAATATTCCTATTAAACCTCGATCCCTCAATGCCGCCTTCTACCCAGGTAGGATACAAGTGAACGGCTTTATATACCGTGTATGGGGGTAAAAGTTCCCCGCTCGCTGATGCGGCGATCATTACAGAAACACTCGTTTTGCTGGTGTCCTTAATCACTGACGGATGTTTCTCACCCCTCTTAACAATCACCCGGGACTTTCCAGGATCGTCACTGAAATTAGTCTCATCGTAGTTGACAATATTTTCCGGAGGAACACCATTTAAAACCACCTCTAAATTATTAAAGTATTTTTCCAGAACTTCCCTTGTCACTGCTGCGCGGACTCTCTTAATGTTCTCTCCCAAACGCACGGTGAGTTCCCGCCGTCTTGACAAGAAACCACGAACCCATTCCATTCCCGCAAAGTTGTCTTTAAAAACTTTTTCTTTTCGTCCCATCCTGTTCAGGTATTCCCGAACGACTAACCTTAAGTCTATTGCTCGCAAGGGAATGCCCCACTCGGCACATTTGAGAATCCCTTGCGCTAGCTGGTCCTCTTCCTTGGCGGATAAAACCGTTTGTCCTCCAGATTTCTTTGGGTGTTTATCCTTCAATATGTCGTGAACTGTGGATTTTGGCACTCCAAACTCCTTGCAGGCCCCCCGAAGACTCATTCTTCCAGATTTCACAGCCTCAACAGCCTTCTCAATTTGTTGGTTGTCATGTCCGTGTGAGCGCCGGCCTCCAACGACCCTTGCGTAATTTCTTACCATTCTGCCCTCGGAGCTAGGTGCATGAAATCAAATAACGCGCTCTAATAAATAGAGTATTCGAAATATTTACACGAAATTTTTCACACTTAATGAGAAATAGCACAGCTTTTGGAGGAATTGAGTATTATTACATTCAGAAGTACTTACCAAAGAGGAGAGATGTTTCTTTTCGCCGGTAAGATTTTTCACTCTAATGTTGCGCTGCAAACTAATCGGATGAACTGCGACCAAAAGCGACAGATCCATCGCTTTTATACGTAATATGATACATTGTACCTTTCTTTGTCTTAAAGCCATGATTACAGTGTATTACAAAGCGAAAGTCGGAAGGAAATACAATGTAAGCATCAGCCGGCGCGATCGTCCGGACTCGCCCCGCGTGTCCGAACTCGCCCCAACTTATGGTACATATCTATAGAGAGACAGTCTCAAGTTTCACAAAATTTCCTTTCGTGCAACTTTCTAGTTAATTGTTGTAAAAGTCTACAAATTGGTATTTTTTCGTTAAACATTTGGGTCACATGGGAATGGAGAAGGTGAAGTGGATGGAGAGGAGGAGGAATGATGAAGTTCTGAACATGGTGGGTGAGGAGAGGCAGCTTTTAGATGAGATACAGAGGAGACAATAAATGGATGGAGTGAGTACTGATCGGGGAGGGGGTGTTGAAAACAGTGTTGGAGGGTAGAATGTTAGGGAAACGAGGGAGAGGAAGGAAAAGATGAGGATTTTTAGACTGAATGAAAGGGAGTAGGCCTTACTGTGAATTGAAGAGGGAAGTGGTTGATGGGGAGGGAGGATCCCAGAATTCTCCTCTAGTACTCCATGGAAACCTTCCTTAATCAGTCGAGTACTTTAATAATAAATAATAATAAGGGTCACAAAAACCAAATTTGGAAGAAATCAGAAAAGATTGGGTAGAGTGGAGTGTTGATATCTCATGGAATGGCCCAATGCAAAGATAGCTTTTTTACAGAAGTAATTTCGAAGTAGAATATCCCTCCTACACGTTTAATAACTTGAGAATTAAAATAAGACGTGTACGTTGAGCCTGGAGTTAATTTAAGAGTTGCAAACCATGGTTGATGGCTATACAAGCCGATAAGCTCATTATAAGGTTTTTTGGTAGGTACAAAAGGTTTCGGTTGGTCATTTTAGCCAACATTTCACCCTTAAGTAAACTGAAATCACCGCAGCCGTTAGAACAAAAATTGATAGATGAATCAATTGGATGCCAAAATAAGCAACGAGACACAATGTACCACCTGAAAATATCATGTGAGTTGGAAACTACTATGCTGTTACGTATCCCATTAAGTACACAGCTATCTGTTACCCAATAAAAGAGCGCAGAAGTTAAGAGTTAATAATTGTTTATCATGTACATTTTTACATGGTGAACTGCTTAGGAGTTCGTATCCTCCGTGTCCTTGTACCACCAATTGCGGCAGGGGAGAAGGTTCTACGACCCCTGCGACCTCTCGGACTAGCACACAAGGGAGACTGTCCAGACATAAGCACTCGAATTGTCCCGTCCTCCTCGCTCTCCTCTCCAGTGTCCGACGAAGGAACTACCCTCATCAACCCCATCCCTCCCCCCATCTCCA
This sequence comes from Ischnura elegans, assembly GCF_921293095.1. Taxonomy (NCBI): domain Eukaryota; kingdom Metazoa; phylum Arthropoda; class Insecta; order Odonata; family Coenagrionidae; genus Ischnura; species Ischnura elegans. The sequence continues at coordinate 115,206,600 of NC_060249.1, read as the reverse complement.
TTGGCCCTTCTCCCATTTCCTGTCCCTCCATGGAACTCTCATCCTTAGCGAGCTGAGGCTCTTCGCCACTCGACAGCATGGAGGTAGGCGTTTTGGCCTCTGTCGCAGGGTCACCACCATCAGGCACCCCACCCGCCACTGCAGTGGGGTCCTCCCCTTCTTTGGCAAATATTATCGGCAGCTCAAGGATGCTCTCCGGGTTAAAGGATTGATTGTCATCAGATGCCGTGGCAACAGGAGTAGAGAGAGATTCCTGAGGAGCCTGCACTGGCATTTTGAGTGATGAGACAGTGATTCGAGGCACCACTGCCAACGTGCGACGACCATGGTGCGACGTCATTGTAACACCACCACCCCCAACCTCTCTGGAAGAAGCCAAAGGAAGGATGGCTATGGGAGAATTTGGAGACACTCCGGCAGCCGTGGAAAGAGGTACAAGCATTGGACCACCTCCACTTCCACCACGAACTGAATCAGTCAGCATGACGATCCCCTTGGTTCCACCATTGCCTGATCCTCCCGTCAACAAAGCCAGCTTTGAGAGATCCACCGTGCGGCCGGAAATGATGCGAGTGGTGGGCGAGACTTGACCCCTGTCATCTGCATTGCCCATCACTGGAATTATACCATGGCAAAATGCCCATTAACAGTCACTCAGAGATAACTGGCAACCTCAACACTAATATACCAACAGAAGTTTGCATACCACTATCTGTGTTGCAGAATATAAGTATATTAATAATATGGCAAAAAAAAATTGTGTATTTTCCTTTCATTCATGAGGCTTGGAAATAAATTTTGAAAATTGAAAAAATTCTTAAGACAAAAATCATGCAATATTGATCATCAAATTATGAATCAGTGAACTACATATATACAGTGGAAGCTCCTTATAACGACAGCTGTTGGGAACAGAGAAATCTGTCGCTATAGTGAGTTGTCGTTGTTACCGAATGCAATTACATCGTCACAAAAAAATCACTCATCACGCGTCACCACGGCTGTTTCTGCCGAGAGGCGAAAATTGCAGCATGATAGCTGTTTTAAATCATTATTTTGAACATTTAATTCACTAATGATCATATTCACTTGCAATCTATGATCAAATCATATGTAATTATGCAGGATGCTATATGCTGAGGCATTAAGAAGTCGATTTTAAAAGTCCCAGCTTCAGACTCACTCGTACTGAACTGTGCATTATGAGCTGTTATTATCCTTATTTCTTGGATGCTCCAAATATACATGTCATAACTACCAGTTATGGCTATGCATCAGACTATTAAATGCTAAAACTTCGGAATCTGTTCAAAAATTCATACCTTCTATCTTTCGGAGTAGTAATGAAAATGATGGGTGGCTGCTGCAATTGGGTGACGAAAGGAGCGTGATAAAATTTTAGGGTTCCACATGAGCATTGCAATTCTATCTTTTTCATGTTAACGGCGGAATGAAGGTGGAAGTAATCTTCTTATGCTTTAAGTCTGTCTGTATGAATGGTTTACTATCGTGTTTCAAAACAGCCGACTCAAATGCTATCGGAATCATGAAACCGAACAGCATTACGGCATCTAAAAGCATATTAGTCATATCAATTATCTTCGGTGGAAAGGGTGAAAAACTGTTTCAAATAAAGAGAAGGACAATTGATAAATGAAGTCCACTCTTTGTCTGTTAGCAATATTTATGTTTCGTAGAGATTCACGCAATCAGGCGCAATATCAGTGGACGTAGAGATCTCTAGCGGCAGTAGCGCACACTTTTTGATAGGAATGCTGACTGGAACTGAAGAACGCTCGTAGTGTTAGGCGGCAATAACACAATTTTAACGTTTCTTAGTTCAATTGGTGGGTGGGCTGGGCTATTGTCAATGAATAATAGTACTTTTTTATTCCTTCCACCAATCCTGGCATCAAACGCTCGTAACCACTGCGTGAAGATAGCAGCCGTCATCCAAGCATTTTTATTTGCTTTGTAAGTGCAAGGGAGAGTTTTAATTCCCTTAAAACATCGGGGATGGGCGGATTTCCCCACCACGAACGGTTTTAACTTATCTGAACCATCCATATTGGCGCATAAAAGAACAGTTTACTTTTCTTCCCTCCTTTGAAGGGGTCCGTTCGAGTGGCGAGAGTTTTGTCCGGGAGAAGGTTAAAATATATGCCCGTCTCATCCGCGTTGTAAATATCGCAGGGGCTGTAATTGTCCAAATAGTCTTTAAGGACCGGAGCCCAGCCTTCCACGGCATTAACGTCAACACTTGATGATTCACCGGATAGTTTGTGAAGGGATATCCCCTTCCTATTTTTAAATCGTGCAAATCATCCATCCGAGCACTTAAAATTGTCTTCACCAAGCCTCTCACACAAATATTCAGCTTTAGCCTTCATCATTGGGCCGGTGATAGGAATCCCTGCGGCTCTTTGCTGGCAAAACCACGAGAAAAGAGCAGTTTCTAGCTGCGGATGCTCTCTGGGCCGCAGGTGTTTTTGAGTGCTTGGACGCCCTTCTTTAAGCACTGCCGAACGAATTTGTTCTTTTTTCTTTAAAATAGTGAATAATGTCGATGTATCAATTCCAAATCGCCTCGCTATTTCACTCTTTGAACACTCTCCACTTTCACAATCTGCAATAATTCTCATTTTGGTTTTTAAATCCAAGGACTTGCGTTTACCAGCCATGGTGCTAGCAGACGGGCGGAATAATTTTTAACCTCACTGCGGAGGCGCGGGAGGGAGATGACAAAAGAGCAATGAAATGTGTACTCGAGAAATTTATTAAGGAAAGAAGAATAGGAGAATACGGAACATGTAAACGTCGACGTTGGCGGAAAAAATGCCGTTTTTAAAGCATTGAATTCCAGAGATGTGGCACGTGGTCAAAAAGTCAACCTGTCGTAATTACGAATGGCGCAAGAGAGGAATCGAGCCATTATCGCTAATACGAATTTATTTTACATTTAAATCATAGGGTTTAAAATGGTTCCTTGGGTAGCTGTCGCTAATTCGAGCTTGTCGCTATATCCCGTACTCGTTATAAGGGGCTTCCACTGTACATACATATATTATATCATGACACACATGGGTAAAAAATTTACAGATGAGGAGAGTTAGCTAAAAACCAGTCCCTATTTAAATGTGAACGAATAACAAATAATTCTACCACACACACACCTCGTTTAACTAGCCTCCCATAAACATGAAAAGTATTCGAGGATACTATTCGCAATCTCTAATAATTAGGTATTCAGTTGCAGTCTTAACCTAATGATGCTTACTAGGTATGGTGGTATCGGATACCTCGGATCCAAATATTCATGGATAATGCCCTTCACCTAATACTTTGGATCCAAATTGGTTAAAGAAATTCAATCTGAAATCCAAAATTTTAAATCCATACTTTCGTGAATACACCGTCCCATAAGAGGGGGTAGAAAGAATTCCGATCCTCTCTTCGCATAAACCGTTGCACTGCAATGCTTGTCCTACAAACAAATAATTTTGTTAAAAAGCTCTCGTGGGAGTATTGCAATAGAATTTCAGCCATGGAAAATTTTAAGGCAAAACACGACAGGCACACAGCGTGAGTCTTCCCAAGAGACTGAACAACAATCATGGGAATCTTAGTGCTGTAAGATAATAACCATGGCATAGATTTCACAAAACCACCCTTGGCCATCCATCAGCCTATGCCACCGAGGTTGTTTTTTTCTTTCCCAGATCACACACACCTTAAATCATTATCTCCGAAGGAAAATATCAAGTTAATAGGGAACAATGGAAAAGTGTTTCCCTGTCCCACCAACTGACCTTTTTCGGTCTACCAACTTCAATGGCCAAATGCTAGGTGAGTCATCTACTGAGTCTAAAGAGATCTCGATAGTTTTCAGCAACTGTATTACCCGGATGAAGTTCAAAAAAGAATGAGACCTAACGCGATGCATATCTGACAGCATTTAAGTTTTCCAAGTTTTAATTGATTAATACAAAGCTTCATAGTTACAACAAGGCTACCAATATTCAACATAGTCCAAAAGCACAATTTCTGTAAAAGAAAAGCGTAGAATGATTGCATTCAAACAAGATGACATGGACAGAAAACTTAAGGCAATGCAAACTGTGTACATCACATTGCCTTTGCCCCTTCGCTTTGAAGGCAAGAACGTCACCTGCAAGATTGGAGGTGTTCGTCCCTTACTGGTGAGGAGGATTTTTCACTTCCTCGCGATAGTTTCATGCCAGTGCGTGCACATGGCATACACTGAGTTCTCCCTATCTAAATAAAAATGTTTCCACATTATGGAAGACATTTTTATAAGCATAGTTTATCATTAACTTAAATTGCAACTGTGCAACTGGCAACAAAATTAAGAGCGATATAGATGCCAACTGCAGCAAAGTTGAACAGAATGAGATGACCACTCAGCAAGGGGTTGTGCAGCAGAAACACATTAAGGAGAAGTGGAGGGGAAGTAACGAGCTCCCTCCATCTTTCAAGCAATGAGGCTACGAACTAGTGAGCCAGGGGGCCAACATGTCTGATCTTGCAAGGTTTGCAACTTTGTGACATCGTGGGCTTCAAGGCGAAGCTGGTCGAGCTACATGATATATACAGTTTGAGTTTCCAGCCTGTCTCATCTTGTGTGAGTGTGCTCATGCAATGCTTGTTTCTTAGAAAATAATGCTTTTTAGACAGTTATTGTATTGGTATATTATCAAGTATTGGTATAACCTAGAAGTACCTAGAAAGCTTTGTGATAAACAATTAGAGCATAAGAGACCTAAATACAGTCAGATATGCATCTAGTTTGGTTTCATTCTTTTTTTAATCTCGTGCATGTCATCCAATTGCTGAAAGCTATCGTTAAACACCTTTGGTTCCAATAGGCGACTCACACACCTGTTGCCTCCAGAATCCGGGTAAATTTGAAATACGAAGCCTGATAAAGGTCAGTCGGTGAGACAGGAGAGGGACGAGTAACATTTCTATTGTTTTCATGTGACTTGATATTTTCCTTTTAAAGCTAATAATTTATGATCTGTTCGATCTCGGAGAGTAAAAAATAAACATCAGAGGCATGTACCGAAGGCTGATGGAGGGCCGAGAGAAGGGGTTACTGGTTTTGTGAAATCTGTGACATACTTTCTTTATACATGGTTATTATCCTACGGAGCTGAGCCTCTCCCTATGGCTGTTCAATCTCTTGGGAATATTCACACTAAGTGTGTATTTTGCCTTAAAATTTTCCACAGCTGAAATTATGCTACATTGAGAGCTTCTAAACAAAATTATTCACAAGTAGGACAAGCATTGCAGTGTATTGGCGCATGAGAAGAGAGAATCGTAACTCTTTTTCACTCTAAAGGGCATTGCATTCAGCGAAGCTTTAATTTGGAATTTCGGATCCAGATTCGAAGTCTTCCACGACTTTGGATCCGCTATATATCGGTGAAGGACAATATCCCCGGATATTTGGATCCGATATATCCAATCTGACCATCCCTATACAAAATCCTTATTCAATTTATTTATGAAAAAAACCTGGCTATTATCCGAAATACATGACCGTCAGAATAATCTTTTAAAAAGTTTTATATTGGAATTTTCTAACCTTCCGAAAAATAAGACTAGTTTTTAATTGTAAAGGATTACCAGAATAATTCATCAAAGGAGCTAAAATACCTTTAATTTGAGTTGAAGGTGAAAGAATAATGTTGGAAGATGATGCAACACCTGGTGACACTGATGTAGGAGGTGCTGCACTCACACGAACAGTTTTGGGTAAACCATTGGATGAATGTTGCTGCAACAACGATGACAAAGTGGTGAGGGTGGTAGAATGCGTTGCGCCAGAGAGAGTCCCAGTGCGAACAGCTCCCATGCTCCCAGTTAATCCTTTGCCAGCAGTTTCATCGCTTGCTCCGTCAGCAGAGCCACTGGCATCGGAAGCACAGTCAGACTGTGACAGCTTCAGAGGACCAAGTGGGGCCAAACTAGCCAATGAGCCAATATTCACAGTTATCCCAGCCTGAAATTCAAGAAATATCATCATTACAAAAATGGCAAAACATATGAATTGAAACAGCTCATGATATAATACAGTACAAGTCTGCTATAAAGAGAGCTGAAGATACCCGGAAAATCAATTATATTGCTAACTCATGCAATTCTGAGAGCAACAACTCTACAATGAGCTGGACATTCAGGAGTGATATCACTTTCATCCGCATTTCACTTCATGGTGGTACCCAGGCAATGAAATAAGATGCATAGTGAACAATAATATCAGTAAATTACAGAGAAGATGATGAGGTTACATTTATAGAGCACAATGATGCCTTACCTTCGTAAAATGCTTTTCCAATTAGACAAACCAACACAAAAAAATACACTCACTATACTGTACTACATAGTACTGCCATGGCTTCAGGCCATACCATCGTTATGTACTTCAACTCTATCTCCAAAAGTATCATCACAAACAACTGATTAGGCTTCCACATTTGTCTGCAGGTTTGACCTATTTCGGCTTTCTAGAAGTAGGCACCTCTAACTCTGATAGACAGTAGAAAACAGCTGGGCTATCTTCACTACAAGTCATTTGAGAGGAAAATGACAGTGGCACCAACAAAAATTTAACAGAAATGATGGCTCACCTCTCTCCCATGCACAGATAAAATTTGAATTTTTAAAGATAAAATGATGAATGTCATGGTAGATACTCTTCTCAATGTTTCTAAGAATAATGCAACTTTTTATACCACAGATGTTTTTATGCTTTGATTACGAATGGTTTCAACCAAACAATGAGTAAAAATCAAAATCAAGGTATATATTTTGCCTCCCATTTAATGCTGCCTCACTGCGGAGAACCATAAAGAAAAATGCAAGAGAAAATTGTACAAAAGATAGCAGGAGCTGTATGAGTAATAACATTACCAATTAATGAATTTTCCACTCTTTGCTGAGTGTATATTGAGATATTAGCTGTTTCAGGCGTGACTTTATGAAATCTACTTCACATAATGAAAAATAAAGAAAACTTTGTAATTCCACATAATATATAATGCACGACCTACGTTTCAACGTGGCATGTCATCATCTGGTACACAAGACAGAGAATGAACAGTCACGCACAAAATTATTTTTTTTAATTTCAATAACATGTGTGTGTGGAATGTAGAATTACCAAGTTTTCTAGACTTTTCAATACATATAGAGAAACTTGAAAAAAATGAATTAACAAAGTAAGTAAAAGTCACTTAAACAGAGGTGGGTGATTGGCTGAGGAATAAAGGGACACCAACCTCACCGTCAAAGTATCAACATCCAACAATGGTGAATGCCTTAAATTCTGGGCCAATTCAATGAATGCTTTAACATAGCATATGAAGGGTGAGTATACAATATGATTACAATTATCTCTTTTCATGTTTAAACGGTCAATTTCAACCAGCTACAGCAAAAGTGACTGAACACATTGCTCTGACACTGATTGAAGGAATAGACCACATTGAGAGACATTCCTTGATATCTTTCTGATAAAAGCCTTGTAAATGAATTTCTGCCACCATTGATTGTATCATGCCTGTTGCTTGGAAAAGACTACACCTCTTCAATGTCTCAGAAATACCTTAAGACCTAATCCAGGAAGTAGCATGAATTAGGGAAAGCATTGAAGTTATTTTAAGAAACAGTGTCCATGACTTGGCAGCAGAAAAGTGATACAATCTGTCTCCAACTTGATACCAATTCACCTTAACTTTCCACAATCACATTAAGTTTTCAAAATGGCTACTGTGATTCAATGTCAGTTACCTAATGCAAATGATACCACAAGAGAAATTGACTGACTATAACCCACCAAATGTGAGCACTCATCATAGCAGCTACGCTACGTTTTCTTTTTTACTGACACAAATATTCATTTCCCCGGGTTGAGAAATCCTTTTGACAGGTAAGTATCATAAACATACCTGAGGGTTCTGAGATAAGGCTTGACGAGATGAAATAAATTGAGTTCCAGACCATTTATCTTTGGATTGGAAATTCATAGATGCTAGCATCATCTTCTGTGATGACTGAGACCTAGGTCTGCGCCGTTGAATGGATCCTAGAAAAATATGAAAACATAGACATCACCTCACCAGAAAGTAACTCTACATAATACAACAACTACAGGCAATACAGACATACATCAAAAGGGCATTGAACATGTCATTAATTCTTCTCTTTCTACAAATAAAACTAATAAATATATATTTATATAAATGCAAGCAAAACTTCCTTCAAAGCAAATAAAACCATAAACCGTTTCACTTCAGACCAATTAAAATCAGAGTACATATATAATAATCACATTGTAAACATTCTAACCTGCATTATTGCTTAGGCGAGGTCTTTTCACTCCCGGAGCAGACAATGGTAAGCTTGAGCCATCTTCACCAGATTCACTTGCTAGAGGAAGAGCCATTCTTTTTCGTCTCTCCCGGGGACCCGAGATGCCACCTCCCCTTCTATTGCTACCAGAACTATTGACTTCGACGAGGGCTACACTTGAGGGGATAACAGGCGTCAAGGAGCGTACCATGGTAGATGGGGGAGACTGATGGACGGTGCTAGCAGGTGGTCTTGTTAGTATGCCACCTATGAAATCGGCAACCTCATCCTGAAAATAAGGAGAATAAATTGGGTTAAGAACACAACCAAATTAGGTAGATTGAAACATTCATAAATCTCAATGATCACCTCAAATCTCCATGAGAAATTCTCACGTAATAAATTACCTGCACCCATATATATAATACTTATACTAGTGATGGGTCGGTTCGATTCCTCGATTCTTCGATTCCTCGATTATCGACCAAGAACCGGAATCGAAAACGAGTACTTGCCAAGGTGAAAAATCGATTCCGATTCCAGTAGTACTTCAAACAAAAAAATATAAGACCGCGCTTCCAACAGTCATTTGAATTTTCGCGCCATGTAATCGTAATGACAAAACACATATATTCTAGGGATGTGCGAGTACTCGAAACTTCAAGTCGATCGAGTAGTTGGTACTCGACTCGAGCGTTTCGAGTAGCATTACGAATGTCGAGTCGAGTAGTTAAGGTTACAGAGCTTTCGAGGCTAGTAGGTCCAGCAATCTGCCGACAGGAAGCGCTATCATGAAACTCATGTAATAATGCAGTTTTTAAAGCCGACACGTCATTCTAATGTCTTGGTCAGGTAGTTTCAGCTTGCCGAATACACTATAGTTGTCGACGTGGGCGCCGAATACCTTTACGCCATCCGTGGCGGCCGACCGTCTTCATACCCGGCGCACACTGGTCCGAAATCGGAAAAAGCTGGAATAAAGTCCAAAATGACCTTTTTGGGGATAGAGACTTGAAACTTAGCGTAAATAATCATAAATCATTACCAGATATAGATTTATATGCCATTTTACATATATACAAACCTTTAGTGAGATACAGAGGCCCAAACATGACCAATTTTTCAATGGCACACGAGATATCGTTTTTCCTCAAAAAATCTTTGAATTTATCCAAGTGGTTTTGCGTTGGTATGAGGTTTATGGAAAAAAAACGCAATATTCCTTTGATCTGATGCTTTGCCTATACTTTCAATGACTTTTTAAGATTTTGGCTCTCATCTGTCGGGTTTTACAACGCAAAATGGCCGACCCGTTTTTCACGTGAAATTTGACATAAAGTAGACATTATCTTTCGTTTACGAAAAATATAACCCGGAAAATTTGAACCACAATATAAAGTAGAGATTTCTAAAGAGTACTAATTAGAAATCTTGGAAAAAAAAAGTCTGTGACAAAGGAAATAAGAGCGATTTTTCAATCGCGCGTCAAGGCTCAGCTTCACGCCGCGGAACTCTAAGGCTCGGTAACTGAGGCCGATTTTTCAAGTTTTTTAAATCATTAGTCTTGAAAATCATCATTTAAAGCATGGATAATAGTCTTCATTGACTTAAAACACTAAACTGAGGATGCTAAAAAGGATTATGTATTGATCGTCTTGAACATTTAGCGCATTACTCTAGTGAAAATACTAAGGATTGGATATTTTTCGGAACTATCCCACGCATAAGAAATATGCCTCGGGTATTGATCAATTGTCAATTATCGAAGTAAAGTGAAGAGATACAGTCAGCATGCTTAAGAGAGAGAAAAATGAACTGTTTCCGTGAAAGGCAACAACCGGATACCCTTTTTACCTTTCCACCTTCGCCGAGGTGAGTCGCGCGGAAGGGGGAGTTTTCACACCACAAGGCTCTTTTAGCCTTTTTTATTACTACGTCCGTCTGATGTGATATTCATTTGTAGCGTTTAGTTTCTTTCTTGAACATAAAAAAGCACGAGATTTTAAGGATGATTAAATGACGTGAGAAGTATAGAATTTTTTTGGTTCTACAAAACTAAAGTTTAATTCTATAGTTCGTTCGCTTCGTCCACTTGAATTCCATGAAGATTCAAGATCCATTATCTTGCAATTTTGGTAGGAAAGTACTTGCCCAATCACACAAGTGTGTAGCAAAAGGCAATTTTCTGCAGGCAGTAATACTGTAACATGGAGACGTCAAAACCTGCTGGCTGAGCATGTAGAATAATTGATTTTTCTGCTTGAGAATTTGAAAGGGCCAAATATTACATGATTCATATATGTAGTATGTAAACTTTATTACAGCTATGAGAATTTCTGTACTCAGGGCTCTCCCTCGTAGTTTGGATACATATATATGGTCGACATATTATGAGTGCCAATATTTTAAAGTAATACCTGTCATGTAACACCACTTTTCAGGTATTTTCTGTTTTGAAATTTAGCTATTATATTTTAATTACATAGTGGTGATATGAAAGATGCCTTTGTCAACTGACTCTTTTACAGAGTAATATTTTTAAAAGTGGTTTTCTTGTTGCCTGGAATTAAGTCATATTTTTCTTGGAGCCTATGGCATCAGAATCGATGGAATCGGTATCGGTAGAATCGGAATCGAAATATCAGAATCGGAATCGGGATCGGAATCGATAAAATTTTGGAATCGACCCATCACTAATTTATACCTTACGTCAAATGGACCATTTATTCATTACACCACATATAATCATACATTTATGTCATTATTGATCTGTGAAACAATGACTTTGTTTTAAAGTCACTAGTTGGTTTCAATCTTTTTGTGATTTTGAACTTAATTCCCTTGTGCATTGAGGCAAAGATTGTGGATGAAAATGAAGAGTAGGCACAGAACAAACAAAGCAAGAAAGAAATAATGGAATAGCTACAGTGAAAAAGGCATTCTACATAAAGAATATTCTCTTACAGCTGAGAATGCAAACATAAAAGTAAGGAATCAATTCATCAGATGCTGCATATGGAGGATTTTCTCCATGAAAGGGAGGCTTGGACGTTGACAGCAACAGAGAAGTCGTAAAAGAATGAATGCAAAAAGTGGCAACACTGAAAAGTGATTAAGTTAAAATGATCGACAGAGTGAGTAATGAGGAAGTGCTACGAAGAGTGGGAGAAATGAAAAGCCTTCTGAAAACCCACAGAAGAAGACAGGACCACTTAAATGTGCCTTATCATGAGGCAGGATGTCCTGATGAAGACAATCAAATGGCAAGTGGACGGAAAGAAAGGCAAAGGAAGGCCCCGAATGCGTTACACAGGACAAGATATCACCATGAAAAGGTTAGAAGATAGGAAAGCGGAGAGGAGATCTGCATCAAACCTATCTCAGCATTGCTGACATACAATAATACATAATGAGATATAATTTTCATGTTCACGACAAAATACAAAATCTATGATGATAAAAGTGGGTCATAAAGAGGATAGGGGTTAACCACAGCATGACATTCTCTAAGCCTAAACTAATTAACAGCATAAGGCACGCCCATAATATTAGAAAAATGTACATCATGAGATAGCTTGTTCAATTACATCAGGATCGACTAGGTGAAAGTTGAATTTCGTAAATGATAAGGTAACTGATTTCCTTCCATACATTTACTTACTTGGAACAATGCGTTTCATCACATTGATGTCATTATGCACACTCATGCCTTGTTAACCACAAGGGGTGAGTTTCTTAGGGGTCTTAGCACTAATTGAATTTACAAGAAAAAAGATCATTTCAACATCGCGAAGGTAAAGATGTGTTTATAGTACCATAGATATTGAGTATCAAATTTCTAAGAAACCAAATTTTTCCCATTAATAGCATAGTAAATGCCAATTTCTGTAGTCACTAAAAATATCTTTTAAGAAGGAGGCACACACTAAAATCATTTTCATCCTTTAAAAAATTATGTTATCACTTGGAGTTCTCTGGAATGAGCCTTCTGTACAAGTGGGCTAACATCTAGGAAAAAACACATGACATCACAATGGTTGTTATAAACAGCACTAATAGGCACCAACCAAATATTTGCCAATTGCAGAACAATGCCTTAAAGCATAAATGTAAAATAAAATAATTTATATTTAGAACTGCTATTTTTAACATCAGTTTTTTTATTGCAAAGCTATCTGGCAGCTAATTCAGTCGGCACAATTTAGATTATACATCCCACAATTAAAGTTGAGAATTTTGCATTCCAATACAAGACCTTGATTTTTTTGATTGATAAAAAAAATCTGCAGAAGTTGGGAGGAGGAAAAAACCTTGTTTTAGATTTGTGCAAATAGGGAAGTTGATTTCGTTAGTCCTCAACTTCCTTAGGCTAATAACAAATAGAAAACTTAACTGAAAAATGCTATCTCTATTCTTTCTTCAAAAGGAAGCTGGCATTTTTATAAGTCTAAATATTTATGGCTAAAAATAAAAAAATATGTGAAATGAAGAGATCATACTAACCATTATACAACGGTCAACAATTGACTGAGTAAGTCCATCAAGCTTCATTTTGGCCCTGGGTACCCTAAGCATGTCATCAGCTCCTCCGATCACCAACAAGTTTGTCTCCACATGCATTCTCTCACGCAGGTCTTCCACATCATCAGAACTAATGAAAAATCAAATATGAAATCCAATGAACAATTCAAACTGGAGCTTCAATTGCAGTTTGAGATAATCACTTCATATAATTAACATACATGTGAGAGCAAAAATATAAATACAGAACAAGCAACCATTTACATTTTCATGTTAACTCATATCAAATTCCTCCCAAAAGGAAAATAGTTTTCGTACTCTAAAATTATTACTAGGGATGGTCAGATCGGATACCTCGTATCCAAATATCTGCATATATATACAAGTATGTATCCGCGTTTGCCCTTCATCAGATACATATGATTCTAAGTCATGGAAGACATCAGATCTGTATCCGAAATTTTAAATTATAGCTTCAGTGAATGCAACGACATGAGAGTGGAAAGAGTTCCGATTCTCTGTTCGAATGCACCATCGCACTGTGATGCTTGTCCTACTCATGAACCATTTTGTTTAAAAGCACTAAGAAGTGTGAACTTCTTGAGAGATTGGATGAACATCAGGGGAATCTCAGCATTGTAGGATAATAACCACGTCAAAAGTAACTACAGTGAGTCCTCGTTTAACGTCATTTACCGTTCCTGAAAAATGTGACGATAAACGAAATGACGTTAATCGAAGCACAATATCCCATAAGAAACAATGTAAAAAGTGAATATCGGCTCCTAGACCTCACAATTCCTATGCGAAAAAATTTTAGCGTATCATATTTGGGCCATTTCTTACGATGGGAATGCCAAACTATGGCATAAACACGAGTCCCTGTCTTCATTGACGGCAATACCAGCAGCTACGTGTGCATCCTTCTCCATTTTTGTATCTTCCCGCGTTTGTTTTTTCGGCTTCGCTATGGTGGTCACTTGGGCATCATCATCGCTGAAACATCGTCGCAGTTACAGGAACCAAGATTATTGAGAACACGGCGAAAAAGTGACGACAAATACTCCGAGTTCTACATGGAAAAATTCCTAGAAATCACTTTTCAGGTTCCAGAAAACCGTTATGTCAAGTAAAATTTCCTAAAACTTTACTTGACATTTACGCACTTAACATTTGCGCACCTACCTAAGAATTCATTTTGCAGAAAATTTGCTATAAACGTAATCGAAATTGACAGTAAACACACCGTTTTACACTTCGTTTAGACTGACTGTATTACCGCCCACAAAACGAACAACCTGCAACGCCCGCCGCTTCGCATTTTTTCCCGCGCGAAATTTAAAAGACCTGACCAGACCTGACGTTATCGCGAAGCAAAGGTGCGATAAACGAATGACGGTCTCAAAATTTTCGTGACGTTATCGCGAAATGACGTTAAACGGGGTGACGTAGAACGAGGACTCACTGTACGTCGCAGATTTCAGAAAACCACCCTTTCCCTCCATCAGCCCATGCCTCTGATGCTTTTTTTTCATTTCTGAGATCATACAGACCATAAATCATTGTCTTCGAAGGAAAATATCACGTTACACGAGAACAATCGAAGCTTGTTTCATCCCTACCCCATCTCGCCAACTGACCTTTTTTGGCCTACCTTCTTCGATTCTCTGTTTCTGGAGAATAAATGCAAGGTAAATGACTTTCTGGGCCCGATGACATCTCGATAGCTTTGGCAATTGGATGACATGCATCAGATTTAAAAAAGAATGAGACCTAACGCGATGCATTTCTGATGATATTTTAGCTTTTTCAGCTCTAATTGATTGCCATTAAGTTTTCTAGTTACGACTATATTATCATTATTATTAATAATATTCAACATTGTCCAAACAACACAATTTTCAAAGAAACAAGGGTAGCATTAGCCCCCTCTAACAAGTACAGAAGGACTGGAAACGCCAACTGCATATATTATTAGCTCGCCCGGCTTCACTTTGAAGGCATCAACGTCAAAAACTAGCAAGATTTGACATATTAATCCTTGACTCCCTCTTTCGTAGTCTTGCTGCTTAAAAAATAAATAGGGATCGTGCTCCTTCCCCTCCACCTCTATTTTACATGCTTCTGCTACCCACTCCCTCCTCTCGAGATCCCTGAGTGGTGGTCTTGCTCTGTTCCCGCACCTCACTGCACATGAAGTCAATGTTGTTCTAAACATTGTCAATTATGTCGCAGATTGCACAGTTGCAATTTAATTTAATGATATATCGATAAAAAATTTCATTGTATGGAAACATTTTTATTGAGATAAGGAGAGCTCAACTTATACCATTTGTGTGCACTATGGAATGAAACTATCGCAAGGAAGAGCAAAATCCAACTCACCACAAATGAAGCAATTCCGTGTGAAAAACAAGTCAGCATGTGATGAGAAAGTGACAAAATTCGTGGGAAACATGGGTGAGGAAATTTTGAATAATGTCAAATAACTTATACTTATATAAATTATTTATATTCAGTTAAAATTAATAAAATATGTATGCAAATCTTAATAGCATTCCTTTGATCGCATGTGCCCAGAAGAAACTTGAATAATTATTTCGTTTTGTAGCAGGCAATTACAAATGCATTTATGTTCGAAAATATCTGAAGATCCGGCTCTGAAAATCAAGGACCCGATTCGGATCCATCCATCCCCAATTATTGCATTAATAAATTATTAAAGAATTACATTAATTAATTAAATTAATGAAATTACCTAATAAAACAAGGGAAAAAACCAATATCCTGAGCATGTCAACCAATGGCAAAGAATACTCTCCCATCAGATTTTAACGGATGTTTCATTGGAATATATACAGGCAGTACATGAAGTATAACCAAAATTCAATGATGACACGTAAATTTACCGTTTTCACTATGAAAGACTCCCAGTGTCACATTTGGGGACAGGCTCCACCATAAGGCGAATGATTCAAGTGCTCAATTATCAGCCTTCAGTGCCAGATTTAACTTCTCACTTTATTGCCAATAGTTTAAACCTCGAAATTTAAAGTTCAAACTTTTTTCTATTCAATAAAGTAATTAGTCAAAGGGACAACAAGCTACTGTTGCACAAAAATTGTTTTGCTATGTTAAATGACTTTTCAGTTGAAGCTGATTAACCTAATCATTTAAGTGGCGATTTAATTTCTCATTCCCACACAAGCATGCTAGCTATTTAAAGGTTAAGACATCAAAGAAAACAAAATGCTGTCCAATGAAAATGTTGTGTTGATTACTGGTGAGATTGTTGAGAGAACTTGAACCACAGCCCAGGCTAACATTATGGGTTCATAGGGCAGACTTGAATTTTAACCTAATTCAGTTTATTGAATCATCCCACTTGATATAAAATTGCAAGATCTGGGATCAAATCCCAGCTCAGAAAGATGTTCTTTCATGGCAAATTTCATGCTTGGAGTAAATAGGTATGGAACTATGAGTGTGACCGTATACAAACTTTTTCTTCAATGAACTATGACTGAAAATTAATCAGTAGTTTACCACGTGTAAAACAGCTCATAGCAACTAATTTTTTTACCCCCTCGTCAAGAGTTGTCACATTCATAGCATTACCAGGAAAGCCTTATATGAAACATCTCAAGTTTAACCTGCACACCATTTGCAGACAGTATATTAGAATTATATGATGAAAGCATCAGTGGAAAGCCAATTACCCCAAAATTGTTTCACTGAAGTGATTTTTCAGCAAGGACAATGCGGCCAGGCCCTCCTCTCATTAGCTGTTAAGCCGATCTACAGCCTTGTAATCAAATTAAGCTATGAAATTTGAGTATTTACCTCACAGTGGCAGCATTCTGCCCAATAACAAAATATACAGGACAGTGCAAGTCAAGGATGGAGTCATCAGGATCACCCCGATTCCCTTCCACAGTATGCATGGGGAAACCCAGACAAATGACAGCAGCCACTGGCTCCACTAGCGAGACCTGCAACAAAGAAACAGTGTTGCACATAATAATTCGGCAGAGAAACATACCAGGCTGCAAAGAATAATGATTTAGTTCAGCCCAAATAATGCATCCCAGTGAAATATGGATAGTCAATATTTAATTGAAGTTAAAAACAAAATTAAGTACACAAGGTGTTAAAAATTTAACTTAATAGCTCAGAAGTTCAAATTGAAACCACTAGCTCAGTGACTATGTCCCTTTTTGGACAACTAACTAGCGATGTAAAAACCAGCATTTTACATTCTCTGCATAAGTATCAAATTTAGAATACATACCTGGCAAGCAAGTAGAGCACCTTGTCCCCATCCAATTAAAAATATAGGTGAGCTAATATTTGCCGAACGAATTTCTCTCACCTTGGCCCTAGTGGTGGATGCCATCAATGTAGTATATTGACTAAATGTCAGTTTTTCACCTTTCTCATCTAAAACAGGCAGTAGTCAAAAAAATATTAAAAAGTAATCACTCAAAGAACCCCAAATCCAGTTCATCCAACTTCAGCTTGGGCATGCTGCCCAAATTTTGTAAACACCCAATTTGACTTGAAACACAGTTAAAATATTTAATTTTAAATGCATTTACCGGTGGTGCCATTGCTAACCATGTAGAATAATGTATTTATGCAGTAATACACGAAAGAGGAGAATAGGGTGGTTTCCTATTATTTTTTTATTGCCTATATCGGAAGATTATTACTCCTGGAGTACGTATTTCACGCTTTTAGATTTTTAAATGACGATATCTATTTTTCGTGATTAAATGAAAAGTGAAAATTTTCAAGCGCGCGAAAACGCGACGGGTAAGGAAATCTCTCCATGTGACATATTACTGGTTCCCCCTCCCGCCTTGTGAGGTGACCTTGATCGAGGCTCTGAGCGCTAATAGGACGCAGGATGCTAGAGGGTAGCTGAGTACCTTGCTGTCTGGTAGCGCTTGGCTTAAAAAAGGTTTATTAATACCTTATCAAACGAAGAAAACTTTCCGACCTTAGCCAGTTCTAATAGGTGATTATTAAGACATGTTTCCCTGAGCTCTGCGCCTCATGCATGCATTGGTAATCTCAGACGATGTATAACTCCTATCTTCTCCTATAGAAACTAGGTCCCTGTGACGTCACGTGGAGTGGCATCGCATGGGCGCCAATCTGGCCCTTTTCAAATGAGGATAAAAATGGACCATTGCCATTCGTCTAAACCGGTATTTCTAAAACGAAATAATTTGTATATTATGAATACAGTAATTGTGGGTAACAAATCGCAATCAATGCCTTTCGGTTTCTTTGCTGAAGGAAACTACCCTATTCAATGAATATGGGACATGAAAAGGCATGGTATGGCAAGAAACAATCTAGCATGTAATATTACTTTGTACCATAGATTTTTGATGAATTGATTTCATTTATGACATTGTATTGTATTTCTCAGAATATTATTCCACCCAATAATTTATGCCGCATGATTTAAAAAAAATCAATTCAAACTTAATCTCAGAGCTTAAGACACTCAAAATGTTCAGCGCTCATGGATTAAAACCAAATAAATACATTATCAGATCGACAAATATAGTGCCTTTAGAGTGAATTGATATTTTAAGGTAAAGAAAGGTCAAGAAAATCTTGTTGCTATTTCATTTTCATTGGTTATTTTAATGTGAGAAGAGAAAATCACATGTTTTTCAAGTCTCCATGCCACTATTTCTTGAGACCTTCAGAAAATATGACGAATGGCCTCATTAACGCCATAAAATAGAACAGTTAGGTAGCACTATCTATCTAAAACATGATTCATACGCTTCACAATTCATTCATAACCTCTGCATTAAAGCTTCATAGTATAACTTCTATTGAACATAAGTCATCCTTTGGCTTGTCAAAATGTTTTCTAGGCGACAAAATATCCTGAAAAGTGCACAAGGGTCTTCTCACAATCATAACTACTTTTTTCCACAAGATAATATCCAAAAATAAGGGAGCTACATTTGGAGATAAACATTAATCATATTTATAACATATTATTTTTATTTTAATTAAGTTATTTTCAGTGGAAATTCCCAGCCAAAAATTCATTAATTCTTCACTTCTATATAGATGATAGAAGGCTGGCATAAAGATAATTATATAAAATTAGTAATCACCAATATAAATACAAGAAATTAACAGAGAATATAATTGACTAATTGTCACTAAAATGTTGATTAAAAAATACAGAAATTTACCAAAATTGATTGGAACACCATGAGAAGAATAAGAGGAATTTCAATAAAAGTTCATACAAATGCAACAAAATTTAAAGCCATAACAAGGCACAAAATTTAAGTAACCAAAACCAAGTTACAGAAAACTCTCTAATAAATATTTATCTCGACAGAGTTAGTGCAATACATACTCCGAGTAGGTGGTGGAGGCACAGTCACTACTTTAGTAAGAGCAGAGAAATGCTGCATCCAGGCTTGTTTCCTCTTGGAGACCTTGTCAGGAGATTGCCTTTTCATAGGTCCAGATGGAACCACAACTAACACAGGATTTCCAGGTAGCTTAGTTTGCTAATAATAAAAAGTTTTCCTTAATGAATTACACCGACTAAAAGTTTTCTTTCATGACTTTTCCACAATGCTCAGCTCTGCATTTCCCAAACTCTATTTACTCTCAAATTCTTAACTTTCATCACCACAATACAACAAGTTTTTCTATGGAATGGGTGCAAATGAGAGAGAGATAGCACCACACAGAACCACAAGATAAAACTACCACAAAAATGACCATGATTGCATTAACCGCCCTTTTTAATAATTTGTTTGGCCCCTTCATGATAATGGATGATCAAACTGCTACAGCAACTACTTTCTTCAACCAGTACAAAGAGTAAAATGAACTTCAATCCCAGCATCAGACTTGAACATAAAAAAAGAAATAATCTATGCTACATTAAAGTCAAACAATTTTACCTACATTTATAAAATAGAACCTCTATATTAAGAATTTGGCAGGGAATGCTAAATGGCAACATTGTGGTAAGGGGGCTCAGGATACAGCACATGATGAGTGTGGGATATAGTGACCACCTTGAATTTGAGAGAAATAACCAAAATAGCAAATAAAGCCTGAATTTCACATGAACGGCAGCCGGCGAAAAGTTGTTTTGTCTGAAAGCGGCCTCAACGTAGTATTGTCTATACCTCATGCAGTTGACGGCGCATCGCCGAGCCAAATTGAAATGGGTGCCATGCTGTCAATGGCACAATTCGACTCATTTGAAGACATCCATAGAGAGCCATGGTATGTTGAAAATGGACAGTGCCGTGCCGTGGATGGCAGCAAGAAAAAAGTCAGGCCGCTTACAGATGAGATGACTTTACATCATGTACGGGAAGGGCCCAGGACTAGGTCTAGGACTTAGTTAAGGGGAGGTTTTCATAAATTTTTGCTAATTGGAGGTTTATAATATCGAAATATAACTGTACTTCAACTTTTCACCAATGACTTCATTCACAATAATTAAAATTTAAAATTAGAACTTTGCATATTAATACCCACTAATAAATAAGAGAATATGCAGTAGATCACAGACTTACTGGCAAACTTCGATTAAGCTGCATGGACACTGGATCCCAAGGGCGTTTCAACAGTAACTCTAATGCTTCTGAATTAGTGTGCCCCGTCTTGACAGAGGATATCATTTTATCAATCAAGCTTGGTATTTTGGCTCTCAATGTCTGCAAAAAAAATAGGAACAAAATAAAAACAATTATTATAATGATACGGAATTCAGTCATATACACAGGATACTTTCTTCTACTCATATACAAAAGAAACTTATATAAACCATCATTTTGGCAGATAAAATACCACCATCTACCAGGGATGCAGCTAAGAATTACACCTAGGGGGGATTTAGGTTCAACTAAAACTTGGGGTGTGGGGGTATCGCATACCCGCCAGGGTAAGCAGGAGGTGTGGGGGCCCTCCTCCAGAATATTTTTAAGATAAATTGTTCAAAATGTCAAGTTTTATGGCTTTCGGAGGGATATTTGATTAATTCTAACACTATTCTATAAGTAATACTAATCCAATTAAGTAAAACGGATTAAACTTTAAAATTTCTCTGAGCTCTGGGGGGGGGGGGGGGGGGGGAGGGGGCTGTTTATCCCCCAAACTCCCCCCCACGCTGCGCCACCGCCATCTACAACTGTACAGCTCATTTCAGGCCTATTTTGCCAAAACTTTAAATTTTGATGTCTTTTATTTAAGAGAATAGATTTCTACAAGGAATATAATAAGATTATGATAAAAGACGGAAGTCAAACAGCAGATACAGATTATTTCCTCCTTTATTCTGCAGTTAACCTGAAAAAAAAGGAATTCGAACACTCATGTAACTATATCCACTACAATTTCATCCTGCTCACTTAGTCCCCCAATCTCATGTGGGGGAAGGGGGGCAAGAGTAACTTTTTTCCGGCAAAAGAAGTGTGAAATTTGCGATCTTAATAATTTTAAATACTAGTCTTGACTAATAATAAATAAGAGTAACAAAAAAATTTTTTTTTTTTCAATACAGTACACTCCCGATTAATTGAGCTAATGATGGGGAGGGTCGGCACGAATAATCGGAAAACACGGATAACCCAAACTTTCACTTTAATATCTTGCAATGTTCATAATTTACTTAAAACAAACAATATATTATTATTAATACAGTTATTCTGTTATTTTAGAGTGCTTCCCAAACTCATTGAGAGCTTTCTTTGCCAGTTTGCGATCTTTTTAGCGGTGATAACATGGTTGTACTCGTATCATTAATGCTCCATGTAAGGCCTAGTTTCGAAAACCATTCATCTGTGGCTGTGTAATCACGGATACAGAAAAGTGGTATGCACGAATGCTTCAAAACCACTGACAGATGTCGGAAACTACACTGTCAGGCACCACGCCATGTAGTCATGTCTCCGGTCACATCAAGTTGCCCGGTTGCAACTGCTGCAGGACGTGTGATCACAGAGTACGGTCACGTGCTGCAAAGCTTGGAAAACAGAAACACGGTACTCCTGTGAATGCAGCTGACGGGCGATCCCTTCTGTTTTACAAAGGGGATTCTAATGGAATTAATAAGCCCGATGTATCCTAGCATCAATGCAGTAATATTGTGATGATTTTGCATCCAATTTTATTTTTTAAGTAAAGATCACAGAAAAAATTGAACGAGAGTGAAAATCATGCACAGATAATCCGCAACCCGGATGAACCGCAGCCGGATAATCGGCAGTCTGCTGTACATCCAAAGCAATGAAGCATAGATTGAGGTATTCACACTGAATATGATATCACACTAGAGGGTGTGTGGAGGTCCAAACGTCGCCAAAATAACCTCAAACCATTAATGAAAGCCCCTAACAATTTGATACATTGCTGCATCTTTCAGCCCTAACTTATTTTGAGCATCCAAGAATTTGGAGTAATAGGTAACTGCACATAAATGCGCAGTTCAGTAGGTCAGTGTCTGATGCTGGACCTACGAAAAGTTGACTTCTTAAAGCCTTAGCATATGTTACCCAACATTGGTACATATAATTTCATGCTATATTGAAAGTGCGTTCGATCATTAGAGAAACAAATGTTCATAAGTATTGATTAACATCTGTAAAAATAGCTAATTTTGCTTCTCAGCAGAAACATCCATAGTAACAAATGTGGCGTGATTTTCTATGATCATTTAACTACTTTTGATATTAGCGACAGTTCACCATAGCAAATTAATATCTCAGTACCAAAGAGCTTTCACCATAATGGGCTTCCACCAGAGGTTCTAGCACTGGTTAACAAAAGACATAATAGTCAAATAACACTTTCATCAATTTTGTTGCCTCAAAATTTCTAATTTATACATTCATAACCAAAACAAAAAATTAGCAATAAAATGTAAATAACGACTTGTAATAAAAAAATACAAGAGTAATATTTCACTACTAAAGAAAGTAAAGGAAACTGGCACTGCTAATTTTGCTATGACGTCTCTGGCTTCCACTGTATACGCAACCTAGAGGACAAAATTTGGAAATTTTAATCTGATGACTGCTGATTCCAGAAAATTTCCAGAGAAAATTTTGAAAGCCCAAATAATACCCCTCCTTCCACCTCAAAGAATAAAAAATGCTAACTATCATGTATTTCTAGGATGAAGAGTGAATAAATGCCTGATGAATATACTATTAGCCACCTATCAGATTCTACTCCATAAGGTAAAAGAACTTTGACCTTACTTACCTAACTATGGAGAATTAGAAGAGTAAATAGGTATAACTGATGTTCCTACTACTTATGAGATGCATCGCTTGTGGCAATTCCCAATAAGGTGTGACTAGATCATACTAGAACTTAATCCAAGCAAATGCTAGTCAGTGCATTTCCTGTACAGGCCATCTAACTATCCCCAAATATGTATTTGAGGTGGACTGTTCACATTAAGGCTACAGAAGAGGTCAATTATCTGGGAGCTATCATAACTTCAAACTCGTGCGGAGCACACATAAGAAATATCAGTGGCAGAGCCCTGAAGAAGCTAGGGTTCATCAAACATGTTGAGGGAAGGTTTTTGGACGAGAAAGTGAAAGAAAAGTGCTACTTTGAAATTGACAGACTACACCTAGAATACATGCCATGCACCTGGGATCAAGCAGAGAAAGACTTAATCCATGAGCTTAATAAAATTCTAAGGAAAGATGTGCCATTCACCATAGGCACCAACAAGTGAACAGAAAGCGTAACACAGCTTCTACTAGATTGGGTTGGGACTGAGGACTCAAGAGGCTACATCATGCTAGGCTTAAATTGATTGAGCAATTAAGAGTATGTAGATGTCTTTAAGAGAACATCATGTTAGAACCTCTTTTTTTTTAAGTCAAACAGAAACTAATTATGAGAGTATCGGATAAATGTAGATATTAGTTTTTAACGCAAGCGATATAAGAATTTAACAAATTCAAGGTGGGACTTAATGTGTGTATCTCCTTTTTCATTTTTTTCTAGTCCATGGATGGCATCTCAGCATACACCTATTTAGGCATCTAGCACGACAGTATGTAGATTAAGACAGTAAAAATAAGGATGCAGGTCACAATAAAGAGAAACTCATGGGATAGTGTGGAATTTGGAAGTGAAATTATGATAAGGGTTTGTTATGGGAGGTTTTTCTCCCTGTATAAAGTATGGGGCTAGGGACCATGCCTTCCTTATAAGGAGGAGTTTGTAAATTGTTGCTATATGGAGGTTTGTTAAACAGCAGGTGTTTCAGTCTAGAACCACAAGAAAATAACTAAAATACTAATGTTTGAAATCATATCACAATGACAAAGAATGCATTCAAGTTTTAAAATGAACAGGAAAATTACCTGTAAAATGTCCAGATAAGATGCCAAATATGGACCACTTAGATACTCCATCAAGATTGCATGCAGCCAACCAACTAGTTTCACGTCCCAGGAAGCACTGGCCAAAGCTTGACGCACTCTCCTAGCAGCACAGTCAACAGCTAAGCGTCTCAATGTTGGACGGTTGATTTTACTTTTGCAATCAGGCACAGGGCTTAGAGCTAAACGATTAAGGCGGTCAGCATGTAAAACTCGCACTACTCGGCTAAACAGGCGGCTTTGTGCTGGAGTCCACCCAGTTCTGTAAAGTTAAAAATTCATTTCACAAAAATGAACACAAAATAAAGATTACACAAGGAATAAGTGCGGCATCCCAAATTTTCCAAAATCCTTATGCACCTGATATACTACTTTGAATAAATTTGAACTGCCCGCCCCCACCAGTAGACTGACAGAGGAAAATGTACCCTGTAGCACACAAGCCAGATTCAATCAATTTTTGGCTTAAAGTTTTGTTTTCAAAATCAATAAAAAAAAGATTTTGTTCCCATACATACTTATATAAAAAATGGAAACTTTAACTCAGAAGACCTCTGCCTCATATGCAGCAATGAACACACTCATTAGAGTCCCCATAAAAGAAACTGACAAAGAATACAAATTCCTGCTTCCTATGAAGTGCATCACCTCCAGGAATGGAAACTCTTCCTATCTGGTGAAAACAATCTTCAAAAATGCCCTCTAAAAATTAGCTCAGTATCTTACATACTTCTCTGAAAACTTATGATAAACCAAAAAATTGAAGTTAAGTGCCCTTCCTAAATAATACACATTATATCATACACGGCAGCCAGTTATACGACCAAAGATAAGGACTGAATTGAGTATGCAGCCCCTTCTATGCTGGCAAAACCCAAGACAAAATTCCTAAAATGCTAAAAGGAAAGCTTCTATTGTTCATTACTGGAAATAGCTATTTGATACATTTCAAAAGAGTGTTTTCCACAGTAGTTACAAACAGTGTCCTCTGCAATTCTTGCAAATCAGCTGGAAGCAAACTTATTTATTCCTATATTGGAAGGGCTATGCGAGAGCTTTAAAATGGTTCTTAAAAATAACGTAAGTATACATTACCCAGCCAATCCATTTCTGGGAAGGATTTCAAATGATTTTGATGGCCTAATTTTGGCTTCACTCACCACACCGCTGGATTTTACAGCATCCACCAGGAATGCCACCGAGTGTTATGTTTCTGAATTAATCTATCCTACTGCAAAGAGTACCTACACCAAATTATGCCTAACTACAATAATTCATTTCTGATGAGTTTACTATGGTTAAAAAATAAACCTCCCTTAACACGTTGACCGCCATGATGTTTTTAGTAGATATGTCCCCTGACGCCATTAGTGTTTTTCATTCCGTTAACTATTCCCAGATCATAAAACATTAAATGTGATTTATTACTTTACTTTAAAACAAACATTTATATTCCGACGCCACAACAATCATGGCCCATACGTTAACAAGAGGTTCTGGTCACTCCGGCGTCAGAAATCCACTAGAAACAGTCGCTCGGAGGCCAGTCAGTATGACAGGCGTGGCATCACAGGAGCCACTCGACTCCGGTCATTATGACCGGCATGGCGGTCAACGTGTTAATATCCAAGGTGAGCATTGAAATATAAAACTGTAGAAACCAAATCACTTACTGACCTGTTCACTCGATCTTCCCAGTCATCAGTACATATATCAGCACGCACAGAGTCAACATGCCTTTCGCACTCATTAGCAAGAAGATCAGACTCAGCAACATCAAATGGTGGAACTATTTGAGGATCATCACCCTCCACATCAATTACGTCTTCACTGCCACTAGGCTCTCCAACCATTGGCCTAATGCATTATAATTAAAATTGTAAAATATCAATAGGAGCACAAGAGAAATAAATAAATAGCATGCGATAAAAGTAACAATATTAACTTTAAGGGCTAAAATGATATGACAAATATTGTTATATTGAAAATATTTATTCTTTTTGTATTATATTATTGTATCATTATCATCATTAATATTTGCAAACATCGTAAACATTAAAAAGATTTTTTTGTTGACTCGAAAGTTAGGCTACTCATATTTAAGGCTGAAATTTCCTGACTTTTCTATGCAAATTCCACCTTTTATTTTCTGTTTCAACGAATCTTTGAAAAGGATAATTGACACATCAAAACTTGCTGAATACACGTACGGTTAACACAGTCAATCAATCCATAATACTGCTTTCAATACTGCTTTTTAGAAATGGCACACATGGTTCAAAAGAGGGAAGCTTGCTGAAGGCCACACAACGATCACAAGACACCAAAGTGGATATTTGTCATGTATATCGGCGTAGAAAGGGCTCCCGGCCTGATTGGCAGAGCATGTCCATTGACGTGCTCTGCACTGAATGTGTTAAGGGCAAAAAAATTAACTCTACAGCACAGCTTATAAGATAGTTACATAAAATGAGTTTTTAACATCAATGTAACATCATCTGTAACCGTGCAATGAATTTCATGACAAATACAGATCTTCAAAAGTGTCTGTTAAACTGGTGAGCATAGCTTTGTGATGATTTTAATAAATATGAAATATAAAGATAACCATATTTTTCTGTTTTTTTTATTCAATGGCTCGATTTCGATCGGCTGCAATCAAATCTAAAGACTGAATCTTTTAGTGCGGCGGGCGGATATATCGGCTTTTGCTCCTTGGGCGAAAAGTGTGGCATAGTACATTATTTAATTTGCTTTAACTTCTTACATTGCGATAACTTACTTCAGTCAACATAAAAATATTTTGTCAATATCAACCATTTTAACATCAATAATTTAAAAAAACCACTAATGGATACATAATAAAATTGCTTTGCATTTTTTTTTCCTAGTTGCTGCACTTTATGAAAATACCCTTTGAATTTCTTGCAAGTACCCCAGGAAGAAGGATAGCACAAACAAGCCTTTAAGCCTTTTGCATCAACTCATGAAGAATAAGCAGAAACTGTCAATGTTATCCTTTTAATCTTACAGGGGAAGATTATTTCTGCTGTAATTCATCTTTCATATCCATTCACCGTGTTCTTTTATCGGTTCGCAACTTTGGGTCAGATTGAATGTTATTGTACTTACAATTCATTGCAATTATGAAGAAGCAACATATGTGTGAGAAATGTGCAGGCTTGGAATCTGCAAAACAAGCTGTGGATGAACCGTAATTCTTTGAATATAATTTGAAGATACTTACATACGTTTTATGCCTCAATAGCATCTTGGGGTCAAGCCATATCAACCATGCCATGTTAGAATTAAGTTCATGAATGTAGCAGATCTGTAACCTTGGGTAATATTTTTTTCTGATCACAGTGGAATAAGTTGATAATTAGTTATAAAAATGGTTTTTTATGACTAATTGTATAGTTGTTATTTCCCCAAAAATTTTCTAGGCCTATATAAAGGGAAATTTTCGTCTCTTTTCTAGTTTACCAGCCACAATGTTGAGACAAAAACTGTACATAGCCTACAGGCACAGTAATTTGTAATTGAATTTGAGGCCATTTAAAAGAAAGTACTATTTATACTTTCAAGGCTTGAATGATCCTTCATCATAGGAGTACAATAAAACTGATAGAATATTTGAATTCAACAGGAAAATTTTCTTAGATAGGGAAACTTTCAAACCTTTCTAAATTCAATTTATAATTAACTATGTAAATTATAAATTACAAAATGAATTCGAGGTGGTCGCATTTCTAAAAAAATATTTTAGGCTGAAAATAAGCTGGCTATAGTTCTCCGAAGTCTTGAGATAAGAGGCCTGAAATTTAAAACCAGTGATTCTCAAACGCTAACCTACCATGTGTACCAAATTTCATGAAAATCCTAGCTGGTGGGCAGCATTTTGCCTTTTTTTTGTTCACTTGAAATGGAATGACGCATTCATCAGTTGATTCGTAACTACAATGGCTGTCAATTTGTTATCAATGAACCCTTCATCAATTACCCTACTACACGCCTAAATTATGTCATATGCGATTAAATATGTGTCGGACTAGTACTTAATTTAGCAACAGTAGACACCTACTGGTAAGGTTACTCTGGCGTAAGGCAGAGAGTTCACCTCCAACTTTCAATCCACATAAAGACGCCAAATATCACTAAATTGGGCACAAACTTTGAACCTTACAGTTACCAATTCATAAAGGAGAAGAGATGGACTTACGTGGATGCATGCACCATTGGGTTCTTGGGTAGAAATAAAGTTTTCACTGGATTCATAAACGAGCGGTCTGGTCTACTATTCCATGGTTTCGAATAACAGTGATCCTCAATTATTAACTCATACACATCATTTCCCTCTCCCTGAAACATAATGCGCTATTATATGAGTATGTTAACACCGTATTGCACAAATTCACAGTCACAAAGATCACTTACCTGTTTAGATAGCTTATGAAAATAACGTTTTAGCCTTAACCTGAATTCTTCTCCGCGTTCTTCAGCCTTATCCGCCTTGGGTGACGAATGTTTTGCTTTTATGAACGCTGTGGATACCTGTAAACAACCATCAGACGTTCCTGTTAAATCACAAACCAAAACAAACTGTTGCCAACAAAAGAATTCAAAATCACTACAATAAAAATACATACAGCGGTAACGTGGGGTGGCGTTGACACCACAGGTGCAGTAGATAAAAGCATTTTCATGATAGTATTCTTCCCTTTCTCGTTCTCCGACATTTTGCTGAGTTTTCAGGGCACGAAGTACAGGATATACCTTAACTGCGAGAAATGCAAGACTAAGAGCATGCCAACGAGAAGAACACTCTCGTCAAAAATATTTTAGGCGGCACATCAGTTAAAATAAAGGCTTCATAGCACAATTTAACTCCATCCCGTTGAATTTTTCTGATTTCTCAGCAACGGGCAAATTGGGACTTGAGACGGCACAAAAACATTTGGTACGCCATACTTTCGGACCTTGCCCACTGGACAGGAGCGGCGCTAGCAGTAAGCGCCATTTTTCTAATTTCGTGTCGCACGGGGAATCGAATCGTTCTGCGTTGATGCGCAAGATGCGTGATTCGGAACGCACCCCACATGTATACCAAGCATAGAGCTTTTAAACATTTAAACTCCATAAGGTAAATTCAAATTTGTGGTTTGGACCCACATTGTGAGGTCAAAATTGTAAAATATTGCTTACACTCAAAAATACTTAGGACCTTTCCCCATAAGTGTGCCAATTTTCATGAATATTGCTCGATGCAAATTTTCTAAAATTACATTCTTAATCAATGTATTTAATACTATCGCTTCTCGCTTCATCTTGATTTATTTAGTTTTTGCTCCCAGTCAAGGGTATAAGATGCCTTCGTTCATCTTAAAAATATTTTTTTTAAGTCTATAATCATTTTGCGTGCCCAATATCTTCACTTTTCAGCGATTTTTCTGCGTATGAGCGTTAAAATATCGCGCTTATACAGATTATCGTCTACATTCCCAACCGTGACGTCACGCACCCTCATCCCACTAACTTCCCCGCCATGCGATCATGGAATTGCGCAGGTTAGAGCTGCATTAATTTCTAAAATGGCGTGGAATTGCGCGAATGCATGAACGAAATTAGAACAGGGGCCTAAAACTAACGGCCTTAAGGCCGTTACACGGTACACGGAATTGCGCAGTCTGACGCGTACGTGTGAAGGCGCAATCAAAATTGCGTCGTGTAAAGCGGTGAATTGCTAGAACACATGCGAGAATGCGTGGATGCGAGACGGCAAAATAGCCCCTGTTCTAATTTCGTTCATGCATTCGCGCAATTCCACGCCATTTTAGAAATTAATGCAGCTCTAACCTGCGCAATTCCGTGTACCGTGTGAAACGGCCTTTATATGGTCTAAACGCAACGCAGAGCTGTTAAAGGGCTCCAACTTTGGGTTAGCCGTAGCGGGTAGCTCCGCCCCCAAGTACGCAACGCCGAACTATGAATGGCTATGAAGACGCCCTAATGGTAATGTGAACGG
The DNA here is from genome assembly GCF_921293095.1 of Ischnura elegans. Lineage (NCBI taxonomy): Eukaryota > Metazoa > Arthropoda > Insecta > Odonata > Coenagrionidae > Ischnura > Ischnura elegans. The sequence goes on along the minus strand of NC_060249.1, from coordinate 115,176,258 downwards.
GCCATTGTGACTTTTTTCTACCACACCTATTTCGTTTCAGAAAATAAGATCGGCATTCTAATACTGAACATCACTCTAGCGATGTCTCATTGTCAGCCACACAAATAGGTTACATCCTAAAACGTGAATGGAAGAACTTCTAAATGAGCTTTTTTCACACAATTACAGAAACTATTGTGTACAGTGGCGTAGTCAGGAATTTCGTTTGGGGGGGGGGGGGTCCAAAACCAGGTGGGAAAAGTTTTGAAAAATAGGATAGTAAGTATTGGAATTCAACTTGTTCAAACACTTTTCATAATCGAAAAAACTTCAATAGTCAAAGAAATATTTTTTAAATTCATTATTTTTCAATATTTTGATTTCTATTATGAAGGAAAATGATAGTGTTTTTATACTTCGGGGGGGCGGAGGGTCCGAACCCTCCGGACCCCACCCCTGGATACGCCACTGAATATGTATATTATTGTTTTCCTTAAGGAAATTTTAAAGATTAGTTGTGTAGTCCGTCTATCTTTGCTTTCAAAGACTGCTTACGTTCTTGTACGGAACTCAATACTCTTTAGCAGGTGAAAGTAGCTAAGGAGACTCTTTCAGGATATGTTTTCTTCAGTTATAAATGCTAAGTCCCAAGGAAGGGTAAACGAAGGATTTTTCTCTCCTTCCCTTACCCTTAATGGTGGGTAGAGGAAGGGTACACGGATGGTAAGGGAAGGAGTTCCAAGGAAGGGTACACGAAGGATTTTTCTCTCCTTCCCTTACCCTTAATGGTGGGTAGGGCGTGGGTTGTGCAAGGGTAACTACCCACCATGAAGGATGCCACCCTTCCTGTACCCTTCCAGTACCCACCATGGTGGAGTTTATTTTTGCCAGGGTTGGGGCATGGGTTCCCATTATTTTTAAGTACCTAACCAAATTTTAACACGTGAATATTAACGTCATTTGGATCATTTTGAGGCTAGGAAAACAAAACTTTTCTCAATTCTGAAAAATAAGGGCTGGCCTAATGTACAGGGCAAGTGTTCATCCATTTCCTCCAACCCAAGAAAATTCTGGTCACTTGTAAATAGTCGCCGAAAGTATCCACGCACCCCTGTTAACATGACCTATAACAATCTCAAGGCTGGGGGCCCAGATAGACCAAACTTATTCAATAAATTCTTTACAGATTGCTTAGCTCCTTCATCTATTCTCTCCAATAAAATTGATCACTTCCCCACGCCAATTCGTCCCCATTGTCCATCTAACATTATCACAGATCCCAGAGAAGCATTTGAGTATCTCAAATGCAAAACCCCTCTCCATCATGGTCCTGATGTTTTGAGCCTAATGAGACACTGCACCTCCTCCCTCCCTCTTCCATTCAGCCTTCTACTGAAGCGTTGCTTCCCCTCCACTCCCTCCCTTCCTTGCCACCCCCGATGGAAAATTGCCAACATCATTCCCATACATAAAAATGGCCATAAAGATGAAGTCTCAAACTACCACCCAATATTGTTACTTCCGATACTATCTTCAGTTTGTGAAAGGATTATTCTCAACAGGCTCTACTACTTCACTTCTCCTTTTTTATCAGCATCATTTCCTTCCGGGACGCTCCTGCCTGACCAACTTAGCTCTTTTTCAGTATCATGCAGTCGTTTCCATCTCTCAACTTCACGTGATATTCTTAGATTTCTCGAAAGCCTTTGACTCTCTAGACCTCTCTCTTCTCCTTCACAAACTCTCTCATTGTTTTAACATGCATGGAAATTTTCTAAACCTAAGAGACTTTCCTCAACAATAGATTCCAGCGTGTAATACTTCCTGGCTGCTCATCCCAATGGTTACCCACAACATCCGGATTACCTCAGGGAGGTGTTCTCGGGCCATATTTATTCAATCTTTTCATTGACGATCTGGCCTCCCTTGTACATTCTTCTCGAGCCCATACCCTTTTTTATGCTGATGACTGCAAAATTTTTAAGCAAATTAACAATGTTGCAGACTGCTATAACTTACAGGGTGAATTGAACAAGGTATTAGAGTGGTGCAACACCTGGTAACTCTGCCTAAATGCTAATCATTGCAACATAATTTCCATATCACTAAAAAAGTCCCCTTATGATTTCAGGTACAGTGTAAACTCCCTTTCCCTCAGACGAGTCTCCACCATCAAAGACTTAGGTGTTTTAATGGATCAAAAATTAAATTACTGTGAGCATCTTACAAAAATTAAAAACAAAGCTATGTCTCTCCTTGGCCTCCTCTACCGCTTCTCAGAAATTGCAGACCCGATAGCATTACGCGCATATTTGAGTGTACGTATCCTTCAGTAATTGTTGAATCAGTTTATCTTTGGTCTTCTCCGCACTCCTCAATTGCTGATCAGAATTTCTATTTTTTTTCTCCCAATGAACTCATATCAATGATGCATTTATGAAGCACTTGGTGCCATTGTCATATAATAGTTGTGAACAAGAGTGACAACTAATTCCATTCACTGCTTTCTTTATGCACTTACAATCACTACTTCTACATGAATGTTTGATGCCAGTCACATTTGCTTCTGGCTGGGCCATTGCCATCTTGAACAGACTGATTTTCGACGAGTTGACTTTGTGGAAGTACTTGGATACATGGTAATGTATCCAAGCTGTAAAAGCTGTAGTAATTTTTCACACTTTTTTAATCTTTCTTAACCAGTTTCAGTGCTTACGCAGCATTCTCAAGAGCTGTCTAACCTTAGGAGCATCAAGCCTGTTATTTATATTGATGGTTGGTGTAGGTGGGGTAAAATATAGAAGCAGGAATGGGGGAGGGTTTGAGGTTCATGGGTATTCATTTGCAGGATGTCTATTGAGGGTCATCGGAAAAGGTTTTCAAGGAGGGACTCTCACTTGAAGGAAAGGTGAGGTCATCGTTGGTATCACCTCGTTGACCAGACATTCACCAAACAACTTAGAATACATTCCTATTTCATAATTTTCTACAAAATCCAGTTTTTTACCTTTGTCAAATATTGAAGACCACCTCCTCAAAAATGTTTTTTACTACTACTGGTATGTAGATGACATTGTTTGTCTTTGGACAGGAAGTGTTAAACAACTAAATCAATTTGTGTTGAAGCTCATCTCATTACATCCTTCAATAATGTTTGCAGTAGAAGCGGGAATGAAGACTCTCGACTGCCTAGATCTTACAATAAAAATTAGAAACCAATCACATTGGTTTTCAATTTTTCGTAAAAGTACTTTTACAGATGTTGCTATTCGAAAAGATTCTAATCACCATCACTCCCACATGCTGGCTCCTTTTCATACATTTTTACATCATCTTCTTTCCTCACCTCTTACTAAAATAGATTTTGAAAAGGAGGGGAACACGATTAAATTCATAGCATACCAGATTAGCTATGACAAAATTATGCTAGACTCACTGTTGGAGCGTAAACTAAAGGAGGAGACTCTGTTGTCAATGACAAACCTCTCCCCTATACCACGGTCAAATGAACAATATCACCATTTTTAGGTCATCTATCCTATAAAATTGGAAAATAGTTCGGTAAGGATAATTTTAAGTTATGTTTTTATAACCCTATCACCTCCAGTAAACTTTTTTTTTTAATTCTGAAGATCCTATTAATGATAAAGAAAAGAGTGGTGCTTACTTTCTGAAACGTGAAACAAATGATTTTAATTGTTGTAATGTTGGCCAGACTAGGAGAAAACTTTAATTAAGAATTGATGAACATAAAAGCTTTTTAACAAAATTGTTCATGAGTACGACAAGCATCGTAGAGCAACAGCATATGGGAAGAGAGGACCAGAACTCTTTCTACTCCCTCTAATGGGAACTTACATTCACGAAAGCATTGATTGAAAATTTCAGATCCAGATTCAATTTCTTCGATGAATTTGTATCTGAAGTGCTTGAACGTTAAGGGCATTATCTGTGGATACTCATATCAGAGGTATCCAGTCCAACCATCCCAAGGTTAAGACTACAAGTGAACACCTACTTATCTCTGAGTGCAATTCATTTCGCGTAAATGTTTAGTATTGAAAGTGAAAATTTTGATAACTGTTGGAAATCCAGGCATATGTCTGCAACACGGCACGATTGGATAAAAAAAATGGTGCAAAAATTATTTTTCTTTAGCTCCGGTGCTCAAAACAGGGGTGCTTCTCTTGCACACGCTTATATGGTATGTATCCTCGAGACATTTCCCTCCCTGCTCAATGCTATTGCTCATTGTTAGCTTTGTGTCGACAAAAATAACTCTGGTTTCTTCAGAATATTTAATTCCTGAAAGTGATTATATAACTACAATAAGCACACTTTTGTGGTTATTAAGTATGTATCCTCGTATGCCAAATAACATGAGCCTAGCTACTTTGGGAATTCTCCTAGCCATTTACATGTTATGCCAGGTTGTTTGGTCCCTTGGGGAATGGGTGGCACATGGCCATTCATTCATTGTGATGGTGTGTCTACCATTTGGTGCATCCAAAGCAGCACTCACTCTCCTTTGTCTTGCATGCGCTTGAGCCTCCAACATTGATGCCTGAGTGAGTGACTTAGTGAGTGGGATATGCAGCCTATGCTGTGCACGTTAATCACTTCGGTGGAACGTGATACATATGCGTGAAGGCCCGAGAGTTGCTTTTTGTTTTTTTTTTCACTCAATGGTGGTGGATTTGGTTCTCCAGTATTGTTTTTGAAAGTGCTGTTCTAATGCAGACGTGCCTCTTGTTGCAGACTTCCAACCCACTGAGGCGCACCATCCAGTATGCAATATCCCTTGGTGGGGACACAGACACCATTGCATCAATGGCTGGGGCTCTATCAGGTGCTACCCTGGGATACAGCGATGAATACTTCTCCACGAAAATGCTGAAGAGGTGTGACGGTGTTGACAAGGCCCTGAGCCTTGCTGATCAACTGCTTGCAAATTCACCCAGGACTGCTTGAAAGGGACATGAATGCTTCAGGCAAACATGTGATTTTTCAAGGCTGCTTTTTTCCGTAGACAAAAAGTATATGAAAATGTGTTTATTTTCAATTTTAACCAGTTAGTATGCTTGAAAATTAGTGAAATAAATATTATTTTGTACCTCATTCTGCAGCCAATCTCAATGATAAAATTGTCTTTTGAGGGTCTGCCTTGTAAGTTTTCTTTTAACCTTTTCGCGCCGAGCTCCTTCACGGGAAGTTGCTTTTGGCTCTACGAAGGATTTGAAAATTTCTTTTTCGCCCCGTACGGAGTTTTTTCTCGGCCAGGTAGTCGCTTCCTCCCCTTAATGACCTTTCCTAGCGGGGTCCCGGACCCTTCCCTTGGCAACTGGGCAAATATAATCCTCGACCCTTTTCCCCGAAGGCAGCCCATCCCGTACTTTTGCGGTCAGTTTATTGTTACCAGTGCAATTTTAACTTTTTTTAATTGTTACTGTTGCATTAAATGTCAGTTCATCAATATATTCCTTTCATTTTGCAATGCCTGTAGAACTTTTAAACGAAGTTCTACGGTTATTTTTAGGGTTTTCATCAAGCATCATTTGAAAGAAAATCCTTGCAGAAGGAGGAAGGGGAATGCGTACAGAACATTTACGGTTAAATTTGAATACAGGCCAAGAAAATTTTGAAAAGAAAATGAGCTTTTCCGAGAAGAGTGAGGTTATCATCTTCCACATACATATTTCAGTAGGAGAATACTTACACCAATATATTCTTGGGTGTTCCAGTTGGAGGATAATAAGTTTTTCCAAGAAAACATTAATGTGTTAATGTGTCCCGAAATAAGCCCGTGAGGTGCACAGGGCAGACCACCATAATGGATCCTGACCAGAAAACCAAGATATGAAAGTAATTACCTGGGTAGAGCAACTCCTGCAATGGTGTGGAATGCTTCTCACAACATGTGTCTACGTAAAACATTCCCCATTGGTACATTAAATTTACGAATTTTTAGGATACACATTAATCAGTATTTATAGCGAAATTCGTTTATAATCCTTATCCATGAAATATCTAGGGGTTAGACGCAATAATGATCTTTTGTGGAATAAACATATTCGAGACATTCTTAAAATGGGTTTTGTTAAAAGAATGTTGGGAAAGTGCTACGACAAAGTGAGAGAAATTAGCTACTTTTCCCTCGTTAGACCACATTTGGAATACGCTGCCAGTGTTTGGGACTCTCATGAAAAAGGCTTAATAACAGAGTTAGAATGCGTGCAAAGAAGAGCTGCCAGGTATGTGAAAGGTCGTTACGATAGTCTTGTTAGTGTAACTGACCTCTGAGATAAACTCGGATGGGAATCTCTGTCGGACCGTAGATTGAAAAGTAGACTAAACCTTTTAGATAAATTCAAGAGCAGTGTCTTTTCTGACGAAGTTAACCATATCTTACGGATGCCAACGTACTACGGAAGATCAGATCATATTAATAAAATAAGAGAGATAGATTGTAGAACAGACGCAGATTCCAAATGTCACTTTTTCCACGGTCAATAAGAGATTATAACGGCAGCAATAGAACTCGTAAATAGATTGCATGACTTGTAGTGTAGCCTACTAACCTAAGTAAAACTTAATGCATGTTTCTTAATTCAATTATTATTTCTAACAGCATATAGTAGTATAGTTTGTTATTATGCAGGACGTTTTTTGGACGGTGTGGTGTGCATGTGGGAGTCCAAATGCATACTGCATGCTGGTGATTGATCACCCCTTGCCAAACACCCTAGAGGTGGCTCGCAGGGTATTATGTAGATGTATAATACTTTTGTATTCAAAGGTTGGTAAGAGGTTATTTAAAATAGTCGCTGTAATTTTGGCTCACCACAAAGAACTGAAAGAATAATATTTTATTGCATTACAAGGGCTTTTTTCATAGAAGTTGAATCGAATATTCTATTGAATTTCACCGCAAATGTACACTTAAAATGTAGCTAACAGAGTAACATATATTTTTAGATGTAAATCATTACAATATCGCTCCTATAAACTTGCTAGTAAGTTATAAATATAACAATTAAACATCTAACCTTAGTGTCTCCAAAAATTATTCTAGGTGATGATCAACTCCGTTAATATGAACGCTAGAATTCCGTTTAAAATTTGGAACCAATCAGCAGAACATACAGAATATAATTCCTCTCATTGATTTTCAATAAATGCAACATGAACGTTTTTAGTTATTTTAACTTATAAACAAATAAGTGACCATGAGCACCTTCCTTGAGTGGGACATTGAGAGCTGAAATGGGCCAAGGTAATCCCCACACGGACAATAGGAAAGGGTCGGATCTCTCGCGCCGAGGGACCCTAATGGTGGTTGGGACCCACTTGGCATGTTTGACCGCGAAACCGTGAAAACACGGCCTTAAGCCTTTTACTTCGAAAAATTCAAGCCTTGAAAATCCGGCCTTCCTTCTTTAGCATTAGAAAATTCAGGCCGTAAAATCACGCCCTGCGTTGGGAACAGGTTAAAGTGTTTCAGATGTATATGTATTCATTGTAACAGTGGGGCTTCACAGTATTCTCATTTTTCCTTGCTCATTACATTTCCTTCTCTGTAATGATGGCAGAGCATTACCTCCTCCCTATTACACTCTGTTTCATGTCATATACACCCATGCCTCCCGTAACGTAGTGCAATTTCGATATAGCGCAAATTCGTACCTTGGGGAAACATTGCAACACAGTGTAGCCCGGAAATCGGGGGATCCGGGTTCGAATCCCGGTCAAGGCGAATGATTGTTTCTCTGTGGAACTTTCGCACTAATCTAAAAAATAAAACGCTCTCATGATAAAACGTAGACTTGCACTAATTATATGCAAAATTGCTATCATAATTTACGCAAATTAATAGTATTGCTTGCCTCTAGTATTTTTTTCGTTTATATATATCAATCGAACTCCATTGCTGTGCAAGGGCCAAAAGCATTACCCTCGTTATTACCAAGTTCATGGGACTGAAAAAGCTGAGGTTCGTAATAGCGGAGTTTGTGTGAATGTTTCTTTCAGGAATCATCGAAAGAAAAAAATAGCATACTTAGTCAGAATTTCTTTTCTCTTCGATCTCCCGCACTTATAATTTTCAAAGTCAATTCATTACATACACGATTAAATTATGTGCAAGTCCTCATTATATGAGGAAGATGCGTTGTGAGACCAAACTCGTAAGTTGATAAACCCATACAAGGCATTGAGGAGAGTGGTTATCCTGCAATAGAATGCAATATTGCATCACAATCATTAGACCAACTGATCTAGCTTGCAACATAGCCAGAGCCAAAAAAAATCGCCATGGGTGGGAAGAGAGAATTGGTGAAACGCTGAACAGTTCCTGACTTCACACCAGATTAAATGATACAATTTGTTCCAATTGTGCCCAAAGTGCGAGTTCCTACCTCTATGCCACATCGTGTCGCATCGGCAAATTCCAAAGGCACCAAATTTGAGATTTCGGGCGCGCTTGAATTCTTCCAATGCTCAAATCTCTGAAAATTGGTAAATCTAATGTGCATAGGAAGAGGAATGTGACTGCCTGTAATTCACGAGCGCTAATGGGTGGGTCACCACAATTCCACAGGAATGCAGCTTAGTATATGATGTGGAGTGCACATTGAAGTATCTCCTAATGGAGAAAGAACCAAAATTGTCGCTCTCGGACACAGTACGAGGAGAGAACTTAAACGTAGATCAGTGATGATAGCGTAGTGTATATCCATCTAAATGCGTTACTGCGGGGAATGGGATTGAGGTTCGTAATTTTGTAAAAACAAAAATTTCGTAATAACATTTTTTTACTATAGCTTGGATAGGCCTTTTCGTTGGGACCAAATGATTTGCTTCGTAATAACAATAATGCTGTACTCTTCATTGGGTCCAGATAGCCAGCCTACCGAAGTTAATTGTCTCGTCTGCTTAACAGAATGACAATAGTTAATTTAGATCATCAATTAAGTGTGGAGCTAGTGGAAATGAGTTCTTTTTTTTAAGCAACACAGTTTGAGACAAAAATTACCGTCATAGGTTATCGGGTGATTGACTTCCAGGTAGAGGGTCTGCGCTAAAGCCTTCAAGGTCATTGGTATTGCTTGGGAGATTGAAGTCATGATGCCTTATTCTGAATAAAGACGAAGTTAAAATATCAGTGACCTCAGCCGCACCATCCTCAACCAAGCAGTCAAGACATACGGAAAGTTCATTGTGAATCTGTGCAAAAATACAAAATCGTGGTAATCGCTCCGAGACGTTTATTGAAAGCTCCTGTTGGTTCCAGAATTTTAAACGGCAAGCAGGTATTTTCAGTGTGGCGATATCTGGAGAATATGCAAATGTTGATAGCGCAGTCACCACAACATTTTCTGATGAACTCCAAGCTGTGACTGAAAGTGGCTCCTTTCCCCCTCAACTAGTTTTTAGCGTTGACAAGACGATATTGTTTTGGAAAAGAATGCATTCTCGTTCATTCTTTTTCAGGGAAGGAAAACCTGGGTCAGGTTTCAAGGCATTTAAAGACATATAAAGACTGTAGCTGCTAATGCCTCGGAGGACCTCAAATTAAAATGATTTATCATTCATAAACTCCGCTAGCTACGAAATGGCATTCAAAGTAGCATTTGCCTGTCATTTCAATGAGCAACAAAAGGGCCTGGGTGACATATTAGTTGCTAATAGACTGGTTTGAAAAATCGTCAACTTCCGGCAATGATTAACGAACCTCTGAGATAGCAGATGTTAGCCCACCTGCACGACAGGAGGGAATTTCAAAAGCACGTAAGAATTTTTTTTAACATGAATAAAAGTCTTTGAATGTGTGCCGACTATTGTTAAAGATATTTTAAACAAAAAACATTTATATAAATGAGGTTTTCTAAGGCTATCTATGGGAATATACTTATAAATTAAGAATTGAATTCATTGTCTTTTGAGCAGTGTTTACAATTTTTAAATGAAATTCTATAATAAATATTAACATATATCTCGAGTTCTGTGTAAACATCAACATGGAAGCTGATGCTGCATTAAATGCGTTAATATTGACCTTAGAACTTCATTTAAAATTTGACAATTCTCAGAAAAAAATGAGGAATTCAATTCAAAGTCTGCAATTACGTGCCAAATACATATAAGCAATCCATAAGTTGACTGTGAACCAATGCCGCAGGTTAGGTCGTAACCCTGGAAAAGATGGAGCACAACTACTCTCGGAGTCCTAGATAGTGTGGAGTCCCCGCTGGGAAAGGTTGCAAAAGGTTGGAGCTTGTGATTATCCGCAAGACCCCTCTTAATGATTGTCCTCCAAAAATGCTCCATTACATGAGAAAGAAGAGTCTCTTGGGGCTCAGTACAGCAGTCATGCTAACATAAGACGAAAACTCTGCCGTCCCAAAAGGGTTAAGCATCCGAGAGGCGATTGAAATATCCAAACATCCTCATCATTTCAATTGAGAGGATGGCTACGCACTCCACAGCACATGGAAGAGACTCTTTTCCCCATACCCTTACGCTATTGGCCGCAAGGCAACCAATCAGGGCGAACCTACACCACTGGGCTGCCTATGTAACGGCAGCCAAAACATGGCATCATCACTTCGACCTGAAGACGCCTGCTGGAATGCAGGAGAAACTGTTGTCACCAACGCAACCACGACGCGGTGAAACCCGGAAAATGCAGCCTACATTACCAGCGCACCGCGGAAGCCTTCGCACCAGGGTTAAGCACGTTCATTAGCCACTCTATGCCTATGCGTTTAGAACTTTCAATGCCATTCCTTTGGAGGAAAGTGAGAAGCATAAGCACACGTAGCTGTGGGGTGTTTGCCGTTTCTGTCAACAGTCTGTACCAAGATTACGAGGACATCTTCATGGGCGTTGATGACGAGGTTGCGGACGTGCTGAAGCGTTGACTGCATTCTCGCTGTTATGAACCCACTAATACTCGTCAAAACATGCTGGCACTTCTTCTTCATCCCTTCCACCTACTTCAGCTATGGTCATGCCACAAAGAGATGTTTTCAGAGTCCACAACAAATTGATATGGGATGATGGGCAAACAGAATGAACTGCACAGGTTCTTTCCACCCAAAATGGAGGCAGGTATCAGCAACAAAATGTACCAAGATATCCCAAGGCACATCACCTTATGACAAGTGAGGATTCATCTGTAAGGATAGCCACAGCAGTGCTTGGTGGCTACTCTTTGGTGAAGGAATGTTAAAACATACTCAGAAATGCACAGTTGCTGAGGCAAAAAGACAACTGGAAAATGATGATTGGACCCTCAATGAACTTGATACCTTAATAGCTCTCCTTTACGTCGAAGGTTCTCTTGGTGGCTGAGCCTTAGAGCTTGATGAACTCAGGTCAACGACATGGGTGCTTCTGACATTTAGTCAATTATGGGTAGAAACAGATTTAGAGAAATTATGAGATTTATAAGGCTTGAAAATGTATCAGGGCAAGATAAAGAAAAGCGTTGGTCCCAAGTACTGTGCACCCTAACACAGACATTTTGCCAGGAGAAAAGAAACTCCCAAGTCAGTGAAGTATTACAATGCAACAAAATTGATTTAAAAAAATTTAAGTGGACTCTATGGCACAAACATTTTTAACAAAATCTGTCACTAGGCGCTAGCCATTGCGTGTTTTTTTTTTAATATTCTAGATGTATAAGGCATAAATGCATGGATTCCCAATGAAGAAGTTACAAAAGAGAGAATTTCAAAATGAAACTTCCTACTTAACCTTGCAGATGAACTCTGATATGATTACGTTCATAGGCGGATTTAGGGTGGTGCACAGGGGCACGTGCCCCCCAGACGCTTAAAAAATGGGCAAGATTTTTAACATGGTTACCATTACTTGCGTTTTATTTTATGTATTACAGTCTCAATCCTTAATATGTAATATTAATAACTTTCATATCCAAATAAAGAGAAAATTATGTACCACAGTAATTGTTCTATTTTATTTTTAATCTCAAATACGAGAAGACCTGTCAAACCCTTGATCCCCTCCCCCCAGAAAAAATCCTGAATCCACCCAATCTTCATGGGGGTGTACTTAAGTACAAGTGTAAGCTGCTAACTTAACTCTTTAGCGGTTTAATTCCATTAATATTCTTAAGTTTATGTAGTTTAATTAAAACCTTACATTTTCAATGTAAAAATAAAAGATTCCTTTTCATAAATATTTGAAAGTATACATGGCATCTCGTTCAGGCCTTTAATAGTAATCATGAGGACAATTTAGAAGTACATACATAAAGAAATTGCAGAAACGCATGCAGAGTCATTTAAAAAAATGTACCAATAAAACTAAATACATAGCTCTATAAACGCTGAAAGAAACCCATATGTGTACAGTGTTCTCCGAGATGAATAACAAATTAGAGTACTTAATAATAAAATGTTGACTAATCATATATATAAAAAGGTCATTTATTTTTAAAAATACCTATCATACATGAAAACCACTATTAGAACCAGTAATATTAGCTCTTAGATTTCTCACTACATATTTTCTTCAAAGTGTATATCGTAAATGATAATATGAGTTAAACATAGGCATTATTCTTTAAATAAGTGAGGTAAATGCAATGTAAAGCCTTAATAAAGACAGCTACTGGTCCTTAACAATCCCATGTACCTTTATTATTCAATCAAAAATCAATGAACAATGTATTTTAAAAAGTTTACCTGTTTGGACATCCAAGTAATTAAATCAATTACAATATTCCTTTCTGAACACCACAAAGGAATTACATATTGATATGATTGCTGTTTTAGAGGGAAATTCTTCCCCCATGTCTATCAGGTGCATGGACATTTGCAGGATCACCTTCGATCTCTGCTATCTATCAGCAGTGGGATATTTGGTGACTAAACAATTGAATGGATGTCAAAAATAGAAAATTCTGGTTAAAGGGTATATGTTCAAGAAAAAATCGAAGCTATTTCACCTCTTAGCCACTCAAAGTTGAGTAGGCTTATGCTTGAAGAAGAGAGGGGAAAAGCATTCAGGATCAGTAGGAGCACTTGGTGAATTTGACAAATGAAAAGTTTCATCAAAGGACCCAGGTTAAACTTAAGTTACCAACGCAGCAGCAAAAGTGCCTATTAATTTATCACTTGCATCCGTGAAGGAGCTGTGTGAGGGATATAATGGGGTATTTCAAGTCCAGGTATTTAAGCAGTCAGAAGGGGAGGGAGTCTGCTAAGGTAGACACAGTCACTGTCCTCCTGGGGTTCAAGGGAAATCCTTTGCATTTTGTTGAAGCCAGTGTACAGCTTCAAATGTGGATGGTGAAAGAGCATTTTCAAAGTACAGAAATGTTTTAACTGATCTGAAGACTTGCTTATAACCAGAAAACTTTGAAGTCATGCTGGGAGCATGGGTTAATCAGAAAGAATAGTTATGATATTAAGTTGCGTGCATAAGTAAATTGATCATTTTTTATGTAAGGCAGTTGCTTAATTAAGTTTGAAGTTTCTATGATTATTTTTATGCTGAATTTATCATCTAAGCATCCATACTTTGCACTACCTGGTGATCAGCAATTCCCACTTCGATAGATGTTGTTTTAAGTACATTTGGATCAATTAAGTTTATTTTTGTTCTCGGAAAAGGTTGTTTTAATCAACGATTTTTTTACCGCCTTTATAACAAAATGGACCTTTTTACATACTTTATACACTGATTTTTGGTCCATTTTTATACCGCTAAGTTGAAAGTTTTAATTACCTTTATTTAGGGGCCTTTACCTTTATTTATATATTAGGGAATGACCATAAAACATTATATTTTTTGATTTATGACCCTTCCCCCATAAATTGCATTTGAGCGAGGGTCAGGGGTTCACCTAGAGGTCTCAAATTTTTATGCCTTATTTTTGATCAGTCCCACAACTTTTTTTCATTGGGCCACATGGATTTGAAAGAAATCAATTTTTCCGATCTCCCCCACTCAACAGCCAACCTGTCCAGCCAGTAGTCTCTCCCCACGATCAGTCAGAGGTAATGATGGGCGGTTATGAGAAAAAACCGGTGTTAGGTTAACTGGTTATTTTGAGTGAGTTGAGTACCTGACTAAAAAAACCGGAGGAAAAAAACCGGTTATATTCAGGTTGTAAAACCTAAAGCATTGCGTGTTGCAAATCTTCAATTCTTAGAAAAACTTATGCATTTTTTAACTTCGTCCTCCTTCATCATTGTGTAGTTTATCGTAGAGACTTGCTTGTTTTTTTTAATATATAAGCCAATCAAAAACCGGTTGTTTTTCGATATCATTCACCTGAATGTTACATTATTTTTGGCAAAACCGAAAAATAACCCGAGAAGAAAAATTCGACACCTGATTCCCGCACTCTCTCGCAAACCGTTGGAACTACCAGCACTTTTGCCACTGCCACACGGCCCACTGGCTGAGGTTTTCCTGCGCCTCTACCGGCCACAGAGCTCATTAAAACCGGTTATTTTTGATGCAATAGAAAAACCTAGTGGCCAGTTAAAACCTAAGCGACGAGTACTCGTTGGCATAACCGATGGCAGGCGGGAGAGAAATAACCGGATGAGGGAGTACTCGTTGGGGAAACCTATCGCTGTGGAAAGGTTTTTATCAATGGGTCTCAAGTTGAAATGGAACGAGTACACGGTTATTTTTCGGTTTTGTGGATTATATCTAAACAACCAGCAGAAATAACCGGACTCCAAAATACTCTTGAGGAAACCATGCTGCTTATCATTGCGGTATAGGTTTTTTCTATGCATCTCAACAAGTAAAAACTGTAACGAGTACTTGGTTATTCTCCAGTTATTGCAAAATAACCTGAGGAAAATAACCAAGGCGTTGGAGTAGCTATTGTGGAAATGAAATGGATATGAAGTACATGAAATGTTATATTATTTGTGAAAGCATGCCTGCCATGTGACCAAATTCAATAATAAAAATATGAATATTGAAAATTCGGGGAGGGAGCCGGTACCCCCTTAGCTATTTATACAATCAGGTAATGTAAATTAAGGATGTCTGCATCATTGGAAGAGCTGCAGGGTTATAAGGGGGGCCCGACCCCCATTAGCCCCAGAAAAATCCGAGGGGGAGGGACTAAGTTTTTTTGCAGATTCCGTTATTTTCAAGCACGGTTGTAACAGGGTGGGTCGTGGCTCCACCAGAAGGGTGGTAGTCCCCCATAAAATTTCGGGGCCTGTAGGTGAAACACCGTCATCAAAATTGAGAAGAGAACGAAACCTGAAAGTCTGCCATACTACAATACATATAACATTTTCACTATTTGACCCATCTGTTTTCTAGCATCCATGTTGTGTTAATTGACTCCACTAATATACATTAAAGATCTTTCCCATGATATAAGTAATACACCTAGTGAGTATACCCCAACGATTTCCTAAGGTCATAGAAATTTAATCTTAAGTGTCAGTTAAAGTCCTCTGAACACCTGCAATGACAATACCACCATCTTTTATAGGCATAATGATCCTGATGCCTCCACAGTAGTGAGAGAGAATTGCTTCCTAAAGTGGCCCATAACAACCACAAACGAAAAAAAATATTAGTTGCCTCAGCTCTATCCCACTAGTAACAGAGTCGCGCAGGGGTGCCAACTTACAAAAAATATTGGGGGGGGGGGCTTAAAATGGGGACCTTGCCCCGGTAAATTTAATAAGTAGTGAATTTTAAGTTTTATAAGCATTTTATAAGAGTCATATGATCAACATAAGTACCCTGATCACTCGAATCTTGATATCTGTACACTCCGGGGAAAATCGACAAGCCTGACACATTTTTTCCTCACATCCGTAACGAATTTTTGGGGGGGCTCGGGCCCCCTCAGACCCCATGGAGTCGGCGCCACTGGAGTCGCCCAGTCCATGGTGAAAATGGCAAGGGAAGCAAAATCTGCTTGTTATAAATGGTTGAAACTAGGGGTGGTATAGGGATCAAGAATGGGGTCCTTACTCCCAGATATACAGCAAAATGTGTTAGGAGCAGAACAAGGGAGTGGTGTTCATTATCAGGGAGCTGTTTCTGACAACCTTGTAGACCTGCTTAAGCCTCTGGATGACCACAGTTTTCCTTCCACATCCACACAGGTATTCCGGCTGCGGCCAATGATTGGATAAGACCCTTGGCATTGCATTTTGAGGCATTCTTCTCACCAATCATGGCAGCGACTATCACTTATATACTTTTAGAGCAACATTTATTTAGAAAAAACTATGAAATTTCATTTTCAAAGTAAGATTCATAAAAATTATGGCAAATAATATACATACTCTATTACTTGATAAATAAGAATTTTTTCACAATTATAAAAAAGCTGACGTTGAAGACAATGATGCTAACAGTAGGATATTAAAACATCTGCCACTGTGTCCCATAGTAAAGGGAGATCTTCTTCTGTCATATAAGGCCTCTGGAGTGCAGCAAATACTTCAGCAGATTCATATTGTAGATCTGAAATAGCAAAAATTAAAATGAGAATTCATATTAAACATAATAGCTAGATAAAAAATATGTGGAATTAAAAGAATGTTAAAAAAAAAAGAGACATCACAACACATCAACAGGGGAAAGAGAGAGATAACAACACAACCCCAAACGGATAAAGACAACAGTGATGTGGCAGAATTATTTTTGTAATATTTGTTATTTTATGTCAAAAGTATTGCCTAATTTTGACATACAATCACTGCATCTGCTTAAAGTTAAATTTTAAGTGCCAAAATGATATAAAATGTTTTTCCAGGGATGCCATATTTCAAAAATTTTCCCGGACCATGTTGCCTGGGGTGGTCACCCTCTCACCCAAAGCACATTCCTAGTTATGACATTAGGTGAGAGGGTTTACATATCTCAAACCCTTCAAATTCTTTCTTTCAATTATTTTCAATTGACTAAAAGATTTGGGAAACTGAGGGACATGTGAATGGCAAGAAAAGGAGTTTCTTTGACTTGGGTACATGACAAAGTCCGCTGTAGCGAAAAAAAGAGGCCACAGGACAATTCATCCCTTTAGATAAGTACATATACATAGTCATTGCAAAGGTAGGAAATTTTTAATCTCAACCCATCTGTGAGGCCATCAAGATCAGAAAATAAATAGAGATACTGGATTGAGGATTGAAGCAACATACAACATAGATCCTAGTCATCAGCAAAATTTATCCATCTCTGCCTTATTCCGAAAGCCACCAAAAGGACATTTTACATGCAGATAAAAGGTAAAATCATTTCACTCTGAAAAAAGGGCAGATTACATGGGTGACTTCTGAGTACAGTTTGCCATCAGGAGAGGTTTTACAGCAACATCAGTTATGAGAATCTTGATTTTCCACTCTTTTTGCTACACCACATACAGAACTGCCAGTGATTGTTCTGATATCAACAACAACACTGTTTGCAGTGTAATAAAAAAATGGAAAATCATGAAAAACTCTGAAAACTGACATCAACTTTGAGAATCTTGATTGAACAACGTGGAAATGACAACTATACATAGGTATTTGCAAGCACATACTAACCTTCTTCGTGTAGAGTGATAGTGAAAGTAGACTTCATTGATTTCATTGGAGGGAAATATACTATCTTCCATTTAATGGAGAAAAGTTTCACATTTTTAGGTCCAACTCCAACCACTACAACACCATCTTCCTCATCAATAGTAAAATGCTATAAAAAAAGAGTTCAACTCTAATAAAAATGTATTATACATTTTAACATGCATTAAAAATAAAAACTCAAGTCTTTCATTTCCACAACTGATTCCACCCTGAAGGTTTCAGATAAAAATGCAATGAGAGTACGTACTTCACAGAGTTAATGACGGCAAGTGGAGTGATCAAATGGGAAAAATACAGAAATGTGGAGGATAGCTTTTCATATAGCTCAAAGTATTAATGGGAATATATAATAAACGATTTTAGTTTTTCCTGGTGAATACTTCTAAAAAATATTTCTCGGGTTTCCATCCAGGTTAAAGCTTTTATACAAGCCGATGATTCGGAAGACGACTTGTCGACTTGTTTTTTGAGAATATTTAAGATTATAGTATAAAAAAGATAATTGGCATCAAATGTTATCGGGGACAATTCCAGAATACCTAATAGGTAGAGATACGTGAAAATCCCACTTTCATTTTTATTTTATCGCACTTTCAATAACAGTTTATCGCATTTTCTATTGTCCATTTTTTTATTTTCATAATGAGGTAGATGACGATAAAATGTAGTGAAACAGTTATATGACAAAAACCAGAATATTTTAAATAACTATATTGTGGAACAATAATAAATTAAGGAATAAGACATATAGTGGCGGAGGTGTAGCTTGCCCGCGCCCACTTGTAGTTTGCGGCCACGTAGAGTCCCAGCCAACTAGCAGCTGGCCAGTCGCTCACATGCTTTGAGCGGTGAGTGTCGGCGGAGCATTTAAACTGCGCTCGGCATAAAATGTACGAATTTTGCCGTCGAAAAGGAAAATTCCCGTAAAAATATCAAATAAGTCCAGTCATCACATCTATGTCGCACTTATTTGCGCACATCGCATTTGCAATTTTCACGCATCTCTACTTGTAGGGTAGTCCAAAAAAATGAAAGAGCTCAAATTTTGATTTCCCCCCTCCCCCAATGCCATGAAAAATAGCTAGAAAATTACTGTTGATAAATTTCTGATTGATACATCCACTAGAAACTGTGCCACACAGTTTTATGCTTTGGCATGAGGCCCTTTGAAAACTATATGGTAGGCTACAGAGATAGGATGTTTTTTTTCCTTTCTGGAAATTCTGAAATATTGACCTAGGTCTTGGTGTCATACATACTATGTAACTACTACATCAACTTTAATTAACATAAAAAGCTTCAATTGTTCAATTAAAAGTGGTAGTCAACTTTTTTACTTAAGCCATTTTCAGGCAATAAATCTCAGATTCCTTGCCTCATAAATATTATTTTTTGAGTTCTGTGATATTACACGAGGGATATTTTATCTGTACACCAGCACTCCTTGAAAATGACCTTGCTTTTCAATTTTGTTTTCTTGCTCACTAAGTAGTCTAGAGATGAATTCTCTCCTACACACAGCTATCCACTGAATAGGATTTCTGTGTGTATTATAAATCCTTCTGAAATGCTAACATCATTTTCTTGCCTCATCAAGTGCAACCTTACAATCATAAAATGTCAATGCCACTAGATCCTCTTTGAGGCACCATAAAATTCCTAAAAACTTCATAATAACAGCATTAGTGAAGTCATCATAGACATTTTTTCAGTGGATAAGTTTCTTTATAAAAATCTAAGTTGTTTTTTGGAGCAGACAAAAGAGCACTAAGCCATTAAAAAGTATAAATAATTACAATTAAAATACACACTTCACCAAGTCCTTGTACTTGTGAAGCATATCAGGAGATATGTTTCACTGCTGGCAGAGTTATCATTCATTTTTTCTTTTTCTTCCTCACTTTCAGAAAAATTAAAATATATGTACCGACAAAAATATTATGGATCAGTTTTTCATTAATATGGTGCACTCTTAAAGAAAGTTGTTTTTGAAACAATTCACTCAATATAGCTTTAGGATTTTTCTTTATGCATATGTCTTTTTGATAGCACTTAGGTTTCCATAAATATTTATTGGCTGAAAACCAATAAAAGGAATATGCTACACTAGAACTTTCTTTGCTCATTGTGTTATCATTGACAGGCATGTGGCTCAATCAGTATAATTGACGCCAAGGACTTATGCAAGAAATGAAACAGAAGCACTGATTTATTGATAGCACTGGTTATTTTTCCCTTAAAATGGTAGAGGTGGGAAGAAGCCCTCGAATTCTTCCCTTCAAGGTTATAAATTCAACCAAAACAGAAAAAGAGAACCAAAATTGATGCAAATGAAGCTCTGAGAGTGAACTCAGACTAGTAAAAGAATCAAATCATGTACTACATTTCCATGATAAGAAATTTATTTATTTCTCAGCCAAGTAAACAAAATAAAGTGACTTTATATTCATCACCTCAAGTCCGTGTTTTGCGGGTCCTTTAGGAGTTGAAGGACAATACCCAAAAACATAAAACTGTGTGGAGCAAAGCTGCAACCAACCATTCCATTCGGAAATTGGTCATCAAATTAGGGGGTTGCATGAAAAATGTGAGCACTTTGATTTTTTTTGGACCACTCTAGAACCGAATCTTTGTTAAGTTTAGTAGTTGTGAGCTGTACATTGTAAGCCGTTCATATACTTTATTGTATTGTGGAGTAAGGACACTGAATATCAGTAGTAGAACCCGTATTGGTAGATATTTATATTTTGAGTGCTGGATATCGATTTTTCTTTCCCAATTGAGGGAGACAAACATCAGAAACAGAAAAGAGAAAGTATTTAGAACCATAGGTGGATGCCAAATAATTCATTATGACAAACAGAACCATGACAGCTAATGAATATTTTCTCTTTCCTCTCCCATGGTGGAGCTACCAGAACCCTAAGCAAAACATGAAGATAAGTAACAAATGATATTGGCCAAACCAATAATATTTATGCTAACATTTTTTAGTACCAGCATTGCTAAATTTCTACAGCAATCAAGAGTACCAATCAATTTTCAACTGAGCCATTGATTTTGGAGTTGACAGAGGTTTTTCAAATGAACTTGCAGGTATTCAATACGATCATTAACACCTTGAGTGCGGCATGACGTGATATCACGTCATGGTGCGCTATCCCCTGGTGCTGATGATGTGATATCACGTCATGCCTACCTCGAGGGTTCCGGCCCTCCGTAAGAGCTCGGTTAAGTTCTATTATGACATTTTGCCCCCCTAAGTTGCTCAGCAGGGATCTAGCAGCGCATTTGTGAACGCCGTTTCAAGCAACCTTTCCTGGGAGGATCGGGAGAAATTTTTTCTTTTATCTTAAGGTAAGCCAATTTCCATTCATTTTCCCCCCTGTATTTTATGCTATTATTTTTATTTCTCTCTATGAATGCGTGAGTATGACAAATTTTATTTGAGTTTTATTTTACAAATCATAAGTATTTACTATCTGGAACTTAATTAAGTGTGTTTATTAATTTTTTATTCTATTTTAATAATGTTTAGTGAGAATATAGATATTTTTTTCCATCCTTCCTTTTTTTCTTGCGAGCCTAGTATTTTTCGAACCATTACTGTATGATATTAATAAGTTTTAATCAATTAATACATGAAGTACTGTGATTAGTTAAACTTAAAGGAAATTTGAAAATGCCATTACATTTTATTTATGCAACGTAACATATCTCTAACTTTTGCACCCTTCCTTTGTTTATCAGTGCAACTCCTAAGCAGGGAGGGGATCGACAAGCGGCAATATTACGAGAGTGAAGGAAGTTATTTACGGAAAAAGTGTAAGTTATTTATAATATTTATTGTTTATATATGTATATAATGCACCTATAAACATTCTTATTATAACTGCAAATAACTGTTTGCACATTATCCCATGGATTGACGAAGAAGTGCTGAGGAGTTGCTTTATAAAAATGCTGTTATTTTCTCGATAACTGTGAAATCAATGGCTTATGGGTGCTCTCAATTCTTTGTCTCGCCATTGTGAATATTTAGTTCCTAAACATAGTTTTACATCAGTAAAGCTGTTTGTAGCATTTCAGCTTTGGCCTATTTCACCGAGAGTGTTTATTTTGATCCTGTTATTTATCGGAATTAAAAAAAAAAATACAATGTATTTATTGCAGATGGTACGGAAGCGAGGAGTAAAGCGGAAAAATTTTCATGCTGGCCGGTAGTCGATGCCGCCTGAAAGAGGTGAAATTCTCTATTCATCAGCTTTTGCAGATGATCAGCAGTCTTCGACCTTCCATCAGGACCTGCAGCCATCGACGTCCAGGGAGGAAACCTCCGCAAGGACATAAACATTTCCTTCTTAGCTCTCTGCCATCTCTAGACGAATGTACACGAAGAAGGAATAGCGGGAGCTCCTGGAAGAGAGCGGGATCAGGCATTCTCTGAAGACTCAGGGCTAGAAATAAGAGGGGAGGAGGGTGGGGAGGAGGTTGAACCCTCCCAGTCAGGTACTCCATTGCCTCCTTCTACGCCCGATCCCTTTATGTCAATCCCTGGCCCATCCCCTTTTTCCTATTCTTTCCCTGAACCCTCTAACAATACTGTCAGTCCTCCTCCATCCGAATGTCCTTTGCGGTGGACCCGTAGTTCAGTGACCCCTCAAAATATCACTCTCATAGAAAACCCAGCTCTCAACACCCCACCCCCTTTCAACGACCCAAAAGTTTTTTGCGTCTCCTTTTCCCAGACACCCTCTTTCGTATACAGACATACTTTCTTATAATCTCCGAAAGAATAGGTAAGGAATTGGAAACAATTGACCTATGAAGAGTTTTATCTTCATAGGCCTAATATTTCACAAGTAAGGTATTCCTATAACTAATATATCCGACTATTGGAGCGTTGCTATCTTGTTTGACCAGCTTTGCTTTTGGAAATATATGAGTCGTGATTGATTCTTTAGCATTCTTCAAGCCCTTCATTTTTCACCGAACACCGGCCCAAACGATTCAGAGCCTGAGTATTTTCTCTAAAAAAAATCCGTCCCTTTTAGATTCATTTCACTCCTCCATTGACTCCCTAATAATTCCTTCCCGAAAGCTATGCACGCTTTTTCATTTATCGTGAACCCACCGGAAAGATTTCCCTTTATAAATTCCGTCTTTCTGTCATTAGATCCTTTATTCTTCCATCCTACATTCCTTACCCCAAGCCACCTTTACCATCAATATCTCAATCTCACTTCCCTGAACTCATCCAAGAGGAAGGTGGT
This sequence comes from Ischnura elegans, assembly GCF_921293095.1. Taxonomy (NCBI): domain Eukaryota; kingdom Metazoa; phylum Arthropoda; class Insecta; order Odonata; family Coenagrionidae; genus Ischnura; species Ischnura elegans. Next base: position 115,153,412 of record NC_060249.1, on the reverse strand, counting down.
AGAAAGAAGAATCGATGGGGCAAGTATTGCACTATTGCGGTGCAAGCACTCTTGGGCATAGGAAAGAGACCGCAGATATCTACATTGGCTGCTAGGTCTCCTCTACTCTATCCCGAGCTTTTTTCTTTCTTTCATAAGAAGGCATGAATAGCATTATATATTTTTGTATCATATATTGCAATAGTATTATAGGTTAAATATATTGTTATAAAATTTGTGAGAGAGGTATTCCCTACATTGGTAAAACATACATGACTGTACGTAGTTGTATATAATATGTAATTTGAAAATGGTCATCATTTCGATTGTATTGAATTTGTTTTGGGTAAATACAATATTTTTTTCATGTCATGTGATTCCTTTTTTCAATAGACTAGGGCTCTTTCATAAATAAGAAGTAACTAGAGATTTCCAAGCACGATGGAATTAGTCTTTCCCTCGTGTAATTAGAAAGAAAACGCCATCGTTGCTTTCGGTAATCGGGTAAGTAATAAGGGGCATAGATGCTGCAAATCTATTCCTAGCAATACGTATTATTGAATGGTTTACTCGCATTGATATTATTATGCACCAAATGAAAAAGTATTATTGCGGTAAAAATTTACATCGTTTTTAGATTTTCGCAGAATATTTGTAGTAAGAACCGCGATACGTGGCCTAAATGAAGATTACTTGTAAGATGTTTGCTTGCAAATACTATTAGTTCCAGTTTTTATGCATTAATTTCTAACTCGGTCACATCATATTGCAAAAATATGTTATTGGCTTGAGTTCAGAAGATAGTAATGAGGAAGTTATGGGTTGATTATTTCTGTTTCCACATCCATTTTTATTTCAGCAACGGAGTCTATATCCCAATGACCCAAAAAGGACACGTATCAGCAAAATCTTTCCTCACACCTTCCCCATCTTTTTGATGTTCCGATGGCACTCCCAAAAAAGCTATTCCTTGCTCTTACAAGCGGACCGACTAAATCTTACTATTACCCCTCGCTTCATCTCCGTACCCCCTCCTCCTTAGAACAGCCGGCAGGAGTGGTGCACGTCAAGAGACACCCTAATACACCGTCGGAAAATAATCTCGAAAGCGGAGTGCCACCCATCTTAAGCACCTGCAGTGAAGGGAATACATAATGGTATGTGAAAACCATTTTTTGTTAAATATCTGATGCTTACGGGTGGTCGTATGGGAAGAAAGGAATTGGAGCTGAAAACATGAAACGAGTAAAGGAATTTGTGACGAAATAGTGGCTTCAGAAGAAAATGTAGAAATTATTCAATATTATAGAACCCTACCCCGATACTTAGGATTACTAGTGCAAGGAATACACCGAAATATCCTGCGCAGAATTACCATCCCAATCAAACAGCTGTTCACGGCGACTCCTTGTACTTATAACTTGCATTACATCCATCTAAGCGAAAAATTTCCCTATGGCAGTGGCAAAACATCAATGGCGATACCAGTAGAACATTACAAATTCATTTTCCTCCTATTTTTTTGGATACATAGCGCAGAAAAAAAATTGAAAGAAAACGGTGGCGCGGGGGGAAAATCCGACAGTATGCAACCCGCATTACGTTAATATCCCGCTGTGCGGGTGACGTGATATCACGTCATAAATAAAAAAATTCATAGCTAACAAATTAGGGCCAAGAAAATTTTTTCATTATTTTTCCCAGCTCTTTAGGCACCCATGCATGCATTTTGCATTAAAAAACGATAGCCGCACCGGGGGTCGATTTTGAGTTTTACATGGTCAGCATTGAAAGTGTTAAAAGTAATGGCCATAACTGTCATCTAGTTCATAAATGATTAGACAAGCAATTGAAAAAGAGAACAATTTTTACTTTTGCTAACCCTCAACGGAATAACACCAGACAAACCTAATAAATGTAGCAAACTCACATTTTTAGGGGTATTGACTCACAAATTAAATTGAGAATTCTAAGAGTAAAGGTTAAGAATAGGGTGCTAAACCCAGTGTGAATAAAAAAACTCCTTTTATAATTCCAAGGACAAGACCGAATTTCTGGAAAAGTGTGGCATTTACTCAATAGAGTGTGAAGAATTCACTATACACATATTTAACAATGACCCAAAATTTGTTTTTACTAAGCACATAACTGGTCACAAATGCATTTTTAAATCTAAGATTTTATATGCTAATGACAAAGGTTTTAAACTTAATTTTTTAGAGGACTTTGAAATTAGTAGGAGACAAAGTGTCCCTGATGATGTGCTTTTAAGTGACTTCTGATTTTTATTATTCTCCGTTCACCTCTGTGTTAGAGCCACTGTCTCTTCCTTCACCTTGATGGCTACCACCCACTATTCCTTCCCCTTAGCGAATTGGATGCATGTATGTATATGTGGTACACCTCCCAAAAACTTTGAGAATGTACCCTTGAAAATGGCATGTCTGGGTGGTAACCTAGGTTTCCCTGACAGCTGTCAGGGAAAATAAATCATAGTGACAATATTACAACAAGGAGAAAGTGTGAGAGTCATCTAAATCCCAATGATATTTTATGAAACTACAGGAAATGTAGAAACACTGTCAGAGCTTTCTTTCCCATAAGCACGTGTTTGAGAGATAAATGCAAGTAAAGATTTGGTGTGGTATTAGTTCCCTCAAGTAAGCAAGCCCAACCAACAACTGGCATAGCTAAATGTGATGAGCAATGCAGCCTACCATTTTCATCCAAGGGGGTTTGAGTCACGCTGAAGTGTTTTTTTTCCATTCTTACAATTTAGGGAATCACTGTTACAACCCAACACCAATCATTTAAGTCAGTTACATTAGTATTTTTCCAATTTCCATCTTATTTTATGGATTTTCAACAGACCTGAGAATGAGGACTTTTGGAACACATTAGGAGACTTCCCCATTACAGGCTCAGATGCCACCCAATGCATTAGGTTTGGAGTTTGAAGATTCAAGAATACTTCTGTGAATACCATGGGCTTCAATTGTTCGCTGGACTACCTCAAGACCATTAAGAATGAACTGAATGTTTATTACACTGTGTCAGTTGCCTTCGTTAACTCCTAGGGACCACCCGAATGTTTATTACACTGTGTCAGTTGCCTTCGTTAACTCCTAGGAACCACCCTGGAATTTTCCTTTTTAACACTTCATTTTTCCTTGAATAGTGAGCATGATATCAACTGAGCATGGAAGCACATTTGAAATAAATTAACATTGATTTTCTCAAGGAAATGCATTTCAATGAAGTGATTCCTCAATCGTGGTCAAAGTCTCTTTGCCATATCTCCTTGTGAGTGTTTTCAATTTTCCTGTATGATATTCCACCAATTAGAGCCATCAGCAGTTGAAATATTGGAAAATATGGTCAGATAAGCCTTTGGTTCTGGATAAAGTAGGCTGGTGCAACAGTTGTCATTCCAAAGAAGTCAGATTATCAGAAATGCCAAAAAAAATTATTTGTTGCCAAAAGACAATGAGAAGAATTTACCTAACACTTTACATGATAAGAAAGTACCTGTTTAGCAAGTAGATATGTATTCATTAGGTTGAGGCCCAATTTTTTACACCATTTGATGGATTTCCATTTAATGGGATAGTATGGCATTATTTGATCCGTATGATTTGACCGATGTCACTATAATTTTTGTTTCAAGCAACCACTGCCTGTGGCTTTCCTGATGTTCAACCCCTTTCATTCGTGGCTACAATCAGTGCTCTATCCACGGAGAAGACTTACCCCACCTCATCTTCCCTAGGAAATTTCTGGGAAAGCAACAGCTGCTCCCAATCATGAAAGTGGGAAACATGGGAAAAGCCCGTGTGACGTCATTCTGGTTCCAGCGGCTGCCGTGTGAGGCCACATTTGCGCGAGGCTATGAGAGCTGCTACAATGCAGGCTGCTAGCACACAGCAGAGTGCCCTGCTATCAGGTAGCACTTGACTTAACACTTTTATTGCCACCGGATCAAAGAATCGGCCCTTGCTGGTTGAGCGAAAACTGCCAGGGGCGCTTGGCTTAAATAAGGATTATTAACACCTTATCAAATGAAGAAAACTTTCCGACTGTAGCCAGTTTTAATAGGTGATTATTAAGACACGTTTCCCTGAGCTCTGCGCCTCATGTTTGCATTGGTAATCTCAGACGATGTAAATCCTATCTACTCGTAAAGAAACTAGGTCTCTGTGATGTCACGTGGAGTGACATCGCATGGGTGCCAATCTGGCCTTTTTCAAATGGGGATAAAATTGACCATTCCCATTCGTCTAAACCGGTATTTTTAAAACCAAATAATTTGTATATTATGAATACACTATTGGTGGGTAACGAATCGCAATCAATGACTTTCGTTTTCTTTGATGAAGGAAACTACCCTATTCAAAAACTTAATGAGATACTTACGCAAGAGCCTAAATGCCCTGATTTCCCTCTTCTCAGCAGTGATCTCAGGATATTTCGACGATTGTTTGCTAACTGTGTGAATTCTACAAGGCCATGTACAAGCATAGCTAAATCTCCTGCATGGCAGCATTCAATTATCCAATCCGTCAAAGATTCTGGATCTTTCTTCAACATAGTGACCTCAGATTCCAAGGAGGATATTTCACCACACTCACAACCAGGCCCCTGTATGACAAAAAGAATGCATGGAGTATTTATTAATCTTTTACTGATACATTCACAACGTTAACTCTATCTTATATGATTTAATGGTTTAGAGATTAGGACCAAGAGGTGGCTTTTTTTACAAAATAAAATCCCAAATAAAAGCAGACCGTGGTGTTGCCATGAATTTCACTCAGGGGGGTCCAAAACCAGGGGGGGGATTTAGTAAAAACAGGTACCAAGTAGGGGGTTTTAAACTAATTTTAACACTATTCATAATCGAAAAAACTTCATTTGTTAAAGAGATATTTGGTAAATTCATGATTTTTCAATAGTGTTTTCTTTCAAGGAGGAAAATAATTGAGTTTTATATTTTGGGGTTGGTGTCTGGACCCCTCCCCTTCGCTAAGGCAGTGAAAGAAGACATTTTGGTGACTTCCATGGTACTATGCAAGAGTTTGAGGATCTAAGTTTTTAGTCTGGTCACAGAAAATGATTTTCCCAGGATAATTTCACATTTTGCGGCATTATGAAGTTTTACCAAAGGAACATCCCCTTTTATTTCCTAAAATTAGGGCAGACACTTGTTCAACAGGTAAAATTTATATTCTGTAGTGAAACATTTGTGTATTTCCATGAGGAGGTTTCTGATACATGTGATTACTTATCACCAAAAATACAGGATCTAACAGTAAGTAAACATGTGGTGATTTTGTTGAAGAGTCAGCAAGTATGGATTCAGTAAGCACAGTCGATAGAATAAAAACTGAAGTATGAGAGGTCATTACATGCATGCAGTCCTTTGTTAATAAATTCACATTTTACTTCGCTCAGCAGGAAACAATGTCCAAACACCTACCTGCACTGATTCGATAAATTTCACTAAGAATTTCAACACGGGTGTTCGTCCTTCGATAAAGCAGTCATATTGGAATAATCCACCAGGATTAAAGCGTAGTTTTCTTGAAAACGAAACGAGCTGAAAACCGTTTGCTTTGGCAGACAGCTCCAGTAATTTCGAAAGCTTCGCTGGTAGTCGTTTCTCCTCCATACAAATCTTGCCTCCATTGTTCAACGGAGTTGGTCTGCAAAAAGATTATTTTGAAAATATTTTTGAAAAAAATCCAAATTGAACGCACGAAAAAGTCATCAAATTTGTTTCTTCAACAAACTCACTCGATGGGTAAGAAGTCATGAAGGAACTTCTTGTCACCATTGGCCAAATCACTTTCCAATGCTTCGATATCAGCCCTGAGCGAACCTATTTTGTTCATTAAGTACTGCCTACGGTTATCTATCGCACTTTCTTCCATTATAAATCTCACAAGTGTCATTCATACACCAAATATTTAAAATGAATACAGCGAAAAGCTCGCAATACAAACCTTTTTGTTTCACTCAATTCCCGCGCGCCACTAACCCAATACGAATGTTGCCAAATTGTACACGGTGTGGCGGTGCTCTCATGTCATTTGTTTTCCATCCATTAATATTCGACATATGTAGGTGCCAACAAAGCCCTAATAAAAATATTAATTTCTTAAAAATGAGTAAATATAATCTCGCAGGAAAATTGAGAATCTAATATTACTTGGAACCAGCTATTCATTCAGCTTAAAATCTCGTGACGTTTCTTGACATTCTCGAAGGTTTGATGCATCATGGGATGTATGCAGTGATGTGTACAAGGCGCCTGGCAACGTTGGCAGGTTGTTAAACACAAAAAATTAAACTGTAAAATTGATAGGTAAGACGATCTTTTAGGTAATTGATCCAAAACAATCTCTTCAAACAGTTAATTAAAGTCTCATGTATTCAGATGTTCAGCATATTATTCATAGTTGAATACATTTTAGGATTTCTTCAAACGCTGTTAATCATGAATAGAATAGTATAAATCAGTGCTGTTGGTAATTATAACAGACGATCGTAAATCAGGCAAGGTAAATTGAGGTAAATATGTAATTTCTCTTTATTATTTTAGATATAATGATTTAAATCAGTGTGTGAAGTTATTATTTACTTTTTGTGTTTGTTTTCATCTAATGGAATCACTGGAGTAATTTCCGAATGCCTCATTAATTTACCCTTTTTTGTGTTGTGATATTGCCATCAATTTCTTGTCATGTACATTATGGTGGATTGCGTACTCCATTTCGTGTTATCGGGGGAGCTAATGTAAACAGCGAGCATTTGTATTTTCGCTCTCCTTGAATTTGAGACACGGGCAACATTTATTTTATAATTACTTACTCTTCTGACGTAGAGAACAAGGATATTCGAGGCATCAATAGAAGACGTTAGTGCTGACCTTAATAAAGTTACACTTACGGAACATTTATCTAAATATGCCCCTTGAATGGGCATTACCTGTGTAGTTATTAGTATTTACCTTTCGATGTGGAAGTTGTTGCCTTTGAGGGTAGATTTCTATAGGTTATTAAGACTGCATTAGAAGTGACGACGGTAAGTTATAAAATTGTGTTTTCTTCGATGCGTATGTGTGCATGTGTTCTTCTCTCAAATGAGCGCTTTATACTTAAAATTGTCCGAAAATACGGTAATATGACGTTTGTAGACCGGGCTCTAGTCTAATCTGGGTTCTACTTCATTGGACTTCTTGATTTTAATTGTGTCGTTTTTGTGTATTTAGATGAGCTTAAATTAAATGTATGTGATTTTTACGAGAATTCATTCAATTCTGTGGGATTTGATACGTGTTACAGAAGCTTTTTCCGAGCCAAAAAATATTTTAATAATGTAATGTTTTTTCTTTATTCTTCAGCGATTTTTTTCATTGTAGCTTTACTACTGTCAGTTCCTAAAAGTCAAACTTCACCTTCCTAATTGCAAATGAAATTTGCTAGGGCGCGGTGGGGTTTTGGTGGGCACGAATTGCTAGCCGAGGTGCTTAGTGATGAATAAATGCGTCGATGCCAGCTACCCTAAACCCCTTCGAATCTTTGGAATCGTCCCTTCTAGTTTTCACCTTATGCGCAGGTGCCATCGCATTTTTTTTATACCTCTGTGATAATTTTGGCATAATCATGCTCTTTAGTGTTCTTTGGGTCGTCATTGTCTAAGAATTGTGAGTATTAAATTAGTAATTATCTAATATCTAGCTTATCTTGGGTCACCAGCTGGTCTCTGATGCGCCCGTTAGAATTTCTGAATGAAGTTAGCTCCGTAGTGTTGTTAATCCATAACTGCAGTATTCACCTCACGAATTGGACGACTGATCACATCATATAATGTGCAGTGAAGGGAATCATATGCGTGCGACAATTAATTCTAGTAATGCTCAAGTTTTTGTTCTTTGAAACACCATCGCCCAAATATTATAACCGAGTGATGTTTATTTTTGGAATGTAAAGCGTAAGGCACTTAGCGTAGTATATATTTGTTCTACGACTTAGTGGATTTCTGAATTTCATGTATACTCTGAGTTACGTACTTCAAAATCATTGCGTTTTTTCTCATGTTATGGTAGCGTTGTTGATCATTATCATTTCATCACCATTAAAATATACGTTTTTGTATTTAGATTCAGACTTGGTGTACTTACGGAATGGTGATCGTCAATAACAAGTGTTTGGTGGACTTCTTTTGAGAGGGAATAACAATCCAGCGCTCTACATTTTCTTTTTATGTTGAAAATCTTTGTGGTACAATTCGTTAGGTGCGTTAGTATTTTCGATTAGCATTTCATTACTGTTTGCTTGTAGTTTTTTCGTAGCAGTTCCTCTCTTAAATGTAGCAGCAGTTATGCTAATGAATGTTTAAACCGGATGTCTGCGGCCATTGGCTAAGGAATGTGATGTCTTTTGACTTCGTGAAATCTGATTTTCTTTGGAAAACACCAGTGGAATGGCATTTTGTGTAACCTTCAGTTGAGTTAATCAGATTGCACCTTCAACAATCCGTTTCTTTTCCAGGACTTGCTGACTATTACAATATGTTGGTGCAGTGTTGTACATTGTAAAGGGCGCAAATGGAATTATTTCCTGAGGGAGAGTTGTTGGATATTGAAAGTGTAGAGCTTGTAATTTGTGACAACAATGAAGCTGTAAGTATTATTTTCCCCCATACTTGATTCTAACTAAGATGTGTTATATCTTTTCTCTTACAGCCACATTTATTCTTCCTTCTCATGCAAGCACGATACAAGTCACACTCTGTGTTTCACTCCATCTAGAGTTACATCACTAAGCACGGTAGAAAACAGAAAACAATCAACCAAGTAATGCCAACCTTTGCGATATGACAAGATGTATTAATCAACTGACCCATTATATGTCGAAAATGTTTCGCATTACCTAATGGTGACTCATCTGAATAGAGAGACTGGTACTTTTGGGATAACTCCTTAACCAGGGCATATACAGGGATAGTGAAAGTAGACACCTGACAGTTACTGTTTGAGATGTATTGTTTTGTGGGTGACCTTATCAATGAAGGTCCTCATTACTTTTTCCATCGTTAACATTGTCCTTTTTTCTGTTTTTGTGAACATTGAAACAGTCGGAGCTCAAATATGGTGGAGAATAATCACATTCGCCTTTCAATGTATTGAGAGTTTTTAACGTTAGTCAGACAGTGATTGAAAGGGGGATGGCAGTACATAACATAGAAACCAGTTGATAGGAGAGCTTAAAATTTCTCAGTCCCTGAAGAGGTGTCTTCAAAGCTAACACTCAAGGGGCCCAGATAATTCAATGTTTGAGTCAAGGTTTATCGATGAAAGTTCTCTATGAATCTCAGGACATTCTGATTCTTCTACAATTTGATGACAAGTCTGTATTATTTGATCTCAAGTAGTCCAAAAGGAATTATTTTTTGGAGACATAACAATGATGTTAGCAAATAATTAATAGTTTTATTATTTTGTCAATTCTGAGAGCCGTAGACATACCAATTGGTTTCAATGATTGTGAAATTATATTTCAGGTATTTTTACGGTTGTACCGCTGTTGGGTCAGTCATTTGTCATTCAATGGTAGTAATTTATCAATGTCAATATCAACAACTGTACAACTATATAAATATCAAAAATAAAATATATTTTATGTTAAAAAAATGCTATTAGCATGATCCTCTGCAGAAGTTTGGTATTATTTGGTTTCTCTGCAATAAAAAATGCCTCTCTAGTTACTTTATCTTGAATTTAAGCTTTTCATGACGCTTCCATCTTAACTAGTCTTTATTTTAAGAAATTGAATGTTCTTTTGGTATACTTTAAGATGTGAATTTCTTTAAATTTTCATGAAACATTGTCATGGATTGCCTGTGTGGATGGAATTGAGAAAATAAAGAGGCATGGGGTTACCATTTTTTGTCATTTTTAACTTCTTGCATCTCACTTAGTCAAGATTTAAGAAAACCTCTTCATTTGAAAGGGTGTAAAAGTTGTTCAAGTCACTCACTCATGTCGAAGGACGGTGGCTCCGTCTAGTGGCTCTGCATGTTCTTTTTTGCGTAATAAATAAGGATAAAATTATGCTGTTTAGTGTTCTTGTCAGAGGATATGTACACAGAAAATTTCTTGAAAGCCCTGATTCAGGCTTTATCTTAATGTGCTTTACGTCATTAATAACTTGTCCTATGTAACACATTTGTGGATGCCATTTGCCATTCCTACCATCCAATTGTCCTTTGACGATTGATTTCAGCATGCCATATTAGTCATGATGTTGCTGATGAGATGTCTGGGCGTCTTTCTTGGGTGCTTGTCTTTTCTCCCCCTCTTTGTAGCTGTACCTAATTACTAGGCCAGTCTATTTTATCTTCATCATTCTTCTTTTTCACACATTTTGAATACTTTCACTCACAACTTTCTCTGACTTTCAACATCAATGCCTCTCTCCAAAGAAGAAAAACGCTCCATGAGTAACATTATAGGAATGGTTTCTTTATGTCTATCTATGGTAACCCCTAAGTGGAGAACAAGTCACAACTTTACTGAAGGACCATTTGCAGGTCTAGGTTGTTGGCTATTTGCCTCCGGGTCTATTGAAAATTTAATCCCTGCCTCAAATTTGGGGGCATGGTATAGCCTCTAGATCCCCCATTTATGCCCAAGGAATTTAATTCAGAGATTTTACTAATTATCACTATGATTGTTGTTCTATCTTCTTATGACTTGCTAATGTTGGCTGTTTATGATGAAGGAATCAGAATAAATGCTGAGGTTTCATCAAAGCTTGGGTCTACTCAATCTTGTGGCATTTGCCATGCAAAATAAGGGATACAGACAGCACTATTCCTGTGAAGGGAGTAGTGGGAAGGAAAATGCAAATTGGTGTTGTTGGTGGTTGTTTCCGGGAATTGCTGCGTAGGTAACATTTTCTTACTCGACATTTCACTCCTCCTACTGGGAGTGTTTTCAAGAGAAAAAAGCACAAACAAAAAAAAACACCAGCATTGATAAAAGAAGCTGTGAAACTCTTCGTACGAAATGTAAATTGGTGTTATCAGCACCATACAAGAAATGGTAAATGCTACATTTAAGTGCTGTTGTTTCTTCTATGGTCTAATACACACCCTTTCTCATCTCAGCATGAGTGACCTGGTACTATTTTTTTTAGTGCTCATTAAAAAGGTCTTTTCAAGCACTTTAAAACACTTACAAGGGGAGACCACGTATCTTGCTTAGCCTTTTTCAATGCCGTATTTTTTTATGGCATTTGGAAGGGTGAACACATCTCTGAACTGATAGTGGTTCCATTGAATGGGCCTTAGTTTGGCTGTAATTAATTAATTTCCAAGCGGTATTTTTAACAAGCGTTATATAGTCCCAAAATAGTGCTGTCCCTTCAACAGGGTCCGAGAATGATTTGAATCTTGGTCTAGTGGTGATTGCGTCCGGCTCTCACCTCAGGTGCCTGGGTTTGATACTTCTTCATGGCAATATATTTTGTAGTTTTCATTTTGATCATACAGCGGCAAGTTTTTCACTAATGTTAATTGCAGCATGCATAGGCATGACAAAAAATTTTTATCATAAAAATGTATACGTATTGCTCTATGTAATACCAGAAAACCACGCAAATGTGTCTGCAAGATCATGGATTCAGAAAATTTGTTTGCACGAATACTTCAAAACCGCTGCACAATGTCAGAAACTACACTGTCAGGCACCGCGCCGCGTAGCAACATCTCGCACAAGTTGCTCGGGATGCAACTGATGATCCGGATGATGCTGATGCGGATCCGTGATCAATGAGTGCGATCGTGCCTCACGAGGTTTGGAAAACAGGAACACGGAACTCCCGTGAAGGCAATGGTCGCACGATCACGCAGTCGTGCAGCAGCTGTCAGAGGAAACCAGGGCTTATGGCAAATGTCTACGCAGGCGAGTGCCTGGCCATGGCTCATGCTATCTCTTCTTCCCCAGATGCCTTAACTTCTAATATTCCCTTCCTCTCCAGTTTGACCTTGACTTGTAACACGTGAACATGCCCAAGTGCGATGAAATCTCTGGTTCCCTTGAGCCGTATTTATCCACATGAAAGACTACCGCAATAATAAAGATCGTATGTAACTTTTATCTTAATTTATGATTGCCTAACCATTGAAGAATCTTCTAAAATTAATCAAGAGTTTTTTCCCGCTGCTGATCATTGTCTGCAATGCTAGAGCAGACGTCCAACTAAACTTAATACATTCCTAGTGAGCAGGTGTGTCAAATAATTTCATTTTACGAAGGAAATTCTAATGAAAATAATAAGCCTGGTGTAGCCTTGCATTAAAATGCATATATCCTGGTGCTTTTTCACCCGATTCTTTTTTTATAAAGATCGCGGAAAACTTTGAAGGAGTATGAACTCATGCACAGATAAGCCGCAGCCGGATAATCGGGAGTATGCTGTATATTCTTTTCATTTTAATGATGAATTGTCTTCCTTATCCATGCACAGCAGATTTTGTTATAATAAGAAATGTGTTTGCCGACTGTGCCAGACATATTAACAGCTATAAACAGCAAAAATTTAAACCTGTCATATCCTGCCTTACAATGTTAGTAACTATTTGTTATGGAATAAAAACACGAGAATAACAGTTAAATATTTGCACAGTTTAATTCCTAATTATGGAGCATTAGTTGAAACTTTTAAACCTGCATATGTATAACCTACATAATCAACTGAGTCTTAGATGTTTGCTGTCGCACTTACAGAGGTTCTCAGATCATGGGACTATAGATTCCATACACCTTGCAACCTCAACTTAATGACTTGCATGAGCAAGAGTTAGCAGCATACATATTAACCCCTTGGTTGGGGGCAGAAATTTCCTTATCTTTCACCTGGTGGGGAGCAAATCCACCCATTTCCGGAGATGCCGTTTTCGAAAAAAAATTTATAGTAAAGCTATTGCACAAAAATGGCAATATACTTAAAATATATTGGTATAGAACCTCTGAAAAAGCAAAAAACATGCAATGATGCATAAAGAATGAATATTCACGCCTTCTCCGCATAACATTGCGACGCAACGGCACGCGCGACTATAGTCGCGCTCCCCACATGGGGAGCAGAGTCCGCTTGTGACTATAGTCGCTCTCCCCAGTTAAGGGGTTAATGTCCGAAATGGTGGGACATTCCTTTATTCCAAAGCAATAACCATGTACAGCAGACTCCCGATTATCCGGTTGCGGTTTATCCGGGTTGCGGGTTATCCGTGCATGATTTTCACTTATGCTAAATATTTCCGCGATCTTTTAATATAAAAAAATCCGACGTAAAATTGTCGGAATTACTGCATTAATGCTAGGATACACTGGACTTATTATTTCCGTTAGAATTCCCTTCGTAAAATGGATGCGATCGCGCGCTAGCTGCATTCAAGGGAGCACCGTGTTCCTGTTTCCCAAGCCTCGCTGTGCGCGACCGCACTCCGTGATCGCGGATACACGTCCCGCAGCAATTGCAACCCGGGCAACTTGTGCGAGATGCGACTACGTGGCGTGGTGCCTGACAGTGTAGTTTCCGACGTCGAGCATTGGTTTTGAAGCATCCTTGCAAACCACCTTTCTGCATCCGTGATCACACAGCCACGGATGTGTAGTTTTCGAAACCAGGCCTTATATGGACCATTAATAAGACGAGTACAACCATGCTACCGCCGATAAAAAGATCGCGAACTGGTGAAGAAAGCTCTCATTAAGTCCGGGAAGCACTCTAAAATAAAATAACAATATATTGCTTGTTTTAGGTAAATTATGAACACGGCAAAAAATTACGTGAAAATTTGGGTTATCCGTGTTTTCCGATTATTCGTGCCGTCTCTCCCCATCATTAGCCCGGATAATCGAGAGTGTACTGTATCTTAACGTTATTTTTATCTTCAGTTTGAGTGTTGACATACACACTTAATACAGTGTGTTCTCTTTTTCTCAAAATAGAACTTTGGAATTTCAGAATAAGGTTATAATCCCCTACCATTTGGGAAATATTTGGCATATATTAACAGGGTAGAGTTCATTAAAGCAGAGAGGTAATTATGCATAGTAAAATTCAAGAATAGCCTTAATTCATCATTGGTTGTGCTTATATGGGCTAAGTTGCAGTTATTTCCTCTCTATAGTTCTTTATCTCAACACTTCAGCCTGAATTTTGCCAAATTTTAAATGCTATGACTTGGGGCCTGGGCCTAATGTGACTGGTAGAGGGTTAGGTTCTAGCTTTTTGCAAAGTTAAAATCTATTGTCCAATTGGGTTAACTAGTTATGGTGTATCATACAATATACACCGAAAAAATTCTGATCAGAGCCCCTGATATAAGTTGACAACTTTCCCAAATATGTAGGGCAAATTTCATCCCTTAATAATCTAATTTTGGCCCACCCTATTGCATAGATTCCACACAGCTGACAGATTTGATTTTAAAAACTCAGCCAGCATGGAGCATATTAAGAGGTAAAGTTATCTTAATAGAGGAATATTTAACAGTAATATCAAGCCCAAGAGGCTTTGGATTTCAAAATAAAACCACCCAGAATCAATGACCTCTGTGTTTATTGCATCCTTTTTCTGTTTTCTTTTCTCTTGCAATGTGACTGGTAGAGGGTTAGGTTCTAGCTTGTTGCAAAGTTATAATCTATTGTCCAATTGGGTTAACTAGTTATGAGCTTTCACCATCTGGCATTGCGTTGACACTGGCTCGCAAACCAATCACATCCCAACGAGGAATCATTAATATGTTTTAGATTGGTTTTAAATTAGCATCATTGTCGCTGTTAAATAATACAGTAAAACCTCTCTTAAACGAAACTCAAGGGACCGAAATTCTGTCGTTTCGTTGATCGGGAGTTCGTTCCCCGGAGGTGATGCGCACGTTGCATCATTCTAGGGGCTCGGAAATTGAAGCAAGTCTGCATGCGTTATCTTCATTCTACCTTCGCATACTTCAAAACAGTGCTTATTTCTTCAGCTGCAATGCAAATCGCGGGCAATAGACCACATTTAGCCTCAGTTCGTATTATTAAATCACTTCGCGTGCTTTTTCATCGATTTTCAAAAATGTATGCAACGTAGCGGTGAGCGCGAGGCCATCCCTTTATTCTCAATATTTGAAATAGAGTACGTTCGTACGTACGTTCGCGAAGTTTACACTGAAAAATTAAGAATTCGATAGATTTGACCATTACTAATATAAAGTTAAAGTAACAGCGCCAATTATAGCTTCATCATGAAATTAAGATCGCTCTACCATAACGGCGCGAGTGCGACTTTCGTCGACCCATTAAAGTGCAGTGGGTGGCGGCATTTCTTTATAGCAGTCGAATCCAGAATACTCCATAGCAATATTTGCGGTCGCGGGCTTCGTAAATAATTCATTGTACTAGCATCATTTCCATCGCATTCCGGATAGACAACTGCCGATAAGAAAACATCTTGAAAGGCCCTATGCAGGAGTTCTCGAAGTAAAATACGTCACGATTTTGAAAAATGAGTTTTCGAGAAATTATATTCTGCAACCCTCAGTTCGCTGGCTTCGCGGATTACGAAATTTGAGTCTATTCTAGTGAACTCATCAAACGACCCTTCAATATTCATGACTTTTGAGAGACCCTGCCAGGATTCACGGCTTTTGTCATCACTCTCCATCGCGTGGTCGCAGTTGACTGCAAACCGGATTGACAACTCCCGATAAGAAAACAGCTTGGAAGGCCTCATGCAGGAGTTCTTGAAGTAAAATAAGTCACGATAATGATGCTGTTGACTGCAAACCCGGTTTTTGCAAAATAACTAAATATGGTGACAGGTGCGACACGCTTCCAAGCTTTGCAAAGCCCTTGCATTACCTGCAAAATGGTCCTCTTAATTTCGCCGATCCCTTACATCCATTCGACAAACCAAAAACTCCACTAAAATCAGACGGTAATGCCGCTTTGCCGCAGAAATGACCCCTCGGTCGAGAGGTCGCAACTTAGCTATTGCAGTTGGGGGGAAGAAAATAACACGCACATTTTTTATTGTTAGTCCTATGTTTGGGCCCGTGCAGCGCGTGCAGCGATCGAGGAAGAAATCTACTTTCCCCATGAGTGCATCAACTCCCGCCAACCACCGCTGAATTAATCCCGCTGTCATTCATGGATTTTTGCTGCTACCACAGGGGTGAGGCATCACCATTGGCCCAGTCTAAACATGGCATGTTTAGACTGTGTCGTCTTCTTCATGCAACAATTGACGGCCGTCGCAAACCTTTTTCTCAGGAGAAAATCAACACCGCTTCACATCACGTTAGGACATCGCTACAATCGCCGACAGACAGAGACTGACCTTTAGTATAAAGCACTCAATTCAAATAACGTCTAGATCAATGGGAAATGTTGGCTTTCGTGTCTTAAGTGCGAATATTTTTTATCCAAGATTGCGGCAAATGCAAAAGTTTCTCCTATTTTTTAGATGATGTTGAAATAAACAATGTGAATGAAACAAGAGTAACTACTGAGTCATATATTAAAGATAATTAAGAGATGCAAATTTTGGCTTTCATCTTCTAGCGCGCACATTGTATCTTCCGTAATTTAGTTAAATTTTAAAGAAGTTATCCAAGATGGCGGCCAGTGAAAAAAAATGCTTCTCGGAATTTACGCGTTGTAATTCTGTAAAGTATCTTAAACAACCGTCAAAAGAATGCGATCGAAGTACATAGCTCTAGATATCATATCTTTGAGCGTGTAAATATTGGGACATTGAGTTATTTACGAAAGTCAGCATTAACATTTTTCGCAATTCGCCGCGAGCCGCGAGTTGGGGTCGGCGGAAACACACGACGGAAGGCTATGGTTACGGTTAATAATGACGATTCTGATTGGCTTATTCAGTGGAAGTCTCGGATTTGCCCTCCAACGCTACGAATATTAAATTATTCATATGAAAATAAAAATTTAACCGGAAAAATTGGTTATTTGGAGGTGAATTTCACTCGATCGCGCCGAAATTTCATTTCGTTGATCGGGAGTTTTCGTAAAAGAGGAGTTCGTTCATCGGGGTTTTTCTCTAATGTGTTTACATAGGCAATTGGCCGGACCAATAGCATTTGTTCGTTGAACGGAGTTCTTCGTTTAGCGGGAGTTCGTTAAGGTGAGGTTTTACTGTAACTAACCTCAGTTGTTTTGCTGTTAGGTGAAATAGGACATGTGTAAAAGCTGATTATGCTGATGGCATGGAAAACCATTGTGTTAAACAGCTTATCCATTAAGCCATCATGCTTTAGCCAGGAAATATTGAATTTTCCTTACATAAATAACCTTTTTTAAGGAGAAAATGGTTCTAAATTACTGAATAATAGCGAAAGGCAACTAAAAGCCTTTAACTATGAAAATTTCTGTTGTCTGATGCCGTGACATGCATTAGGAAATACGACGGATCTGAAGATTATGATTAATTTGAAAATGGAAATGACAATTTAAAAGTGTTGGCAGAATTAATGATATGATTCAGGGTGTGTTGGGATGGTCCAAAAATTTTAGAAGTTCTTCGCCAGATAGTTTGCCTGACTTGGAATAATCGCCATACATGCTCTCTTGGAATGCTTGTTATCATTCCTTCGAAATCGCTAAATTTCCAACTGAACCTGGCAGAATTAAACTCTGGTTTCCATTCAACAATACAAACCATCTTAAATAACCTTTGAAAATGGCAAAATAGCAAGTGAATACCACGCTGTAATTTATTCCTTAACAGTGATTCTCAGGTTACCTTGTCAGTCACTCATGTCACTTATGCTTAAATATAAGTCCACCTCTAGATTTTGGGCAAAAAAGGGGAGACTATATTTGGTGGAAAATAGAGGGTGTGCACCAACCTTGAGTTCTCTGGGAATATTTTTCTTGTAGGTAAATGTAAAAGGATAATGTAATGGCTGTGCTGTTGTTTCCCTGACATGTTGATATGTTAGCTGAAATCTTACGAAATGTTTTGGCAGTTAATTGGTCCTCATCATATTATATAACTTACATGTGTAGATAAGTTACGCTATCTCTAGATGTTACATCATTAAAATAGCTTAGCAACTGTTCCTGTGCTCAGTTATTTCTATCCAATAAGCAATCTTTGCAAAAATACTTGTTTATGGGACTGGATATCACCCTGGAAAAGAAAGAATTCTCCTGGAAAACCTGGGAATCCCAGAAATTTTTTTTATTGCTATGCGGTGGACACTCTGTATACAGTTCTCTTCTTCACACCTTTAATGTTTTTCTCTCTATATTGCTTTGATTTTTTCAGATAGGTGATCAAGGAATAGACTACACACCAATCACATGTTGTTCCTGTAGAAAAATGTGGAATTTCACTCTTCATGCTTAATATCTGAGTTTATATTGAACAAATTAAGACATTATTTTGCTCTGCAGGCTTTGAAAACTTTATGATGAATATTTCTCGTGTTCTCAGCTAGGTTAATGCTTTTATATAAGCATGCTTTTATATAAGCATTAACCTGGCTGAGAACCCGAGAAGTATTCATCAGTAGTATTCACCAGGAGAAATTAAAATCGTTTTGATAACTTTAATTTCACTCCCAAGGATGTGTGGGAACTCATGTTGTCAATAAATATTTTGTGGTGAAATTTTCATTTCATATTAATATCGCCATCATGAAAAATTTATTGTTCACTTCTCTGAATTCTTCTGTTTTACCATGATATTTTAAATTATATTCCCACTTGCTGTATTCATCAGCTTTCAACCTAATGACATTGACTGAACTATCATTTTCTTTGATTATAGTGTTTGGCCGACTTAGTTGTGGGGCAAGAAGCGAATGACCTGTCCGTTGTGGTTCAGAGTGAGATAGACGAAATTGAGCGGCATGGCAGTGTTGGCGGAAGTGTCCCACCCAAGGCCTTGGAAGAGAGTCCTTCAGAACACCACAACTTAGTGCAGCTTCCAGTGGTTGTGCCTACGTCTGTTGGTGGAATAAAATCATCTTCTAATGGTGGCACTGCTGATAACAACTTAGACACTCCATGTGGAGATGATGCCATGCCTGATAGACATCCAAAGGATAATGAACTGAAAAATCATTGTGCTCTCGATGATTCCATTATTTCTGAGGAGCTTGGTGGAGGTCAGTGTTCTTTTTTATATTTATTCTCCCTCATTTATCTTCTCCTCTTTAGTGTTTAATATTCTCAACTCTGGTCTTTGGCTAATTGTATACAGTTTAGCATTGGCTATTTTTTGATCTGCTATTGGAAGTTAGTTAAGAATAAGTACTTATTTAAAAACTTTAAATAGTAAGCAATTAATGTTGTGTGAATTTTCTGTGAAACAGTCGCCTATGTGTTTTCTAAAATTGCTATGGAATATTTTAGGCTGACAAGGAGACATCGCCAAGGTGATGTTCGGGATCTGGATGCGAATGTTATTTTCTAAAACTATATAGGTAAGATAGAAAAAGTGTCACGGCTTTCTTCCACATAGGCCCGGGTTCGAGAGATATTCGCACGTAAAGATTTCGCGCAGCATGATATCCCTTGAGTAAGCGCACCCTCTGACTACGGCGGCCGTGGCGGTGCGGTCTAGGGCGTTAGTCCCCTAACCTGTAGTTGGTATCCCAGGTTCGAGTCCCAGTGTCGGCAATATTTTTTCTCTCTTATAATTTTTGAAATCGCTGTTACATTTTATCCCCATTCGTTTTATTTAGTTACTCCGCGATTTTTCAAATTTAATATCAACTTATGGATTTTAAACGAAACTCCGAATTGTGCCTTACCATGCGAATTAGAGGACGTATATAATTACTTACACGCAAATTTCCGGGGAATTTGATCATCCTCGCCCTAGCCATTGCTCCCACAGTCTCTTCGTATATTCGCAATCTCAAGTCTTTCTCCTCAACTAATAAACACATTTGCCTATCCTCACATTCAGTTACTGACCCTAGCCAGTTTCCCCTCCTACCCATCCAGTACAATGATCCTGCTTTCCAGATGCCTACTCAAGCCGTTGTCGAGGTCTTCTTTGTTTACGTTTTGCACCCGTTTTCACAAAATTGGGCCTCGGCGCCTCATTCAGGGATTATCGAGGTTCAGCTGTGGACGGAGGGTTGTTGGGACGGAAGTCTTTTAAAGACGCCAGAAGGCAGGTCATAAGGGAGGCATGGTGAGTGGAAGGGCATTGTGTTGTAAAGATCGAGATTTCTAGGGAAGGGAAGTTAAAAAAACGTTGAAGCCGGAAAATACCGGTGCTTCAGAAATGGAAAAAAAATATTGAAAGGTGGAGGCACATGCGTCAAAAACCGGGGAACGATTCATGAATAGATGCATAATCGGTTTATTGATGCGATGCAGAGGTGTGCATCGGTGCACATGATGAGCACATTACACGGAAATTCATGTGTAAGTAATAATATACGTCCTCTAATTCGCGTAGTAAGACACAATGCGGAGTTTCGTTTAAAATCCATAAGTTGATATTAAATTTGAAAAATCGCGGAGTAACTAAATAAAACGAATGGGGATAAAATGTAACAGCGATTTCAAAAATTATAAGAGAGAAAAAATATTGCTAACATCGGGACTCGAACCTGGGATACCAAGCACAGGGTAGGGGACTAATGCCCTAGACCGCACCGCCACGGCCACCGTAGTCAGAGGGTGCGCTTACTCAAGGGATATCATGCTGCGCAAAATCTTTACGTGCGAATATCTCTCGAATCCGGGCCTATGTGGAAGAAAGCCGTGACACTTTTTCTATCTTACCTATATAGTTTTAGAAAATAACATTCGCATCCAAATCCCGAACATCACTTTGGCGGTGTCTCCTTCTGAGAAGATGTTTAGGTCTTTTTTTAAGTACCTGACACCTAAATGTGCGGAAAGGTAGGGAGAAAGTGAGCATGGGGAGATTGTTTGGAGGGTAAGACTATAGGTCCCCCCAGCACCAGGCCTCGGGGGAAAGGCAGGGTCATTGGGCTAGCCAACTTAAGAGGGGTAATTTTAAGCTCGTACTGGAAGCAAATGCCCCGTGGTTAGCAAGAGTTCTCAATGTAGTTCCAAAAGAAAATGTTCACTTTACTCTTATCCCTTTCTCCCAGCTGTTTGTCAAAATAGAATCGCCCAGGCCCAAAACGTGTTTCGGCAGACTTGTCACAGAGTTTTATCAGCTCAAGTGCTCGTAACTGATGATTCTGTTAATGGAATAGAAATGAGAGCTAAATTTTTAGAATGCATTCAATGCAATGATATTTTTGGTTGATTATATTCGAAGTTGGAAAATTGTGTCTAAGACCATTCATGTTACAAGCTCTACTGTCATTGGCCTAATGTTAATGCACACCCACAGATTCATTGTAATACAGGAGTACTGTTGTAATACTGTACTGTACATTATTAATTCGGAGGAAAATGAGTTCAGTGTCAGAAGGAATGGTAGCAGTCAATTTACAAATACAGTGGAACTTGGTTAGTACGTTTCTGAAGGGACCACTAAAAATGAACGTACTAACCAGGAAAACGTACTAACGAGGAAAGTAAATAGTAGCGGTCGGGGTTATTGCAATCAGTGAAAAAGTCGTCATAATTACAATTACTATCGGTAGTTCTCATAGGATCGCCTTCCTGAACTCTTTTCACATTTAAAATCAAGAAAATGAGCGCTACATTGAAAAACAATACCATGTGAATAAAAATCGCAATTTTTCATAGATTTCCGAAGACGATTCCATGATTACGGCGTCTATCTCCCGTGATTTATCCTATATATATTTACAGAACGAGGACGAGTGAAGCTCAGACAAGTCATTTTTCTTTCTTACAGCGTACTCGGAGAATATAACAACAACCCGGAGTAAGTCAACTGGTTTTTTAAACATCATAAAAATTGGGCAAAATTATATTGACTTTCAAATTACGGCAACAGCCGTAGACATTCGCTTCTGGAATGATACCATTTCGATTGTAAAATCGATCGATATATCGACTGATGACACGCAAGATTATTAGATTACGACGTAATTACAAGAAAATTTTATATTAGACAGTTGAAATATACTTTCAAAATTTGTCTAATGTCGTCTGCTTTCGTTCCGAGATCAAGTATTTTTAAGCTAAGCTTCGCGTGGAGATCCAGAGGACCGTCTGCTCCCGCAACAGTAGTCAAGTAAATAAGCACGACGTCGAGTTTATGGAGCAGTACTGCTTTAGATAATGTGGGAATTGTCTAATACCGTTAAGACTCATTTCTTCATCATGATAACTCGTGCAATAGCAACAATTGCCCACTCACGAACTTTGTGCGCAGCAGTGGGCACTCCCAAGCGCTCCAAAGGCAACAGAAGGTGAGGAGCTCGGGGTGGGGAAAATTGGGGCTTCTTATTGGCTGTAGTTTTTCGTAGTCAGACATTCCCGAAAAATGGGCGCATTTTATTTTTCATCACGTCACAAGATTTCAGAAATGCATTTGGATAAATTACGGTAGAAGAAAGAGATGTGGAATGAATGGAAGAATGTTAATGGCTAATAATAATAAATTAAATCATGAATTCAGACGTATGCGACCCTTAAGAAGACACTAGAGAACGAATTGCGGGTTGCGTCACGGCAAGCAATTGAGCGTACTAACCAGGAAAGCACAATTTTTTCAAACGTACTAACCAAATTCTTTTACCTGTATTTTGTTCGGATGGTACCGGGACCGAGGGAAATCGCCGTACTAAGGAGGAAAACGTGCTAAGGAGGAACGTACTAACCAAGTTCCACTGTATCTTGTATGATGTTGGGCACGATATGTTGGAAGTTCTTAATATTATTAAAATAAGACATTTCAATTCGTGCGTAGGTTTCCGCGGCATTGTTCACGATGACTGCTAATTTTCGGGTTCTCCAGCCGGGTCTGTCGTTTATGGTTGACAACAGTTTTGAAAGCCATCCTGCTTTCGTCTTCAGGTCGAAGGTGAGAAGTTTTCAAGTTTTCATTTATGAAAAGTTTTCACCTTCGACCAATCAGTCGAACTGGAAAGGAAGGGAATAAAAGAATTTGAAGCAGAGACAAAGGAAGTGGAGATCGCATGATTCAAAGCCAGGTGTTGGCGTGAGTAGACAGTTTGCTGGAGTGTATAGAGCAGTGGTAATACAAGAACAATCACCGCTATAAAGATCGCGGTCAGGTGAAGATAGGTCTCAATGAGTCTGGAATGCAGTCTAATATAACACCCTACATATATGCATAAATTTTATATTGTTTGATTTATGCAAATTATGAACATTGCAAGAAATTAAAGTGAAGGTGTCTCTTCCCATCATTAGTCTGGATAATTGGGTATTTACCGTACATTTGATTTAGGAGTTAGAGGTTTTCTATTTTAGGATGAGGTAAGATGAATAGTCATTGTCACTCATAACTGCAAAAGCTACACGAAATTACATATTTTACCATGCTTTAAATGGTAATTTATTTATCTTACTATTTTTGTGAGTAATGCCAAATGCATAAATAATGGAAACTGGATATAACGGTACCACATGATGTGAAAATAAGCCCTCACTATGACAAATTATCATTTTATTAAGGGTAGAGCAAGTGATGTCCATGAAATCTATTGTCTACTCAACCCCTTTTTTTAAATCAGGATTGTTTGGCGGTGAAAGTTCTTCTATTTAGGGAACCTCTGGAATAATGTCTAAGGAAAGGGAATGTTTTTTAGGCAATTTGAATCCTTATATAATGTACCTTCTAGGCTTCACAAAGCTTAGACTCCGTACTGATTCCTAGTTAAATAAATCAAGGCCATCGGAGCACTTGAAGTTTTTTATATGCCTATCACTAAAATATACTGCCATAGCCTTTAGCATTGGCTCACTCACTGTATTTCCTGCATATTGAAGTTGGCAATAAACTCTCTAACAAAGCTGGTTCTAGTTCTTCATGCTCTGCATACCTGCGGTGCTATTGCTGCAATGGTTTGCCCTCTTGCATCATGGCAGACTTCATCTTCTCTTCGGTATTCCAAATAGTGAATAGGAAGATAAATTATATCTCCTACCCACTTATCTTTTCAAAAATAGGCCACACGTTAATTTATTATCATGCTATGATTTTATGTTTTGCATTTTTGGGCCATTTTGTCAGTCTTTGAAATGTTTACTACTCATTGACGTAATACTCTCGACTGCCCTGAGGACAAAAGAATATCAAACATTCACAACTTTTAATGCTGCAATATTATCCCAAAAATTAATGGTAAAGCAGGTGAATGGCTGTTAGAAGCATTCAATTGTTACTTTACACTCCATATGAAGTTCATTTCTAACACATCCCTAGCATTGATAGTACCATTGATATTTACTACTGCATAGCATTCTGTCCAGATGGATGTATGAAACACTTGAATGCACAATTACACGGAATTCTGGGAAGTATCACTAATTCATTTCTATATTTCTCTACTGATTGTTATTGAATATCTGAGAAAGTTTGAATTTTGCTGGTAAAATTTGATCTGAAGATGTCAGTTATGAATGGACGACAGTGTGAATTGTATGAAAAGTTGAGAGTAACCTGTGTATCACATTCATCAAATTTTTCCCCAGCTATGCTGAATACAGGCTTATAAGTTTTTTCTATCTCTTTTGATTAATGCTTTCAGAGCGTTGTATGAGAGAAGATGTATCAAAAACCAACTTTATCTCTAGCAATGAAGTTGATAACTTTCTTTCCAAAGATTATTGCGAAGTAGACAAGGGAGGAGAGCCTATAGACTCCTCGGCACATCATTCAGTACAACTTAGACGCTCTAAGAGACATGCAACACGTAATAATTCAACCAAAGACGAAAGCAAGCAAGTTGCATCCAATTCACCCAAAGGGGGAGATTGTAAGTGGCGTTATTATATCAATTATATTGAAACTTATTCTGTATAGCATTCCATCCATTTTTGCCATACATGCAATTAAGTCAGTTTTTTTTCCTTCGCAAGCTTACATTGAACAAACATGGAACAAAGGTAAAAATGTGTTTAGAACCATTCTTTTAATTCATTTTTTATAGTTTATTTTGCATTTTTACCAAGGCATAAATTAAAGATGTACTGATCTCGGATGTTACCATTATTTTTTGTTTTACTGTGGTATTCATTAATTTGTTTTTTCTTTAAGAATACCCATGACTAAAAACTGATGTCGATGGTTATAAAAGGAAATTATGTCTCACTGTGTGGTATCCCAAATAAAGAGCATCTATTATGACTAAATTATCGTATTTCTCCGAATATAGTCCCCCCCTAATTTTGTGGCCCCAGTTTTGGGAAAATTAAAAAAAAATATGCTGGAATATTTGCTCTTTTGATTAATGCTTTCAGAGCGTTGTATGAGAGAAGATGTATCAAAAACCAACTTTATCTCTAGCAATGAAGTTGATAACTTTCTTTACTGAATGCTCTTTACTTTTTACACGGGCATTATTGGAAAAAAATATTCAGATAAATACGGTACTTGAGACAAATATTTTTTTCTTAATTTATTAAAAAATATTTAGTTTTCTTAGATTACTTACTTTGATGCTAAAAATGAAAACCGGCACACAAAATGTGGGCAGTTCAAAGATTATATTCTTGAACTTACGCTTTCTCAATCATCATGTGCCAAGTGTTGTGCCATTTTCAAGCACCATACAATATTTGACTTCAATCGCAGCTTACATTTGCCTTTAACTCATAAAGTATTATCATAACTTTCCTTAATTTTATTTATTTTACAGAAAAATCTAAATCTAACGAACTTCATATTAGTTTTGTTTTGCTTCGTGGACAATAGACCTCTGGACACCTATCAAGGTAAAGACCTTTCTGAAAAGTACGTGTAAATATTAATCTAAGTGGCGTAACACTTTGGCCGTATAATCTTGCATTTTTTTATTTCGAGCATTTTAAATAGCTGTTACTTGCCATGCAAGAAGAACGTAATTCGCACCACTGCCATCTTGAATGACGTCAGCTCATGCAATAGTGTTGTTCGCGTCCGTGCGCATTACTGTAGAGGAGGTAAAGAATTAGTGATTTTGTGGATATTACGCCGTTTCTGTTGTCGTACGTATTTCGTCGATTTGTCGAAGGGCAGCTATAAGTACTGCATTGTGCCTATGTGCAGTAATACTAGTGGAAATGCCTCAAATAAGTATTTTCACACGGTTCCCCAAGACGGTGAACGACGAACTGTTCGGATGAAAAAGTGCCGACGAATTTCAGTCTCTTGATTTATTGGTACTTACTACGAAAACTCTAATATAATTAACTGAAGTAATTCTTTCTTGAAACTAGGGAAAGACTGGACAATGTTAGAGTAACTCGAATATATGCTTACAAAACCAAATGAATAACTACCGTAGAACCCTACAGCTCATTGATAGGTAACAAATGTAATGATAATAAGCGGATAGTTTTATCTCCTATATTTTTGCTGTAGGTAAAGAATGTAAGGAACAGCAACAGAAAAAGGGGAATTTTTTATCCCATTAAGTTACTTAAAAGTGAAATTTTGAGCAAGTGGGCTACTTCGAAGAAGTTCCATATTATATTTTCCACACATCAGGAAATACTAATTGTTAGGTCTATTAAATCGGAGATTTCACCGCTTAAAAATTTCATCAGGTGGTTCTACACAAATAAATAACGGGAAATTTAGTTTTCCTTAAAATGCCAAATAAAAAAGATACAATACCACTTAGAGTAAAGTCTTACGTACCCAAACTGGCTATGCAATCCTTACACGAAAGAGTCACAACTTCGCTTTCGCCGCTCTCCTCCAAAAGACGGGCTTCAAAAACATAGTTTTTCTACGCCGAACCTACGAATACGATCACGGACGATGCATTCATTTTTATCACTCTTAACCACAAAACTTTATAGCATCATCGCCGTATTCTTCTCGTCTGACTCTATGTGAATAAAAGGATTTAGAAATGTTAGCATCAACTAATACCCTAAGAAAATCAATTTCCACTCGTGGTGATATACTCAACTAGCCATCTTCACTCCCCGGGTCTCAGAATTTATGTAGTTACTATTAATTCAGTAGTTACTATTTATACCTATGAATGTAAACATTGAGGCAGTTGAAAATTTAGGCAAGTTTCTCGCGTCTCCCTTATCGAAACGCAGGATCCATGATGCCCACGGAAGCAAAATAATATCCCTAGTAACTTTTTCACTCTTCGGAAAAGCACGTCACGGCGATATTATGTTCACTTCTCAAAGTGAAACGCTAACGAAGTGCCGATCCGTGATGAAGATCTCCTTGCAAATCCGCCGAACCCCCATGAATTTCATGGGACCGCCGCATGGTTGCATGAGCTGACGTCATATTTCCGTCAGCCAATGGAAATACGTATTGAGGTGGGAGTGTCTGCTGATGAGAAAAGCTTCCTTTTCTTGCGATTAAAAAACATTCCATGGAAAATTATTACATATAATAAACGTTTTACGTATATATTTATCCTTATTGATTTTTTAGAACATATTTGAAGGCAAATTAAAATTTTGTCCAGAGGTCTATTATGTACTGAAAATAATCAACATTTTTTCTATACTTATTCTAACATTTCCATTCACATGTTCTGATTTTATAATTGTCATTCGAAGTGCAATTAGTAGAGCATATTTCAGGATTTCCATGAAAATGACTTTTCCTCATTTTGTGCGAAACCTTAGTACCACCAAAATTCTTGTGAGATGAGATTGTTGCTCTGCTAGTGTGTGACCAGGCAATTCAAGGTCAACCACATCATTTTATTTCCTATAAGTTGAATCTAATTATCGAGCATAATATTTTGAATTTGTTTTAATTAAAATTGTCACCTCCTTATACTCAATGTTGTACCTAATTTCTATTTTTTCCCTTATAATGTTTCTGTGTATGTTCTGTTGTAGAGCTAAATTAAGGCATGTCAGTCTACCTATTCATTGAGCAGAATATTGACAGAAAATTTATTATAATGTAGGTAACTGTCCTAGGTACTTGAAGTAAAAGCTGATGCTTTCCCTGCGAATATATTCTAAAAAGGCTATTCGGGCTTCCAACCGGATGGTCTCCCTCCTAGGTACTGTCCAATGTGTTTGTAATAAATGAGTTGTTTTCAAGCTCTCTCTATGTTTTACAGATTGTGATGACTGTGACTTCTCCTATGGGAAAGAGTGTCCAAATCACAAAATTCAAAGTATCTCAGATAAACCAGTTCCATCGAGAGCTTGGGCAACCCTACCTGGTGCATATTTGATGATCACTAAAGTATCTACAAATACTGGTGGTGGGAAAGGTATAGTTTGATTGTATCTTCGTCTACAAATATATTTAAATGTGTCATATACTTATTTAATTATGCATGTATTACTATTGATTTATGAAATTAGTTTGTGCCTTAATAATGGAATAATATGCTTTATATGTTGACTGAGTACTATAATTGCCTATGCTGAATACATAACTGTTTTTGTACCTTTTAGGTCATGGAGTATTTGCTCGAAAAACGATACCGAAGAGAACTCAGTTTGGACCAGTTGAAGGTGTTATTCAAAGTAAAAATGACCATACAGCTGTACGCCACAAACTTGAACTCCTCGTTGAATCCGAGAATGGTGAAATGCGATTATTAGATGTTTCTGATGAAAGTAAGTAATATAAGTTCAGCTCTAGGTAGATGATTTAAAACAGATTTTCTCATGATACGTATTATGTTCTGCAGTGTAACCTTGGTTGATCCATAAGTCTTACTATGTTGTTGGGAGATTTTAATGATACTTGAAAATTATTACATTACTGAGAGGATTTTTAAAGTTCACATGAGCACAATGACTCCTTTGAATTCCAAAAACTGCCTAAGATATTGTGGCCTCAAGTGTGGTGAAAATGGGCCTCAGAAAAATGGCAATTGTCATGACATCCCATCTCTCATCACTTGAGCAAGCAAATGGCTAGGAACCAGTCTGGAATCATTGCAACAATGCGAGAAATTTAGGCCTCCGGAAATATGATGCCTATGATCAGTGCATTCCCACTCTGCCAAGATAAAGATGAATTTTATGTTGATTACAATAGGAATTCCATGTATTAGTATTGAAACCAGGAATGATTATGTCCATGACTTTGACGTAATGTCAACTCAATCCTGAATTTGTGGCATAGGTAATGTGAAAAGAAAAAATGATCGACCTTATTTTAGGAATGATTGTGATTTTTGTTTGAATTATTTTATAGTTGAATGTGTAAACCACTTAATCAAGCAGCAATAATGAAAATGTTGTAAGTCACAGTTTGAAGATAAAGTATAGTAATCGAGGTACACCCATGTCTCGTATAGCGCAATTTCGATTAGCGCAATTTCGATATAGCGCAAATTCGTTCCTCGGGGAAACATTGCAACGCAGTGTAGCCTAATCAAAATTTTTAAACGCTCTCGTGATAAAACGTGAACTTGCGCTAAGTACACACGTAATTTCTATCAATTTACGCATATTAATATTATTTCTTGCCTCAAATCTTCTTTTTTGTTTATATATTAATCGAAATTCATTGCTGTGCAATTGCCAAAAGTATTACTCGTCATTGGGTCCAGATAGCCGGCCTACCGAAGATTTATCTCGTCTCCTTAACAGAATGATAATAAATAATTTAGATCGTTAATTAAGCGTGGGGCTAGTGGAAATGAGTTTTTTTTCAGCAATACGGTCTGAGACGTATTTTTGCCGTCGTAGGTTACCGGGCGATTGACTTCCAGGTAGAGGGTCTACGCTAAAGCCTTCAAGGTCATCGGTATTCACGGGGCAGAAATGGAGCGGTGGCCGAGTTGCGCATGAATAGCATCAACACATAAAAGGGTCCGCTATAGAGTCTCAAACACAATGGCTTCGTTCCCTCCCCGCAGTCATAGGCCTTCTGCGTCTCAGGAATACAGTTCAGCAGAAGAAGGTGATTTAGATAGAGCCATACAGAGTAAAAACCAAGAGAATATGGCAAAAAATAGGAATGCGTGTAGAAAAATCAAGAATTTATCAAGAAAAACCATAAGCCTAGAAGAGGACTTGAGAGAGGTCAATTGCTTTGAAAATGGAGAGCGTCAAAGCGATATTGCGTGGAAGTTTAAACTCACGATGCCTTATTTTGAATAAAGACGAAGCTAAAATATCAGTGACCTCAGCCGCACCAACTTCAACCAAGCGGTCTACACATACGGAAAGTTCATGGTGAATCAGTACAAAAAGACGAGAGTGGTAATCGCTCCGAGACATTTAGTGAAAGCGGTTGGTTCCAGAATTTAAACGGCAAGCAGGTATTTTCAGTGCGGCGATATCAGGTGAATATGCAAGTGTTGATAGCGCAGCCATCACAACATTTTCTGATGAACTCCAAGCTGTAATTGAAAGTGGCTCCTTTCCCCCTCAACTAGATCTAGTGTTGACGAGACGATATTCTTTTGGAAAAGAATGCATTCTCGTTCATTCATTTTCAGGGAAGGAAAACCTGGGTCAGATTTCAAGGCATTTAAAGACTGTTTCACGTAGCTGCTAATGACTCGGAGGACTTCAAATTAAAATGATTTATCATTCATAAACTCCGCTAGCTATGAAATGGCATTTAAAGTAGCATTTTCCTGTCATTTCGATGAGCTACAAAAGGGCCTGGGTGACACAACAGTTGTTTTTAGACTAGTTTGAAAAATCGTCAACTGCCGGCAACGCATTACGATCCCCTGAGATAGCAGATGTTAGCCCACCCGCACGACAGGATGGAATTTCAAAAGCACGTAAGAATTTTTTTTAACGTGAATAAAAGTATTTGAATGTGTGAATACTATCTTTAAAGATGTTTTAAACTATAAATATGTATAGAAATAATGTTTTCTAAGGCTTTTTATGGGAATATAGATGTTTTAGAGGAAATTCAATACCAAAGACCTATGCTACCAGGAACGCATCCCTATCTTCCCTATGTTAAAACGCTCTCGTATAACGCAAATTCGTTTAGCGCAAAGACCCCAAGGAACGCATCCCTAGCGCTATACGAGACATGGGTGTAGTTAAAATTCAGATTTAGCAGAAACAGCTGTAGTTGTGCCTATAGTGAGACTTTTTGTGATTATTAATCTACCTCTTCGTCAGAACTTTTCGGGTACTTGTCATGTCAGATAAAAACTTGGGCTATGTCGTCGCAGACATTGACATGGCAATATAGCCCTAAAATATTTTTTCTACCTTTGGGGTAATAACAACATTAATCTATATGGAGGGATTTCTTGTTTTCTTAACAGGTGTTGCTATAATGTGCTTCCACTGTATTGCTCTTTTTGTGTACTTCGAAATGATTAATCATAAAATTGGCTTGCATCAAACCAATTAATGTTTGCCTTGTAATCATTTAGATGCCTCACTTAGATATAACAAGGCGTCCTATTTATATGTTGGGAACTTCCTGTACTTAATTAAAAAGGTTGCATGCTTGTCCAAAAAATGTGGCCGTGAACTTGTTTTGGATTAAATCTTCTGTTCTTTATTTTTTTCCTGGAGTAAATTATTAATTTAGCTCTGCGATTATAGGCGTAGGGTTTTTTTAAACTGGGTTATAGATTATTTATTTAATGAATTATAATGTTTGTGTGGCTTAAATTTATATGAAAATGACATAAAAATTTTCTATTCTTTCCTTAACCAAGTTCTAATTTTTTGTCTTTTCTTTATAATTGTTTTGAAACAGATTCTTCTAACTGGATGAGATTTGTCCGAACGGCAAAAAACTTTAAGGATATTAATCTTATTTTGAGCCAGCAAGGACACTCTCTGTATTTCACTACCACAAGATTGATTCATCCCAGAGAGGAACTTCTGGTGTGGTATAGTCTGCCTTATGCTCAAAGGAGAGGCTTACCCATACTCACTTCAGTGTCGCAGGAAAAAAAAGGTGAGAGATTTTTATTGGAAAGTTAAATCACTTGCATTTTTATCACCTGCACCCTGATTATGTAACTGTGAGAAGGGTGAGAGCGATGTCGTTGCCAGGGGCAACGCGATTCCCACGACGGAAGGTGATAGCAGCGATTGTGAAACTGTGATCGCACTCTTTATCACGCTGCGAGCATTATCGGCCTATCATGTTCGAAACCGATGTGTGACAAGCATATGCTGAGATAAAAACGAGCACTAAATATAAATATTTGCAATAAATTATTGTTTATTTAATTTAAAAATGCCCTATAATTGAGTAAAAACCAATAAAGTTCTTAATTATTTCTACTGGAGTGCTGTCTTGACTTTATCAATTGTCCACGTTGTTCAATTGTTATATGCGCATGGTGGTGAATGCAATTGAGCAGCTTTATTATCACACAGATAATTGGGAAGTACTGCTAATTGAAGCACATCCGTGGTTTAAACATCAATTACTTTATATAGAAGTTTAATTATTAACATTTGCCAAGCATGTTCTCCAATATATCAACATCGTTAATCTCCTTTTCGATTTTTTAATCATCATAAATCAAATATTAACTACTCACATTCAAATCGCTAGTGCGATTACTCTTCCATTATCATTTCAACATTAATTAGTTTCAATCCAAGGTCACGACTTTTCGACCATTCTCTACGATATGGCAAATATAATGACTGCAGCATCTCCCGGTGAGCATT
This sequence comes from Ischnura elegans, assembly GCF_921293095.1. Lineage (NCBI taxonomy): Eukaryota > Metazoa > Arthropoda > Insecta > Odonata > Coenagrionidae > Ischnura > Ischnura elegans. The sequence continues at coordinate 115,120,690 of NC_060249.1, read as the reverse complement.
AGCATAATAGATTACGTTATCACACATCGAAAAGTAATTCTACACTTTCCCCATAACTTTACCATAATACAAGTACTTAATCGTAATATTACTTATTGGCGAAGCGAAGTAGTTAGCCTTGAACTGCCTCCATTTTATGTTTTCATTATTTGTTATTGTTATTTCAAAGACTCCGCAGACGACGCATTCCCGGACAGAGATGTGTTGAAGGATTTCATTGGCTCTTCAGATTTCTCAATGATACCAACCTCGCGCGCTCGTACCCATATGATACGCGCGATGACGGTGGCTTACATGATCGCATGATACAGCGAAACGTGATAGGAGAACGTGATGGTCATGTATCGCCGTCGTCGCTGTCACATTTACATAATCGAGGCGCTGGTGTCTTGAACTTTTTGGAAGGGTTATGACTTCATTTGCTCTTTAAAACTCTTCTAAGCAAGGATGTTTTTATTTTATCCCCTCTCCCATTTGTTGCTAGTCTTTTACTTACAAATGTTTTCCCTGTTGCATCATTCACCGCCTACTTATGTGTCTTATCTGAGGCCTTCCTTTGTTATTTTTGCCATCCACATGCCCTTAAATGATTTTTTGCATCAGACCATCATGTATCATTATATGACAGAATAAGTTGAATAAGTTTTTATATCTTCTTCTCAACTAAAAAATTTTGACGTTTTAGGGTGCGATTCATAGACGACACTGAAATTGCTCACTTTACAAAGTCTCTCTTTACGGTAAAGTGAGACTTTAGCTAAATTTCGTTTCAGAGTCGTCCCAAGGATCTCACTTTATAAAGTGGAACTTTAGCTCCTAAAGTCTCGATCATGCATTGAAATTTTTGAGTGTTGGCAATGAACGCTGCGAAAAAGTGAAGAAAAAGATGACACACGATATTAAATGCGTACTTGTTTACATGTTTCTAGCGACTGGGTTTTCGTGTTGTATTTTGCTAAGATTTATTAAGCTGTATTTTCTCGTTTTCTCATATTATGAGCAAATGTAAATGAATACTGCGTCATTGAAAGCTTTTCCGCACTAGCTTTTTTGTACGTTAATGACTGAGTTGGCTGAATAAAAGCTCACTTTTAATTAGCTTCGTGTATTGGTAATGCCCTTCGATGTTCCCAGCGAAGTAAATATTCAAATGCTGATATTTTCACGTCATTTTATGATCATTTTCTATGATTAACTGCATACGGTTGTTTGGACTACATGTTAGTCGAAGTTTGATGGTGTACGTTCATTGAAGGTGGGTGAAATAGTGAAATTCTCTCGCGTTAACTTGAAACTACCAATTAATTTGAAGATTTACCGATCAGTGGTTGTCTCAGTTGGACGCATATTTTGAATGAGGTATGGTTGTTTGTTGAATTCTTTTGTGCTTACCAATATTTTAATTCTTGGAATGTTGACCTAAGGGGTTATATATTCTAGAGAAATGGACGAGAATGTACAGTCAAGAATATCTATATCATCAAAACCAATGAATGAATGGCCACGCAATGAAACATGTTGAATGTGAGAATGGACTTATATCAATAAATATCTCTTTTCTACTTTAAAAGATGCCTCGACATATGTGAATACCTAACCCGAGTATCCATTCACGAATTTTGCAGTAGAAAATGTCAGTGAAGTCTGTGATGCTGTGTAAATAACATTTCATAACAATCCTACATCCTCGAGGAAACATTGCTTTGCTGCTGATAATATGGCTATGAAGGAAAGTACGTTTTACTTTTTATTGCTGCCTTTCATGACGAGATCTTTTATCATCATTGTAAACATGCAAATGCATAGTCGAAAAACGAAACAGAAACTCGACTCTAGTTTCACAATCACAGAAACATGTTAAGCGTGATATGGAGGCATACGGAAAGAGTACATTAAGCAAATATTGAATGAAAACGCTTAAAATGCAATACAAGGTGTAGAAACTAGTATTTGGCTGGCCAAACGATATGAAAATCAAGTCTTTGTTTACGAAGGCTATTGACGCCAATGTATAAACAGAATTTTGCTATCATATTCAAGTATCTTTAAGGAAAATTCTAGAATATGAACGTATAAATAACCTAAGAACTTAACAATTAACTTGTATATAAAATCAACATAAATTATGCCAACCTGTTCAACCACTTACTGTGTTGTAATTATCACACGACCGATAGAGTTAAACTTCAAAATATAAGAATTGGGTCATCTCCATCAATACCGACTCGATATATATTCAGGGAAAAGACATATATTACTTGTCTGGTTATTTCTTGAAACGCGCCAGTTTGCTGCTGTGTTCTCACCAAAAAATTAGTTCATATTCATTTCCGTAACCCAAATATCTTCATATTTCAACTTCAATAACAGCCGGTGCAGCCATATTTATTCATCCGTAAAGGACACTTTAGCCCTAAAGTGAGCTCCGGTTGGGCACTTTACGGTAAAGTGACGATTCGGCCATTTTTCCTCTAAAGTGGCGTTTATGAAACGGAAAAAGCAGACTTTAGCCCGGCTAAAGTATACTTTAGCCTAAAGTGCCGTCTATGAATCGCACCCTTAATTACTATCAGAAATTTGGAAAAGTTGCTCATGACTCATTTTTGCATTCTGAATATATGTGTGTGAGCTGTAGTAGGAGGTGCCTTATAGTTAATTTTTTTCTACTTGTTGTATATACATATATATGTACTTGGGATGAGATAATGTCTTAATGTGTTTTTCCCTATTTTATTTGTCTGTCTAAATATTTTATCAGAGTAAAGGAATCGATCCTTTTTGTCCAAATCATTTTCACAAAATTATTCTAGCATAGGTATGATGATTCCATCATACTACATAGAGGTTTTAAGTTCTCTCTCTATATATGTATAATGTTTTAGATGCTCTTCCTAATGAACATAAAAATTTCTCATTTCGTTACGCAATGAGATAATTGAATTTTTTTTCTGCCATAGTGAAAGAAGAAATTGAGAATTGGCCATGCTTTGAGTGCAATGATAAATTTCATACATCAGAGCAACTTCAGAAGCACCTGAATGATGTTCACGATCAGGTTAGTACCTTTTACTTTTGATTTAGAAGACTATTTATCCTCTTGAGAGTGTATATTAAGTTAATTATTTATACCCTCCATAGAGTGATGACGGCAGCCCTCCTAGAACCAGGTCCAGGCAGTCCAGTTTGTCAGCTAGAAGAAAAAGTGATGTGAGTTAATGTATTTTTTCCGTATTATATTCGTCTGCCTAAATATTTTATTAGAGTAAAGGAATCAATCCTTTTTATCCAAATTATTTTCCCAAAATTGTTCTGGCATAGGTATGAATCTTCCATCATAATGCTTAGAGGTTTCAAATTCTCTCTCTCTTTAAATATAGCTCACTGAGGAGGATTTAAGTGAACTTTGAAATGCTAATGAGGAAATGTTTTTGCATGTTTATGCATTAAAGTGACATGCTACCACCTTCACTACACATTATTGCGGGAGTTCATGCATAGCCTTAGTAGTTTTCTATAAATTAGTGTATTTCCTCTATGGCAAACTTGTCAAACCTTCAACCAATTCAACCCCATGATTGCTGTAAGCTTATGTGCCTTCCTATCTCTTTTTGTCATCAGTGGTAGAAATTTGCTATAACTCACTCAATCTAAATTGTCATTTGAATGTTTTAATAGAAAGATTATCTATTATTTTGTAAGGATGGACTGATACCAGATATGTATCACCATTTTTCACCCCTGTGACATTGCCACCACTACAATATTTTCAAATGAAAATGTGAGAGCTCTTGTAATTTTGTGGCTCATTGGAAAGTTGTGCCGTGATGTAACACAGCTTAATCGTCGCTTTACCCATATTTCTGATTTTATTGAAGTTTCAATGGTTTTATTGTGTTTGGCCTCCATAGTACAATATAATTGCTCTTGGCAGTTTTAAAATTGTTTTTTTAAAATGTCCCCAAACATTTTGAAAAGTATGCATTTGTGGCAACTCTGTTGTCATATCACACATTTCCTACTACTCCTATGACTGTGTGTGATCGTTACCATTATGTCGGTACTAATAAGTAATAATAATAATAATGAAAATAATATTTTTATTGGTCACAGAAAGTGCTAGCCTTCACCATTTACATATCTTGTAATGAATTTGGGGACAAAGTTTGCTAACACCAGAAAAATACTGCTGTTGTGTGTCATTATTCATAAAAATGATGTGCTTGTTTGCAAGTAAGCCTGATGCTTAAAAGTGAATTTATTGTCAATGGACATTGCCCCTATAATCATATCACATAGTCAGGTTCCATCAATGTTATGTAGTAAGTCATGTACATAATTTGACTGTGATGGAGTTGGCAAGGGGAGAGAGTAAAACAGTGAGTCTGTGCATTTTAGTTAATTGAAAGATAAATATTAAAATGCTTTTTAAAAGAAGGATTCATGAATTCAACAAGGCTGTTGCTAGAAAAAAATGTGAAGGGTTCATTTGAAGGCATTACAATCAAGATAGTGTCTCCCTTACTATTGAAGAGGCTTTAAATTCCTTAATTACTTACTCTTACCATTTCCTGAACATAAAATGTGTGATTTTTTTATAAAAAAATTGTTAGGAATGGTTCCTAGTGGACAGTAAGATGGTATTTCAATATGGGGATTCACCTTAGGTAAACCAAGTTCCCTTTTATGTCTTTCTTATACTGTGATTTTCACTTAATTATGATATACATATGCTGACATTATGTGTATCATATCCTTATAGAGAATATCTGGAGAATACAAATGCCAGACCTGCAATCGAACATTTCCTCGAAATTATAGCCTTAAGAGACACCTGGTTCTTCACACTGGAGAGAAAAAGTATTCTTGCAACATATGTGGACTCCAGTTTTCTCATCCATACAACAAAGATCGGTGAGTTTTTGTCATTGCTATGTTTTGATGCTATTAAAGAAGTCCCATCAGCTCATAACAATAAAACACTTGGTAGATTGTGAGATAAAACAAAATGCATTATTGTCACCCAGTGATATAATCAATATGCTACCTTTAATCAGTAGGCACACCCATAATCAACCACCTTTCCCATAAATTTGTGTATTTCCATTATTAGCTTCGCAAATAGGGTAGTTTCCTTCATCAAAGAAAACGAAAGGCTTTGATTGCGATTCGTTACCCACGATTAGTGTATTCATAATATACAAATTATTTGGTTTTAGAAATACCGGTTTAGACGAATGGCAATGGTCAATTTTATCCTCATTTGAAGAAGCCCAGATTGGCGCCCATGCGATTCCACTCCACGTGACGTCACGGTGACCTAGATAGGAGTTAGGAGTTTTACATTGTCTGAGATTACCAATGCATGCATGAGTCACAGAGCTCAGGGAAACATGTCTTAATTATCACCTATTAAAACCGGCTAAGGTAGGAAAGTTTTCTTCATTTGATAACGTATTAATAATCCTTATTAAAGCCAAGTGCTACCAGCCAGCAGGGTACTCTGTTACCTGCTAGAATCCTGCGTCGTATCAGTGTTCAAAGCCTCGCCCCAAGGTCACCTCACTTGCGGCAGCGGGAACCAGAACGACGTCACACGGAGATTTCCCAGCATTCATACTTACCCGTCGCGTTTTCGCGCTCTTAAAAATTTTCATTTTCATTTAATCGCAAAAAATAGATATCGTCATTTAAAAATCTAAAAGCGTGACATGTGTACTCCAGGAGTAATAATGTTTCGATTTAGGCAATAAAAAAATAATAGTAAACCACCCTATTGCGCATCTTCTCAACAGCCACCTCCTTGTATAGCTCATGGTTGCTTCACTTTTGACCAACATCCACATGATGATGACGCATCACATCAAATGTTTGACTCACTTAGTGATTCAGGTCAAAGCTTGGTTCAGAAAGGCGAGGTTAGAGCTTGTGAAAAATCATTCAGTTTGCATGTTTTTGCCTCCCACTCTGCTAAGTGCTCCTGACCATTCATCCCTTTCTTTTCCTCTGCTCGGAACTGAGCCTTCCTCTTCCAAGTGTCCTCTTCCAAATGCATCCCTTCCTCCTCTTGGAGCTCACGACTAGACAAATGGACTGACATTGCTTCCGATGTATTGAGAAAGAGTTGCACTGATGGAAACAACAGTGGCACCGAGCATTGAAGGAGTTGATGGCATATATAGCCAGGGGCGCAGCTAGGAATTAAGGCTAGGGGGGGTTTCAGGTACAAATAACACTGGGGTGCCTGGGGTAGTATACCCTCCAGGGGAAGCGGTAGTTGCCGGGGGCCCTCCGCCAGAAAAAAATTAAGACAAATGGTTCAAAATGTTGAGTTTTACGGCCTTCTGAGGGATATTTTGTTAATCCTCACATTATTCTAAAGCCAATATTAAGCCAAATAAGTAAAATAGATTTAACTTAATATTTCTCTGAGCTCTGGGGGGGGTTTTATCCCCCATAACCCCCCCTCGCTGTGCCACTGTATATAGCTGACAACTCATTACCTCATTAAACACAGTGAACATATATTGCAAAGGTCATTGGAAGTAGTGAAATATATCTTATCAATTTTTTTCAACCAATAACATTTAATGTTTTATATTCTGTGATATATTTATATTTTGCATGTTATTTTCATTCTGAAATTTTGGAAGTAATGTGACCTTATTTATTAAAAATTATTTTCAAAATGAATACATTTACTTCAAATTTTATGGAGGCATACGGTTATCCAAAATTTGAACTTAACCACAGTCACTTTTTTAAGACAGCTTTTACGGAGGCTAAGATTTAGCTGATGGAAAATAGTTATAGTTTATTTGAAAGTTCAATATTTCATTCAAAATTTTCAATGGGCATGCACGTAAAAATCATGTGTGAATTTCAGTATGATGTTCAAGTATTTGAAGCCTGATTTGATGAAATGGGATATTGATGTGGCCAAGTATTTTTGTGTAGTTATTCTAGTATGTTGGGACTAGCCATGCAGATAAATCACCCAAAATGCAAAAAATGTGCAAAATTCTGCAGAGGGAAATATGCTCAGACCATCTTGTTCAGTTGTGTCAGTCAATTTCCACAGTGGGGATTGATGCCTCAGTCACTTAACTGTCTAAAGCACTCGGCCAGAAATCAAGGGATCCGGGTTCAAGTCCCGGTCAAGGCGAATGATTTTTTTCATACATGGAATTTTGCACATTTGTGTGTATTTCTTTAGGTTCATAATTTTTTAATTTGAATCGAATTTCAGGCATTTCAAGAAGCATCTTAGAAAGGTTGAGGATGTGCAAGTGAATGGAAAGGATCTTTCTGATTCATCAAAAAGTGGCTCTGAGAGGTAATGCACAAAGTATTATTTTTTCAAAGTTTTCTCTTGGGTTACTATCATCTTTTTGCATAGTAAAGTTATTTTTAAGTATTTTTCAGCCTTTGATATCATTAGTTCTTACCATCATATCAGTTAGAAAGTACTTAAAAGTTAAGGTTGAGTTTTTTGTAAGAAAATTCTTTGTAAGATATTCAGAAATTAATATGGACATTCATGCTGTTCAGCTTTAGATATGAAGATGCTCAATTATGTTCTCTGCTGTTTATTAAGTGTATTCATTTACAGTAATTTATGGTCTTTATTTGAAGCTGTTATTTTATAATTTAAGTAACTGATTTAAATAATGACAAATAAATAAAATGTAATACATGTTGGCAGGTAACACTATTAACTTAGGTAAAGTTTTTTGTTCCCTGTGATACCAGTGTCACTGAAGGTACTGTACGGTAAATAATTCTCACGCAGTGGGCATGAAGACCTCCAGCTGAGCTGTTAGCATTAGCCTCCTGATCATATTGGGATCATCATAGCCCAAAATTGGGGGGTCAAGCCATACCCAACTTACAGCTGGTCATAGGTGTGGTCTGGTGTTTTTCAAATATATCTGAAAGATTATGAGTTAAAATTTTCCAAGTTTTAGTGCTTTATCTGTCTGCATATCATTCATTCCTTAATAACTTTATTTTTTTGAGAATTAGGTGATGTAAGTCATGTGTATTCATAACTATTGCCAAAGTTATGAAAATACTTTTTCCTGATCGTGGAAAAAAATAACATATATGTGGCTCTTCCTTCATTTGATGGATTTTCAACTTTTTAATTTATTAACTTCTGTCCTTGTTTGATAACTTCATGAGAAAATCTTAGAACATTTAATGTAGAGAGAGGAGAGATAGAAGTTGGATAGATTTCGGGAAAATTATAATGATGATGTTTGCTGAAAGGAATAAAAATATCATCCTGTTCATATTTTAGATGAGGGGCTACTACTTGTGTTCATTTTTATCCATTAATTTCAAATTCCAGTGGAATTAGTGAACTTTTTGACTAGATTCTAGTGGACTTAATTTTCTGTGCTGAATATATGCATTGTATCATTATCTAACTCCTTTTTTATTCACTCCTTTGTAAGTGTATTTATTTGTTATTTTCTACAGGACACCAAATGAATGGTTATGCATTCATTGTAGCCTATCCTTCGACTCACCATCTGTTCTTAGTCTTCACACTTTGGAACATGCTGCCGAAAATCTTGAGGGCAATCTTGAAAGTGAAGAGACGAAAGATTGGGAAGAGGCTGCTGATATAATTCTTGCGTTTGCATCATCTAGTGTCAGTGGTAAAAAGCTTGCTGCTGATTTTGCTATCAAGACATTGCATTGTCCACAGTGTAAACAGGTTAGTTTTTGCTTTACTTGGACTGAAGTGCACATATTTTCTGTGTAAACCTTCTCCTCCTTTATCCCTTTCATTTGTAATCTTGAACAGGCGATAGAGGAAGATAATTCTTTTCTGAGTGGTTATCCTTCTCCATTGAGTCTATGCTTGTTGCCCCCCCCCCCCCCTGTGGTGATAATCTGTATCGAAACTAGTGATGGGTCGATTCCAAAATTTTATCGATTCCGATCCCGATTCCGATTCTGACATTTCGATTCCGATTCTACCGATACCGATTCCATCGATTCTGATGCCATAGGCTCCAAGAAAAATATCACTTAATTCCAGGCAACAAGAAAACCACTTTTAAAAATATTACTCTGTGAGAGAGTCAGTTGACAAAAGCATCTTTCAAATAATTCCTATGTAATTAAAATATAATAGCTAAATTTCAAAACAGAATATACCTGAGTACAGAAATTTTCATAGCTGTAATAAAGATTACATACTACGTATATGAATCTATGTAATATTTGGCCCTTTCAAATTCTCAAGCAGAAAAACCAATTATTCTACATGCTCAGCCAACAGGTTTTGACGTCTCCATGTTATAGTATTACTGCCTGCAGAAAATTGCCTTTTGCTACACATGTGTGTTATTGGGCATGTACTTTCCCACCAAAATTGCAAGATTTCGGAAACTTTGGAATTTTTATTAAAAATTATATCAACGATTTTTTGGATCTTGAATCTTCATGGAATTCAAGTGGTCGAAGCGAACAACTATAGAACTAAACTTTAGTTTTGTAGAGCCAAAAAAATGCTATAGCTAGGTTGATTAAATGACGTGAGAAGTATATATACTTCTCACGTCATTTAATCAACCTTAAAATCTCTTGCTTTAAGTTCAAGAAAGAAACTAAACGCTACAAATGAATATCACATCGGACGGTCGCAGTAATAAAGAAGGCTAAAAGAGCCTTGTGGTGTGGAAACTCCCCCTACCGCCCGACTCACCTCGGCGAAGGTGGAAAGGGAAAAAGGGTATTGGTTGTTGCCTTTCACGGAAATAGTTCTTTTTTCACTCTCTTAAGCATGCTGACTTAATTTCTTCACTTTACTTCAATACCCGAGGCATATTTCTTATGCGTGGGATGGTTCCAAAAAATATCCAATCCTTAGTATTTTCACTCGAGTAATGCGCTAAATGGTCAAGTCGATCTATACATAATCCTTTTTAACATCCTCAGTTTAGTGTTTTAAGTCAATGAAGACGATTATCTATGCTTTAAATGACGATTTTCAAGACTAATGTTTTAAAAAACTTGAAAAATCGGCCTGTTACCGAGCCTTAAAGTTCCGCAGCGTGTAGCTCAGCCTTGACGCGCGATTGAAAAATCGCTCGTATTTCCTTCTTCGCAAACTTTTTTTTCAAGATTTCTTATTATTACTCTTTAGAAATCTCTACTTTATATTGCGGTTCAAATTTTCCGAGTTATATTTTTCGTAAACGAAAGATAATGTCTACTTTATGTCAAATTTCACGTGAAAAACGGGTCGGCCATTTTGCGTTGTAAAACCCGACAGATGAGAGCCAAAATCTTCGAAAGTCATTGAAAGTATAGGCAAAGCACCAGATCAAAGGAATATTGCGTTTTATATTCCATAAAACTCACACCAACGCAAAACCACTTGGATAAATTCAAAGATTTTTTGAGGAAAAACGATATCTCGCGAGGCATTGAAAAATTGGTCATGCTTGGGCCTCTGTATCTCACTAAAGGTTCGTATTTATGTGAAATGGCATATAAAGCAATATTTGGTAATGATTTATGAGTATTTACGCTGAGTTTCAAGTCTCTATCCCCAAAAAGGTCATTTTGGACTTTATTCCAGCTTTTTCCGATTTCAGACTAGTGTGCGCCGGGTAGGAAGACGATCGGCCGCTGCGGCTGGCGTAAAGGTATTCGGCGCCCACGTCGACAACTATAGTGTATTCGGCAAGCTGAAACTACCAGGCCGTGTACCAGGCCAAGGCATTAGAATGGCTTATCGGCTTTAAAAACTGCATTATTACATGAGTTTCATGATAGCGCTTCCTATCGCCAGATTGCTGGACCTACTAGCCTCGAAAGCACTGTAACCTTAACTACTCGACTCGACATTCGTAATGCGACTCGGAACGCTCGAGTCGAGTACCAACTACTCGATCGACTTGAATTTTCGAGTACTCGCACATCCCAAGAAGATATGTGTTTTGTTATTACGATTACGTGGCGCGAAAATTCAAATGACTGTTGGAAACGCGGTCGTTTATTTTGTTGTTTTAAGTACTACTGGAATCGGAATCGATTTTTCGCCTTGGCAAGTACTCGTTTTCGATTCCGGTTCTTGGCCGAGAATCGAGGAATCGAAGAATCGAGGAATCGAACCGACCCATCACTAATCGAAACCTGATTGAAGTAGCATCTATTTCATATTCTTTTGTATTTTAATTGGAGAGCAGAGAACATTGGCCAAATGTTTGTATGCTTGGTTACCGATTTAATCATCCTGGATTAAAATCCTTGGTAAAGCCTTTAAACATTCCCAACATGAATCCCTCTAGCAGAGGTGGCCAGGGAAGAAACTAGTCCCTTGATCCCTGAATAATAATGGTAATAATTAATTCTTCAATGACCATGCTTTTATGGAATTTGGAATGGGTTTTGTCATAATACACATAATGTGGGTAATATCATAAAAATGAAAATTGTCACAAATACTTACATAAGAATGATGATTGCGGAGATAGTGAGATTATACAATTCCAGTTTTGTGAATATTCTCAAAATATTCATTTACTGAATATAGGCATTGTTTAAAAAGAAATGTATAGACTCCTTGCAAATATAGGTGAAGTTTTTGATGATCAAATGTATGTAGTTTTTTTTTGTTGCTTTCATCAGTCCGGCTACTAGTCAACTCATGTCACCAAACTCTGCTCTACTTTAAACTGTTATATATTGATACCTCCAGTGCACAAACACTCAACAATCACCCTCCGAATCAAATCCACTCATTTAGCATTGCTAGGGCTACTAGGCTAGTGGATTTGATTTGGTTTACGATTGTTGAGCATTTGTGCAGTGGAGGTGTCGATATCAAGTCAGATTCCTGCAAAAAGAAAGACAGTATCAATCAATGTGCTGAAATCTGTATATTATTCAAATTTCTACTCCAGAGGAATGGAATAGTCTGTTGGGGTGTGTCAGTAACATTATTTAAAAAATATTTCTGGTCGAGAAAAAGCAAATAAAATCCATGTTAAAATACCCATGAGAACTTCATGTAGACTGATAATGCTAAAGCTCAATTTTATTTATAAAATGTCAGTACTAAGAAATAGCAACCTTCACCATATGAATGAATGAATATGTGAAACCTAGAATATGTGATTTGAAGCTGCCTATGACATGCAGACGGTCCTCGACTTTCGTGCAATTCACACTTAAATACATTCCAAATTGACACCTGTGTGTGTCTGTAAGTAATTTTTTGAAATGACTGAAATATTCACTGCGCATCCAAACATTGAACTGTTTCATTTGGCAGTGTATGCGGATGATACGAATGTGCACGATCGAGGGCTGTGTTGATTTTAATCAAGGTGATTAATTTGAGAGAGACACTGCCTGCTACAGACTCAGAGAAGAAGGAAGCTGTAGTTCGGCCTTCGTTGGAGAGATTTAAAAAAAAAGTTGACTAGACACCATCAAACAGCCGTCAATAAAAATACTAATTAAAAGTGCCTCTTTCTAATTGTGCTTTTCCATTTGAGTGCTGTTTAATTCATATATAACATTTGCACCTTCAGCAATGATATTGTAAGAAATACCATCCGGATTCCATATGTCTTTCCCCTTTTTTGTGTTACATGCGAAAGGTATGCGATCACGAGATACACTGTGACAAGATGTCACCCGCCAAGGAATTTTGATGCAAAAATTTAAAGGTATCAAGAGTCATTGTTATACAATTGCATTTAGTTATGCTCCTTGATACAGTGGAACCTCGTTAAAGCGAGTATGGGCTATAGCGACACCCCCGCTATTACGAGAGATAGCCGATGCACCGTCAATTGATCCTATAATAAGCGTGTTAAAAAATTCGTTTTTACGAGACCCTTTCGGTGTTGGCTTTCGCCATAGCGAGGGTTTCACCACCTGAAGACTTTCATCAAGACTCCTTAACCTCTGTAATTGATAGCGATCTGTTAGAAATGAAGTTAATGGAGTGCTCAGTCTCAAATTTATGTGGTAAACTGTCGTTCGATAAATATAATGATTGACGAAACAGTGCTTTGCATGATTTTTATTCAGTGCAGCACTTATAAATTGTTTGAATAGTTAGTCGTTATTTGAGTAAGGAAATTTAGTGATGCAAAAACACATCGCCTTTCGTCTGGATTTATGCTTACGTTTATCGTATAGATGTTTATCTGTCGCTGCACCACTCCTGTTCCTGTATATCTGTTCGCAACAGGTATATTGGCTATTATTTGCTCCACCTCCGGTAAAGCGACAATTCGCTATAGCGAGTGTTTATTAGTGCACCGTGGGGTGTCGTTATATCGAGGTTTCACTGTATGTCTTTTTATTTATAGTGGACATTATATGTGGAATGTCAACTTAAACACTGAGAGGAAGTTTCACTGGGTACCCAACGGAATTCTTGTTTTTTTTTTATAACTTTTGTTTACGTTTACTGCTTATTTTCAAAATAAATTACATATTGTGAAAATTTTTATTTATTTATTACTAAACATTTGTTAATAAAAATAAAATTGTGTAAAAAATAAGGTTTTAGTATGTACATTTCGCTCTTATGGAACTTAACACCAAGTTAGTATGGAACTCAAATGGTTCGACTTTCACACATTCCACTTTCGGGCACGTTTTAAGGAATTCATTGTGTGTGAAAGTTGGGGACCGCACCTATCCAAGCCAATCATTGGGTTGAATCAGTGTGTGAGTGAGTGAATTGGACTGCTTGACAGTGTTTGATATGAATTTTTCCTTTCAACAGAGCGTCTTAATGAAACCTCACTTTATTCTATTTTATCAAATTGAAGTGGAGGTCATTTCTCATGCCTCCATACACCTCAGAAAAGGGTGTATGGTAATGAGCAGAAAATTTGTCCTTGTGTCAGTATGTGTATTTTTATTATTTTTATTTTTTCTCTCCTAATTATAGAATTTTCCCAGTAAAAAGGAATTGATAATTCATGCATCAGCCCATGGGACGATTCGTCGCTCACGAGGTGCCCTGAATCCATCCAAGCCTCATAAATGTGAACTGTGCTATAAAGCTTTTGCATCAGAGGATAGGTTGCAGGTAAGAGTTTTCCTCCTTAAAATCTATTTCCAATGCTCATGTCTAATACTCTACTAATTATCTAATGTTATACAGTTGCTCCTTGTTAAGCTTTGTTTACTTCTCCTGGAAAACAAGCAAAATGACATAAGTAATTGATTCCCATTGGAAACTATATGTATGCAATATTAAAATTGGTTCCTTACTGTCACTGGCTGCGTACTCTCTCTACAATGAGGTGACCCCTCTTTTACTACTAATACTACATACTGCCAGTGTAACTGAAGTAACCTAATGTAATGTTGATTTAGCATTTGATGAATCATTTATTGGTGATTTATTTTGCCTTCAGCTTATTCTATAATTTTATAAATCGCCAATGGTAATATTGCTTGATAAAACAAAGTAACCCATATTTTTCATTTTCTCAATCTGTCACCTACTTCACAAGGTATTCTAAGTGAAAAATCGATGCCCCTAGCCCTATAGCTGTTAAGCTGATGACGTTACAAACTCATGCCAAGAGCATTGCTTCTTCTCCACTACTCCTCAGTCTTGTTTGTGGGCCTAAAATGATATGTTATTGTTTATTTGTCTTTGTTTCTTCCACTCAGTGAAATTCTTTCCAGAATGGTTAAATGAACCAGAACTATGCATAATGATTTCAACAGCTCATTTTAAAAAATGTGCAGAAAATTATGCATTTTCTTATTTTGAACTTGTGGGAGAATGGCTGACTGGGAAAGATAGGTTAAGATTTAAAAAAACATTTCCTACTCTTCCATCTAACTAATTCTTTTCATGACTTGCAATTTAGGGTCTGAGCGAATGACCCCATTCATCATAGAAATATTTTCAAAATGTGGACTTCATCAAAATAGCATTGCGTTTAGTATGTCACCAAAAGTATTTTAATTGCTTAATTAACTTTATGGGATAGCTTAGCATTAAAAATTTAATTTGATAAAAAATTTGTGATACGTTATAGATATGAAATCGAGGATCCTGCATGAATTAAAAAAAACTGGATCTACTCATCCCAAGTAAAATGAGGAATGATGATGTTTCTCTCCCGTTAGCGTTCTCTGTGTGATATAAGATGTAGTTACTCTTTAAATTCATTAATTTGTTCATCTCTCTATTTTTTTTCCACAGAAGCACATGCTGGTGCATGGAACAGAGGAATCCAAACCCTTGCAATGTGATGTGTGCTACAAGCGTTTCCTTAACAACTCAGCTCTGGCATGCCATATAAAAGTTCATACTGGTAAGATACTATTTTCATTACGCTTAATAGGTAGTTATTGAAGTTTTCTTTAGGATTCTTCAATGTTAGTGGAGAGTTGTATTTATTTTTAGAGTTCAAATGTAAATCTTTTTTGCTACATGCAATCTTTTCTTAGTTATAATTAGCATCTTTCAGACAAATTAGTAAATACAGTAAACTCTCGTTATTACAAAGTTCACAGAACCGAAAAACTGGAGATTCGTAATAACGAACTTCGTCAGAGCATTTCTTCAAGAATCATTGCAAAAAAAAAACATGCCTTGCCAAAATTCATTGCCTATTCAATCTCCCGTATTAGTAAGTTTTTGACTAACGAACAAGGTGCGTTCCGAGAGCTTGTTCATAAGTTGATAAACCTATGCAAGACATCGAAAAGTGTGGTTATCCTGCTGAATGCAACACTGCATTACAATTTTGCATTAACTCACGATTGTGACTAGCTGCGCGTGCGATGTGGATGGAGCCGAATAAAATGCGCTGTCTGTGGGAAGGAAGAATGGGTGAAAAGCTGAACAGTTTCTGACTTCACAACAGATTTAATTGACACAGTTCAGACTGAGCACAAAGTGTGAGTTCCTTTTCGTCCCCCTGCGCTGGATTGGCCAACTCCAAAGGTGCCAAATTTGAAATTCTGGACACACTTGAATTTTTTAAATGTTCTCATCTCTGAAAGTTCGTAAATCGAAAGTGCATAGGAAGAGTATATACTGATCGTAATTTACATTTCCGGAAAAACTTTTTCTGACTTCGCTATTGGTTTCATGGTGTTATTTTTCTGAGTGGTGCTGCACTTGTAAAGTAATTGCCTTATGAAAATAGAGTAATAGCACTCTTGAAAGGTTTTACCTACTTTCAATTTTATTTCTTTGGATGTTATTTGAATTAACATAATATTTTATCATTTCAGAGGAGAAGACATTTGAATGTCCTATTTGCCGGGAGATATTTTACCAGGTGTTAGCCCTCAAAGAACATGTTCATGTCCACTGCCATGAGGGTGTATTCACCTGTCCACATTGTGGCAAGGTTAGTTCTCCATACATATTCATGTGTACAGAATTTGCAGCATCTTTTTTATCTTGCTCCAAATTATAAGTAAAAGTGAAAGTAATATTATGGAACTTCAATAAATATTTGTGCATGCACAACAAAATATGTAATAATCTATTGCTCAGAAGCAATTAAAACCATAAATAAAGATAAATTCGACTCAAGTTTTGATACTTGCTTGTCTAATTTGTGCCTTGTTGTAACTTGTATCAAAGTCCTGGTTGAGCGAATATGTACCTTTTCTCATAGCTTTCTAAAGTTACATGGTAATAATGGAGTACCTAAAAGGTCCCAAAAAGCATATAAAATCTGTAACGCCTTCATAAATCTTAGCTTGTGGTTGGTATATATCTTTTGAGGTTGTAAAAATTGTTAGGATTCTTTTTCTGGTGTTAATAGTTTTAATGCTCCGAAAATAATTTAGAAGTTGAAACATCATTTGAATGCCCTGCCAGTGAATGATAGCATTAAATACATTCACAATTTGTTGGAGGGGAGGAAGGCTGAAGAGTTTCTTGTTTAGTAAGCCTATTTTTTAATGGATTATATACTCAATCAATAAGATTTTGAAAATTCCTCCTCTACAATATGAAAATATAAGTTGCTTATCTGAAGAGAAGTTAGTAAGTAGTGATGGTAATATTATTCTTTATGTTATTTTTAATTTCCTCAAGTATTATAGAATTCTTAGAACTTTGTAATGGCATTTGATCCTTTCATTTGGAACGTAAGAAATCATCTCAAGGATGTGAGTGGTAAGCACTTGAAAACTTTCATAACTTGTGGTGGAACTTATCTCATCAAATTGACGCCAAAGTTTTGAATATTTGGTCTCTGTCTCTTACATTTTTAACGTACAGCAGATTCCTAATCATCCAGCTGCGGTTTATTCGGGTTGCGAATTATCCGTGCGTGAGTTCATGGTCCTTTGAAGTTTGATGCGATCTTAATAATAAAATTAAATCGGTCTCAAAAGCACCAAGATATTTGCATTTTTTTCAAATACAATGCTCTTAGAATCCCCTTCTTACAGGGGAATTATTTTATCTAGTTGCTGATAAGGAATGTTTCAAGTTTACTTGGACGTCTGCCCTTGCGTAGTAGACGACAATCAGTGGCAGGAAAAAACTCTTGATTAATTTTAAAAGATTCTTCAATGGTTAATCATTCGTAAATTCAGAGAAATATTTCCTATGATCTTTAATTGTATATTTTATATCGCAAATGCACAATTATTGCTGTGGCTTCGCATGGGGTTGAATACGGCACAGGGAACCGAAGATTTTGTCACACTCAGGCATGTTTACACCGTTACCAGTCAAGGCCAAACTGGAGAGGAAGGGAATAGTTGAAGTGAAAGCAGCGGAGGAAGTAGAAATAGAGATAGCATGAGTCATAGCGAGGCACTCGCCTGCATAGACCATTTGCCTAAGTCCCAGTTTCCTGTAACCGCTACTGTACGATGACGTAATTGTGCACTTGTGCCTTCACTGGAGTTCCGTGCTTTTCTTTTCCAAACATCGTGGTGCGGGATCGGGCTCAGTGGTTACGGATCTGCGTCCTGCAGCAGTTGCATCCAGGGCAACTTGTGCAAGACGTGACTATTTGGCACGGTGCCTGTCAGTATAGTTTCCAATGTTGTGCAGTGTTTTCAAAGCATTCGTGCAAACCACTTTTCTGAATCTATGACCTCGCATGGTTTTCAGAAACTAGGTATCGCATGTAGCAGTAGGAATACGAATACAATCATGTTATCACCGCAAAAAAGATAGCGGTCGGAAAGAGAAAGCTCTTGACTATTCGGGGAAGCAATCTAAGGTAACAGACAATGTGTGTGAGTAATAACAGAATGTTTGATTTACGTAAATTATGAAAATTACAAGAAATTATATAAAAGTTTGTATTATCTGTGTTTCCGATTATTCGTGCCGCCTCTCCCCATCAGTAGCCTGGATAATTGGGAGTGTACTGTGTATGTATTTTCCTTCTCACCAGTGCAAGAATCTTTGTTCTCAGAAATAATATCAAATGAAAAAAGTATATTTTATTCTATTAGAGTTTTAAAGTAGGTTAATATTTCTGTGGGCCTTCCAATGCATTGTTGACTAAAGTGACTTTCTTAAATTAAACAAAGTTATTATCTATTCTATAGTATTATGATGCTTGCTTTTGGAGATCCCAGCAATTACACCCATATTGTTTTTATAGTCAACCGTTCAGCTTTCAATATAAAAAAATCTATATTATTTTCTATTTGATACTCTGCAGGAGCTAGAGCTGACAAATAATTTTTTTTCATGATGTGAAATAACCTACGTCATATTTGCTAATGCCTTAAATACACCCTTTTCTCCGTTTGTAAGTACCAAAAAATGGGGTGTACTTCATGCTAGAGAATGCAAGATTTTCACAAAGGCTCAATATTTCATTATTGATACAATCCTTAATGTTATTTTATTTATATTATATTATGCTCCGTATTAAGTAAGAGCCTTAGATGACTTTTCCTTTAGATCAGATCTAATACCTTTCTTATCAATAATATGTTGGTCATTTTCTTGTCAGAATTATTTTTTTACCAATGTTGTATTCTGTAAAGTTGGGTGTACATTTTACAAGGGATCTATGTATGCATGTATGAGTTTTTACAGTGATTATGGTGCCATTAGTGTTAGGTCAGGGTCATTTGTTATTTCAACTGCTATTACTATATCCATAAAATTAGAGCTGAGGAATTTTAACATTCCTAAGCTTCCTACAGGTTTTCATTTGAAAAAAAAAACAACTTCCAAATGAGGAATGACAATTACCGTATAAGCTTGTGTAAGAGGCGCACACGTGTAAGAGGCGCACCCCTATTTTGAGGAAGGAAGCTATAAAGAAAAAAAATTTTACGGTATTTTTTTTATCCTATCGTGCGGTGTTGCAGACGTATGCCTGGAATTTCGACAGTTATCGAAATTTCCTCTTTCAGTACTATTTGAAAGAAGAAATTTTGATAACTGCGGCGATAATAGCGGCATAAGAGGGAGTAGAAAGAGTTCCCATCCTCTCTTCGCATACGTCATCGCTCTACGTTGCTTGTCCTACTCACGAACAATTTCGTTTAAAAGCTCTCGCAGGAGTATTGCAATAGAATTACAGCCGTGGAAAATTTTAAGGCAAAACACGACAGGCACATAGCATGAACCCTCCCAAGAGATAGGACAACAATCGGGGCAATCTCAGCGCCTTAGGAAAATAACCACGTCGTAGATTTAAGGCCCCTTGCACACACACCGATTTTGGACGGCCGGTAAAATATCGGCCGTCCACATTCCAATAGTGAACAATGGGAGAGCATTGGAGCTTGCACACGTACCGAACACGCGCCGGCACCGGCTAAATGCCGGTTAGCTGCCGGCCATTGTCACTGTGGATCGCCGTCGCCGGCTCAAAAACATAGCAACTTATCGTTTGACCGGTAAAAATCCGGCGTGTGTGCAAGCATCGCTTCGCCGATATTTTACCGGCCGTCCAAATTCGGTGTGTGTGCATAGGGCCGTTTTTTTCCTTTCCGGGGCTCCATAGGAAAATAGGAAATTATCAAGTTACAGGGGATCAATGGAAACGCGTTTCATCCCTACCCCATCTCACCAACTGACCTTTTTCGGTCTACCAGGTTCAATTCTCCGAGTTTCTGGAGGTCAAAAGCTAGGTGAGTCACCTTCTGAGCTCGAAAATATATCTCGATATCTTTCAGCAATTTTATGACACGCACGAGGTTATAAAAAGAATTGGACCTAACGCGACGTATATCTGACAGCATTTAAGTTTTTTGAGCTCTAATTGATTGACACAAAGATTTATAGCTAAAACAAGACTACTAATATTCAACTTAGTCCTAACAGCACAATTTCGGAAGAAACAAGCGTAGCATAAGCGCATTCAAACAAGACTAGACGGACTGGAAACTTCAGGCAACGCAAACTGCGTATATCACATTGCTGTGCCTTCGCCTCTTCACTTTAAAGGCAGCGACGCCACACGCAAGATCGGACGTGTTCTTCCCTTGCTCCGTCGCTCATAGCCTCGTAGCTTGAAATATGGAGCGCACTCCTTCCCCTCGACCTCTCCTTCAGCGCTAGTCCAACAATGAACACACTCGTTTGAATTTTTTAAACCGCAGGTTTTGACACCAATATAATTTTCAGTTGCAAAAATCCTCATATTAGCGTCTGAAGATAATTTTTGAAAAATCAGGTGCTCAGCGTAATGGAAATTGCTCGGCAAGACAGATGTTGACGAATCAGGTATGTCCTTCAAAACTACGCGTTTCTATACGTTTGATAAGCGATTACTATATGCAGTATAAATGCCGCGGGATATAAATGACTCGTGGCAGTAAATTTAGCGCGCGCTCCGGAGCAAATCACCCCGCGCGATCTTTTCAATGTTCACCTCTGGGGTACCGACGTGACGGCGCGATGCTTACAAGAAATTAAAACAGGAGCATTTTAAAAATGCGTCACTTAGGGAGAAACTCCCCTACCTGCCGCTTGATTTTGATCCAGGGGTTCATATGACTGGCTCACGCTGTAAACCAAGGCCCCTCAGTTCCCCTTGGACTTGCGACCGGGTAGGGGAGGGGGGGAAGATAAGAAGTTTGTGTAAGAGGCGCACCCCCATTTTCGGCTGCAATGTTTGGGAAAAAAGGTGCGCCTCTTACACGCGCTTATACGGTATCTCATTTTGGTTGCTAAAATATCATTGGAAAGATGTTTTTTGGGAAATTATGAGCCTCTCTCTCCTTTTTCATGTTTTAGTTCGAAATTGTCGCAGTGATGTGTACATATTTTCATGTTTTTCAACTCTTTTTTTTTAAGTGCCTGCAGTTACATTGAACTATCACCATACTTTTTGCACAAAAGGATAAAATAATGGTATTAAATGTTGTTTCAAGGGTGATGTAGCATTATTGGTCAAATATGTTGCTTACCAATAATTGCATTTGGCTTTCAACTCCCATAAAATTCATTGAGAAATATTTAAATCTCACCATGGTCTTAAGTATTTATTGTTCACTTTCCTAAAATCTCCAACAATTTTGGGAGATACTTGGAGTTCAAGGCACTGAGGAGTAAGTTTTAATAAAGATATGAGAATTCCAAGATTGTTCATGAGACATAATATAGATGGTAAACTGAACATATGCTTTATGTTTCTATAGGTGTGTGAGGATTACAATCTGATCCGCAAGCATGTGCGGACATTTCATAGTGACAGACGATTCCCGTGTAGTGTGTGTGAGAAGGTTTTTCCCCGTCCAGACAAATTAAAACTACACATGCTCAGGTAGAGTCAATGGATTGGTTGCTGTGGGAAGCAAAGCCATACAACTATGCCTGTGCCTCTTCTAGTTCGTGTCTGTCCATTCCATTTCCTTTGGTTCTCTCGTTATTCTTTATGGGTTATTAATTTTTCAGCTTGGCATGTGATGCCTGTTTTTACCAAATACCGAGATTTTTGTATGTATTTATGTATAATTTTTATCACTGTCCACTGTATTGCTATCTATGTGTTTTTTGTTTCTTCTTTTGTTCTTATTCGCCTAGGTATTTGATGAGTACAGTCTCATCCGTAAACACATTCGAGCATTCCACAGTGAGAGGAAACACAAATGCTCCTTCTGTGGAAAGTTATTTCCAACTATGGACAAACTAAAAACACACATGTTGAGGTAATGCACTGTTAGTCACTGCTATCTATTTCATTGAAAGAATCTTGTTTTTCATTTTTAATATCCTTTGCAGAATGATTAGTAGATTTCTATTTTGGTCAGTGTGCTTATGTGAGCCTATGTATTTTCTACTGTGTACTTTTGGGTATAGTTGATTAAAAAATAAGCCAAAAATATTTTCATTCTAGAATATGAGCTGAAATCCATTACCTCAGAGTTAATGTGACTTATAGTATGACATCTAGTTAGTATTAAAGCATCCTTGAGCTTGTTGGTATAATTGAATAAGCTTTAAAATATTGAAGCAAAAAACTATCATTCTCTTAAATGCATCAGAATTCTTTGCATCCTCTTTCTCTACTATTTTACCTTCAATCTTAAAATTAAAATTATGTATTCACATTACCCATCCCATAATGTGCCAATTCCATTCCATTCCTGATTTAAATTTCTCCTTAAATATTTCATTCTTCGCCAAACCTCTTTACACTGCTTTATTCATAGTATTATCTCTCTATCCAATCTTCACTGTGTGTTGTCATAACATGTTTGAAATTTCTCAAGTAGTTTTATTCTCTCATCTTCGAAATTCCTTTTTCACATCCCCATCTTGATACTTAGCCATTATAGCCTGGTCAATGCACATTGAATGGATTCAACTCTTGTAGCTCCCGTTTTAAATAATGTTGTCTTCCATAGCCTCCTCCAGAAGTTGGTGTGCATGCAAAGTGAAGAGGCATAGTGGTGGGCGGTAGCCTTCCCGTGGATGTATCCTTTATTTTCTCATCCCATATTCTTCCAGATACTTAGTGGTGGGTGTCTGCCTGCTCTATTAATCTTGCCTTTTTAATCTCTCTACATCTCGAAACATCTAACAAGATTTCCAATCATACCCTGTCAGTTTCCACCTTATGGTCAATAAATCATACACACTTCTTGAAATGCTACTATAACACCCTTTTTTCAACATCCTCATGCATCCAATAGCATCTATTATTTTTCTGCCTTAGAAGAAATAAACTGATCCTCCTCTCTTTCTCCTCAAGTTTTCTTTTTTCTTCTAATTATATCTAATAAAATTTTGATGATAACTTTGCTCCTATGCATGATGAGACTTATGATTTTCTAGTGCTTACATTTCTTGGATTAACTTTCTTTCAAGTTTCCAAGATTCCAGGTTTCTGTCGATATCCTATCTGCCTACCATCTGTTTTTCTAATCTTCATTCCTATTATGATCACTTTTATCTCCCCTTTCAATACCTAACGAACTCTCCTCATTCATGTCCTTATCCAGTTATATATATTTTCTTTTTATTTGTGCATTACATTACCTTATTTCATTCCTTAATATGTGCAAGGATTCTGTAAGCATTGAATTTCATGCAGGAATTACTCTTGAAGTGTTGGTTGTAAAAATTACGAGCAATATGGTAAATGCACTTAATGTCAGCATATAAATTTGGCCGGAAAACTTTCAACGTATCCCCAAAGATACACAGTTTATATTTCACATTAATTTTTACTTAAATGTGGATAGTTGGTGAAGAAATATTTGTTGACTGTTCATAAGCTTATGATAGATGTTAGTTCATCTGTTGATTATATCTGAATGTGTATTGTTCTAATGAAGTGAATGCATTGCATTTTAGACACTCTGATCACAGAGAATTTTTGTGCGCCAACTGTGGAAAACAATTTAAAAGGAAGGATAAATTAAAAGAGCACATGAAACGAATGCACTCTCCAGAGAGAGAAGCCAAGCTATCAGCCAAACCTGCTCGGCCTCCTAACAAAAAGAAATTCGTCCCAAAGGTAAGTTCTTCTATCTTTCTTTTTAAAGCTAGGTAGTCTATTCATGTAGCAAAAAATATCTATTGAAGTATGTTGTAGAGGCTGATGGTTGGTAATAACTTTTTTTTTATTACACGGTCCATATGAAAGGGAGCCCTTAGTGGAATCAAATTTAAAATAACTTTTAACCTTTATAGGTTAGTTTTGTGGTTACTAACTTGATAAATTCATTTCAGAATTTCACATTCCTTTTAATGCTAGCCCTCCTTAGTCCAACCTCGTATTTTAGCTTCATCAGCCTCTGAAGCTCACTGTACCGCCTAAAATCAAATAAAGCTTTTATTGTGCCTTAGATTTTGACTGATATTGTGTCCAACTTGTATTAGGTTAAAGTTAAAAAGTACCATGGTATGTTATGTGTGTAATGGATTAATTTTATAATGCAATCTGTTTATTTTGTAAGCTGTGACATCCATTCAAATTCCTTAGTTTATACTTAATTTTTATTAGGAGTACATATTGAACACATTTATTGATCATAATAGTCCTTGATTCCAATTGAATTGTTTTAAAATTTAAGGAGTTTTTATGTCTATAATTTTAAATTTTGCCATTAGCTTGAATTAAATTTTGTCATGAGCTTGACTACAAGATTTATTTCTCACCCTAATACATATATAATCACAACTGTTTTTGTGTTCGGAGTCAACATTTTTTTTTAAATTTGCAGCATAACAGATTGTCACTCTTATTACATTTTTATAGATCTTAAATAAGTGCATTCACGCCATATTTTTTTTCAGGTTTCACCCACTGATTACCAGAGGTTCATATACAAGTGTCATGCATGCCTGGTTGGTTTCAAACGTCGAGGAATGTTGGTGAATCATCTTGCCAAGAGGCATCCAGATGTGAGTCCAGATACTGTCCCTGAACTCAACTTACCGATCCTGAAAACTACGAGAGATTACTACTGCCAGTATTGTGAAAAGGTGTGCATCTCTATCACTCTATATGCACTTTCCATTTCAATGCATGAAAATTGACTCACCTACATATTTTATTATCCTTAAGATCAGAATGTATCACAAGCTGCCAAATCTGCTTCTGTTGTGTGTCTCATCAACTGTTTCCCTGAGAATGATTGTGGTCAAGTGGCTGCCATACACTCTGTTTCCTATCCCACACCTCAACTACGCTGAGGCTTAGAGTATCTTAAAAGGTATAGATAAGCAAAACACCACGCGAAAAATTCACAGAAAAAAAATCATTCGCCTTGACCGAGATTCGAACCCGGATCCCCTGATTTCCGGTCTAGTGCTTTAGCCAGTTAAGCTACCGAGGCGTCATCCTCCTCTGTGGACTATACTGGACAAGGTGGTATGGACTGCTGAGCATATGATGCGACAAGCCATCCAAATCGTGTGCACAGCACCACGGTAGCTTAACTAGCTAAAGAACTCTACTGGAAATCGGGACATCAGGGTTTGAATCCTGGTCAAGGCGAATGATTTTTTCCTCTGTCGATTTTTCGTGCAATTTGTTCACTGTTAGTGACTCCGTAAAGTGATCACCATGACTAGCCCCAGTATACCTTAAATTTATACAAAACATGATTCAAAATAGCTATGATTTAATAATTCAATTTATTCAGTTATCATCAATTTATTGAATTAGAAAGTACTGTTGATGTCACATCAATAGTACTTTCTTATCGATGGAATCACAAAATTCATCTGAATTAAGGCAAGAAAGTGAAGAAAAATATTGCTTATGCAACATTGGTCGATTGGTGTGGAAACATGAATAAATTTTACTTCCTGTGTTCTTGCAAAATTTTGTAGTAACGAAGCTTTCCTGTATTTGTACCAGTAAAGTTTTTTTTTTGGATTCAATGAAGGTGTTTCGTGTTAGTGGAAACTTTTATAAAGCTGTTCATTATGATACAGCTTTACTGTGTAATTGTCTGTGTATCAGTGTTTATAAGTTTTCTCAGGGAAATGAATTCTCTGGGAAACAGTTAATGAGACTCATGACTTGAGAGATAAAGATTTGGCAAATTGTGATACTAACTGATCTTAAGTAATAAATCATGTTCTTAGCGAAGCATATGATCTATCTGTGCAAATATAGTATTTGTATGTTATCGTAATTTTTGGTCCTGATCTTGAAAAGACACCACCTTAAATACCGTATTTAACTGAACATAGTCCCCCATTTTTAAGTTTTTCCTGGATATTAACAGTTACTTATACCACTTATTCAAATAAGTGGTGTAAGTAACTGTTAATATCCAGGAAAAACTTATTATGGAATACCACAAAGTAATCCCAAGATTTAGTGAAGTTCCCCCCATTTTTTTCTAAAAAATGCCTGTGGTAAAACTAAAGGGGGGACTATATTCCTACACTTTCCCCACCCCCGAAACTGAAGCCTCAAAATTAGGGGGGGGGGGACTATGTTCGGAGACATACAGTATATCACGAATACCTTTTAATGGAGTTATTTGGTAACCTAGCATCTTGAAATATGGGGGTAAAGCCTTCGATAAATTTGATATTCGTGTACTTGCCTTACAAGCAAATTAGATATTGCTCATAGTATTGTGTTGTGTTTGGGTGTTGCTTGTGTCAGAGGAATGCACCACTCTGAATATTATCATAAGCATGTGACATAAGCTGTTGGTCGAGCTTAAATATCATTCTGAATTCATAATTTCTGTACGAGTAACCACTTAATGTTAGTCACTATTTCTTTATTTTATGTAGGTTTACAAGAGCAGTTCCAAAAGGAAAGCCCACATCCTGAAGAATCATCCTGGTGCAGAATTACCTATGAGTAACAGAAAGAAGGTATGCTTATAAAAAATTATGTGTGTGAAAATTCTGTTCATTTTGTTGAATGATTTAGGCAGAGTAACAAATTTTCACAGTGAAAGTCCATGCTTGCATTGGAAGCAATGTATATTTTATTCTTAGAACTGTATTGCCCTGTGAATATTTAATGGAGTAACTGATGGCAACCTAAATTATTCTCCTAGCCGTGTATGAGTTTGTGTATGTGCATAATACCAATCGTATTTTTGTTTAAATATTTTTCTGTGAAACTACTCAAATTGGATATTTTTTCTTGATATTTTGAATTCTGAAAGTGGGGCATTTTATTTTTAGTTTTAAAAGATCCATCATAACTTATTGACTGTGTTTTCCTTCCATTTTCTATGTTCCTATCATGAAGTTCAATAAGTTGATGATGAGGTTTTATAGGTTGTTACCCTAATAGGCTGCTGTGGGAATTATCTTGGCATTCAGTTTTGTTGTCAGTTTAAACTTAATATTCCAAAAGGACTAATTGCATGAAGTGGATTTATTTTTATATTTTTTAGACTTCTTCTAGAAGATTTTTATTAGAAGGCAATCTTATTTTCTTTGTTACTCGTTTTTAGTATTATTTCTTAGCTCAAATAATATTAAGAAATATTTGGTATGTTATGTTGCACTGAAACTAAAAAGAGCGAAAGGCTTCCTAAAGTGATTTTGCTGCAACTACTGAGATTTGATTATGTGTTATGACTATAGTGTGGACTATAGCTTCTCTGGAATTAAGAAAATTGAATTGAGTTGCCAGGAAACATTCTCAGCCATGTAAGGGCTCGTAGAAGACTATGCTTCTCAAGAAACTAAATATGATACTGCATGTAGATGCACACATAGTAAAGTTTAAAAATTTATTTGTTTTTCCTCGTCACAGTGTCACAAATATTTTTTCCTGATATACAGCATACTTCCGATTATCCGGCTGCGGTTTATCTATGTTGCAGCTTATCTGTGCATGAGTTTTAAACTTCTTCGATGTTTTCTGCAATCTCAATAAAACAAATTAATCAGACGAAAAAGCACCAGGATATTTGCATTTTAATGCAAGGCCTCACCGCCCTTATTATTTCCATTTGGAATCGCTTCGTAAAGGGAATTATTTTATTTAATTTTTGACAAACAATGTCTCAAGTTTACTTGGGCATCTGCTCTAGCATGCAGACGACAATCAGCGGCGGGAAAAAAATCTTGATTAATTTTAGAAGATTCTTCAATAGTTAAGCAATCGCAAAGTTAGAGAAATGTTGTCTATGATATATAATTGTATAGTTAATATTGCAAATGCGCAATTATTGCCGTGGCCTCAGATTGAGTTGAATACGGCCCAAAGGAACCGGAGATTTCGTCACTCTCGGGCATATTTACGCTGTGACTAGTGAAAGTCAAACTGGAGAGGAAGGGACTGGTAGAAGTGAAGGTAGTGGGGGGGAAGTGGAAGTAGAGACAGCATTAGTCATTGCCAATCACTCGCCTGCAAAAGACAAATTGCCGAGTCCTTGTTTCCTGTAACCACTGATATGCAATGGGTTGATTGCATGCCCATTACTTACACGGAAGCTCTGCGTTCACATTATGTAAACATCACGGTATGCGATCACTTTCGGTGATCATGGAACTGCATCAGTTGCTTACCAGGCAACTCTTGCACGAGACGTGGCTATGAAGCGTGGTACCTGACAGTGTAGTTTCCGATGTTGCACAGTGGTTTTTAAGCATTCCTTCAAACTAGTGATGGGTCGATTCCAAAATTTTATCGATTCCGATCCCGATTCCGATTCTGACATTTCGATTCCGATTCTACCGATACCGATTCCATCGATTCTGACACCATAGGCTACAAGAAAAATAGGCAACAAGACAACCACTTAAAAAAATGTTACTCTGTGAAAGAATCAGTTGACAAAAGCATCTTTCATATCATCACTATGTAACTAAAATGTAATAGCTAAATTTTAAAACAGATCATACCTGAAAAGTGGTGTTACCTCATAGGTATATTATTATAATATTAGCACTCATGTTTAAATTTGAAATAAAAGTATCTCCTTTAATATCTATCTTATATTGAAAATATCTTTTCATTATCAATAATGTCTCACAAATTTAGTCTGCATTTGCTCCTTTGGAATATAATAGGGATGTGCAAGTAGCACTTTTTGATTTCGAGTCAAGTTGAAAATTACTCGCGAGTATCGAGTCGAGTATGATAATTTCTGAACCAGGCAATACAGCAATGCATACTACAATATATTCTACTCTGATTTTCTATGATGAATGCCTAGCCTAATGTAAGAAGGAAAATATAATGAGGATCGTTGATGGTTATTATCAGAAGTAAGAGATGAATGAAAATTAATATGTCTTCAATAGTTCCATTGGCACAATTGAAATTAATTAACTCCAAGTAATATGTCGACCATATATAAGTATCCTAACTAAAAGGTATAGCCCTGAGTACAGTCATTTTCACAGCTATAATAAAGATTACATACTACGTATATGAATCATGTAATATTTGGCCCTTTCAAATTCCCAAGCAGAAAAATCAATTATTCTACATGCTCAACCAGCAGGTTTTGACGTCTCCATGTTACAGTATTACTGCCTGCAGAAAATTGCCTTTTGGTACACACTTGTGTGACTGGGCAAGTACTTTCCTACCAAAATTGCAAGATTTTGGAAACATTGGAATTTTTATTAAAAATTATATCAACGATTTTTATGGATCTTGAATCTTCATGGAATTCAAGTGGACGAAGCGAACGAACTATAGAACTAAGCTTTAGTTTTGTAGAGACAAAACATATTCTATACATCTCATGTCATTTAATCTACCTTAAAACTCTCGTTTTTTAAGTTCAAGAAAGATACTAAATGCTACAAATGAATATCACATCGGACGGACGCAGTAATAAAAAAGGCTAAAAGAGCCTTGTGATGTGAAAACTCCCCTTTCTACGCGACTCACCTCGGCGAAGATGGAAAGGAAAAAAGGGTATCGGTTGTTGCCTTTCACGGAAACAGTTCAATTTTCTCTCTCTTATGCATGCCGCCTTAATCTCTTCACTTTACTTCAATACCCGAGCCATATTTCTTATGCGCGGGATGGTTTCGAAAAATATCCAATCCTTAGTATTTTCACTCGAGTAATGCGCTAAATGGTCAAGTCGATCTATACATAATCCTTTTTAACATCCTCAGTTTAGTGTTTTTAGTCAATGAAGACGATTATCCATGCTTTAAATGACGATTTTCAAGACTAAAGTTTTGAAAAACTTGAAAAATCGGCCTCAGTTACCGAGCCTCAGAGTTCCGCAGCGTGTAGCTCAGCCTTGACGCGCAATTGAAAAAATCGCACTTATTTCCTTTGTCGCAAACTTTTTTTTTCCAAGATTTCTACTTAGTACTCTTTAGAAATCTCTACTTTTTATTGTGGTTCAAATTTTCCAAGTTATATTTTTCGTAAACGAAAGATAATGTCTACTTTATGTCAAATTTCACGAGAAAAATGGGTCGGCCATTTTGCGTTGTAAAACCAGACAGATGTGAGCCAAAATCTTCGAAAGGAATGGAAAGCATAGGCAAAGCACCAAGTCAAAGGAATATTCCATTTTTTATTCTATAAAACTCATAGCAACGCAACACCATCTGGATAAATTCAAATATTTTTTGAGGAAAAATGATATCTCGCGTGGCATTGAAAAATTGGTCATGTTTGGGCCACTGTATCTCACTAAAGGGTCGTATTTATGTAAAATGGCATATAAATCTATATCTGGTAATTATATATGAGTATTTACGCTAATTTTCAAGTCTCTATCCCCAAAAAGGTCATGTTGGACTTTATTCCAGCTTTTTCCGATTTCGGACCAGTGTGCGCCGGGTCGGAAGACGATCGGCCGCCGCGGCTGGCGTAAAGGTATTCGGCGCCCACGTCGACAACTATAGTGTATTCGGAAAACTGAAACTACCAGGCAAAGGCATTAGAATGACTCTTCGGCTTTAAAAACTGTATTATTACATGAGTTTCGTGATAGCGTTTCATGTCGGCAGATTGCTGGACTTACTAGCCTCGAAAGCTCTGTAACCGTAACTACGCGACTCGGCATTCGTAATGGTACTCGAAACGCAGGAATCGAGTACCAACTACTCAACTCGAAACGAAATTTCGAGTACTCGCACATCCCTAGAAGATGGTTTTGTTATTACGATTACATGGCGCGAAAATTCAAATGACTGTTGGAAACGCGGTCGTATATAAATTTTTACTTTCAAGTACTACTGGAATCGGAATCGATTTTTCACCTTGGCAAGTACTCATTTTCGATTCCGGTTCTTGGCCGAGAATCGAGGAATCGAACCGACCCATCACTACTTCAAACCAATTTTCTGAATCCGTGATTTCGTAGACACGAGTGTGCTGTTTTTGGAAACTGGGTATTACATGGAGCAGTAGGAGTATGAGTACAATCACGATGTTTATGCTGTTAAAGAAATTGTGGTCGGGAAAAAATAACTGCGAATGATTCTGAAAAGCAACCTGAAAAAGCAGACAATGTGCATAAATAATAATAAATCATTTGATTTACATGAATTATGAAAATTTCATGAAATTAAAGTGAAAGATTTGTTGACTACTGAGAATAGCAAATAATGCAAAAAATCTGGTGTGACTGTGGAAGAGGCAAAGTAATTACTCAACCCATCTTTTTTGTTGTCCCTGCAATTTTTATGACACATCGCCAATTAGTAATGCATAAAATGATCAAATGACTTGAGATTAATTATTTATAACGATAAATGGTTATGACAGAGGCCATAAAGTAATGTGAAGTAAGTAGAAATAATACTCGATGCTGCCAAAAAATATAACTCTTCTCTTTCAATGCTACTAGTTATGAGTATTGAGGCTGAATGGAGCTAGGGTAATGGTTCAACTATTTTATGGAAATTTGAGTGCTGTGAATGATATTTTGAATATAATATATTTTCTCCATCTGTTTTTATCCTTTCATTCCATTATTTTATGCTACTTCACATTTTTATTGTGAAGTTTTTTTAAATAATTCCCTTTGCAATCTTATAGACAACCGTATTTTTGTGAAAAATATTGTAGTATTCTGTCATATAATGACTGTGAAATTGTTTTGGGACTCATAGGAGTGTAAATGATTCTAAGGTCAAAATTAATTGAAAATGAAGGAGGAACTCACCAGAGTCCTGCACAGTTATTTAGCAATGACATTCATGGCTATCTTATGACTATTTCTTTTGAAGTTAAAACTATTCAAGTACTGTTGTGTATATTTGGTAGTACAACTCTTGACCACCTTTTGAACACAAGTCTGTCCATTGGGTTTTGATTCAGAAGTGAAAAGTCAATTTTAGAGATGGGTCGAATAGCAGATTTCTTGAACTCGAATATCGAATTCGAATATTAAATCATTGCTCGAATATTCGAATACCTCGAATACTAAACGATGAATGCGGGAAAGTTTGACTTGGTTGCCTACGCAGCAGGA
This sequence comes from Ischnura elegans, assembly GCF_921293095.1. Lineage (NCBI taxonomy): Eukaryota > Metazoa > Arthropoda > Insecta > Odonata > Coenagrionidae > Ischnura > Ischnura elegans. The sequence continues at coordinate 115,088,386 of NC_060249.1, read as the reverse complement.
AACACAAGATTTTGGCTGGTTATTGTGATTTCCTCTAAAGGATTCAAACAGGACTTTAGCTGATTAATGGAATATTTCAATATTATGGAAGCAATTGGGCATATAGTTGATTCAACTAACATATCTTTCAAATATTCTAAGGGGACACACCACCTCGCAAAAAAATGATTGCATGCCGTCTCGGCATTTACACTGCTACAATGGAATTCTGTCTGATGTATACAAACGCCTTTCTGTCTTATCTACCAAACGCCATTTCAGCGGCACGCCCATCTGATACTCGGCTTCCTCTAACTTCTTATTTTCAACAGGTAGCTCGCTCAACCCCCACTCCTGCCACCAATGACGTGCGTGCGACAGTGGGTGGCGCGAAATTCAAAGTATTCGAGGTATTCGAGAGCGTACCTTTAGCATAATTATTCGAGATCTCGAATATCGAATACTTTCCTGTATTCGAGTTTTCGCGGATACTATTCGCACATCTTTAGTCAATTTATTCAGCTGCTGACATTTCGGCAAATTCAGATATCTGTTTTTAGTTTTAGATTTTTGTCATTCTAGGAAACCTTAAAATGAAATTTTTAAATTGCAAATTGTAATATTGGTTTTTAGCCCTGAAGATTGCTGTAAATTTGCCTTTTCTTGATTGAAAATTTACTATCCATTCTGGACTAATTCTAAAGGATGACATGTTTTACTTGCTGGTGTAGAGTGAAATTTTTGGAAGTATTATCATGCCAAAAACCTGTTGTTTAATATATAGTCATAATTGAATTCGGTTTAAGTAAATTTGAAATTTTTCAATGATTCTAATCCATAGAGATGGATAGTGACGTGTCGAGATTGAGTCCTTGGCTAGGCTCCAAAATTTGAGTTGGCTCAGTAACCTGAGCTACATTTATTTACATAGTATTTTCCATTCAGGCTTCTGCACTTCAATGAGAACCAGCTTAGGCTTGTTCTCCTAATTTGTCTGAGGGTTGTTTGCTTGGTTAATTTTCTATTGCCTTTATATTAGACTTTGCCTTTATGTCTTTGTCAATGTTGGTTATAGTTTTAGTCTGCAACAATAGCGTGTGTTGTTGCATTTCTCGTTCTTGCTCTACAGTGTTACTATCCAGGAAGAAGTAGTTGAGGATGTAATTCAGATTACTTACCTTTCGATCGGAAAAGTATATCCTCCAGTTCATCTTTTTTTGTTTCACTGGCTATACCAATATATGATGGAAGCTTGGTCTTTACTCATTTTTTGCCTGTTGGATTGCTCTGCGAACTTAAGTTGGCCATGCAAATGGTGATGATGAGGCTTCATTTGAAACTATGTTTTGTGCAGGACTCTGGTTTTTCACTTCTCAGGAAATATAACCCATTCGATTGCTTGAAGGAAATACTAGTGGGGTAAAATTACATTGCCACCGCATTCCCCTTTGTAAATTAGATGGTATGGTCAGAGGGCTGTATTAACATTTTCCTTGATTTTCCAGGTGAGCTGCTTACTTTCAGAGGCTCCCGAGTGATATTCTTCTTGAACAACTTACTCTGCATTCAACCCTCTACCTTACACAAATGTTTTTTTTTACCCATTGTCTTCAGTCTTCTTTGTAATCTGCTAATTGTACATGATCATCTTTGTGATCCTTGAAAATAATGTTCTCTTCAGCATGCTGTTAACCTTCATACCATAGTCTTGATTTTTATCTTAAGATCTTTTTCTTTGCCTTTACAGACACCTTCAGTATCCTTATGTTCATCCTAGGGTCTTCTCTCTGCCCTATAATGAGTAGCTGAATGCATTGTCATAGACCTTACCTCATCTGTAAATCTTCATGTTATGTTCACTACGCAGGATAGTTTGTAATTTTTGTAGATTTATCCATTTTTTTCCTCTCCAGAGACTCAATTTGAATTGTGTTGTGTTCAGTCACCTTTTAATGAGTTGTAGCCCTCACATTCTCTGGGAGTATTTGATTATTTGGTTCTCTTCATTGGTTTCAACTAGTGAAGTCCTGTCATCGCTGAAGTCCTGGACCTCATGTCTCTGGCATTATAAATGATTTTACTATTACAATCTGATTTTGTGACTTCTAATGATTTTGGATCTAGTTATACATTTTGGTTTGTGAGCACTGATTTTGTTATTTGGCTTTTGAGTAGCTCCATGTTGGTTGGTATCAATTAATATTTCTTCTATTGTATTGTCCTCTTTCTTTGAAATATTTCCCACCATCAATAAATGTGTCCACATTGAACCTCAGAACATAAGATCCTGTTTTAAAATGTTTGAGGGTGTTGACCCAAGGTAGGTGATAGCATTTCAAAAAGCAAGCAGTTTTTCATCAGTGGAACTATGCATTTTACAAGGTCATCTAACTTCTTTTTCTTGAAGTTTGACATCCTTATTATTTTTACTCTGAGAAAAAATACCATTTCATTGGGTTCACATATAGTATATTCTGTGCATTTTAGACGTCAGTCAGGCACTTTCAACTTATAAATCCAAGCTTATTCAGCTGGCTTTGCCTTAAAAGAATCTGTAAGTACTAATATATTCCCATGATATGACACTCATGTGCACATTATTAAGCTATTAATTTGGTTATTGATGGCTAGTCTTAAAATTTCCTTAATTGAGAGGTATAAGTCTAACTTTATGCAGCCCTTTTTAAAGGTATGCATATTATCTTTCCATGCTAATTCCCTTTCCTCTCATGCTATATGACCAGTATTTGATAGATATTCATCTAAAATGATTTTGATGTTCTCTGCTCAAAGGAGAAGGAAGGCACTCATGTTTCACTTTTTTCCTATGCTAACCTCCATTCATAGAAATTGCCGGCTATTTGTATTTATAACAATTTAAAAAATTAAATATAGAGATGTATTTCTTGGCAAATGTGCCTAACTATAAAAGTATATGCCTTTTTAATCCAATGGGATCTCTCTCTGATTTTCATCATGTGTTATACTGCATTCCTTTCACAATCAAACTTCTGAATTTAAATGCATGGAATATGCTCTTAGAGTCTAGGGCGTTCTTCTCTTCGGTGCTGTTTTGATATATTTTCTATTTTGTTTTCCCTTATTGAAAGCCTTCATTTTATTCTGCATTCTCTTATTGTCGGATTTCATTTTTTTTTACTCAGGGAGGTACAATGGAGACTCTAGGATTTCACAACCCATCCTACTCACAGACTGTCGGGAGCATCACCACTCATGCTCATAATTGTAACTGGTGTCATAAGCAGTACGCATCCAAGCCAAAGTTGCTGCAGCATCAGAGGAAGAAACACCTTGATCTTCTTCCGCAATCTCAGCAGGTAAGGGTATTGTTGCCGGTGAATATGATATTTTTTAATGTTCCTTTTTTCACTCGGTGAAGTATTTTGTTGTTGTCCAGTTCGAATATTAACTCTTCTCAACTTCAGTCTGGATTCAACACTTAAAAGAGGATGTACTTTGAGCTTTGTACCTGAAGATTCTGAAAAGCAGCGAAATGTTTGTTTATTAATACTATAGTGTACAGTAGGATGGTGCAAACTGCAGTAAAGCTAAGAATTTTAGAGTATTTACTGGTATCTCCTCCTTAGCTCAAATTCAGTTAACACAGTATTCGCTATTACACAATTCGGCTACATAGATGGCATCCGTTATCGCAACTTTTTGATGACAAAGACCCCAATGAAGTAAAAAGTGAAAAAGTTTCTCACAATGTGGGTTCTGCCCTAACATGTTATAGGCAGATTTTTAAAAGCTAAGCACATATCACAGGACCCTTTCTTGAACAATAATAATAATAATAAAATGTCTTTATTCGGGCGAGGTTGAGGCTAAAAAGTCCCCTCTACCACCTAACCCCTAACAATGGGGAAGTTCAGGAAGGAATGCCTCCTCTAGGAAAGCCAGAACAATTCTGTGTCATCATATCCGCATTGATTGTCTTCCCGAAGGTTTCCCAGTAGTTACTTCAGGTTCTAAACATTCTCTACGTACTCTTGCTTAGTTATATCTTTTATGTGGATAGTGTTTTTGTTGATGTATGTGGTTGAATTATTCCCATAATGCTCTCCATTTTAAACTGGCCGATAGAAAACTAATAATGTCAATAGCATTTCTATTGTTTTGGTCATTCCATTTGAGGCAGAGGATATCCGCAGTTAACATTATGGGTTTTGTTTCTCATTTTCAAGAGTAAGTGATAATGTTTAGTATGTAATCTCTATTAGGTAAGCCCCTCTCATCCTTGATGCGAATGAAAGTTGAACTGTGCTCATCAGTACCTTCTCAACCAATAGTGTGGACTTACATGTTTGTGTAGAGGGAGTATTTCATGGATTTTAGAATTGGCGATAATTGGATAAATAATAGAATAATAACATTGTCATTTTATTAGTAATATAAAATATTTCAGGTATCCCTTGCTTAAGATAGTTAGGGCTGCATTGGCTGAAGTTACTCAATTTACTCGAGCTACCTATTATTTATAAAAAGAGTTGCCAAAAAAGACTTAAACATAAGAAAATATAGGTAGGAATGATATGTGAGTGCAATTTTGCACCTCAGCACAATGCCAACGTCAAAAATGATTTTTAAAAGGTATTTACAGTTTTCTGCTTGACTAGTTTCAACACTGCTACCAACCTTTGTACACTGAATAATTGACGACACTGTGGCTAAGTACTCAGAATGGGGCGAAAACTTACGGCGAAGTCCGTGTAGTGGTTTTCGTTTTGCAATGTTGCTACCAGAGATCTCTTCTCTATTTGTTCAACCAATCCTCCTGCTTTACCTCAACTTAGGAACTTGCTAAAAACTCTCATCTCATGTCTGAAGAAGCACAAGAAAAGTAAAGAACATTTTTTACCTTTATATATTCATGAAGCAATTGGCTCTACAAAAGATAAAAATCATTTGGATTTTCGGTCACTGTGCCACATTAACTGTATTGATGTTCATGGTTGTAAAATAGACCCAGAAAAGTCAGCCTTTGATGCAGAAGTTGTAAATTATATTGCCTGATATACCCCTCCCACTTTACACGAAATTCACTCAACATGAAACTTTTAGGAACGTATCTAAATTCTCAAGCGAGGTATACCTGCATTCCTTTATAGATTTTTATGTAATTAATATGTCATAAAACTTGTTGCTTGGGATTTTCATGGTCAAAATTTTACGATTTTTGATCTGCATCATCAGTCATTAACATGTTTTCTCATGGCATTCTAATATTTGCTCAACATTACAGTTTTTGGGGTTGCATATCTCGTGTTAAGCGGGAGATATCTTTATATATGTGGTGTATCACATGTGGAATTGTTAGTATTTTATTCATTATCTTCTGTGGTTGATATGGTCGGGATTTTTTTTAATAAATAGAAATAGTTGTGTGGGTCCTCGCTACCTATCAACATAAGTGACGTATTTTTCTCCTCTTTCAATGTAAAATACCTTCATGAGATTTAACTTTTGTTTCTTTTTTTTAGGTGCCTCGCACTCTTCGCACTGATTGTGTGGATTCCCCAGCCTCTGTTTCGGATGGTAAATACTTATCTGGACAGGATGAAACCCATGTTATTCATTTGCAAGACGGAGACACAATTACTTCTGATGTTAACATGTCAGGTATGCTCATTATAAACTTAATCATTATACAATACCAGCACTCGTTATTGGGCTCCTAAATCTAAGAGTTGTAAAGTTGATGGTTGAAAGTTTACATTTTTTTATTCTCTTTCAGTTGAGTATGAGACCACAACTGTGGAGAAGCTTAGGGACTATCCTGAAGGAGGAATACTCATTGACCCATTATCAATGAAGTCTATCAAGGTAAATTCCTCATGATTATATTTACTAGCCTTCGTGAGCAAAAATGGCTAGTTCATGCAACTCAATGGCTAGTGGAATATTTACCCTGAAAGTTCTAATATTTTATTGTTTCAGTTTTTATTTATATAGGTTTAATTTACTGGTTTTTAAAATCATCCTGTAATGATTTAATGACTAATTCTTTGTTTGGAATGTATTGTTTAGTTCTGGAAGGCTGAATTACATTTTTTAATATACAGGCATCCCCCGAGTTACGTAAGAGATGCGTTCCGGCAGACTATGCGTAAGTCGAAATTTACGTAAGTCGAACCTTTGCGTTGGCGCTTCAGAGATTGCTGTATAACAAGTTGTATCGCACAGGAATGAGCGCAACCACATACGCCACCACATCCATCGCTAGAACTGCAAATTTTCACGTTGATTGCTGACTTGGGATTTATAAGCAATTTTTCTACAGAAATTAATGAAATTTCCTTCGAGGAATGACAAAAATGGGTCACTTTGTTATTTTTAGCACGTAAAAAACTCTATAACTATTCGATATTTTTTCTACCATAGGTTGTACGAGCGAATATCTACTTCTTCGCGCTCGCATTCGAAAATTAACGTAGTTATTTGAAATACGGTTATTGCTTACGTAAGTACGGATTTACGTAAGTCGAGACATACGTAACTCGGGGGATGCCTGTACAGCATACTGATTATCCGGCTGCAGTATATCTGTGTTGCGAATAATCCGTGCATGATTTTCACACTCGCTCAATATTTTCCGCGATCTTTATAAAAAATAAAATCGGACGCAAAATCACCAGAATTACTGCATTTGAATGCTAGGATACACCAGGTTTATTATTTCCATTAGAATCCCCTTCGTAAAGCGGAACGGTGCTAGCTGCATTCACGGGAGCTCCGTGTTCCTGCTCTCAAAGCCTCGCAGTGCTCGATCATGCTCCGTGATCACGGATACATGTCCCGCAGCAGTTGTAACCTGGGCAACTTGTGCGAGACACGGCTACGTGGTGTGGTGCCTGAAATTGTTGTTGCTGACGTCGCGCAGTGGTTTTGAAGCATTCGTGCATACCACTTTTCTGTATCCGTGCAAACCACTTCTGTATCCGTGATCACGCAGTCGCCGATGCGTGGTTTTTCGAAACCAGGCCTTACATGGAGCATTAATAATACGAGTTCAGCCTTGTTATCGCCGCTAAAAAGATTGCGGACTAGTGAAGAAAGCTCTCAATGAGTCCGGGAAGCACTCTAAAATGACATAATTACTGCATTAATAATGATATATTGTTTGTTTTGCGTAAATTACGAACATTACAAGACATTTAAGTGAAAGTTTGGATTTTACGTGTTTTCCGATTATTCGTGCCATATATTCCCATCATTAGCCATTAGGATAATCGGGAGTGTGCTGTATAGTAAGTCCTCAACATACAAACAAGACGTGTTCGGAGACCTTTTTCTTAAGCAACACCTGAGCAAGGCAATGAAAAGTGTAGTTACCCTGCAGAATGCAACACTGAATTACTATTTTGCATTAACTCACGGTGGTGATGAACAGATCTTGCAACTTCTACACGGCCGAAAAGCTTTCACTGCCCTCAGTAAGAACAAATGAGGCAAATGCTGAACAGTTCCTAACTTCAGAACGATTTCATTGAAACTTCATTTAGACTGACCCCAAAAAGCGAGTTCCTATATGCCACACTGCATAGCATTGGCCAACCTCAATTGTGCAAAATGTGACATTTTTGGCACACTTCTATTTTCTAATGTTTGTATCTCTGAAAGATTGTAAGTCGAATGTTGGTAAGTGGAGGACTTAACTGTAATATCCAAAACAACAATTCCATTTAGTTACTGTTATGCTTCCTAAAGCACTGTTAATCCTTATAACTGCTTTAGTATAGCTTCTAAATTATTCAGTGCCAACTTCCAGAATCTGTGTAGATTTTGCTCTGATTTCAGTGCTGCAGGCCTCTTCTAGGGGTTCTAATTCCCCTTATGATAACCCCTCTACTCCCACCTTATCATTCATTATTTTTCTTCATTTTACTCGTTGGTTTATTTATTTCTTCGAAGCATTTCACCTACCATAATTTACATGTTGGCCCTTGGGTTTCTGTGTTGTGATCCTCTCGTTTGTTGTTTGTTTATTTTTTTTTACATATTAGTTTTTTCACGATAGTAACAGTTTCATTGGTGTCATATCAGGCTAGGGAAATCTGATGTAGGTCTTCGGGCCTCAATCGAAGAGGCTTGTTAAACTTGGAATTTTCTGTTCCAATGCAGGATGGCTTAGTGGCTTAGTATTTATGTCAAAATAAGTGGTATTTCTAGGTAGATAACGCCCAATAAATATGGTTAGCTAAAGGGTTTATGTAATTTCATCTTCGTTTTTTAATGGATTCCCATTTTCTTGAGAGTAATTGGGCTAAATTTATAGTCATATAAAGTTTTAGGAAAATAAATTTGTATTTATGCCAGTTAAAGTTGAGGTGGTACATCAGCCTGATCAAATTTTAACCAGCTGAGTAAGTATGGCATGGCTTGGCACAATGGTATAATGGCTAATAATGTGCATAATTTTTCAGAACAAATTATGGTACTCACCAGAAGGTGCTAATCTGAATATTATAAATAAGTTGATATTTTCATTCACAATATCAGCATCAATTTCTCAAAATTTTAGCAGAACTGGCGAATTGGAGCTTTCTTGAAGCCAATGTCATGTAGAATAAATAAATAGATTAACTTAAAGCACAGACCTTTTCGATCAGTGCATTCCAAAATATTACTTTTTGGTTTTGGCAAGTTAAAGTTTTTGTCTTGTCTTGGAATGTCTTGGAAAGCCTTGAAAAAATTGTTTATTACATATCTATGGATTTGTTGCTTGTATTTGCCAATTTACTGTATTTATCTGATTATAGTCCCCCTTTTTTTCCGAAAATGTCCGTGATAATTATAAAGGGGGGGACTATATTCACTTGCATTTTTTAATTTTTTACCTGAAACTGAAGCCTCAAAATTAGGGGGGGAGGACTATGTTCGGAGAAATACGGTATGTGAGGATAATCACCATATGATGGTAACCATAGTTGTGAAAACTTGTACTCCTGTATGTTATCAATCTTAATTGCTTCTATTGAATTATTTTTTAAATTTTTTCCCTGTGTTTGAATTTTCAGGCTGCTGGTGATGAAAATGGCGCAGCTGACCTTCTTGCCCAGGCCATGTCAGAACTTGCAGAGACTCAGACAGAATACAGACTGTTTTCGGGATCTGAGCACTATTTCAAGATAATACACACAACTCCTGCCCACATAATGGTGGCTCCCACTGAGTCTCTCCCTCCTTCCCCATGTCCCTCTCCCTCTGCAATGGTCGAGACAGTCGCTAGCAGTGACGCTCTCACCCTTGAGGCGAATCCCCCTATCTCTGCCCTCCTCACCCCATCAACCTTGTCAACACACCCTCCATCGACCCCTGAGGCTGCAGTGGCCACTGACAGCTCCTCGTCCTGCTGTTCCTCCTCCTCCTCCCTCTCATCCCTAACATCCACCTCATCATCTATTGCCATGACAACAGCATCCCCCATGGCAACATATCTGACCCCAGTGTCTGTCTCCGTATCGTCATCGACTCTGGCAATTGAGCCGTCACAGCTGCAACACATACTGACATGCAGCCCGACGTTCCCAACAAACACCTTGCCATTGACGACTTCAGTCTCGCCATCACCCAGCGTTTTGCCGCGCACATGGGCTGCAACATACACCTCTTATACTGCCCGCTGAAGGAAATTATGGGAGGCGTCCTGGAATTTGTTTCATTGGTGCACTCGCAATGATTTATTGAACCCTTACATGAAGGGTTCATTTGAGAGATGCCTGTGTCTCTCTTTGGCCACAAAATTGATGGTATGCTTCGCGTACTATTGTGGCTGATGTATTGGTTGCTATGGATGAAACCTGGCAATCTTTGGAATACTTGGTAGTCTTTTGGTCTGATGAAAGACCTGGAAGAGCATTGTATCTGCATTATTGTTGATGCAGTAGATGAGGATTGCATTTTGCCCTTAAAGTCAACAGCTTTTGATTACCGTAGTTCTTTAAAGCTGGCTATGGTAGACAGATGAATGTCTACTTTGGGATTGGTGAGGATGATAGGAGTTATTTTTTGAAAGGGTTAGCATCCACTAGAAATATGATAAAATGGTAATGTTGCCTTTCATCTACGGTTGAGCATAAGGATTAATTAAAATTTTATCTCTGCATGCAGTGTTTGTGAATCCTTTAGTGTGAAAATATTTTCACGGTTTAAATCACTGTAGCATAACAAGCTTTGAGTTTTGCTTTTTTATCATTCATTATACTTGCTAATAAGATAACTATTCTTTTAAATGTATATGTAGTGAGTACTGCTTAATATAGACAATTGGAGTGATATAGTATGATTTAGGGGTGTATTTTTAACCCTCAAATGAGGAAACTTGTTTTTAAGGTCAGTTAAGTTGTTCACTGTGCTGTTAAGGTAATGCTCTACACTAATATGTAATTCTGGTGCAGTTAATTCCTAAGTATGTAAAGATGTTACAAGAAATTTGTTCAATGAATATTTTATACAGAAGATGTTGTCTAGTATACTACATATGTGATTTTTATCAAGACTTTCTTTTAATGTCTTCATGAGTCTTTGATAATCAAACCTACAACATCCAAGTTAAGTAAGAGTTGGTTGACAGACTTAATTATTTAGGATACTGGTAGTAAAGGAGTAGTTTACATAGCCTTAATTGATGTAAGTATTAGTTTTTCATCACAATTATTTTAACTTAGCATAATTACGAAATCAGAATTTTGAATGATGTTACCTGTCCTTGGATATTCTTGATTGTTACTTCAGATTTTCTTAATATAATGTTTTCATTATTAATATAGATATTGTTTTATAAACTTGAAGCTGGCGGAATTTTCAGTAATTTAGACTATTTTGCATAGCACATCTGTAAATTTGAATCTAACAAATAATAAT